>NC_090921.1:1311933984-1312534946 GCF_040938575.1 Ambystoma mexicanum | reverse complement strand
TAGACCCCCTAAAGTCCAGAAAATGTTGTTGGACCAAAATCGGTGTCAGAGAGCTCTGAATGTCCCAAAAACATTTGCAGCCCGAAAGGGGCATTAACCCGCATCCTAGACCACTGAAATTTCCAAAAATATTTTGTGCACGAAAAATGCACCCTGTACCCTTGAAAGCTCAGAATATGTTAGCAGCCCAAAGAAGGCCTTAAAATGCATTTTAGGCCTACAAAATGTTGAAAACTTTGGAGGCCCAAAAAAGGGTTTACAGGCATTCTAGACCCCCTAAAATCCAAAAAATGTTGGTGGACCAAAAAATGTGTCAAAGATCTCTGAATGTCCCAAAAACATTTACAGCCTGAAATGGGCAGTAACCTGCATCTTAGACCACTGAAATTCCCAAAAATATTTTTGGCACGAAAAATGCATCCCATACCCCTGAAAGCTCAGAATATGTTAGCAGCCCAAAGAAGGCCTTAAAACGCATTTTAGGCCTACAAAAATGTTGAAAACTTTGGAGGCCCAAAAAAGGGGGTTACAGGCATCCTAGACCCCCTAAAGTCCAGAAAATGTTGTTGGATCAAAACGCAGTCAGAGAGCTCTGAATGTCCCAAAAACATTTGCAACCTGAAAGGGGCATTAATCCGCATCCTTGACCACTGAAATTCCCCAAAAAATTTTTGGCACGAAAAAATGCATCCTACACCGCTGAAAGTTCAGAAAATGTTGGCAGCTCAAGAAAAGGCCTTAAAATGCATGTTAGGCCTTCAAAAATGTTGAAAACTTTGGAGGCCCAAAAAAGGGGTTTACAGGCATCCTAGACCCCTAAAGTCCAGAAAATGCTGTTGGACCAAAATCGGTGTCAGAGAGCTCTGAATGTCCCAAAAACATTTGCAGCCTGAAAGGGGCATTAACCCGCATCCTAGACCACTGAAATTTCCCCAAAATATTTTTGGCACGAAAAATGCATGCTACACCCCTGAAAGTTCAGAAAACACCCAAGAAACGTTGGCAGCTCAAAAAAGGCCTTAAAATGCATGTTAGGCCTTCAAAAATGTTGAAAACCTTGGAGGCCCAAAAAAGGGGTTTACAGGCATCCTAGACCCCCTAAAGTCCAGAAAATGTTGTTGGATCAAAAACGGTGTCAGAGAGCTCTGAATGTCCCAAAAACATTTGCAACCTGAAAGGGGCATTAACCCGCATCCTAGACCTCTGAAATGCCCAAAAATATTTTGTGCACGAAAAATGCATCCTATACCCCTGAAAGTTCAGAATAGGTTAGCAACCCAAAAAAGGCCTTAAAATGCATTATAGGCCTGCAAAAATGTTTACAAAAAACTTTGGAGGCCCAAAAAAGGGTTTACAGGCATCCTAGACCCCCTAAAGTCCAGACAATGTTGGTGGACCGAAAACTGTGTCAGAGAGCTCTGAATGGCCCAAAACCATTTGCAGCCTGAAAGGGGCATTAACCCGCATCCTAGACCACTGAAATTTCCCAAAATAGTTTTGGCACGAAAAAGGCATGCTATACCCCTGAAAGTTCAGAAAATGTTGGCAGCTCAAGAAAAGGCCTTAAATGCATTTTAGGCACGAAAAAGGCATGCTACACCGCTGAAAGTTCAGAATATGTTAGCAGCCCAAAAAAGGCATTAAAATGCATGTTAGGACTTCAAAAATGTTGAAACTTTGGAGGCCCAAAAAAGGGGTTTACAGGCATCCTAGACCCCCTAAAGTCCAGAAAATGTTGTTGTACCAAAATCGGTGTCAGAGAGCTCTGAATGTCCCAAAAATATTTGCAGCCTGAAAGGGGCATTAACCCGCATCCTAGACCACTGAAATTTCCCAAAATATTTTTGGCACGAAAAAGGCATGCTACCACCCCTGAAAGTTCAGAAAACACCCCAGAAATGTTGGCAGCTCAAGAAAAGGCCTTAAAATGCATGTTAGGCCTTCAAAAATGTTGAAAACTTTGGAGGCCCAAAAAAGGTTTACAGGCATCCTAGAGGCATCCCCCTAAAGTCCAGAAAATGTTGTTGGACCAAAATCGGTGTCAGAGAGCTCTGAATGTCCCAACAACATTTGCAGTCTGAAGGGGGCATTAACCTGAATCCTAGACCGCTGAAATTCCCAAAAATATTTTGTGCACGAAAAATGCATCCTGTACCCTTGAAAGCTCAGAATATGTTAGCAGCCCAAAGAAGGCCTTAAAATGCATTTTAGGCCTACAAAATGTTGAAAACTTTGGAGGCCCAAAAAGGGGTTTACAGGCATCCTAGACCCCCTAGAATCCAAAAAATGTTGGTGGACCAAAAAATGTGTCAAAGATCTCTAAATGTCCCAAAAACATTTACAGCCTGAAATGGGTAGTAACCTGCATCTTAGACCACTGAAATTCCCAAAAATATTTTTGGCACGAAAAATGCATCCTACACCCCTGAAAGTTCAGAATAGGTTAGCAACCCAAAAAAGGCCTTAAAATGCATTATAGGCCTGCAAAACTGTTTTAAAAAAACTTTGGAGGCCCAAAAAAGGGGTTTACAGGCATCCTAGACCCCCTAAAGTCCAAACAATGTTGGTAGACCGAAAACTTTGTCAGAGAGCTCTGAATGTCCCAAAACCATTTGCAGTCTGAAAGGGGCATTAACCTGCATCCTAGACCACTGAAATTCCCAAAAATATTTTGTGCACGAAAAATGCATACTACACCCCTGAAAGTTCAGAATATGTTAGCAGCCCAAAAAAGGTATTAAAATGCATGTTAGGCCTTCAAAAATGTTGAAAACTTTGGAGGCCCAAAAAAGGGGTTTACAGGCATCCTAGACCCCCTAAAGTCCAGAAAATGTTGCTGGATCAAAAACGGTGTCAGAGAGCTCTGAATGTCCCAAAAACATTTGCAACCTGAAAGAGGCATTAACCCGCATCCTAGACCACTGAAATTCCCCAAAAAATTTTTGGCACGAAAAATGCATCGTACACCGCTGAAAGTTCAGAAAATGTTGGCAGCTCAAGAAAAGGCCTTAAAATGCATGTTAGGCCTTCAAAAATGTTGAAAACTTTGGAGGCCCAAAAAAGGGGTTTACAGGCATCCTAGACCCCCTAAAGTCCAGAAAATGTTGTTGGACCAAAATCGGTGTCGGAGAGCTCTGAATGTCCCAAAAACATTTGCAGCCTGAAAGGGGCATTAACCCGCATCCTAGACCACTGAAATTTCCCAAAATATTTTTGGCACGAAAAATGCATGCTACACCCCTGAAAGTTCAGAAAACACCCCAGAAATGTTGGCAGCTCAAAAAAGGCCTTAAAATGCATGTTAGGCCTTCAAAAATGTTGAAAACCTTGGAGGCCCAAAAAAGGGGTTTACAGGCACCCTAGACCCCCTAAAGTCCATAAAATGTTGGTGGACCAAAATCGGTGTCAGAGAGCTCTGAATGTCCCAACAACATTTGCAGTCTGAAGGGGGCATTAACCCGCATCCTAGACCGCTGAAATTCCCAAAAATATTTTGTGCACGAAAAATGCATCCTGTACCCTTGAAAGCTCAGAATATGTTAGCAGCCCAAAGAAGGCCTTAAAATGCATTTTAGGCCTACAAAAATGTTGAAAACTTTGGATGCCCAAAAAGGGGTTTGCAGGCATCCTAGACCCCCTAAAATCCAAAAAATGTTGGGTGGACCAAAAAATGTGTCAAAGATCTCTGAATGCCCCAAAAACATTTACAGCCTGAAATGGGCAGTAACTTGCATCTTAGACCACTGAAATTCCCAAAAATATTTTTGGCACGAAAAATGCATCCTACACCCCTGAAAGTTCAGAATAGTTTAGCAACCCAAAAAAAGGCCTTAAAATGCATGTTAGGCCTTCAAAAATGTTGAAAACTTTGGAGGCCCAAAAAAGGGGTTTACAGGCATCCTAGAACCCCTAAAGTCCAGAAAAAGTTGTTGGATCAAAAACGCTGTCAGAGAGCTCTGAATGTCCCAAAAACATTTGCAGCCTGAAAGGGGCATTAACCCGCATCCTAGACCTCGGAAATTCCCAAAAATATTTTGTGCACGAAAAATGCATCCTGTACCCCTGAAAGCTCAGAATATGTTAGCAGCCCAAAGAAGGCCTTAAAATGCATTTTAGGCCTACAAAAATGTTGAAAACTTTGGAGGCCCAAAAAGGGGTTTACAGGCATCCTAGACCCCCTAAAGTCCAAACAATGTTGGTGGACCAAAAACTGTGTCAGAGAGCTCTGAATGTCCCAAAACCATTTGCAGTCTGAAAGGGGCATTAACCTGCATCCTAGACCACTGAAATTCCCAAAAATATTTTGTGCACGAAAAATGCATACTACACCCCTGAAAGTTCAGAATATGTTAGCAGCCCAAAAAAGGCATTAAAATGCATGTTAGGCCTTCAAAAATGTTGAAAACTTTGGAGGCCCAAAAAAGGGGTTTACAGGCATCCTAGACCCCCTAAAGTCCAGAAAATGTTGCTGGATCAAAAACGGTGTCAGAGAGCTCTGAATGTCCCAAAAACATTTGCAGCCTGAAAGGGGCATTAACCCGCATCCTAGACCTCTGAAATTCCCAAAAATATTTTGTGCACGAAAAATGCATACTACACCCCTGAAAGTTCAGAATATGTTAGCAGCCCAAAAAAGGCATTAAAATGCATGTTAGGCCGTCAAAAATGTTGAAAACTTTGGAGGCCCAAAAAAGGGGTTTACAGGCATCCTAGAACTCCTAAAGTCCATAAAATGTTGTTGGATCAAAAACGCTGTCAGAGAGCTCTGAATATCCCAAAAACATTTGCAGCCTGAAAGGGGCATTAACCCGCATCCTAGACCTCTGAAATTCCCAAAAATATTTTGTGTACGAAAAATGCATCCTATACCCCTGAAAGCTCAGAATATGTTAGCAGCCCAAAGAAGGCCTTAAAACGCATTTTAGGCCTACAAAAATGTTGAAAACTTTGGAGGCCCAAAAAAGGGGTTTACAGGCATCCTAGACCCCCTAAAATCCAAAAAATGTTGGTGGACCAAAAAATGTGTCAAAGATCTCTGAATGCCCCAAAAACATTTACAGCCTGAAATGGGCAGTAACCTGCATCTTAGACCACTGAAATTCCCAAAAATATTTTTGGCACGAAAAATGCATCCTACACCCCTGAAAGTTCAGAATAGTTTAGCAACCCAAAAAAAGGCCTTAAAATGCATGTTAGGCCTTCAAAAATGTTGAAAACTTTGGAGGCCCAAAAAAGGGGTTTACAGGCATCCTAGAACCCCTAAAGTCCAGAAAATGTTGTTGGATCAAAAACGCTGTCAGAGAGCTCTGAATGTCCCAAAAACATTTGCAGCCTGAAAGGGGCATTAACCCGCATCCTAGACCTCGGAAATTCCCAAAAATATTTTGTGCACGAAAAATGCATCCTATACCCCTGAAAGCTCAGAATATGTTAGCAGCCCAAAGAAGGCCTTAAAATGCATTTTAGGCCTACAAAAATGTTGAAAACTTTGGAGGCCCAAAAAGGGGTTTACAGGCATCCTAGACCCCCTAAAATCCAAAAAATGTTGGTGGACCAAAAAATGTGTCAAAGATCTCTGAATGTCCCAAAAACATTTACAGCCTGAAATGGGCAGTAACCTGCATCTTAGACCACTGAAATTCCCAAAAATATTTTTGGCACGAAAAATGCATCCTCCACCCCTGAAAGTTCAGAATAGGTTAGCAACCCAAAAAAGGCCTTAAAATGCATTATAGGCCTGCAAAACTGTTTTAAAAAAACTTTGGAGGCCCAAAAAAGGGGTTTACAGGCATCCTAGACCCCCTAAAGTCCAAACAATGTTGGTAGACCGAAAACTTTGTCAGAGAGCTCTGAATGTCCCAAAACCATTTGCAGTCTGAAAGGGGCATTAACCTGCATCCTAGACCACTGAAATTCCCAAAAATATTTTGTGCACGAAAAATGCATACTACACCCCTGAAAGTTCAGAATATGTTAGCAGCCCAAAAAAGGTATTAAAATGCATGTTAGGCCTTCAAAAATGTTGAAAACTTTGGAGGCCCAAAAAAGGGGTTTACAGGCATCCTAGACCCCCTAAAGTCCAGAAAATGTTGCTGGATCAAAAACGGTGTCAGAGAGCTCTGAATGTCCCAAAAACATTTGCAACCTGAAAGAGGCATTAACCCGCATCCTAGACCACTGAAATTCCCCAAAAAATTTTTGGCACGAAAAATGCATCGTACACCGCTGAAAGTTCAGAAAATGTTGGCAGCTCAAGAAAAGGCCTTAAAATGCATGTTAGGCCTTCAAAAATGTTGAAAACTTTGGAGGCCCAAAAAAGGGGTTCACAGGCATCCTAGACCCCCTAAAGTCCAGAAAATGTTGTTGGACCAAAATCGGTGTCGGAGAGCTCTGAATGTCCCAAAAACATTTGCAGCCTGAAAGGGGCATTAACCCGCATCCTAGACCACTGAAATTTCCCAAAATATTTTTGGCACGAAAAATGCATGCTACACCCCTGAAAGTTCAGAAAACACCCCAGAAATGTTGGCAGCTCAAAAAAGGCCTTAAAATGCATGTTAGGCCTTCAAAAATGTTGAAAACCTTGGAGGCCCAAAAAAGGGGTTTACAGGCACCCTAGACCCCCTAAAGTCCATAAAATGTTGGTGGACCAAAATCGGTGTCAGAGAGCTCTGAATGTCCCAACAACATTTGCAGTCTGAAGGGGGCATTAACCCGCATCCTAGACCGCTGAAATTCCCAAAAATATTTTGTGCACGAAAAATGCATCCTGTACCCTTGAAAGCTCAGAATATGTTAGCAGCCCAAAGAAGGCCTTAAAATGCATTTTAGGCCTACAAAAATGTTGAAAACTTTGGATGCCCAAAAAGGGGTTTACAGGCATCCTAGACCCCCTAAAATCCAAAAAATGTTGGGTGGACCAAAAAATGTGTCAAAGATCTCTGAATGCCCCAAAAACATTTACAGCCTGAAATGGGCAGTAACCTGCATCTTAGACCACTGAAATTCCCAAAAATATTTTTGGCACGAAAAATGCATCCTACACCCCTGAAAGTTCAGAATAGTTTAGCAACCCAAAAAAAGGCCTTAAAATGCATGTTAGGCCTTCAAAAATGTTGAAAACTTTGGAGGCCCAAAAAAGGGGTTTACAGGCATCCTAGAACCCCTAAAGTCCAGAAAAAGTTGTTGGATCAAAAACGCTGTCAGAGAGCTCTGAATGTCCCAAAAACATTTGCAGCCTGAAAGGGGCATTAACCCGCATCCTAGACCTCGGAAATTCCCAAAAATATTTTGTGCACGAAAAATGCATCCTGTACCCCTGAAAGCTCAGAATATGTTAGCAGCCCAAAGAAGGCCTTAAAATGCATTTTAGGCCTACAAAAATGTTGAAAACTTTGGAGGCCCAAAAAGGGGTTTACAGGCATCCTAGACCCCCTAAAGTCCAAACAATGTTGGTGGACCAAAAACTGTGTCAGAGAGCTCTGAATGTCCCAAAACCATTTGCAGTCTGAAAGGGGCATTAACCTGCATCCTAGACCACTGAAATTCCCAAAAATATTTTGTGCACGAAAAATGCATACTACACCCCTGAAAGTTCAGAATATGTTAGCAGCCCAAAAAAGGCATTAAAATGCATGTTAGGCCTTCAAAAATGTTGAAAACTTTGGAGGCCCAAAAAAGGGGTTTACAGGCATCCTAGACCCCCTAAAGTCCAGAAAATGTTGCTGGATCAAAAACGGTGTCAGAGAGCTCTGAATGTCCCAAAAACATTTGCAGCCTGAAAGGGGCATTAACCCGCATCCTAGACCTCTGAAATTCCCAAAAATATTTTGTGCACGAAAAATGCATACTACACCCCTGAAAGTTCAGAATATGTTAGCAGCCCAAAAAAGGCATTAAAATGCATGTTAGGCCTTCAAAAATGTTGAAAACTTTGGAGGCCCAAAAAAGGGGTTTACAGGCATCCTAGAACCCCTAAAGTCCATAAAATGTTGTTGGATCAAAAACGCTGTCAGAGAGCTCTGAATATCCCAAAAACATTTGCAGCCTGAAAGGGGCATTAACCCGCATCCTAGACCTCTGAAATTCCCAAAAATATTTTGTGTACGAAAAATGCATCCTATACCCCTGAAAGCTCAGAATATGTTAGCAGCCCAAAGAAGGCCTTAAAACGCATTTTAGGCCTACAAAAATGTTGAAAACTTTGGAGGCCCAAAAAAGGGGTTTACAGGCATCCTAGACCCCCTAAAATCCAAAAAATGTTGGTGGACCAAAAAATGTGTCAAAGATCTCTGAATGTCCCAAAAACATTTACAGCCTGAAATGGGCAGTAAACTGCATCTTAGACCACTGAAATTCCCAAAAATATTTTTGGCACGAAAAATGCATCCTACACCCCTGAAAGTTCAGAAAATGTTGGCAGCTCAAGAAAAGGCCTTAAAATGCATGTTAGGCCTTCAAAAATGTTGAAAACTTTGGAGGCCCAAAAAAGGGGTTTACAGGCATCCTAGACCCCCTAAAGTCCAGAAAATGTTGTTGGACCAAAATCGGTGTCGGAGAGCTCTGAATGTCCCAAAAACATTTGCAGCCTGAAAGGGGCATTAACCCGCATCCTAGACCACTGAAATTTCCCAAAATATTTTTGGCACGAAAAATGCATACTACACCCCTGAAAGTTCAGAAAACACCCCAGAAATGTTGGCATCTCAAAAAAGGCCTTAAAATGCATGTTAGGCCTTCAAAAATGTTGAAAACCTTGGAGGCCCAAAAAAGGGGTTTACAGGCACCCTAGACCCCCTAAAGTTCATAAACTGTTGGTGGACCAAAATCGGTGTCAGAGAGCTCTGAATGTCCCAACAACATTTGCAGTCTGAAGGGGGCATTAACCCGCATCCTAGACCGCTGAAATTCCCAAAAATATTTTGTGCACGAAAAATGCATCCTGTACCCTTGAAAGCTCAGAATATGTTAGCAGCCCAAAGAAGGCCTTAAAATGCATTTTAGGCCTACAAAAATGTTGAAAACTTTGGGGGCCCAAAAAGGGGTTTACAGGCATCCTAGACCCCCTAAAATCCAAAAAATGTTGGGTGGACCAAAAAATGTGTCAAAGATCTCTGAATGCCCCAAAAACATTTACAGCCTGAAATGGGCAGTAACCTGCATCTTAGACCACTGAAATTCCCAAAAATATTTTTGGCACGAAAAATGCATCCTACACCCCTGAAAGTTCAGAATAGTTTAGCAACCCAAAAAAAGGCCTTAAAATGCATGTTTGGCCTTCAAAAATGTTGAAAACTTTGGAGGCCCAAAAAAGGGGTTTACAGGCATCCTAGAACCCCTAAAGTCCAGAAAATGTTGTTGGATCAAAAACGCTGTGAGAGAGCTCTGAATGTCCCAAAAACATTTGCAGCCTGAAAGGGGCATTAACCCGCATCCTAGACCTCGGAAATTCCCAAAAATATTTTGTGCACGAAAAATGCATCCTATACCCCTGAAAGCTCAGAATATGTTAGCAGCCCAAAGAAGGCCTTAAAATGCATTTTAGGCCTACAAAAATGTTGAAAACTTTGGAGGCCCAAAAAGGGGTTTACAGGCATCCTAGACCCCCTAAAATCCAAAAAATGTTGGTGGACCAAAAAATGTGTCAAAGATCTCTGAATGTCCCAAAAACATTTACAGCCTGAAATGGGCAGTAAGCTGCATCTTAGACCACTGAAATTCCCAAAAATATTTTTGGCACGAAAAATGCATCCTACACCCCTGAAAGTTCAGAATAGGTTAGCAACCCAAAAAAGGCCTTAAAATGCATTATAGGCCTGCAAAACTGTTTTAAAAAAACTTTGGAGGCCCAAAAAAGGGGTTTTCAGGCATCCTAGACCCCCTAAAGTCCAAACAATGTTGGTAGACCGAAAACTTTGTCAGAGAGCTCTGAATGTCCCAAAACCATTTGCAGTCTGAAAGGGGCATTAACCTGCATCCTAGACCACTGAAATTCCCAAAAATATTTTGTGCACGAAAAATGCATACTACACCCCTGAAAGTTCAGAATATGTTAGCAGCCCAAAAAAGGCATTAAAATGCATGTTAGGCCTTCAAAAATGTTGAAAACTTTGGAGGCCCAAAAAAGGGGTTTAGAGGCATCCTAGAACCCCTAAAGTCCAGAAAATGTTGTTGGATCAAAAACGCTGTCAGAGAGCTCTGAATATCCCAAAAACATTTGCAGCCTGAAAGGGGCATTAACCAGCATCCTAGAACTCTGAAATTCCCAAAAATATTTTGTGCACCAAAAATGCATCCTACACCCCTGAACGTTCAGAAAATGTTGGCAGCTCAAGAAAAGGCCTTAAAATGCATGTTAGGCCTTCAAAAATGTTGAAAACTTTGGAGGCCCAAAAAAGGGGTTTACAGGCATCCTAGACCCTCTAAAGTCCAGAAAATGTTGTTGGACTAAAATCGGTGTCAGAGAGCTCTGAATGTCCCAAAAACATTTGCAGCCTGAACGGGGCATTAACCCGCATCTTAGACCACTGAAATTCCCAAAAATATTTTTGGCACCAAAAATGCATCCTACACCCCTGAAAGTTCAGAATAGGTTAGCAACCCAAAAAAGGCCTTAAAATGCATGTTAGGCCTTCAAAAATGTTGAAAACTTTGGAGGCCCAAAAAAGGGGTTTACAGGCATCCTAGACCCCCTAAAGTCCAGAAAATGTTGTTGTACCAAACTCGGTGTCAGAGAGCTCTGAATGTCCCAAAAACATTTGCAGACTGAAAGGGGCATTAACCCGCATACTAGACCTCTGAAATTCCCAAAAATATTTTGTGCACGAAAAATGCATCCTAAACCCCTGAAAGCTCAGAATATGTTAGCAGCCCAAAGGCCTTAAAATGCATTTTAGGCCTACAAAAATGTTGTAAACTTTGGAGGCCCAAAAAAGGGGTTTACAGGCATCCTAGACCCCCTAAAGTCCAGAAAATGTTGCTGGATCAAAAACGGTGTCAGAGAGCTCTGAATGTCCCAAAAACATTTGCAGCCTGAAAGGGGCATTAACCAGCATCCTAGAACTCTGAAATTACCAAAAATATTTTGTGTACGAAAAATGCATCCTACACCCCTGAACGTTCAGAAAATGTTGGCAGCTCAAGAAAAGGCCTTAAAATGCATGTTAGGCCTTCAAAAATGTTGAAAACTTTGGAGGCTCAAAAAAGGGGTTTATAGGCATCCTAGACCCCCTAAAGTCCAGAAAATGTTGTTGGACCAAAATCGGTGTCAGAGAGCTCTGAATGTCCCAAAAACATTTGCAGCCTGAAAGGGGCATTAACCCGCATCCTAGACCACTGAAATTTCCCAAAATATTTTTGGCACGAAAAATGCATGCTACACCTCTGAAAGTTCAGAAAACACCCCAGAAATGTTGGCAGCTCAAAAAAAGCCTAAAATGCATGTTAGGCCTTCAAAAATGTTGAAAACTTTGGAGGCCCAAAAAAGGAGTTTACAGGCATCCTAGACCCCTTAAAGTCCAGAAAATGTTGGTGGACCAAAATCGGTGTCAGAGAGCTCTGAATGTCCCAAAAATATTTGCAGCCTGAAAGGGGCATTAACCCGCATCCTAGACCACTGAAATTTCCCAAAATATTTTGTGCACGAAAAATACATCCTGTAGCCTTGAAAGCTCAGAATATGTTAGCAGCCCAAAGAAGGCCTTAAAATGCATTTTAGGCCTACAAAAATGTTGAAAACTTTGGAGGCCCAAAAAGGGGTTTACAGGCATCCTAGACCCCCTAAAATCCAAAAAATGTTGGTGGACCAAAAAATGTGTCAAAGATCTCTGAATGTCCCAAAAACATTTACAGCCTGAAATGGGCAGTAACCAGCATCTAAGACCACTGCAATTCCCAAAAATATTTTTGACACGAAAAATGCATCCTACACCCCTGAAAGTTCAGAATAGGTTAGCAACCCAAAAAAGGCCTTAAAATGCATTATAGGCCTGCAAAAATGTTTAAAAAAAACTTTGGAGGCCCAAAAAAGGGGTTTACAGGCATCCTAGACCCCCTAAAGTCCAGATAATGTTGGTGGACCGAAAACTGTGTCCGAGAGCTCTGAATGTCCCAAAACCATTTGCAGCCTGAAAGGGGCATTAACCCGCATCCTAGACCACTGAAATTCCCAAAAATATTTTGTGCACGAAAAATGCATACTACATCCCTGAAAGTTCAGAATATGTTAGCAGCCCAAAAAAGGCATTAAAATGCATGGTAGGCCTTCAAAAATGTTGAAAACTTTGGAGGCCCAAAAAAGGGGTTTACAGGCATCCTAGACCCCCCTAAAGTCCAGAAAATGTTGCTGGATCAAAAACGGTGTCAGAGATCTCTGAATGTCCCAAAAACATTTGCAGCCTGAAAGGGGCATTAACCCGCAACCTAGACCTCTGAAATTCCCAAAAAATATTTTGTGCACGAAAAATGCATACTACACCCCTGAAAGTTCAGAATATGTTAGCAGCCCAAAAAAGGCATTAAAATGCATGTTAGGCCTTCAAAAATGTTGAAAACTTTGGAGGCCCAAAAAAGGGGTTTACAGGCATCCTAGAACCCCTAAAGTCCATAAAATGTTGTTGGATCAAAAACGCTGTCAGAGAGCTCTGAATATCCCAAAAACATTTGCAGCCTGAAAGGGGCATTAACCGCATCCTAGACCTCTGAAATTCCCAAAAATATTTTGTGCACGAAAAATGCATCCTATACCCCTGAAAGCTCAGAATATGTTAGCAGCCCAAAGAAGGCCTTAAAACGCATTTTAGGCCTACAAAAATGTTGAAAACTTTGGAGGCCCAAAAAAGGGGTTTACAGGCATCCTAGACCCCCTAAAATCCAAAAAATGTTGGTGGACCAAAAAATGTGTCAAAGATCTCTGAATGTCCCAAAAACATTTACAGCCTGAAATGGGCAGTAAACTGCATCTTAGACCACTGAAATTCCCAAAAATATTTTTGGCACGAAAAATGCATCCTACACCCCTGAAAGTTCAGAAAATGTTGGCAGCTCAAGAAAAGGCCTTAAAATGCATGTTAGGCCTTCAAAAATGTTGAAAACTTTGGAGGCCCAAAAAAGGGGTTTACAGGCATCCTAGACCCCCTAAAGTCCAGAAAATGTTGTTGGACCAAAATCGGTGTCGGAGAGCTCTGAATGTCCCAAAAACATTTGCAGCCTGAAAGGGGCATTAACCCGCATCCTAGACCACTGAAATTTCCCAAAATATTTTTGGCACGAAAAATGCATACTACACCCCTGAAAGTTCAGAAAACACCCCAGAAATGTTGGCAGCTCAAAAAAGGCCTTAAAATGCATGTTAGGCCTTCAAAAATGTTGAAAACCTTGGAGGCCCAAAAAAGGGGTTTACAGGCACCCTAGACCCCCTAAAGTTCATAAAATATTGGTGGACCAAAATCGGTGTCAGAGAGCTCTGAATGTCCCAACAACATTTGCAGTCTGAAGGGGGCATTAACCCGCATCCTAGACCGCTGAAATTCCCAAAAATATTTTGTGCACGAAAAATGCATCCTGTACCCTTGAAAGCTCAGAATATGTTAGCAGCCCAAAGAAGGCCTTAAAATGCATTTTAGGCCTACAAAAATGTTGAAAACTTTGGAGGCCCAAAAAGGGGTTTACAGGCATCCTAGACCCCCTAAAATCCAAAAAATGTTGGGTGGACCAAAAAATGTGTCAAAGATCTCTGAATGCCCCAAAAACATTTACAGCCTGAAATGGGCAGTAACCTGCATCTTAGACCACTGAAATTCCCAAAAATATTTTTGGCACGAAAAATGCATCCTACACCCCTGAAAGTTCAGAATAGTTTAGCAACCCAAAAAAAGGCCTTAAAATGCATGTTAGGCCTTCAAAAATGTTGAAAACTTTGGAGGCCCAAAAAAGGGGTTTACAGGCATCCTAGAACCCCTAAAGTCCAGAAAATGTTGTTGGATCAAAAACGCTGTCAGAGAGCTCTGAATGTCCCAAAAACATTTGCAGCCTGAAAGGGGCATTAACCCGCATCCTAGACCTCGGAAATTCCCAAAAATATTTTGTGCACGAAAAATGCATCCTATACCCCTGAAAGCTCAGAATATGTTAGCAGCCCAAAGAAGGCCTTAAAATGCATTTTAGGCCTACAAAAATGTTGAAAACTTTGGAGGCCCAAAAAGGGGTTTACAGGCATCCTAGACCCCCTAAAATCCAAAAAATGTTGGTGGACCAAAAAATGTGTCAAAGATCTCTGAATGTCCCAAAAACATTTACAGCCTGAAATGGGCAGTAACCTGCATCTTAGATCACTGAAATTCCCAAAAATATTTTTGGCACGAAAAATGCATCCTACACCCCTGAAAGTTCAGAATAGGTTAGCAACCCAAAAAAGGCCTTAAAATGCATTATAGGCCTGCAAAACTGTTTTAAAAAAACTTTGGAGGCCCAAAAAAGGGGTTTATAGGCATCCTAGACCCCCTAAAGTCCAAACAATGTTGGTAGACCGAAAACTTTGTCAGAGAGCTCTGAATGTCCCAAAACCATTTGCAGTCTGAAAGGGGCATTAACCTGCATCCTAGACCACTGAAATTCCCAAAAATATTTTGTGCATGAAAAATGCATACTACACCCCTGAAAGTTCAGAATATGTTAGCAGCCCAAAAAAGGTATTAAAATGCATGTTAGGCCTTCAAAAATGTTGAAAACTTTGGAGGCCCAAAAAAGGGGTTTACAGGCATCCTAGACCCCCTAAAGTCCAGAAAATGTTGCTGGATCAAAAATGGTGTCAGAGAGCTCTGAATGTCCCAAAAACATTTGCAACCTGAAAGAGGCATTAACCCGCATCCTAGACCACTGAAATTCCCCAAAAAATTTTTGGCACGAAAAATGCATCGTACACCGCTGAAAGTTCAGAAAATGTTGGCAGCTCAAGAAAAGGCCTTAAAATGCATGTTAGGCCTTCAAAAATGTTGAAAACTTTGGAGGCCCAAAAAAGGGGTTTACAGGCATCCTAGACCCCCTAAAGTCCAGAAAATGTTGTTGGACCAAAATCGGTGTCGGAGAGCTCTGAATGTCCCAAAAACATTTGCAGCCTGAAAGGGGCATTAACCCGCATCCTAGACCACTGAAATTTCCCAAAATATTTTTGGCACGAAAAATGCATGCTACACCCCTGAAAGTTCAGAAAACACCCCAGAAATGTTGGCAGCTCAAAAAAGGCCTTAAAATGCATGTTAGGCCTTCAAAAATGTTGAAAACCTTGGAGGCCCAAAAAAGGGGTTTACAGGCACCCTAGACCCCCTAAAGTCCAGAAAATGTTGGTGGACCAAAATCGGTGTCAGAGAGCTCTGAATGTCCCAACAACATTTGCAGTCTGAAGGGGGCATTAACCCGCATCCTAGACCGCTGAAATTCCCAAAAATATTTTGTGCACGAAAAATGCATCCTGTACCCTTGAAAGCTCAGAATATGTTAGCAGCCCAAAGAAGGCCTTAAAATGCATTTTAGGCCTACAAAAATGTTGAAAACTTTGGATGCCCAAAAAGGGGTTTACAGGCATCCTAGACCCCCTAAAATCCAAAAAATGTTGGGTGGACCAAAAAATGTGTCAAAGATCTCTGAATGCCCCAAAAACATTTACAGCCTGAAATGGGCAGTAACCTGCATCTTAGACCACTGAAATTCCCAAAAATATTTTTGGCACGAAAAATGCATCCTACACCCCTGAAAGTTCAGAATAGTTTAGCAACCCAAAAAAAGGCCTTAAAATGCATGTTAGGCCTTCAAAAATGTTGAAAACTTTGGAGGCCCAAAAAAGGGGTTTACAGGCATCCTAGAACCCCTAAAGTCCAGAAAAAGTTGTTGGATCAAAAACGCTGTCAGAGAGCTCTGAATGTCCCAAAAACATTTGCAGCCTGAAAGGGGCATTAACCCGCATCCTAGACCTCGGAAATTCCCAAAAATATTTTGTGCACGAAAAATGCATCCTGTACCCCTGAAAGCTCAGAATATGTTAGCAGCCCAAAGAAGGCCTTAAAATGCATTTTAGGCCTACAAAAATGTTGAAAACTTTGGAGGCCCAAAAAGGGGTTTACAGGCATCCTAGACCCCCTAAAGTCCAAACAATGTTTGTGGACCAAAAACTGTGTCAGAGAGCTCTGAATGTCCCAAAACCATTTGCAGTCTGAAAGGGGCATTAACCTGCATCCTAGACCACTGAAATTCCCAAAAATATTTTGTGCACGAAAAATGCATACTACACCCCTGAAAGTTCAGAATATGTTAGCAGCCCAAAAAAGGCATTAAAATGCATGTTAGGCCTTCAAAAATGTTGAAAACTTTGGAGGCCCAAAAAAGGGGTTTACAGGCATCCTAGACCCCCTAAAGTCCAGAAAATGTTGCTGGATCAAAAACGGTGTCAGAGAGCTCTGAATGTCCCAAAAACATTTGCAGCCTGAAAGGGGCATTAACCCGCATCCTAGACCTCTGAAATTCCCAAAAATATTTTGTGCACGAAAAATGCATACTACACCCCTGAAAGTTCAGAATATGTTAGCAGCCCAAAAAAGGCATTAAAATGCATGTTAGGCCTTCAAAAATGTTGAAAACTTTGGAGGCCCAAAAAAGGGGTTTACAGGCATCCTAGAACCCCTAAAGTCCATAAAATGTTGTTGGATCAAAAACGCTGTCAGAGAGCTCTGAATATCCCAAAAACATTTGCAGCCTGAAAGGGGCATTAACCCGCATCCTAGACCTCTGAAATTCCCAAAAATATTTTGTGTACGAAAAATGCATCCTATACCCCTGAAAGCTCAGAATATGTTAGCAGCCCAAAGAAGGCCTTAAAACGCATTTTAGGCCTACAAAAATGTTGAAAACTTTGGAGGCCCAAAAAAGGGGTTTACAGGCATCCTAGACCCCCTAAAATCCAAAAAATGTTGGTGGACCAAAAAATGTGTCAAAGATCTCTGAATGCCCCAAAAACATTTACAGCCTGAAATGGGCAGTAACCTGCATCTTAGACCACTGAAATTCCCAAAAATATTTTTGGCACGAAAAATGCATCCTACACCCCTGAAAGTTCAGAATAGTTTAGCAACCCAAAAAAAGGCCTTAAAATGCATGTTAGGCCTTCAAAAATGTTGAAAACTTTGGAGGCCCAAAAAAGGGGTTTACAGGCATCCTAGAACCCCTAAAGTCCAGAAAATGTTGTTGGATCAAAAACGCTGTCAGAGAGCTCTGAATGTCCCAAAAACATTTGCAGCCTGAAAGGGGCATTAACCCGCATCCTAGACCTCGGAAATTCCCAAAAATATTTTGTGCACGAAAAATGCATCCTATACCCCTGAAAGCTCAGAATATGTTAGCAGCCCAAAGAAGGCCTTAAAATGCATTTTAGGCCTACAAAAATGTTGAAAACTTTGGAGGCCCAAAAAGGGGTTTACAGGCATCCTAGACCCCCTAAAATCCAAAAAATGTTGGTGGACCAAAAAATGTGTCAAAGATCTCTGAATGTCCCAAAAACATTTACAGCCTGAAATGGGCAGTAACCTGCATCTTAGACCACTGAAATTCCCAAAAATATTTTTGGCACGAAAAATGCATCCTACACCCCTGAAAGTTCAGAATAGGTTAGCAACCCAAAAAAGGCCTTAAAATGCATTATAGGCCTGCAAAACTGTTTTAAAAAAACTTTGGAGGCCCAAAAAAGGGGTTTACAGGCATCCTAGACCCCCTAAAGTCCAAACAATGTTGGTAGACCGAAAACTTTGTCAGAGAGCTCTGAATGTCCCAAAACCATTTGCAGTCTGAAAGGGGCATTAACCTGCATCCTAGACCACTGAAATTCCCAAAAATATTTTGTGCACGAAAAATGCATACTACACCCCTGAAAGTTCAGAATATGTTAGCAGCCCAAAAAAGGTATTAAAATGCATGTTAGGCCTTCAAAAATGTTGAAAACTTTGGAGGCCCAAAAAAGGGGTTTACAGGCATCCTAGACCCCCTAAAGTCCAGAAAATGTTGCTGGATCAAAAACGGTGTCCGAGAGCTCTGAATGTCCCAAAAACATTTGCAACCTGAAAGAGGCATTAACCCGCATCCTAGACCACTGAAATTCCCCAAAAAATTTTTGGCACGAAAAATGCATCGTACACCGCTGAAAGTTCAGAAAATGTTGGCAGCTCAAGAAAAGGCCTTAAAATGCATGTTAGGCCTTCAAAAATGTTGAAAACTTTGGAGGCCCAAAAAAGGGGTTCACAGGCATCCTAGACCCCCTAAAGTCCAGAAAATGTTGTTGGACCAAAATCGGTGTCGGAGAGCTCTGAATGTCCCAAAAACATTTGCAGCCTGAAAGGGGCATTAACCCGCATCCTAGACCACTGAAATTTCCCAAAATATTTTTGGCACGAAAAATGCATGCTACACCCCTGAAAGTTCAGAAAACACCCCAGAAATGTTGGCAGCTCAAAAAAGGCCTTAAAATGCATGTTAGGCCTTCAAAAATGTTGAAAACCTTGGAGGCCCAAAAAAGGGGTTTACAGGCACCCTAGACCCCCTAAAGTCCATAAAATGTTGGTGGACCAAAATCGGTGTCAGAGAGCTCTGAATGTCCCAACAACATTTGCAGTCTGAAGGGGGCATTAACCCGCATCCTAGACCGCTGAAATTCCCAAAAATATTTTGTGCACGAAAAATGCATCCTGTACCCTTGAAAGCTCAGAATATGTTAGCAGCCCAAAGAAGGCCTTAAAATGCATTTTAGGCCTACAAAAATGTTGAAAACTTTGGATGCCCAAAAAGGGGTTTACAGGCATCCTAGACCCCCTAAAATCCAAAAAATGTTGGGTGGACCAAAAAATGTGTCAAAGATCTCTGAATGCCCCAAAAACATTTACAGCCTGAAATGGGCAGTAACCTGCATCTTAGACCACTGAAATTCCCAAAAATATTTTTGGCACGAAAAATGCATCCTACACCCCTGAAAGTTCAGAATAGTTTAGCAACCCAAAAAAAGGCCTTAAAATGCATGTTAGGCCTTCAAAAATGTTGAAAACTTTGGAGGCCCAAAAAAGGGGTTTACAGGCATCCTAGAACCCCTAAAGTCCAGAAAAAGTTGTTGGATCAAAAACGCTGTCAGAGAG
The DNA here is from genome assembly GCF_040938575.1 of Ambystoma mexicanum. Taxonomy (NCBI): domain Eukaryota; kingdom Metazoa; phylum Chordata; class Amphibia; order Caudata; family Ambystomatidae; genus Ambystoma; species Ambystoma mexicanum. Next base: position 1,312,515,783 of record NC_090921.1, on the reverse strand, counting down.
CTCTGAATGTCCCAAAAACATTTGCAGCCTGAAAGGGGCATTAACCCGCATCCTAGACCTCGGAAATTCCCAAAAATATTTTGTGCACGAAAAATGCATCCTGTACCCCTGAAAGCTCAGAATATGTTAGCAGCCCAAAGAAGGCCTTAAAATGCATTTTAGGCCTACAAAAATGTTGAAAACTTTGGAGGCCCAAAAAGGGGTTTACAGGCATCCTAGACCCCCTAAAGTCCAAACAATGTTGGTGGACCGAAAACTGTGTCAGAGAGCTCTGAATGTCCCAAAACCATTTGCAGTCTGAAAGGGGCATTAACCTGCATCCTAGACCACTGAAATTCCCAAAAATATTTTGTGCATGAAAAATGCATACTACACCCCTGAAAGTTCAGAATATGTTAGCAGCCCAAAAAAGGCATTAAAATGCATGTTAGGCCTTCAAAAATGTTGGAAACTTTGGAGGCCCAAAAAAGGGGTTTACAGGCATCCTAGACCCCCTAAAGTCCAGAAAATGTTGCTGGATCAAAAACGGTGTCAGAGAGCTCTGAATGTCCCAAAAACATGTGCAGCCTGAAAGGGGCATTAACCCGCATCCTAGACCTCTGAAATTCCCAAAAATATTTTGTGCACGAAAAATGCATACTACACCCCTGAAAGTTCAGAATATGTTAGCAGCCCAAAAAAGGCCTTAAAATGCATTTTAGGCCTACAAAAATGTTGAAAACTTTGGAGGCCCGTAAAGGGGTTTACAGGCATCCTAGACCCACTAAAATCCAAAAAATGTTGGTGGACCAAAAAATGTGTCAAAGATCTCTGAATGTCCCAAAAACATTTACAGCCTGAAATGGGCAGTAACCTGCATCTTAGACCACTGAAATTCCCAAAAATATTTTTGGCACGAAAAATGCATCCTACACCCCTGAAAGTTCAGAATAGGTTAGCAACCCAAAAAAGGTCTTAAAATGCATTATAGGCCTGCAAAACTGTTTAAAAAAAACTTTGGAGGCCCAAAAAAGGGGTTTACAGGCATCCTAGACCCCCTAAAGTCCAAACAATGTTGGTGGACCGAAAACTGTGTCAGAGAGCTCTGAATGTCCCAAAACCATTTGCAGTCTGAAAGGGGCATTAACCTGCATCCTAGACCACTGAAATCACCAAAAATATTTTGTGCACGAAAAATGCATACTACACCCCTGAAAGTTCAGAATATGTTAGCAGCCCAAAAAAGGCATTAAAATGCATGTTAGGCCTTCAAAAATGTTGAAAACTTTGGAGGCCCAAAAAAGGGGTTTACAGGCATCCTAGACCCCCTAAAATCCAGAAAATGTTGTTGGACCAAAATCGGTGTCGGAGAGCTCTGAATGTCCCAACAGCATTTGCAGTCTGAAGGGGGCATTAACCTGAATCCTAGACCGCTGAAAATCCCAAAAATATTTTGTGCACGAAAAATGCATCCTGTACCCTTGAAAGCTCAGAATATGTTAGCAGCCCAAAGAAGGCCTTAAAATGCATTTTAGGCCTACAAAAATGTTGAAAACATTGGAGGCCCAAAAAGGGGGTTACAGGCATCCTAGACCCCCTAAAATCCCAAAAATGTTGGTGGACCAAAAAATGTGTCAAAGATCTCTGAATGTCCCAAAAACATTTACAGCCTGAAATGGGCAGTAACCAGCATCTAAGACCACTGCAATTCCCAAAAATATTTTTGAAACGAAAAATGCATCCTACACCCCTGAAAGTTCAGAATAGGTTAGCAACCCAAAAAAGGCCTTAAAATGCATTGTAGGCCTGCAAAAATATTTTAAAAAAACTTTGGAGGCCCAAAAAAGGGGTTTACAGGCATCCTAGACCCCCTAAAGTCCAGACAATGTTGGTGGACCGAAAACTGTGTCAGAGAGCTCTGAATGTCCCAAAACCATTTGCAGCCTGAAAGGGGCATTAACCCGCATCCTAGACCACTGAAATTCCCAAAAATATTTTGTGCACGAAAAATGCATACTACACCCCTGAAAGTTCAGAATATGTTAGCAGCCCAAAAAAGGCATTAAAATGCATGTTAGGCCTTCAAAAATGTTGAAAACTTTGGAGGCCCAAAAAAGGGGTTTACAGGCATCCTAGAACCCCTAAAGTCCAGAAAATGTTGTTGGATCAAAAACGCTGTCAGAGAGCTCTGAATGTCCCAAAAACATTTGCAGCCTGAAACAGGCATTAACCCGCATCCTAGACCTCTGAAATTCCCAAAAATATTTTGTGCACGAAAAATGCATCCTATATCCCTGAAAGCTCAGAATATGTTCGCAGCCCAAAGAAGGCCTTAAAATGCATGTTAGGCCTACAAAAATGTTGAAAACTTTGGAGGCCCAAAAAAGGGGTTTACAGGCATCCTAGACCCCCTAAAGTCCAGAAAATGTTGTTGGATCAAAAACGGTGTCAGAGAGCTCTGAATGTCCCAAAAACATTTGCAACCTGAAAGGGGCATTAACCCGCATCCTAGACCACTGAAATTCCCCCAAAAAATTTTGGCACGAAAAATGCATGCTACACCGCTGAAAGTTCAGAAAATGTTGGCAGCTCAAGAAAAGGCCTTAAAATGCATGTTAGGCCTTCAAAAATGTTGAAAACTTTGGAGGCCCAAAAAAGGGGTTTACAGGCATCCTAGACCCCCTAAAGTCCAGAAAATGTTGTTGGACCAAAATCGGTGTCAGAGAGCTCTGAATGTCCCAAAAACATTTGCAGCCTGAAAGGGGCATTAACCCGCATCCTAGACCACTGAAATTTCCCAAAATATTTTTGGCACGAAAAATGCATGCTACACCCCTGAAAGTTCAGAAAACACCCCAGAAATGTTGGCAGCTCAAAAAAAGCCTTAAAATGCATGTTAGGCCTTCAAAAATGTTGAAAACTTTGGAGGCCCAAAAAAGGAGTTTACAGGCATCCTAGACCCCTTAAAGTCCAGAAAATGTTGGTGGACCAAAATCGGTATCAGAGAGCTCTGAATGTCCCAAACACATTTGCAGTCTGAAGGGGGCATTAACCTGAATCCTAGACCGCTGAAATTCCCAAAAATATTTTGTCCACGAAAAATGCATCCTGTACCCTTGAAAGCTCAGAAAATGTTGGCAGCTCAAGAAAAGGCCTTAAAATGCATGTTAGGCCTTCAAAAATGTTGAAAACTTTGGAGGCCCAAAAAAGGGGTTTACAGGCATCCTAGACCCCCTAAAGTCCAGAAAATGTTGTTGGATCAAAATCGGTGTTGGAGAGCTCTGAATGTCCCAACAGCATTTGCAGTCTGAAGGGGGCATTAACCTGAATCCTAGACCGCTGAAATTCCCAAAAATATTTTGTGCACGAAAAATGCATCCTGTACCCTTGAAAGCTCAGAATATGTTAGCAGCCCAAAGAAGGCCTTAAAATGCATGTTAGGCCTACAAAAATGTTGAAAACTTTGGAGGCCCAAAAAGGGGTTTACAGGCATCCTAGACCCCCTAAAATCCAAAAAATGTTGGTGGACCAAAAAATGTGTCAAAGATCTCTGAATGTCCCAAAAACATTTACAGCCTGAAATGGGCAGTAACCAGCATCTAAGACCACTGCAATTCCCAAAAATATTTTTGACACGAAAAATGCATCCTACACCCCTGAAATTTCAGAATAGTTTAGCAACCCAAAAAAGGCCTTAAAATCCATTATAGGCCTGCAAAAATATTTAAAAAAAACTTTGGAGGCCCAAAAAAGGGGTTTACAGGCATCCTAGACCCCTTAAAGTCCAGACAATGTTGGTGGACCGAAAACTGTGTCCGAGAGCTCTGAATGTCCCAAAACCATTTGCAGCCTGAAAGGGGCATTAACCCGCATCCTAGACCACTGAAATTCCCAAAAATATTTTGTGCACGAAAAATGCATACTACATCCCTGAAAGTTCAGAATATGTTAGCAGCCCAAAAAAGGCATTAAAATGCATGGTAGGCCTTCAAAAATGTTGAAAACTTTGGAGGCCCAAAAAAGGGGTTTACAGGCATCCTAGACCCCCCTAAAGTCCAGAAAATGTTGCTGGATCAAAAACGGTGTCGGAGAGCTCTGAATGTCCCAACAGCATTTGCAGTCTGAAGGGGGTATTAACCTGAATCCTAGACCGCTGAAATTCCCAAAAATATTTTGTGCACGAAAAATGCATCCTGTACCCTTGAAAGCTCAGAATATGTTAGCAGCCCAAAGAAGGCCTTAAAATGCATTTTAGGCCTACAAAAATGTTGAAAACTTTGGAGGCCCAAAAAGGGGTTTACAGGCATCCTAGACCCCCTAAAATCCAAAAAATGTTGGTGGACCAAAAAATGTGTCAAAGATCTCTGAATGTCCCAAAAACATTTACAGCCTGAAATGGGCAGTAACCTGCATCTTAGACCACTGAAATTCCCAAAAATATTTTTGGCACGAAAAATGCATCCTACACCCCTGAAAGTTCAGAATAGGTTAGCAACCCAAAAAAGGCCTTAAAATGCATTATAGGCCTGCAAAACTGTTTAAAAAAATCTTTGGAGGCCCAAAAAAGGGGTTTACAGGCATCCTAGACCCCCTAAAGTCCAAACAATGTTGGTGGACCGAAAACTGTGTCAGAGAGCTCTGAATGTCCCAAAACCATTTGCAGTCTGAAAGGGGCATTAACCTGCATCCTAGACCACTGAAATCCCCAAAAATATTTTGTGCACGAAAAATGCATACTACACCCCTGAAAGTTCAGAATATGTTAGCAGCCCAAAAAAGGCATTAAAATGCATGTTAGGCCTTCAAAAATGTTGAAAACTTTGGAGGCCCAAAAAAGGGGTTTACAGGCATCCTAGACCCCCTAAAATCTAGAAAATGTTGTTGGACCAAAATCGGTGTCGGAGAGCTCTGAATGTCCCAACAGCATTTGCAGTCTGAAGGGGGCATTAACCTGAATCCTAGACCGCTGAAAATCCCAAAAATATTTTGTGCACGAAAAATGCATCCTGTACCCTTGAAAGCTCAGAATATGTTAGCAGCCCAAAGAAGGCCTTAAAATGCATTTTAGGCCTACAAAAATGTTGAAAACATTGGAGGCCCAAAAAGGGGGTTACAAGCATCCTAGACCCCCTAAAATCCCAAAAATGATGGTGGACCAAAAAATGTGTCAAAGATCTCTGAATGTCCCAAAAACATTTACAGCCTGAAATGGGCAGTAACCAGCATCTAAGACCACTGCAATTCCCAAAAATATTTTTGACACGAAAAATGCATCCTACACCCCTGAAAGTTCAGAATAGGTTAGCAACCCAAAAAAGGCCTTAAAATGCATTATAGGCCTGCAAAAATATTTAAAAAAAACTTTGGAGGCCCAAAAAAGGGGTTTACAGGCATCCTAGACCCCCTAAAGTCCAGAAAATGTTGTTGGATCAAAAACGGTGTCAGAGAGCTCTGAATGTCCCAAAAACATTTGCAACCTGAAAGGGGCATTAACCCGCATCCTAGACCACTGAAATTCCCCCAAAAAATTTTGGCACGAAAAATGCATGCTACACCGCTGAAAGTTCAGAAAATGTTGGCAGCTCAAGAAAAGGCCTTAAAATGCATGTTAGGCCTTCAAAAATGTTGAAAACTTTGGCGGCCCAAAAAAGGGGTTTACAGGCATCCTAGACCCCCTAAAGTCCAGAAAATGTTGTTGGACCAAAATCGGTGTCAGAGAGCTCTGAATGTCCCAAAAACATTTGCAGCCTGAAAGGGGCATTAACCCGCATCCTAGACCACTGAAATTTCCCAAAATATTTTTGGCACGAAAAATGCATGCTACACCCCTGAAAGTTCAGAAAACACCCCAGAAATGTTGGCAGCTCAAAAAAAGCCTTAAAATGCATGTTAGGCCTTTAAAAATGTTGAAAACTTTGGAGGCCCAAAAAAGGGGTTTACAGGCATCCTAGACCCCCTAAAGTCCAGAAAATGTTGGTGGACCAAAATCGGTATCAGAGAGCTCTGAATGTCCCAAACACATTTGCAGTCTGAAGGGGGCATTAACCTGAATCCTAGACCGCTGAAATTCCCAAAAATATTTTGTGCACGAAAAATGCATCCTGTACCCTTGAAAGCTCAGAAAATGTTGGCAGCTCAAGAAAAGGCCTTAAAATGCATGTTAGGCCTTCAAAAATGTTGAAAACTTTGGAGGCCCAAAAAAGGGGTTTACAGGCATCCTAGACCCCCTAAAGTCCAGAAAATGTTGTTGGATCAAAATCGGTGTCGGAGAGCTCTGAATGTCCCAACAGCATTTGCAGTCTGAAGGGGGCATTAACCTGAATCCTAGACCGCTGAAATTCCCAAAAATATTTTGTGCACGAAAAATGCATCCTGTACCCTTAAAAGCTCAGAATATGTTAGCAGCCCAAAGAAGGCCTTAAAATGCATTTTAGGCCTACAAAAATGTTGAAAACTTTGGAGGCCCAAAAAGGGGTTTACAGGCATCCTAGACCCCCTAAAATCCAAAAAATGTTGGTGGACCAAAAAATGTGTCAAAGATCTCTGAATGTCCCAAAAACATTTACAGCCTGAAATGGGCAGTAACCAGCATCTAAGACCACTGCAATTCCCAAAAATATTTTTGACACGAAAAATGCATCCTACACCCCTGAAATTTCAGAATAGTTTAGCAACCCAAAAAAGGCCTTAAAATGCATTATAGGCCTGCAAAAATGTTTAAAAAAAACTTTGGAGGCCCAAAAAAGGGGTTTACAGGCATCCTAGACCCCTTAAAGTCCAGACAATGTTGGTGGACCGAAAACTGTGTCCGAGAGCTCTGAATGTCCCAAAACCATTTGCAGCCTGAAAGGGGCATTAACCCGCATCCTAGACCACTGAAATTCCCAAAAATATTTTGTGCACGAAAAATGCATACTACATCCCTGAAAGTTCAGAATATGTTAGCAGCCCAAAAAAGGCATTAAAATGCATGGTAGGCCTTCAAAAATGTTGAAAACTTTGGAGGCCCAAAAAAGGGGTTTACAGGCATCCTAGACCCCCCTAAAGTCCAGAAAATGTTGCTGGATCAAAAACGGTGTCAGAGAGCTCTGAATGTCCCAAAAACATTTGCAGCCTGAAAGGGGCATTAACCCGCAACCTAGACCTCTGAAATTCCCAAAAATATTTTGTGCACGAAAAATGCATACTACACCCCTGAAAGTTCAGAATATGTTAGCAGCCCAAAAAAGGCATTAAAATGCATGTTAGGCCTTCAAAAATGTTGAAAACTTTGGAGGCCCAAAAAAGGGGTTTAGAGGCATCCTAGAACCCCTAAAGTCCAGAAAATGTTGTTGGATCAAAAACGCTGTCAGCGAGCTCTGAATATCCCAAAAACATTTGCAGCCTGAAAGGGGCATTAACCCGCATCCTAGACCTCTGAAATTCCCAAAAATATTTTGTGCACGAAAAATGCATCCTATACCCCTGAAAGCTCAGAATATGTTAGCAGCCCAAAGAAGGCCTTAAAACGCATTTTAGGCCTACAAAAATGTTGAAAACTTTGGAGGCCCAAAAAAGGGGTTTACAGGCATCCTAGGCCCCCTAAAGTCCAGAAAATGTTGTTGGACCAAAATCGGTGTCGGAGAGCTCTGAATGTCCCAAAAACATTTGCAGCCTGAAAGGGGCATTAACCCGCATCCTAGACCACTGAAATTTCCCAAAATATTTTTGGCACGAAAAATGCATGCTACACCCCTGAAAGTTCAGAAAACACCCCAGAAATGTTGGCAGCTCAAAAAAGGCCTTAAAATGCATGTTAGGCCTTCAAAAATGTTGAAAACCTTGGAGGCCCAAAAAAGGGGTTTACAGGCACCCTAGACCCCCTAAAGTCCATAAAATGTTGGTGGACCAAAATCGGTGTCAGAGAGCTCTGAATGTCCCAACAACATTTGCAGTCTGAAGGGGGCATTAACCCGCATCCTAGACCGCTGAAATTCCCAAAAATATTTTGTGCACGAAAAATGCATCCTGTACCCTTGAAAGCTCAGAAAATGTTGGCAGCTCAAGAAAAGGCCTTAAAATGCATGTTAGGCCTTCAAAAATGTTGAAAACTTTGGAGGCCCAAAAAAGGGGTTTACAGGCATCCTAGACCCCCTAAAGTCCAGAAAATGTTGTTGGATCAAAATCGGTGTCGGAGAGCTCTGAATGTCCCAACAGCATTTGCAGTCTGAAGGGGGCATTAACCTGAATCCTAGACCGCTGAAATTCCCAAAAATATTTTGTGCACGAAAAATGCATCCTGTACCCTTAAAAGCTCAGAATATGTTAGCAGCCCAAAGAAGGCCTTAAAATGCATTTTAGGCCTACAAAAATGTTGAAAACTTTGGAGGCCCAAAAAGGGGTTTACAGGCATCCTAGACCCCCTAAAATCCAAAAAATGTTGGTGGACCAAAAAATGTGTCAAAGATCTCTGAATGTCCCAAAAACATTTGCAGCCTGAAATGGGCAGTAACCAGCATCTAAGACCACTGCAATTCCCAAAAATATTTTTGACACGAAAAATGCATCCTACACCCCTGAAATTTCAGAATAGTTTAGCAACCCAAAAAAGGCCTTAAAATGCATTATAGGCCTGCAAAAATGTTTAAAAAAAACTTTGGAGGCCCAAAAAAGGGGTTTACAGGCATCCTAGACCCCTTAAAGTCCAGACAATGTTGGTGGACCGAAAACTGTGTCCGAGAGCTCTGAATGTCCCAAAACCATTTGCAGCCTGAAAGGGGCATTAACCCGCATCCTAGACCACTGAAATTCCCAAAAATATTTTGTGCACGAAAAATGCATACTACATCCCTGAAAGTTCAGAATATGTTAGCAGCCCAAAAAAGGCATTAAAATGCATGGTAGGCCTTCAAAAATGTTGAAAACTTTGGAGGCCCAAAAAAGGGGTTTACAGGCATCCTAGACCCCCCTAAAGTCCAGAAAATGTTGCTGGATCAAAAACGGTGTCAGAGAGCTCTGAATGTCCCAAAAACATTTGCAGCCTGAAAGGGGCATTAACCCGCAACCTAGACCTCTGAAATTCCCAAAAATATTTTGTGCACGAAAAATGCATACTACACCCCTGAAAGTTCAGAATATGTTAGCAGCCCAAAAAAGGCATTAAAATGCATGTTAGGCCTTCAAAAATGTTGAAAACTTTGGAGGCCCAAAAAAGGGGTTTAGAGGCATCCTAGAACCCCTAAAGTCCAGAAAATGTTGTTGGATCAAAAACGCTGTCAGAGAGCTCTGAATATCCCAAAAACATTTGCAGCCTGAAAGGGGCATTAACCCGCATCCTAGACCTCTGAAATTCCCAAAAATATTTTGTGCACGAAAAATGCATCCTATACCCCTGAAAGCTCAGAATATGTTAGCAGCCCAAAGAAGGCCTTAAAACGCATTTTAGGCCTACAAAAATGTTGAAAACTTTGGAGGCCCAAAAAAGGGGTTTACAGGCATCCTAGGCCCCCTAAAGTCCAGAAAATGTTGTTGGACCAAAATCGGTGTCGGAGAGCTCTGAATGTCCCAAAAACATTTGCAGCCTGAAAGGGGCATTAACCCGCATCCTAGACCACTGAAATTTCCCAAAATATTTTTGGCACGAAAAATGCATGCTACACCCCTGAAAGTTCAGAAAACACCCCAGAAATGTTGGCAGCTCAAAAAAGGCCTTAAAATGCATGTTAGGCCTTCAAAAATGTTGAAAACCTTGGAGGCCCAAAAAAGGGGTTTACAGGCACCCTAGACCCCCTAAAGTCCATAAAATGTTGGTGGACCAAAATCGGTGTCAGAGAGCTCTGAATGTCCCAACAACATTTGCAGTCTGAAGGGGGCATTAACCCGCATCCTAGACCGCTGAAATTCCCAAAAATATTTTGTGCACGAAAAATGCATCCTGTACCCTTGAAAGCTCAGAATATGTTAACAGCCCAAAGAAGGCCTTAAAATGCATTTTAGGCCTACAAAAATTTTGAAAACTTTGGAGGCCCAAAAAGGGGTTTACAGGCATCCTAGACCCCCTAAAATCCAAATATTGTTGGGAGGACCAAAAAATGTGTCAAAGATCTCTGAATGCCCCAAAAACATTTACAGCCTGAAATGGGCAGTAACCTGCATCTTAGACCACTGAAATTCCCAAAAATATTTTTGGCACGAAAAATGCATCCTAGACCGCTGAAAGTTCAGAAAATGTTGGCAGCTCAAGAAAAGGCCTTAAAATGCATGTTAGGCCTTCAAAAATGTTGAAAACTTTGGAGGCCCAAAAAAGGGGTTTACAGGCATCCTAGACCCCCTAAAGTCCAGAAAATGTTGTTGGACCAAAATCGGTGTCAGAGAGCTCTGAATGTCCCAAAAACATTTGCAGCCTGAAGGGGGCATTAACCTGAATCCTAGACCGCTGAAATTCCCAAAAATATTTTGTGCACGAAAAATGCATCCTGTACCCTTGAAAGCTCAGAATATGTTAGCAGCCCAAAGAAGGCCTTAAAATGCATTTTAGGCCTACAAAAATGTTGAAAACTTTGGAGGCCCAAAAAGGGGTTTACAGGCATCCTAGACCCCCTAAAATCCAAAAAATGTTGGTGGACCAAAAAATGTGTCAAAGATCTCTGAATGTCCCAAAAACATTTACAGCCTGAAATGGGCAGTAACCAGCATCTAAAACCACTGCAATTCCCAAAAATATTTTTGACACGAAATATGCATCCTACACCCCTGAAAGTTCAGAATAGGTTAGCAACCCAAAAAAGGCCTTAAAATGCATTATAGGCCTGCAAAAATGTTTGAAAAAAACTTTGGAGGCCCAAAAAAGGGGTTTACAGGCATCCTAGACCCCCTAAAGTCCAGACAATGTTGGTGGACCGAAAACTGTGTCAGAGAGCTCTGAATGTCCCAAACACATTTGCAGTCTGAAGGGGGCATTAACCTGAATCCTAGACCGCTGAAATTCCCAAAAATATTTTGTGCACGAAAAATGCATCCTGTACCCTTGAAAGCTCAGAAAATGTTGGCAGCTCAAGAAAAGGCCTTAAAATGCATGTTAGGCCTTCAAAAATGTTGAAAACTTTGGAGGCCCAAAAAAGGGGTTTACAGGCATCCTAGACCCCCTAAAGTCCAGAAAATGTTGTTGGATCAAAATCGGTGTCGGAGAGCTCTGAATGTCCCAACAGCATTTGCAGTCTGAAGGGGGCATTAACCTGAATCCTAGACCGCTGAAATTCCCAAAAATATTTTGTGCACGAAAAATGCATCCTGTACCCTTAAAAGCTCAGAATATGTTAGCAGCCCAAAGAAGGCCTTAAAATGCATTTTAGGCCTACAAAAATGTTGAAAACTTTGGAGGCCCAAAAAGGGGTTTACAGGCATCCTAGACCCCCTAAAATCCAAAAAATGTTGGTGGACCAAAAAATGTGTCAAAGATCTCTGAATGTCCCAAAAACATTTACAGCCTGAAATGGGCAGTAACCAGCATCTAAGACCACTGCAATTCCCAAAAATATTTTTGACACGAAAAATGCATCCTACACCCCTGAAATTTCAGAATAGTTTAGCAACCCAAAAAAGGCCTTAAAATGCATTATAGGCCTGCAAAAATGTTTAAAAAAAACTTTGGAGGCCCGAAAAAGGGGTTTACAGGCATCCTAGACCCCTTAAAGTCCAGACAATGTTGGTGGACCGAAAACTGTGTCCGAGAGCTCTGAATGTCCCAAAACCATTTGCAGCCTGAAAGGGGCATTAACCCGCATCCTAGACCACTGAAATTCCCAAAAATATTTTGTGCACGAAAAATGCATACTACATCCCTGAAAGTTCAGAATATGTTAGCAGCCCAAAAAAGGCATTAAAATGCATGGTAGGCCTTCAAAAATGTTGAAAACTTTGGAGGCCCAAAAAAGGGGTTTACAGGCATGCTAGACCCCCCTAAAGTCCAGAAAATGTTGCTGGATCAAAAACGGTGTCAGAGAGCTCTGAATGTCCCAAAAACATTTGCAGCCTGAAAGGGGCATTAACCCGCAACCTAGACCTCTGAAATTCCCAAAAATATTTTGTGCACGAAAAATGCATACTACACCCCTGAAAGTTCAGAATATGTTAGCAGCCCAAAAAAGGCATTAAAATGCATGTTAGGCCTTCAAAAATGTTGAAAACTTTGGAGGGCCAAAAAAGGGGTTTACAGGCATCCTAGACCCCCTAAAATCCAGAAAATGTTGTTGTACCAAAATCGGTGTCAGAGAGCTCTGAATGTCCCAAAAACATTTGCAGACTGAAAGGGGCATTAACCCGCATACTTGACCTCTGAAATTCCCAAAAATATTTTGTGCACGAAAAATGCATCCTATACCCCTGAAAGCTCAGAATATGTTAGCAGCCCAAATAAGGCCTTAAAACGCATTTTAGGCCTACAAAAATGTTGAAAACTTTGGAGGCCCAAAAAAGGGGTTTACAGGCATCCTAGGCCCCCTAAAGTCCAGAAAATGTTGTTGGACCAAAATCGGTGTCGGAGAGCTCTGAATGTCCCAAAAACATTTGCAGCCTGAAAGGGGCATTAACCCGCATCCTAGACCACTGAAATTTCCCAAAATATTTTTGGCACGAAAAATGCATGCTACACCCCTGAAAGTTCAGAAAACACCCCAGAAATGTTGGCAGCTCAAAAAAGGCCTTAAAATGCATGTTAGGCCTTCAAAAATGTTGAAAACCTTGGAGGCCCAAAAAAGGGGTTTACAGGCACCCTAGACCCCCTAAAGTCCATAAAATGTCGGTGGACCAAAATCGGTGTCAGAGAGCTCTGAATGTCCCAACAACATTTGCAGTCTGAAGGGGGCATTAACCCGCATCCTAGACCGCTGAAATTCCCAAAAATATTTTGTGCACGAAAAATGCATCCTGTACCCTTGAAAGCTCAGAATATGTTAACAGCCCAAAGAAGGCCTTAAAATGCATTTTAGGCCTACAAAAATGTTGAAAACTTTGGAGGCCCAAAAAGGGGTTTACAGGCATCCTAGACCCCCTAAAATCCAAAAAATGTTGGGTGGACCAAAAAATGTGTCAAAGATCTCTGAATGCCCCAAAAACATTTACAGCCTGAAATGGGCAGTAACCTGCATCTTAGACCACTGAAATTCCCAAAAATATTTTTGGCACGAAAAATGCATCCTAGACCGCTGAAAGTTCAGAAAATGTTGGCAGCTCAAGAAAAGGCCTTAAAATGCATGTTAGGCCTTCAAAAATGTTGAAAACTTTGGAGGCCCAAAAAAGGGGTTTACAGGCATCCTAGACCCCCTAAAGTCCAGAAAATGTTGTTGGACCAAAATCGGTGTCAGAGAGCTCTGAATGTCCCAAAAACATTTGCAGCCTGAAGGGGGCATTAACCTGAATCCTAGACCGCTGAAATTCCCAAAAATATTTTGTGCACGAAAAATGCATCCTGTACCCTTGAAAGCTCAGAATATGTTAGCAGCCCAAAGAAGGCCTTAAAATGCATTTTAGGCCTACAAAAATGTTGAAAACTTTGGAGGCCCAAAAAGGGGTTTACAGGCATCCTAGACCCCCTAAAATCCAAAAAATGTTGGTGGACCAAAAAATGTGTCAAAGATCTCTGAATGTCCCAAAAACATTTACAGCCTGAAATGGGCAGTAACCAGCATCTAAAACCACTGCAATTCCCAAAAATATTTTTGACACGAAAAATGCATCCTACACCCCTGAAAGTTCAGAATAGGTTAGCAACCCAAAAAAGGCCTTAAAATGCATTATAGGCCTGCAAAAATGTTTAAAAAAAACTTTGGAGGCCCAAAAAAGGGGTTTACAGGCATCCTAGACCCCCTAAAGTCCAGACAATGTTGGTGGACCGAAAACTGTGTCAGAGAGCTCTGAATGTCCCAAAACCATTTGCATCCTGAAAGGGGCATTAACCTGCATCCTAGACCACTGAAATTCCCAAAAATATTTTGTGCACGAAAAATGCATACTACACCCCTGAAAGTTCAGAATATGTTAGCAGCCCAAAAAAAGGCATTAAAATGCATGTTAGGCCTTCAAAAATGTTGAAAACTTTGGAGGCCCAAAAAAGGGGTTTACAGGCATCCTAGAACCCCTAAAGTCCAGAAAATGTTGTTGGATCAAAAACGCTGTCAGAGAGCTCTGAATGTCCCAAAAACATTTGCAGCCTGAAAGGGGCATTAACCCGCATCCTAGACCTCTGAAATTCTCAAAAATATTTTGTGCACGAAAAATGCATACTACACCCCTGAAAGTTCAGAATATGTTAGCAGCCCAAAAAAAGACATTAAAATGCTTGTTAGGCCTTCAAAAATGTTGAAAACTTTGGAGGTCCAAAAAAGGGGTTTACAGGCATCCTAGAACCCCTAAAGTCGAGAAAATGTTGTTGGATCAAAAACGCTGTCAGAGAGCTCTGAATGTCCCAACAACATTTGCAGCCTGAAAGGGGCATTAACCCGCATCCTAGACCTCTGAAATGCCCAAAAATATTTTGTGCACGAAAAATGCATCCTATACCCCTGAAAGCTCAGAATATGTTAGCAGCCCAAAGAAGGCCTTAAAATGCATTTTAGGCCTACAAAAATGTTGAAAACGTTGGAGGCCCAAAAAGGGGTTTACAGGCATACTAGACCCCCTAAAATCCAAAAAATGTTGGTGGACCAAAAAATGTGTCAAAGATCTCTGAATGTCCCAAAAACATTTGCAGCCTGAAAGGGGCATTAACCCGCATCCTAGACCACTGAAATTCCCAAAAATATTTTGTGCACGAAAAATGCATCCTACACCGCTGAAAGTTCAGAAAATGTTGGCAGCTCAAGAAAAGGCCTTAAAATGCATGTTAGGCCTTCAAAAATGTTGAAAACTTTGGAGGCCCAAAAAAGGGGTTTACAAGCATCCTAGACCCCCTAATGTCCAGAAAATGTTGTTGGACCAAAATCGGTGTCAGAGAGCTCTGAATGTCCCAAAAACATTTGCAGCCTGAAAGGGGCATTAACCCGCATCCTAGACCACTGAAATTTCCCAAAATATTTTTGGCACGAAAAAGGCATGCTACACCCCTGAAAGTTCAGAAAACACCCCAGAAATGTTGGCAGCTCAAGAAAAGGCCTTAAAATGCATGTTAGGCCTTCAAAAATGTTGAAAATTTTGGAGGCCCAAAAAAGGGGTTTACAGGCATCCTAGACCCCCTAAAGTCCAGAAAATGTTGTTGGACCAAAATCGGTGTCAGAGAGCTCTGAATGTCCCAACAACATTTGCAGTCTGAAGGGGGCATTAACCTGAATCCTAGACCGCTGAAATTCCCAAAAATATTTTGTGCACGAAAAATGCATCCTGTACCCTTGAAAGCTCAGAATATGTTAGCAGCCCAAAGAAGGCCTTAAAATGCATTTTAGGCCTACAAAAATGTTGAAAACTTTGGAGGCCCAAAAAGGGGTTTACAGGCATCCTAGACCCCCTAAAATCCAAAAAATGTTGGTGGACCAAAAAATGTGTCAAAGATCTCTAAATGTCCCAAAAACATTTACAGCCTGAAATGGGTAGTAACCTGCATCTTAGACCACTGAAATTCCCAAAAATATTTTGTGCACGAAAAATGCATCCTATACCCCTGAAAGTTCAGAATATGTTAGCAGCCCAAAAAAGGCATTAAAATGCATGTTAGGACTTCAAAAATGTTGAAAACTTTGGAGGTCCAAAAAAGGGGTTTACAAGCATCCTAGACCCCCTAAAGTCCAGAAAATGTTGTTCTACCAAAATCGGTGTCAGAGAGCTCTGAATGTCCCAAAAACATTTGCAGACTGAAACGGGCATTAACCCGCATCCTAGACCGCTAAAATTCCCAAAAATATTTTTGACACGAAAAATGCATCCTACACCCCTGAAAGTTCAGAATAGGTTAGCAACCCAAAAAAGGCCTTAAAATGCATTATAGGCCTGCAAAAATGTTTAAAAAAAACTTTGGAGGCCCAAAAAAGGGGTTTACAGGCATCCTAGACCCCCTAAAGTCCAGACAATGTTGGTGGACCGAAAACTGTGTCAGAGAGCTCTGAATGTCCCAAAACCATTTGCATCCTGAAAGGGGCATTAACCTGCATCCTAGACCACTGAAATTCCCAAAAATATTTTGTGCACGAAAAATGCATACTACACCCCTGAAAGTTCAGAATATGTTAGCAGCCCAAAAAAAGGCATTAAAATGCTTGTTAGGCCTTCAAAAATGTTGAAAACTTTGGAGGTCCAAAAAAGGGGTTTACAGGCATCCTAGAACCCCTAAAGTCGAGAAAATGTTGTTGGATCAAAAACGCTGTCAGAGAGCTCTGAATGTCCCAACAACATTTGCAGCCTGAAAGGGGCATTAACCCGCATCCTAGACCTCTGAAATGCCCAAAAATATTTTGTGCACGAAAAATGCATCCTATACCCCTGAAAGCTCAGAATATGTTAGCAGCCCAAAGAAGGCCTTAAAATGCATTTTAGGCCTTCAAAAATGTTGAAAACGTTGGAGGCCCAAAAAGGGGTTTACAGGCATACTAGACCCCCTAAAATCCAAAAAATGTTGGTGGACCAAAAAATGTGTCAAAGATCTCTGAATGTCCCAAAAACATTTGCAGCCTGAAAGGGGCATTAACCCGCATCCTAGACCACTGAAATTCCCAAAAATATTTTGTGCACGAAAATTGCATCCTACACCGCTGAAAGTTCAGAAAATGTTGGCAGCTCAAGAAAAGGCCTTAAAATGCATGTTAGGCCTTCAAAAATGTTGAAAACTTTGGAGGCCCAAAAAAGGGGTTTACAAGCATCCTAGACCCCCTAATGTCCAGAAAATGTTGTTGGACCAAAATCGGTGTCAGAGAGCTCTGAATGTCCCAAAAACATTTGCAGCCTGAAAGGGGCATTAACCCGCATCCTAGACCACTGAAATTTCCCAAAATATTTTTGGCACGAAAAAGGCATGCTACACCCCTGAAAGTTCAGAAAACACCCCAGAAATGTTGGCAGCTCAAGAAAAGGCCTTAAAATGCATGTTAGGCCTTCAAAAATGTTGAAAATTTTGGAGGCCCAAAAAAGGGGTTTACAGGCATCCTAGACCCCCTAAAGTCCAGAAAATGTTGTTGGACCAAAATCGGTGTCAGAGAGCTCTGAATGTCCCAACAACATTTGCAGTCTGAAGGGGGCATTAACCTGAATCCTAGACCGCTGAAATTCCCAAAAATATTTTGTGCACGAAAAATGCATCCTGTACCCTTGAAAGCTCAGAATATGTTAGCAGCCCAAAGAAGGCCTTAAAATGCATTTTAGGCCTACAAAAATGTTGAAAACTTTGGAGGCCCAAAAAGGGGTTTACAGGCATCCTAGACCCCCTAAAATCCAAAAAATGTTGGTGGACCAAAAAATGTGTCAAAGATCTCTAAATGTCCCAAAAACATTTACAGCCTGAAATGGGTAGTAACCTGCATCTTAGACCACTGAAATTCCCAAAAATATTTTGTGCACGAAAAATGCATCCTATACCCCTGAAAGTTCAGAATATGTTAGCAGCCCAAAAAAGGCATTAAAATGCATGTTAGGACTTCAAAAATGTTGAAAACTTTGGAGGTCCAAAAAAGGGGTTTACAGGCATCCTAGACCCCCTAAAATCCAGAAAATGTTGTTCTACCAAAATCGGTGTCAGAGAGCTCTGAATGTCCCAAAAACATTTGCAGACTGAAACGGGCATTAACCCGCATCCTAGACCGCTAAAATTCCCAAAAATATTTTGTGCACGAAAAATGCATCCTATACCCCTGAAAGCTCAGAATATGTTAGCAGCCCAAAGGCCTTAAAATGCATTTTAGGCCTACAAAAATGTTGAAAACTTTGGAGGCCCAAAAAAGCGGTTTACAGGCATCCTAGACCCCCTAAAGTCCAGAAAATGTTGTTGGATCAAAAACGATGTCAGAGAGCTCTGAATGTCCCAAAAACATTTGCAACCTGAAAGGGGCATTAACCCGCATCCTAGACCACTGAAATTCCCAAAAATATTTTTGGCACGAAAAATGCATCCTACACAGCTGAATGTTCAGAAAATGTTGGCAGCTCAAGAAAAGGCCTTAAAATGCATGTTAGGCCTTCAAAAATGTTGAAAACTTTGGAGGCCCAAAAAAGGGGTTTACATGCATCCTGGACCCCCTAAAGTCCAGAAAATGTTGTTGGACCAAAATCGGTGTCAGAGAGCTCTGAATGTCCCAAAAACATTTGCAGCCTGAAAGGGGCATTTGCCCGCATCCTAGACCACTGAAATTTCCAAAATATTTTTGGCACGAAAAAGGCATGCTACACCCCTGAAAGTTCAGAAAACACCCGCGAAATGTTGGCAGCTCAAAAAAAGCCTTAAAATGCATGTTAGGCCTTCAAAAATGTTGAAAACTTTGGAGGCCCAAAAAAGGAGTTTACAGGCATCCTAGACCCCCTAAAGTCCAGAAAATGTTGGACCAAAATCGGTCTCAGAGAGCTCTGAATGTCCCAACAACATTTGCAGTCTGAAGGGGGCATTACCCTGAATCCTAAACTGCTGAAATTCCCAAAAATATTTTGTGCACGAAAAATGCATCCTGTACCCTTGAAAGCTCAGAATATGTTAGCAGCCCAAAGAAGGCCTTAAAATGCATTTTAGGCCTGCAAAAATGTTTAAAAAAAACTTTGGAGGTCCAAAAAAGGGGTTTACAGGCATCCTAGACCCCCTAAAGTCCAGACAATGTTGGTGGACCGAAAACTGTGTCAGAGAGCTCTGAATGTCCCAAAACCATTTGCAGCCTGAAAGGGGCATTAACCCGCATCCTAGACCACTGAAATTCCCAGAAATATTTTGTGCACGAAAAATGCATACTACACCCCTGAAAGTTCAGAATATGTTAGCAGCCCAAAATAGGCATTAAAATGCATGTTAGGCCTTCAAAAATGTTGAAAACTTTGGAGGCCCAAAAAGGGGTTTACAGGCATCCTAGAACCCCTAAAGTCCAGAAAATGTTGTTGGATCAAAAATGATGTCAGAGAGTTCTGAATGTCCCAAAAACATTTGCAGCCTGAAAGGGGCATTAACCCGCATCCTAGACCTCTGAAATGCCCAAAAATATTTTGTGCACGAAAAATGCATCCTATACCCCTGAAAGCTCAGGATATGTTAGCAGCCCAAAGAAGGCCTTAAAATGCATTTTAGCCCTACAAAAATGTTGAAAACTTTGGAGGCCCAAAAAGGGGTTTACAGGCATACTAGACCCCCTAAAATTCAAAAAATGTTGGTGGACCAAAAAATGTGCCAAAGATCTCTGAATGTCCCAAAAACATTTACAGCCTGAAATGGGCAGTAACCTGCATCTTAGACCACTGAAATTCCCAAAAATATTTTTGGCACGAAAAATGCATCCTACACCCCTGAAAGTTCAGAATAGGTTAGCAACCCAATAAAGGCCTTAAATGCATTATAGGCCTGCAAAAATGTTTTAAAAAAACTTTGGAGGCCCAAAAAAGGGGTTTACAGGCATCCTAGACCCCCTAAAGTCCAGACAATGTTGGTGGACCGAAAACTGTGTCAGAGAGCTCTGAATGTCCCAAAACCATTTGGAGCCTGAAAGGGGCATTAACCCGCATCCTAGATCACTGAAATTCCCAAAAATATTTTGTGCACGAAAAATGCATCCTAAACCCCTGAAAGTTCAGAAAATGTTGGCAGCTCAAGAAAAGGCCTTAAAATGCATGTTAGGCCTTCAAAAATGTTGAAAACTTTGGAGGCCCAAAAAAGGGGTTTACAGGCATCCTAGACCCCCTAAAGTCCAGAAAATGTTGTTGGACCGAAATCGGTGTCAGAGAGCTCTGAATGTCCCAACAACATTTGCAATCTGAAGGGGGCATTAACCTGAATCCTAGACTGCTGAAATTCCCAAAAATATTTTGTGCACGAAAAATGCATACTGTACCCTTGAAAGCTCAGAATATGTTAGCAGCCCAAAGAAGGCCTTAAAATGCATTTTAGGCCTTCAAAAATGTCGAAAACTTTGGCAGCCCAAAAAGGGGTTACAGGCATCCTAGACCCCCTAAAATCCAAAAAATGTTGGTGGACCAAAAAATGTGTCAAAGATCTCTGAATGTCCCAAAAACATTTACAGCCTGAAATGGGCAGTAACCTGCATCTTAGAGCACTGAAATTCCCAAAAATATTTTTGGCTCGAAAAATGCATCCTACACCCCTGAAAGTTCAGAATAGGTTAGCAACACAAAAAAGGCCTTAAAATGCATTATGGGCCTGCAAAAATGTTTAAAAAAGAACTTTGGAGGCCCAAAAAAGGGGTTTACAGGCATCCTAGACCCCCTAAAGTCCAGACAATGTTGGTGGACCGAAAACTGTGTCAGAGAGCTCTGAATGTCCCAAAACCATTTGCAGCCTGAAAGGGACATTAACCCGCATCCTAGACCACTGAAATTCCCAAAAATATTTTGTGCACGAAAAATGCATACTACACCCCTGAAAGTTCAGAATATGTTAGCAGCCCAAAAAAGGCATTAAAATGCATGTTAGGCCTTCAAAAATGTTGAAAACTTTGGAGGCCCAAAAAAGGGGGTTACAGGCATCCTAGACCCCCTAAAGTCCAGAAAATGTTGCTGGATCAAAAACGGTGTCAGAGAGCTCTGAATGTCCCAAAAACATTTGCAGCCTGAAAGGGGCATTAACCTGCATCCTAGACCACTGAAATTCCCAAAAATACTTTTGGCACGTAAAATGCATCCTACACCCCTGAAAGTTCAGAAAATGTTGGCAGCTCAAGAAAAGGCCTTAAAATGCATGGTAGGCCTTCAAAAATGTTGAAAACTTTGGAGGCCCAAAAAAGGGGTTTACAGGCATCCTAGAACCCTAATGTCCAGAAAATGTTGTTGGACAAAAATCGGTGTCAGAGAGCTCTGAATGTCCCAAAAACATTTGCAGCCTGAAAGGGGCATTAACCCGCATCCTAGACCACTGAAATTTCCGAAAATATTTTTGGCACGAAAAATGCATCCTGTACCCCTTGAAAGCTCAGAATATGTTAGCAGCCCAAAGAAGGCCTTAAAATGCATTTTAGGCCTACAAAAATGTTGAAAACTTTGGAGGCCCAAAAAGGGGTTTACAGGCATCCTAGACCCCCTAAAATCCAAAAAATGTTGGTGGACCAAAAAATGTGTCAAAGATCTCTGAATGTCCCAAAAACATTTACAGCCTGAAATAGGCAGTAACCTGCATCTAAGACCACTGAAACTCCCAAAAATATTTTTGCCACGAAAAATGCATCCTACACCCCTGAAAGTTCAGAATAGGTTAGCAACCCAAAAAAGGCCTTAAAATGCATTATAGGCCTGCAAAAATGTTTTAAAAAAACTTTGGAGGCCCAATAAAGGGGTTTACAGGCATCCTAGACCCCCTAAAATCGTCCAGACAATGTTGGTGGACCGAAAACTGTGTCAGAGAGCTCTGAATGTCCCAAAACCATTTGCAGCCTGAAAGGGGCATTAACCCGCATCCTAGACCACTGAAATTCCCAAAAATATTTTGTGCACGAAAAATGCATACTACACCCCTGAAAGTTCAGAATATGTTAGCAGCCCAAAAAAGGCATTAACATGCATGTTAGGCCTTCAAAAATGTTGAAAACTTTGGAGTCCCAAAAAAGGGGTTTACAGGCATCCTAGACCCCCTAAAGTCCAGAAAATGTTGTTGTACCAAAATCGGTGTCAGAGAGCTCTGAATGTCCCAAAAACATTTGAACCTGAAAGGGGCATTAACCCGCATCCTAGACCTCTGAAATGCCCAAAAATATTTTGTGCACGAAAAATCCATCCTATACCCCTGAAAGTTCAGAATAGGTTAGCAACCCAAAAAAGGCCTTAAAATGCATTATAGGCCTGCAAAAATGTTTACAAAAAACTTTGGAGGCCCAAAAAAGGGGTTTACAGGCATCCTAGACCCCCTAAAGTCCAGACAATGTTGGTGGACCGAATTCTGTGTCAGAGAGCTCTGAATGGCCCAAAACCATTTGCAGCCTGAAAGGGGCAGTAACCCGCATCCTAGACCACTGAAATTTCCCAAAATATTTTTGGCACGAAAAAGGCATGCTACACCCCTGAAAGTTCAGAAAATGTTGGCAGCTCAAGAAAAGGCCTTAAAATGCATGTTAGGCCTTCAAAAATGTTGAAAACTTTGGAGGCCCAAAAAAGGGGTTTACAGGCATCCTAGACCCCCTAAAGTCCAGAAAATGTTGTTGGATCATAAACGGTGTCAGAGAGCTCTGAATGTCCCAAAAACATTTGCAACCTGAAAGGGGCATTAACCCGCATCCTAGACCACTGAAATTTCCCAAAATATTTTTGGCACGAAAAAGGCATGCTACACCCCTGAAAGTTCAGAAAACACCCCAGAAATGTTGGCAGCTCAAGAAAAGGCCTTAAAATGCATGTTAGGCCTTCAAAAATGTTGAAAACTTTGGAGGCCCAAAAAAGGGGTTTACAGGCATCCTAGACCCCGTAAAGTCCAGAAAATGTTGTTGGACCAAAATCGGTGTCAGAGAGCTCTGAATTTCCCAACAACATTTGCAGTCTGAACGGGGCATTAACCTGAATCCTAGACCGCTGAAATTCCCAAAAATATTTTGTGCACGAAAAATGCATCCTGTACCCTTGAAAGCTCAGAATATGTTAGCAGCCCAAAGAAGGCCTTAAAATGCATTTTAGGCCTACAAAATTGTTGAAAACTTTGGAGGCCCAAAAAGGGGTTTACAGGCACCCTAGACCCCCTAAAATCCAAAAAATGTTGGTGGACCAAAAAATGTGTCAAAGATCTCTGAATGTCCCAAAAACATTTACAGCCTGAAATGGGAAGCAACCTGCATCTTAGACCACTGAAATTCCCAAAAATATTTTTGGCATGAAAAATGCATCCTACACCCCTGAAAGCTCAGAATAGGTTAGCAACCCAAAAAAGGCCTTAAAATGCATGTTAGGCCTTCAAAAATGTTGAAAACTTTGGAGGCCCAAAAAAGGGGTTTACAGGCATCCTAGACCCCCTAAAGTCCAAACAATGTTGGTGGACCGAAAACTGTGTCAGAGAGCTCTGAATGTCCCAAAACCATTTGCAGTCTGAAAGGGGCATTAACCCGCATCCTAGACCACTGAAATTCCCAAAAATATTTTGTGCACGAAAAATGCATACTACACCCCTGAAAGTTCAGAATATGTTAGCAGCCCAAAAAAGGCATTAAAATGCATGTTAGGCCTTCAAAAATGTTGAAAACTTTGGAGGCCCAAAAAAGGGGTTTACAGGCATCCTAGACCCCCTAAAGTCCAGACAATGTTGGTGGACCAAAATCGGTGTCAGAGAGCTCTGAATGTCCCAAAAACATTTTCAGCCTGAAAGGGGCATTAACCCGCATCCTAGACCACTGAAATTTCCCAAAATATTTTTGGCACCAAAAATGCATGCTACACCCCTGAAAGTTCAGAAAACACCCGAGAAATGTTGGCAGCTCAAAAAAAGCCTTAAAATGCATGTTAGGCCTTCAAAAATGTTGAAAACTTTGGAGGCCCAAAAAAGGAGTTTACAGGCATCCCAGACCCCCTAAAGTCCAGAAACTGTTGGACCAAAATCGGTGTCAGAGAGCTCTGAATGTCCCAACAACATTTGCAGTCTGAAGGGGGCATTAACCTGAATCCTAGACCGCTGAAATTCCCAAAAATATTTTGTTCACGAAAAATGCATACTACACCCCTGAAAGTTCAGAATAGGTTAGCAATCCAATAAAGGCCTTAAAATGCATCATAGGCCTGCAAAAATGTTTTAAAAAAACTTTGGAGGCCAAAAAAAGGGGTTTACAGGCATCCTAGACCCCCTAAAATCCAGACAATGTTGGTGGACCGAAAACTGTGTCAGAGAGCTCTGAATGTCCCAAAACCATTTGCAGTCTGAAAGGGGCATTAAGCCACATCCTAGACCACTGAAATTCCCAAAAATATTTTGTGCACGAAAAATGCATACTACACCCCTGAAAGTTCAGAATATGTTAGCAGCCCAAAAAAGGCATTAAAATGCATGTTAGGCCTTCAAAAATGTTGAAAACATTGGAGGCCCAAAAAAGGGGTTTACAGGCATCCTAGACCCCCTAAAGTCCAGAAAATGTTGTTGTACCAAAATCGGTGTCAGAGAGCTATGAATGTCCCAAAAACATTTGCAGACTGAAAGGGGCATTAACCCGCATACTAGACCTCTGAAATTCCCAAAAATATTTTGTGAACGAAAAATGCATCCTATACCTCTGAAAGCTCAGAATATGTTAGCAGCCCAAAGGCCTTGAAATGCATTTTAGGCCTACAAAAATGTTGAAAACTTTGGAGGCCCAAAAAAGGGGTTTACAGGCATCCTAGACCCCCTAAAGTCCAAAAAATGTTGTTGGATCAAAAACGTTGTCAGAGAGCTCTGAATGTCCCAAAAACATTTGCAACCTGAAAGGGGCATTAACCCGCATCCTAGACCACTGAAATTCCCCAAAAAATTTTTGGCACGAAAAATGCATCCTACACCGCTGAAAGTTCAGAAAATGTTGGCAGCTCAAGAAAAGGCCTTAAAATGCATGTTAGGCCTTCAAAAATGTTGAAAACTTTGGAGGCCCAAAAATGGGGTTTACAGGCATCCTAGTCCCCATAAAGTCCAGAAAATGTTTTTGGATCAGACGGTGTCAGAAAGCTCTGAATGTCCCAAAAACATTTGCAGCCTGAAATGGGCATTAACCTGCATCCTAGACCACTGAAATTCCCAAAAATATTTTTGGCACGAAAAATGCATCCTACACCCCTGAAAGGTCAGAAAATGTTGGCAACTCAAAAAAGGCCTTAAAATGCATCTTAGGCCTGCAAAAATGTTGAAAACTTTGGAGGCCCAAAAAAGGGGTTTACAGGCATCCTAGTCCCCATAAAGTCCAGAAAATGTTTTTGGATCAGACGGTGTCAGAAAGCTCTGAATGTCCCAAAAACATTTGCAACCTGAAAGGGGCATTAACCCGCATCCTAGACCACTGAAATTCCCAAAAATATTTTGTGCACGAAAAATGCATCCTACACCCCTGAAAGTTCAGAAAATGTTGGCAACTCTAAAAAAAAAGCACTTAAAATGCATTTTAGGCCTTCAAAAATGTTGAAAACTTTGGAGGCCCAAAAAAGGGGTTTACTGGCATTCTAGACCCCCTAAAGTCCAAAAAATGTTGTGGGACCAAAATCGGTGTCAGAGAGCTCTGAATATCCCAAAAACATTTGCAGCCTGAAAGGGGCATTTAAACCGCATCCTGCACCACTGAAATTTCCCAAAATATTTTTGGTACGAAAAATGAATACTACACCCTTGAAAGTTCAGAATATGTTAGCAGCCCAAAAAAGGTATTAAAATGCATTTTAAGCCTACAAAAATTTAGAAAACTTTGGAGGCCCAAAAAAGGGGTTTAGAGGCATTCTAGATCCCCTAAATTCCAGAAAATGTTGTTGGACCAAAAACGGTGTCAGAGAGCTCTGAATGTCCCCAAAACATTTGCAGCCTGAAAGGGACATTAACCCGCATCCTAGACCACTGAAATTCCCAAAAATCTTTTGTGTACGAAAAATGCATCCTACACCCCTGAAAGTTCAGAAAACACCCCTGAAATGTTGGCAGCTCAAAAAAGGCCTTGAAATGCATTTTAGGCCTACAAAAATGTTGAAAACTTTGGAGGCCCAAAAAAGGGGTTTACAGGCATCCTAGACCCCCTAAAGTCCAAAAAATGTTGTTGGATCAAAAACGTTGTCAGAGAGCTCTGAATGTCCCAAAAACATTTGCAGCCTGAAAGGGGCATTAACCCGCATCCTAGACCACTGAAATTTCCCAAAATATTTCTGGCACGAAAAATGCATGCTACACCCCTGAAAGTTCAGAAAACACCCCAGAAATGTTGGCAGCTCAAAAAAGGCCTTAAAACGCATGTTAGGCCTTCAAAAATGTTGAAAACCTTGGAGGCCCAAAAAAGGGGTTTACAGGCATCCTAGACCCCCTAAAGTCCAGAAAATGTTGGTGGACCAAAATCGGTGTCAGAGAGCTCTGAATGTCCCAACAACATTTGCAGTCTGAAGGGGGCATTAACCTGAATCCTAGACCGCTGAAATTCCCAAAAATATTTTGTGCACGAAAAATGCATCCTGTACCCTTGAAAGCTCAGAATATGTTAGCAGCCCAAAGAAGGCCTTAAAATGCATTTTAGGCCTACGAAAATGTTGAAAACTTTGGAGGCCCAAAAAAGGGGTTTACAGGCATCCTAGACCCCCTAAAGTCCAGAAAATGTTGTTGGACCAAAATCGGTGTCAGAGAGCTCTGAATGTCCCAAAAACATTTGCAGCCTGAAAGGGGCATTAACCCGCATCCTAGACCACTGAAATTTCCCAAAATATTTTTGGCACGAAAAATGCATGCTACACCCCTGAAAGTTCAGCAAACACCCCAGAAATGTTGGCAGCTCAAAAAAGCCTTAAAATGCATGTTAGGCCTTCAACAATGTTGAAAACTTTGGAGGCCCAAAAAAGGAGTTTACAGGCATCCTAGACCCCCTAAAGTCCAGAAAATGTTGGTGGACCAAAATCGGTGTCAGAGAGCTCTGAATGTCCCAACAACATTTGTAGTCTGAAGGGGGCATTAACCTGAATCCTAGACCGCTGAAATTCCCAAAAATATTTTGTGGACGAAAAATGCATCCTGTACCCTTGAAAGCTCAGAATATGTTAGCAGCCCAAAGAAGGCCTTAAAATGCATTTTAGGCCTACAAAAATGTTGAAAACTTTGGAGGCCCAAAAAGGGGTTTACAGGCATCCTAGACCCCTAAAATCCAAAAAATGTTGGTGGACCAAAAAATGTGTCAAAGATCTCTGAATGTCCCAAAAACATTTACAGCCTGAAATGGGCAGTAAGCTGCATCTTAGACCACTGAAATTCCCAAAAATATTTTTGGCACGAAAAATGCATCCTACACCCCTGAAAGTTCAGAATAGGTTAGCAACCCAAAAAAGGCCTTAAAATGCATGTTAGGCCTTCAAAAATGTTGAAAACTTTGGAGGCCCAAAAAAGGGGTTTACAGGCATCCTAGACCCCCTAAAGTCCAAACAATGTTGGTGGACCGAAAACTGTGTCAGAGAGCTCTGAATGTCCCAAAACCATTTGCAGTCTGAAAGGGGCATTAACCCGCATCCTAGACCACTGAAATTCCCAAAAATATTTTGTGCACGAAAAATGCATACTACACCCCTGAAAGTTCAGAATATGTTAGCAGCCCAAAAAAGGCATTAAAATGCATGTTAGGCCTTCAAAAATGTTGAAAACTTTGGAGGCCCAAAAAAGGGGTTTACAGGCATCCTAGACCCCCTAAAGTCCAGACAATGTTGGTGGACCGAAAACTGTGTCAGAGAGCTCTGAATGTCCCAAAACCATTTGCAGCCTGAAAGGGGCATTAACCCGCATCCTAGACACTGAAATTCCCAAAAATATTTTGTGCACGAAAAATGCATCCTACACCCCTGAAAGTTCAGAAAATGTTGGCAGCTCAAGAAAAGGCCTTAAAATGCATGTTATGCCTTCAAAAATGTTGAAAACTTTGGAGGCCCAAAAAAGGGGTTTACAGGCATCCTAGACCCCCTAAATTCCAGAAAATGTTGTTGGATCAAAAACGGTGTCAGAGAGCTCTGAATGTCCCAAAAACATTTGCAACCTGAAAGGACCATTAACCCGCATCCTAGACCTCTGAAATGCCCAAAAATATTTTGTGCACGAAAAATCCATCCTATACCCCTGAAAGTTCAGAATAGGTTAGCAACCCAAAAAAGGCCTTAAAATGCATTATAGGCCTGCAAAAATGTTTACAAAAAACTTTGGAGGCCCAAAAAAGGGGTTTACAGGCATCCTAGACCCCCTAAAGTCCAGACAATGTTGGTGGACCGAAATCTGTGTCAGAGAGCTCTGAATGGCCCAAAACCATTTGCAGCCTGAAAGGGGCATTAACCCGCATCCTAGACCACTGAAATTTCCCAAAATATTTTTGCCACGAAAAAGGCATGCTACACCCCATAAAGTTCAGAAAATGTTGGCAGCTCAAGAAAAGGCCTTAAAATGCATGTTAGGCCTTCAAAAATGTTGAAAACTTTGGAGGCCCAAAAAAGGGGTTTACAGGCATCCTAGACCCCCTAATGTCCAGAAAATGTTGTTGGACCAAAATCGGTGTCAAAGATCTCTGAATGTCCCAAAAACATTTACAGCCTGAAATGGGCAGTAACCTGCATCTTAGACCACTGAAATTCCCAAAAATATTTTTGGCACGAAAAATGCATCCTACACCCCTGAAAGTTCAGAATAGGTTAGCAACCCAATAAAGGCCTTAAAATGCATCATAGGCCTGCAAAAATGTTTTAAAAAAACTTTGGAGGCCCAAAAAAGGGGTTTACAGGCATCCTAGACCCCCTAAAGTCCAGACAATGTTGGTGGACCGGAAACTGTGTCAGAGAGCTCTGAATGTCCCAAAACCATTTGCAGCCTGAAAGGGGCATTAAGCCACATCCTAGACCACTGAAATTCCCAAAAATATTTTGTGCACGAAAAATGCATCCTACACCGCTGAAAGTTCAGAAAATGTTAGCAGCCCAAAAAAGGCATTAAAATGCATGTTAGGCCTTCAAAAATGTTGAAAACGTTGGAGGCCCAAAAAAGGGGTTTACAGACATCCTAGACCCCCTAAAGTCCAGAAAATGTTGTTGGACCAAAATCGGTGTCAGAGAGCTCTGAATGTCCCAAAAACATTTGCAGCCTGAAAGGGGCATTAACCCGCATCCTAGACCACTGAAATTTCCCAAAATATTTCTGGCACGAAAAATGCATGCTACACCCCTGAAAGTTCAGAAAACACCCCAGAAATGTTGGCAGCTCAGAAAAGGCCTTAAAACGCATGTTAGGTCTTCAAAAATGTTGAAAACCTTGGAGGCCCAAAAAAGGGGTTTACAGGCATCCCAGACCCCCTAAAGTCCAGAAAATGTTGGTGGACCAAAATCGGTGTCAGAGAGCTCTGAATGTCCCAAAAACATTTGCAGACTGAAAGGGGCATTAACCCGCATACTAGACCTCTGAAATTCCCAAAAATATTTTGTGAACGAAAAATGCATCCTATACCCCTGAAAGCTCAGAATATGTTAGCAGCCCAAAGGCCTTAAAATGCATTTTGGGCCTTCAAAAATGTTGAAAACTTTGGAGGCCCAAAAAAGGGGTTTACAGGCATCCTAGACCCCCTAAAGTCCAGCAAATGTTGTAGGATCAAAAACGGTGTCAGAGAGCTCTGAATGTCCCAAAAACATTTGCAACCTGAAAGGGGCATTAACCCGCATCCTAGACCTCTGAAATGCCCAAAAATATTTTGTGCACGAAAAATCCATCCTATACCCCTGAAAGTTCACAATAGGTTAGCAACCCAAAAAAGGCCTTAAAATGCATTATAGGCCTGCAAAAATGTTTACAAAAAACTTTGGAGGCCCAAAAAAGGGGTTTACAGGCATCCTAGACCCCCTAAAGTCCAGACAATGTTGGTGGACCGAAATCTGTGTCAGAGAGCTCTGAATGGCCCAAAACCATTTGCGGCCTGAAAGGGGCATTAACCCGCATCCTAGACCACTGAAATTTCCCAAAATATTTTTGGCACGAAAAAGGCATGCTACACCCCTGAAAGTTCAGAAAATGTTGGCAGCTCAAGAAAAGGCCTTAAAATGCATGTTAGGCCCTCAAAAATGTTGAAAACTTTGGAGGCCCAAAAAAGGGGTTTACAGGCATCCTAGACCCCCTAATGTCCAGAAAATGTTGTTGGACCAAAATCGGTGTCAGAGAGCTCTGAATGTCCCAAAAACATTTGCAGCCTGAAAGGGGCATTAACCTGAATCCTAGACCACTGAAATTTCCCAAAATATTTTTGGCACGAAAAAGGCATGCTACACCCCTGAAAGTTCAGAAAACACCCCAGAAATGTTGGCAGCTCAAGAAAAGGCCTTAAAATGCATGTTAGGCCTTCAAAAATGTTGAAAACTTTGGAGGCCCAAAAAAGGGGTTTACAGGCATCCTAGACCCCGTAAAGTCCAGAAAATGTTGTTGGACCAAAATCGGTGTCAGAGAGCTCTGAATGTCCCAACAACATTTGCAGTCTGAAGGGGGCATTAACCTGAATCCTAGACCGCTGAAATTCCCAAAAATATTTTGTGCACGAAAAATGCATCATGTACCCTTGAAAGCTCAGAATATGTTAGCAGCCCAAAGAAGGCCTTAAAATGCATTTTAGGCCTAGAAAAATGTTGAAAACTTTGGAGGCCCAAAAAGGGGTTTACAGGCATCCTAGACCCCTAAAATCCAAAAAATGTTGGTGGACCAAAAAATGTGTCAAAGATCTCTGAATGTCCCAAAAACATTTACAGCCTGAAATGGGCAGTAACCTGCATCTTAGACCACTGAAATTCCCAAAAATATTTTTGGCACGAAAAATGCATCCTACACCCCTGAAAGTTCAGAATAGGTTAGCAACCCAAAAAAGGCCTTAAAATGCATGTTAGGCCTTCAAAAATGTTGAAAACTTTGGAGGCCCAAAAAAGGGGTTTACAGGCATCCTAGACCCCCTAAAGTCCAGAAAATGTTGTTGGACCAAAATCGGTGTCAGAGAGCTCTGAATGTCCCAAAAACATTTGCAGCCTGAAAGGGGCATTAACCCGCATCCTAGACCACTGAAATTTCCCAAAATATTTTTGGCACGAAAAATGCATGCTACACCCCTGAAAGTTCAGAAAACACCCGAGAAATGTTGGCAACTCAAAAAAAGCCTTAAAATGCATGTTAGGCCTTCAAAAATGTTGAAAACTTTGGAGGCCCAAAAAAGGAGTTTACAGGCATCCTAGACCCCCTAAAGTCCAGAAAATGTTGGACCAAAATCGGTGTCAGAGAGCTCTGAATGTCCCAACAACATTTGCAGTCTGAAGGGGGCATTAACCTGAATCCTAGACCGCTGAAATTCCCAAAAATATTTTGTGCACGAAAAATGCATACTACACCCCTGAAAGTTCAGAATATGTTAGCAGCCCAAAATAGGCATTAAAATGCATGTTAGGCCTTCAAAAATGTTGAAATCTTTGGAGGCCCAAAAAGGGGTTTACAGGCATCCTAGAACCCCTAAAGTCCAGAAAATGTTGTTGGATCAAAAACGCTGTCAGAGAGCTCTGAATGTCCCAAAAACATTTGCAGCCTGAAATGGGCAGTAACCTGCATCTTAGACCACTGAAATTCCCAAAAATATTTTTGGCACGAAAAATGCATCCTACACCCCTGAAAGTTCAGAATAGGTTAGCAACCCAATAAAGGCCTTAAAATGCATGATAGGCCTGCAAAAATGTTTTAAAAAAACTTTGGAGGCCCAAAAAAGAGGTTTACAGGCATCCTAGACCCCCTAAAGTCCAGATAATGTTGGTGGACCGAAAACTGTGTCAGAGAGCTCTGAATGTCCCAAAACCATTTGCAGCCTGAAAGGGGCATTAAGCCACATCCTAGACCACTGAAATTCCCAAAAATATTTTGTGCACGAAAAATGCATACTACACCCCTGAAAGTTCAGAATATGTTAGCAGCCCAAAAAAGGCATTCAAATGCATGTTAGGCCTTCAAAAATGTTGAAAACTTTGGAGGCCCAAAAAAGGGGTTTACAGGCATCCTAGACCCCCTAAAGTCCAAAAAATGTTGTTGGATCAAAAACGGTGTCAGAGAGCTCTGAATGTCCCAAAAACATTTGCAACCTGAAAGGGGCATTAACCCGCATCCTAGACCACTGAAATTCCCCAAAAGATTTTTGGCACGAAAAATGCATCCTACACCGCTGAAAGTTCAGAAAATGTTGGCAGCTCAAGAAAAGGCCTCAAAATGCATGTTAGGCCTTCAAAAATGTTGAAAACTTTGGAGGCCCAAAAAAGGGGTTTACAGACATCCTAGACCCCCTAAAGTCCAGAAAATGTTGTTGGACCAAAATCGGTGTCAGAGAGCTCTGAATGTCCCAAAAACATTTGCAGACTGAAAGGGGCATTAACCCGCATACTAGACCTCTGAAATTCCCAAAAATATTTTGTGAACGAAAAATGCATCCTATACCCCTGAAAGCTCAGAATATGTTAGCAGCCCAAAGGCCTTAAAATGCATTTTAGGCCTTCAAAAATGTTGAAAACTTTGGAGGCCCAAAAAAGGGGTTTACAGGCATCCTAGACCCCCTAAAGTCCAGAAAATGTTGTTGGATCAAAAACGGTGTCAAAGATCTCTGAATGTCCCAAAAACATTTACAGCCTGAAATGGGCAGTAACCTGCATCTTAGACCACTGAAATTCCCAAAAATATTTTGTGCACGAAAAATGCATACTACACCCCTGAAAGTTCAGAATATGTTAGCAGCCCAAAAAAGGCATTAAAATGCATGTTAGGCCTTCAAAAATGTTGAAAACTTTGGAGGCCCAAAAAAGGGGTTTACAGGCATCCTAGACCCCCTAAAGTCCAAAAAATGTTGTTGGATCAAAAACGGTGTCAGAGAGCTCTGAATGTCCCAAAAACATTTGCAACCTGAAAGGGGCATTAACCCGCATCCTAGACCACTGAAATTCCCCAAAAGATTTTTGGCACGAAAAATGCATCCTACACCGCTGAAAGTTCAGAAAATGTTGGCAGCTCAAGAATAGGCCTCAAAATGCATGTTAGGCCTTCAAAAATGTTGAAAACTTTGGAGGCCCAAAAAAGGGGTTTACAGACATCCTAGACCCCCTAAAGTCCAGAAAATGTTGTTGGACCAAAATCGGTGTCAGAGAGCTCTGAATGTCCCAAAAACATTTGCAGACTGAAAGGGGCATTAACCCGCATACTAGACCTCTGAAATTCCCAAAAATATTTTGTGAACGAAAAATGCATCCTATACCCCTGAAAGCTCAGAATATGTTAGCAGCCCAAAGGCCTTAAAATGCATTTTAGGCCTTCAAAAATGTTGAAAACTTTGGAGGCCCAAAAAAGGGGTTTACAGGCATCCTAGACCCCCTAAAGTCCAGAAAATGTTGTTGGATCAAAAACGGTGTCAGAGAGCTCTGAATGTCCCAAAAACATTTGCAACCTGAAAGGGGCATTAACCGGAATCCTAGACCTCTGAAATGCCCAAAAATATTTTGTGCATGAAAAATCCATCCTATACCCCTGAAAGTTCAGAATAGGTTAGCAACCCAAAAAAGGCCTTAAAATGCATTATAGGCCTACAAAAATGTTTACAAAAAACTTTGGAGGCCCAAAAAGGGGTTTACAGGCATCCTAGACCCCCTAAAGTCCAGACAATGTTGGTGGACCGAAATCTGTGTCAGAGAGCTCTGAATGGCCCAAAACCATTTGCAGCCTGAAAGGGGCATTAACCCGCATCCTAGACCACTGAAATTTCCCAAAATATTTTTGGCACGAAAAAGGCATGCTACACCCCTGAAAGTTCAGAAAATGTTGGCAGCTCAAGAAAAGGCCTTAAAATGCATGTTAGGCCTTCAAAAATGTTGAAAACTTTGGAGGCCCAAAAAAGGGGTTTACAGGCATCCTAGACCCTCTAATGTCCAGAAAATGTTGGTGGACCGAAATCGGTGTCAGAGAGCTCTGAATGTCCCAAAAACATTTGCAGCCTGAAAGGGGCATTAACCCGCATCCTAGACCACTGAAATTTCCGAAAATATTTTTGGCACGAAAAAGGCATGCTACATCCCTGAAAGTTCAGAAAACACCCCAGAAATGTTGGCAGCTCAAGAAAAGGCCTTAAAATGCATGTTAGGCCTTCAAAAATTTTGAAAACTTTGGAGGCCCAAAAAAGGGGTTTACAGGCATCCTAGACCCCCTAAAGTCCAGAAAATGTTGTTGGACCAAAATCGGTGTCAGAGAGCTCTGAATGTCCCAACAACATTTGCAGTCTGAAGGGGGCATTAACCTGAATCCTAGACCGCTGAAATTCCCAAAAATATTTTGTGGACGAAAAATGCATCCTGTACCCTTGAAAGCTCAGAATATGTTAGCAGCCAAAAGAAGACCTTAAAATGCATTTTAGGCCTACAAAAATGTTGAAAACTTTGGAGGCCCAAAAAGGGGTTTACAGGCATCCTAGACCCCTAAAATCCAAAAAATGTTGGTGGACCAAAAAATGTGTCAAAGATCTCTGAATGTCCCAAAAACATTTACAGCCTGAAATGGGCAGTAACCTGCATCTTAGACCACTGAAATTCCCAAAAATATTTTTGGCACGAAAAATGCATCCTACACCCCTGAAAGTTCAGAATAGGTTAGCAACCCAAAAAAGGCCTTAAAATGCATGTTAGGCCTTCAAAAATGTTGAAAACCTTGGAGGCCCAAAAAAGGGGTTTACAGGCATCCTAGACCCCCTAAAGTCCAGAAAATGTTGTTGGACCAAAATCGGTGTCAGAGAGCTCTGAATGTCCCAAAAACATTTGCAGCCTGAAAGGGGCATTAACCCGCATCCTAGACCACTGAAATTTCCCAAAATATTTTTGGCTCGAAAAATGCATGCTACACCCCTGAAAGTTCAGAAAACACCCGAGAAATGTTGGCAGCTCAAAAAAAGCCTTACAATGCATGTTAGGCCTTCAAAAATGTTGAAAACTTTGGAGGCCCAAAAAAGGAGTTTACAGGCATCCTAGACCCCCTAAAGTCCAGAAAATGTTGGACCAAAATCGGTGTCAGAGAGCTCTGAATGTCCCAACAACATTTGCAGCCTGAAAGGGGCATTAACCCGCATCCTAGACCTCTGAAATGTCCAAAAATATTTTGTGCACGAAAAATGCATCCTATACCCCTGAAAGCTCAGAATATGTTAGCAGCCCAAAGAAGGCCTTAAAATGCATTTTAGGCCTACAAAAATGTTGAAAACTTTGGAGGCCCAAAAAGGGGTTTACACGCATACTAGACCCCCTAAAATTCAAAAAATGTTGGTGGACCAAAAAATGTGTCAAAGATCTCTGAATGTCCCAAAAACATTTACAGCCTGAAATGGGCAGTAACCTGCATCTTAGACCACTGAAATTCCCAAAAATATTTTTGGCACGAAAAATGCATCCTACACCCCTGAAAGTTCAGAATAGGTTAGCAACCCAATAAAGGCCTTAAAATGCATCATAGGCCTTCAAAAATGTTGAAAACTTTGGAGGCCCAAAAAAGGGGTTTACAGGCATCCTAGACCCCCTAAAGTCCAGATAATGTTGGTGGACCGAAAACTGTGTCAGAGAGCTCTGAATGTCCCAAAACCATTTGCAGCCTGAAAGGGGCATTAAGCCACATCCTAGACCACTGAAATTCCCAAAAATATTTTGTGCACGAAAAATGCATACTACACCCCTGAAAGTTCAGAATATGTTAGCAGCCCAAAAAAGGCATTAAAATGCATGTTAGGCCTTCAAAAATGTTGAAAACTTTGGAGGCCCAAAAAAGGGGTTTACAGGCATCCTAGACCCCCTAAAGTCCAGACAATGTTGGTGGACCGAAAACTGTGTCAGAGAGCTCTGAATGTCCCAAAACCATTTGCAGCCTGAAAGGGGCATTAACCCGCATCCTAGACACTGAAATTCCCAAAAATATTTTGTGCACGAAAAATGCATCCTACACCCCTGAAAGTTCAGAAAATGTTGGCAGCTCAAGAAAAGGCCTTAAAATGCATGTTATGCCTTCAAAAATGTTGAAAACTTTGGAGGCCCAAAAAAGGGGTTTACAGGCATCCTAGACCCCCTAAATTCCAGAAAATGTTGTTGGATCAAAAACGGTGTCAGAGAGCTCTGAATGTCCCAAAAACATTTGCAACCTGAAAGGACCATTAACCCGCATCCTAGACCTCTGAAATGCCCAAAAATATTTTGTGCACGAAAAATCCATCCTATACCCCTGAAAGTTCAGAATAGGTTAGCAACCCAAAAAAGGCCTTAAAATGCATTATAGGCCTGCAAAAATGTTTACAAAAAACTTTGGAGGCCCAAAAAAGGGGTTTACAGGCATCCTAGACCCCCTAAAGTCCAGACAAGGTCGTGGACCGAAATCTGTGTCAGAGAGCTCTGAATGGCCCAAAACCATTTGCAGCCTGAAAGGGGCATTAACCCGCATCCTAGACCACTGAAATTTCCCAAAATATTTTTGCCACGAAAAAGGCATGCTACACCCCATAAAGTTCAGAAAATGTTGGCAGCTCAAGAAAAGGCCTTAAAATGCATGTTAGGCCTTCAAAAATGTTGAAAACTTTGGAGGCCCAAAAAAGGGGTTTACAGGCATCCTAGACCCCCTAATGTCCAGAAAATGTTGTTGGACCAAAATCGGTGTCAAAGATCTCTGAATGTCCCAAAAACATTTACAGCCTGAAATGGGCAGTAACCTGCATCTTAGACCACTGAAATTCCCAAAAATATTTTTGGCACGAAAAATGCATCCTACACCCCTGAAAGTTCAGAATAGGTTAGCAACCCAATAAAGGCCTTAAAATGCATCATAGGCCTGCAAAAATGTTTTAAAAAAACTTTGGAGGCCCAAAAAAGGGGTTTACAGGCATCCTAGACCCCCTAAAGTCCAGACAATGTTGGTGGACCGGAAACTGTGTCAGAGAGCTCTGAATGTCCCAAAACCATTTGCAGCCTGAAAGGGGCATTAAGCCACATCCTAGACCACTGAAATTCCCAAAAATATTTTGTGCACGAAAAATGCATCCTACACCGCTGAAAGTTCAGAAAATGTTAGCAGCCCAAAAAAGGCATTAAAATGCATGTTAGGCCTTCAAAAATGTTGAAAACGTTGGAGGCCCAAAAAAGGGGTTTACAGACATCCTAGACCCCCTAAAGTCCAGAAAATGTTGTTGGACCAAAATCGGTGTCAGAGAGCTCTGAATGTCCCAAAAACATTTGCAGCCTGAAAGGGGCATTAACCCGCATCCTAGACCACTGAAATTTCCCAAAATATTTCTGGCACGAAAAATGCATGCTACACCCCTGAAAGTTCAGAAAACACCCCAGAAATGTTGGCAGCTCAGAAAAGGCCTTAAAACGCATGTTAG
Organism: Ambystoma mexicanum; assembly: GCF_040938575.1. Taxonomy (NCBI): domain Eukaryota; kingdom Metazoa; phylum Chordata; class Amphibia; order Caudata; family Ambystomatidae; genus Ambystoma; species Ambystoma mexicanum. Next base: position 1,312,478,620 of record NC_090921.1, on the reverse strand, counting down.
GTCTTCAAAAATGTTGAAAACCTTGGAGGCCCAAAAAAGGGGTTTACAGGCATCCCAGACCCCCTAAAGTCCAGAAAATGTTGGTGGACCAAAATCGGTGTCAGAGAGCTCTGAATGTCCCAAAAACATTTGCAGACTGAAAGGGGCATTAACCCGCATACTAGACCTCTGAAATTCCCAAAAATATTTTGTGAACGAAAAATGCATCCTATACCCCTGAAAGCTCAGAATATGTTAGCAGCCCAAAGGCCTTAAAATGCATTTTGGGCCTTCAAAAATGTTGAAAACTTTGGAGGCCCAAAAAAGGGGTTTACAGGCATCCTAGACCCCCTAAAGTCCGGCAAATGTTGTAGGATCAAAAACGGTGTCAGAGAGCTCTGAATGTCCCAAAAACATTTGCAACCTGAAAGGGGCATTAACCCGCATCCTAGACCTCTGAAATGCCCAAAAATATTTTGTGCACGAAAAATCCATCCTATACCCCTGAAAGTTCACAATAGGTTAGCAACCCAAAAAAGGCCTTAAAATGCATTATAGGCCTGCAAAAATGTTTACAAAAAACTTTGGAGGCCCAAAAAAGGGGTTTACAGGCATCCTAGACCCCCTAAAGTCCAGACAATGTTGGTGGACCGAAATCTGTGTCAGAGAGCTCTGAATGGCCCAAAACCATTTGCGGCCTGAAAGGGGCATTAACCCGCATCCTAGACCACTGAAATTTCCCAAAATATTTTTGGCACGAAAAAGGCATGCTACACCCCTGAAAGTTCAGAAAATGTTGGCAGCTCAAGAAAAGGCCTTAAAATGCATGTTAGGCCCTCAAAAATGTTGAAAACTTTGGAGGCCCAAAAAAGGGGTTTACAGGCATCCTAGACCCCCTAATGTCCAGAAAATGTTGTTGGACCAAAATCGGTGTCAGAGAGCTCTGAATGTCCCAAAAACATTTGCAGCCTGAAAGGGGCATTAACCTGAATCCTAGACCACTGAAATTTCCCAAAATATTTTTGGCACGAAAAAGGCATGCTACACCCCTGAAAGTTCAGAAAACACCCCAGAAATGTTGGCAGCTCAAGAAAAGGCCTTAAAATGCATGTTAGGCCTTCAAAAATGTTGAAAACTTTGGAGGCCCAAAAAAGGGGTTTACAGGCATCCTAGACCCCGTAAAGTCCAGAAAATGTTGTTGGACCAAAATCGGTGTCAGAGAGCTCTGAATGTCCCAACAACATTTGCAGTCTGAAGGGGGCATTAACCTGAATCCTAGACCGCTGAAATTCCCAAAAATATTTTGTGCACGAAAAATGCATCATGTACCCTTGAAAGCTCAGAATATGTTAGCAGCCCAAAGAAGGCCTTAAAATGCATTTTAGGCCTAGAAAAATGTTGAAAACTTTGGAGGCCCAAAAAGGGGTTTACAGGCATCCTAGACCCCTAAAATCCAAAAAATGTTGGTGGACCAAAAAATGTGTCAAAGATCTCTGAATGTCCCAAAAACATTTACAGCCTGAAATGGGCAGTAACCTGCATCTTAGACCACTGAAATTCCCAAAAATATTTTTGGCACGAAAAATGCATCCTACACCCCTGAAAGTTCAGAATAGGTTAGCAACCCAAAAAAGGCCTTAAAATGCATGTTAGGCCTTCAAAAATGTTGAAAACTTTGGAGGCCCAAAAAAGGGGTTTACAGGCATCCTAGACCCCCTAAAGTCCAGAAAATGTTGTTGGACCAAAATCGGTGTCAGAGAGCTCTGAATGTCCCAAAAACATTTGCAGCCTGAAAGGGGCATTAACCCGCATCCTAGACCACTGAAATTTCCCAAAATATTTTTGGCACGAAAAATGCATGCTACACCCCTGAAAGTTCAGAAAACACCCGAGAAATGTTGGCAACTCAAAAAAAGCCTTAAAATGCATGTTAGGCCTTCAAAAATGTTGAAAACTTTGGAGGCCCAAAAAAGGAGTTTACAGGCATCCTAGACCCCCTAAAGTCCAGAAAATGTTGGACCAAAATCGGTGTCAGAGAGCTCTGAATGTCCCAACAACATTTGCAGTCTGAAGGGGGCATTAACCTGAATCCTAGACCGCTGAAATTCCCAAAAATATTTTGTGCACGAAAAATGCATACTACACCCCTGAAAGTTCAGAATATGTTAGCAGCCCAAAATAGGCATTAAAATGCATGTTAGGCCTTCAAAAATGTTGAAATCTTTGGAGGCCCAAAAAGGGGTTTACAGGCATCCTAGAACCCCTAAAGTCCAGAAAATGTTGTTGGATCAAAAACGCTGTCAGAGAGCTCTGAATGTCCCAAAAACATTTGCAGCCTGAAAGGGGCATTAACCCGCATCCTAGACCTCTGAAATGCCCAAAAATATTTTGTGCACGAAAAATGCATCCTATACCCCTGAAAGCTCAGAATATGTTAGCAGCCCAAAGAAGGCCTTAAAATGCATTTTAGGCCTACAAAAATGTTGAAAACTTTGGAGGCCCAAAAAGGGGTTTACAGGCATACTAGACCCCCTAAAATTCAAAAAATGTTGGTGGACCAAAAAATGTGTCAAAGATCTCTGAATGTCCCAAAAACATTTACAGCCTGAAATGGGCAGTAACCTGCATCTTAGACCACTGAAATTCCCAAAAATATTTTTGGCACGAAAAATGCATCCTACACCCCTGAAAGTTCAGAATAGGTTAGCAACCCAATAAAGGCCTTAAAATGCATGATAGGCCTGCAAAAATGTTTTAAAAAAACTTTGGAGGCCCAAAAAAGAGGTTTACAGGCATCCTAGACCCCCTAAAGTCCAGATAATGTTGGTGGACCGAAAACTGTGTCAGAGAGCTCTGAATGTCCCAAAACCATTTGCAGCCTGAAAGGGGCATTAAGCCACATCCTAGACCACTGAAATTCCCAAAAATATTTTGTGCACGAAAAATGCATACTACACCCCTGAAAGTTCAGAATATGTTAGCAGCCCAAAAAAGGCATTAAAATGCATGTTAGGCCTTCAAAAATGTTGAAAACTTTGGAGGCCCAAAAAAGGGGTTTACAGGCATCCTAGACCCCCTAAAGTCCAAAAAATGTTGTTGGATCAAAAACGGTGTCAGAGAGCTCTGAATGTCCCAAAAACATTTGCAACCTGAAAGGGGCATTAACCCGCATCCTAGACCACTGAAATTCCCCAAAAGATTTTTGGCACGAAAAATGCATCCTACACCGCTGAAAGTTCAGAAAATGTTGGCAGCTCAAGAAAAGGCCTCAAAATGCATGTTAGGCCTTCAAAAATGTTGAAAACTTTGGAGGCCCAAAAAAGGGGTTTACAGACATCCTAGACCCCCTAAAGTCCAGAAAATGTTGTTGGACCAAAATCGGTGTCAGAGAGCTCTGAATGTCCCAAAAACATTTGCAGACTGAAAGGGGCATTAACCCGCATACTAGACCTCTGAAATTCCCAAAAATATTTTGTGAACGAAAAATGCATCCTATACCCCTGAAAGCTCAGAATATGTTAGCAGCCCAAAGGCCTTAAAATGCATTTTAGGCCTTCAAAAATGTTGAAAACTTTGGAGGCCCAAAAAAGGGGTTTACAGGCATCCTAGACCCCCTAAAGTCCAGAAAATGTTGTTGGATCAAAAACGGTGTCAAAGATCTCTGAATGTCCCAAAAACATTTACAGCCTGAAATGGGCAGTAACCTGCATCTTAGACCACTGAAATTCCCAAAAATATTTTGTGCACGAAAAATGCATACTACACCCCTGAAAGTTCAGAATATGTTAGCAGCCCAAAAAAGGCATTAAAATGCATGTTAGGCCTTCAAAAATGTTGAAAACTTTGGAGGCCCAAAAAAGGGGTTTACAGGCATCCTAGACCCCCTAAAGTCCAAAAAATGTTGTTGGATCAAAAACGGTGTCAGAGAGCTCTGAATGTCCCAAAAACATTTGCAACCTGAAAGGGGCATTAACCCGCATCCTAGACCACTGAAATTCCCCAAAAGATTTTTGGCACGAAAAATGCATCCTACACCGCTGAAAGTTCAGAAAATGTTGGCAGCTCAAGAATAGGCCTCAAAATGCATGTTAGGCCTTCAAAAATGTTGAAAACTTTGGAGGCCCAAAAAAGGGGTTTACAGACATCCTAGACCCCCTAAAGTCCAGAAAATGTTGTTGGACCAAAATCGGTGTCAGAGAGCTCTGAATGTCCCAAAAACATTTGCAGACTGAAAGGGGCATTAACCCGCATACTAGACCTCTGAAATTCCCAAAAATATTTTGTGAACGAAAAATGCATCCTATACCCCTGAAAGCTCAGAATATGTTAGCAGCCCAAAGGCCTTAAAATGCATTTTAGGCCTTCAAAAATGTTGAAAACTTTGGAGGCCCAAAAAAGGGGTTTACAGGCATCCTAGACCCCCTAAAGTCCAGAAAATGTTGTTGGATCAAAAACGGTGTCAGAGAGCTCTGAATGTCCCAAAAATATTTGCAACCTGAAAGGGGCATTAACCGGAATCCTAGACCTCTGAAATGCCCAAAAATATTTTGTGCATGAAAAATCCATCCTATACCCCTGAAAGTTCAGAATAGGTTAGCAACCCAAAAAAGGCCTTAAAATGCATTATAGGCCTACAAAAATGTTTACAAAAAACTTTGGAGGCCCAAAAAGGGGTTTACAGGCATCCTAGACCCCCTAAAGTCCAGACAATGTTGGTGGACCGAAATCTGTGTCAGAGAGCTCTGAATGGCCCAAAACCATTTGCAGCCTGAAAGGGGCATTAACCCGCATCCTAGACCACTGAAATTTCCCAAAATATTTTTGGCACGAAAAAGGCATGCTACACCCCTGAAAGTTCAGAAAATGTTGGCAGCTCAAGAAAAGGCCTTAAAATGCATGTTAGGCCTTCAAAAATGTTGAAAACTTTGGAGGCCCAAAAAAGGGGTTTACAGGCATCCTAGACCCTCTAATGTCCAGAAAATGTTGGTGGACCGAAATCGGTGTCAGAGAGCTCTGAATGTCCCAAAAACATTTGGAGCCTGAAAGGGGCATTAACCCGCATCCTAGACCACTGAAATTTCCGAAAATATTTTTGGCACGAAAAAGGCATGCTACATCCCTGAAAGTTCAGAAAACACCCCAGAAATGTTGGCAGCTCAAGAAAAGGCCTTAAAATGCATGTTAGGCCTTCAAAAATTTTGAAAACTTTGGAGGCCCAAAAAAGGGGTTTACAGGCATCCTAGACCCCCTAAAGTCCAGAAAATGTTGTTGGACCAAAATCGGTGTCAGAGAGCTCTGAATGTCCCAACAACATTTGCAGTCTGAAGGGGGCATTAACCTGAATCCTAGACCGCTGAAATTCCCAAAAATATTTTGTGGACGAAAAATGCATCCTGTACCCTTGAAAGCTCAGAATATGTTAGCAGCCAAAAGAAGGCCTTAAAATGCATTTTAGGCCTACAAAAATGTTGAAAACTTTGGAGGCCCAAAAAGGGGTTTACAGGCATCCTAGACCCCTAAAATCCAAAAAATGTTGGTGGACCAAAAAATGTGTCAAAGATCTCTGAATGTCCCAAAAACATTTACAGCCTGAAATGGGCAGTAACCTGCATCTTAGACCACTGAAATTCCCAAAAATATTTTTGGCACGAAAAATGCATCCTACACCCCTGAAAGTTCAGAATAGGTTAGCAACCCAAAAAAGGCCTTAAAATGCATGTTAGGCCTTCAAAAATGTTGAAAACCTTGGAGGCCCAAAAAAGGGGTTTACAGGCATCCTAGACCCCCTAAAGTCCAGAAAATGTTGTTGGACCAAAATCGGTGTCAGAGAGCTCTGAATGTCCCAAAAACATTTGCAGCCTGAAAGGGGCATTAACCCGCATCCTAGACCACTGAAATTTCCCAAAATATTTTTGGCTCGAAAAATGCATGCTACACCCCTGAAAGTTCAGAAAACACCCGAGAAATGTTGGCAGCTCAAAAAAAGCCTTACAATGCATGTTAGGCCTTCAAAAATGTTGAAAACTTTGGAGGCCCAAAAAAGGAGTTTACAGGCATCCTAGACCCCCTAAAGTCCAGAAAATGTTGGACCAAAATCGGTGTCAGAGAGCTCTGAATGTCCCAACAACATTTGCAGCCTGAAAGGGGCATTAACCCGCATCCTAGACCTCTGAAATGTCCAAAAATATTTTGTGCACGAAAAATGCATCCTATACCCCTGAAAGCTCAGAATATGTTAGCAGCCCAAAGAAGGCCTTAAAATGCATTTTAGGCCTACAAAAATGTTGAAAACTTTGGAGGCCCAAAAAGGGGTTTACACGCATACTAGACCCCCTAAAATTCAAAAAATGTTGGTGGACCAAAAAATGTGTCAAAGATCTCTGAATGTCCCAAAAACATTTACAGCCTGAAATGGGCAGTAACCTGCATCTTAGACCACTGAAATTCCCAAAAATATTTTTGGCACGAAAAATGCATCCTACACCCCTGAAAGTTCAGAATAGGTTAGCAACCCAATAAAGGCCTTAAAATGCATCATAGGCCTTCAAAAATGTTGAAAACTTTGGAGGCCCAAAAAAGGGGTTTACAGGCATCCTAGACCCCCTAAAGTCCAGATAATGTTGGTGGACCGAAAACTGTGTCAGAGAGCTCTGAATGTCCCAAAACCATTTGCAGCCTGAAAGGGGCATTAAGCCACATCCTAGACCACTGAAATTCCCAAAAATATTTTGTGCACGAAAAATGCATACTACACCCCTGAAAGTTCAGAATATGTTAGCAGCCCAAAAAAGGCATTAAAATGCATGTTAGGCCTTCAAAAATGTTGAAAACTTTGGAGGCCCAAAAAAGGGGTTTACAGGCATCCTAGACCCCCTAAAGTCCAGAAAATGTTGGTGGACCAAAATCGGTGTCAGAGAGCTCTGAATTTCCCAAAAACATTTGCAGACTGAAAGGGGCATTAACCCGCATACTAGACCTCTGAAATTCCCAAAAATATTTTGTGAACGAAAAATGCATCCTATAGCCCTGAAAGCTCAGAATATGTTAGCAGCCCAAAGGCCTTAAAATGCATTTTAGGCCTTCAAAAATGTTGAAAGCTTTGGAGGCCCAAAAAAGGGGTTTACAGGCATCCTAGACCCCCTAAAGTCCAGAAAATGTTGTTGGATCAAAAACGGTGTCAGAGAGCTCTGAATGTCCCAAAAACATTTGCAACCTGAAAGGGGCATTAACCGGCATCCTAGACCTCTGAAATGCCCAAAAATATTTTGTGCATGAAAAATCCATCCTATACCCCTGAAAGTTCAGAATAGGTTAGCAACCCAAAAAAGGCCTTAAAATGCATTATAGGCCTGCAAAAATGTTTACAAAAAACTTTGGAGGCCCAAAAAGGGGTTTACAGGCATCCTAGACCCCCTAAAGTCCAGACAATGTTGGTGGACCGAAATCTGTGTCAGAGAGCTCTGAATGGCCCAAAACCATTTGCAGCCTGAAAGGGGCATTAACCCGCATCCTAGACCACTGAAATTTCCCAAAATATTTTTGGCACGAAAAAGGCATGCTACACCCCTGAAAGTTCAGAAAATGTTGGCAGCTCAAGAAAAGGCCTTAAAATGCATGTTAGGCCTTCAAAAATGTTGAAAACTTTGGAGGCCCAAAAAAGGGGTTTACTGGCATCCTAGACTCCCTAATGTCCAGAAAATGTTGGTGGACCGAAATCGGTGTCAGAGAGCTCTGAATGTCCCAAAAACATTTGCAGCCTGAAAGGGGCATTAACCCGCATCCTAGACCACTGAAATTTCCCAAAATATTTTTGGCACTCAAAAGGCATGCTACACCCCTGAAAGTTCAGAAAACACCCCAGAAATGTTGGCAGCTCAAGAAAAGGCCTTAAAATGCATGTTAGGCCTTCAAAAATGTTGAAAACTTTGGAGGCCCAAAAAAGGGGTTTACAGGCATCCTAGACCCCGTAAAGTCCAGAAAATGTTGTTGGACCAAAATCGGTGTCAGAGAGCTCTGAATGTCCCAACAACATTTGCAGTCTGAAGGGGGCATTAACCTGAATCCTAGACCACTGAAATTTCCCAAAATATTTTTGGCACGAAAAAGGCATGCTACACCCCTGAAAGTTCAGAAAATGTTGGCAGCTCAAGAAAAGGCCTTAAAATGCATGTTAGGCCTTCAAAAATGTTGAAATCTTTGGAGGCCCAAAAAAGGGGTTTACTGGCATCCTAGACTCCCTAATGTCCAGAAAATGTTGGTGGACCGAAATCGGTGTCAGAGAGCTCTGAATGTCCCAAAAACATTTGCAGCCTGAAAGGGGCATTAACCCGCATCCTAGACCACTGAAATTTCCCAAAATATTTTTGGCACGAAAAAGGCATGCTACACCCCTGAAAGTTCAGAAAACACCCCAGAAATGTTGGCAGCTCAAGAAAAGGCCTTAAAATGCATGTTAGGCCTTCAAAAATGTTGAAAACTTTGGAGGCCCAAAAAAGGGGTTTACAGGCATCCTAGACCCCGTAAAGTCCAGAAAATGTTGTTGGACCAAAATCGGTGTCAGAGAGCTCTGAATGTCCCAACAACATTTGCAGTCTGAAGGGGGCATTAACCTGAATCCTAGACCGCTGAAATTCCCAAAAATATTTTGTGCACGAAAAATGCATCCTGTACCCTTGAAAGCTCAGAATATGTTAGCAGCCCAAAGAAGGCCTTAAAATGCATTTTAGGCCTACAAAAATGTTGAAAACTTTGGAGGCCCAAAAAGGGGTTTACAGGCATCCTAGACCCCTAAAATTCAAAAAATGTTGGTGGACCATAAAATGTGTCAAAGATCTCTGAATGTCCCAAAAACATTTACAGCCTGAAATAGGCAGTAACCTGCATCTTAGACCACTGAAATTCCCAAAAATATTTTTGGCACGAAAAATGCATCCTACACCCCTGAAAGTTCAGAATAGGTTAGCAACCCAAAAAAGGCCTTAAAATGCATGTTAGGCCTTCAAAAATGTTGAAAACTTTGGAGGCCAAAAAAAGGGGTTTACAGGCATCCTAGACCCCCTAAAGTCCAGAAAATGTTGTTGGACCAAAATCGGTGTCAGAGAGCTCTGAATGTCCCAAAAACATTTGCAGCCTGAAAGGGGCATTAACCCGCATCCTAGACCACTGAAATTTCCCAAAATATTTTTGGCACGAAAAATGCATGCTACACCCCTGAAAGTTCAGAAAACACCCGAGAAATGTTGGCAGCTCAAGAAAAGGCCTTAAAATGCATGTTCGGCCTTCAAAAATGTTGAAAACTTTGGAGGCCCAAAAAAGGGGTTTACAGGCATCCTAGACCCCGTAAAGTCCAGAAAATGTTGTTGGACCAAAATGGGTGTCAGAGAGCTCTGAATGTCCCAACAACATTTGCAGTCTGAAGGGGGCATTAACCTGAATCCTAGACCGCTGAAATTCCCAAAAATATTTTGTGCACGAAAAATGCATCCTGTACCCTTGAAAGCTCAGAATATGTTAGCAGCCCAAAGAAGGCCTTAAAATGCATTTTAGGCCTACAAAAATGTTGAAAACTTTGGAGGCCCAAAAAGGGGTTTACAGGCATCCTAGACCCCCTAAAATCCAAAAAATGTTGGTGGACCAAAAAATGTGTCAAAGATCTCTGAATGTCCCAAAAACATTTACAGCCTGAAATGGGCAGTAACCTGCATCTTAGACCACTGAAATTCCCAAAATTATTTTTGGCATGAAAAATGCATCCTACACCCCTGAAAGTTCAGAATAGGTTAGCAACCCAAAAAAGGCCTTAAAATGCATGTTAGGCCTTCAAAAAAGTTTTAAAAAAACTTTGGAGGCCCAAAAAAGGGGTTTACAGGCATCCTAGACCCCCTAAAGTCCAGACAATGTTGGTGGACCGAAAACTGTGTCAGAGAGCTCTGAATGTCCCAAAACCATTTGCAGCCTGAAAGGGGCATTAAGCCACATCCTAGACCACTGAAATTCCCAAAAATATTTTGTGCACGAAAAATGCATACTACACCCCTGAAAGTTCAGAATATGTTAGCAGCCCAAAAAAGGCATTAAAATGCATGTTAGGCCTTCAAAAATGTTGAAAACTTTGGAGGCCCAAAAAAGGGGTTTACAGGCATCCTAGACCCCCTAAACTCCAGAAAATGTTGTTGTACCAAAATCGGTGTCAGAGAGCTCTGAATGTGCCAAAAACATTTGCAGACTGAAAGGGGCATTAACCTGCATACTAGACCCCTGAAATTCCCAAAAATATTTTGTGAACGAAAAATGCATCCTATACCCCTGAAAGCTCAGAATATGTTAGCAGCCGAAAGGCCTTGAAATGCATTTTAGGCCTACAAAAATGTTGAAAACTTTGGAGGCCCAAAAAAGGGGTTTACAGGCATCCTAGACCCCCTAAAGTCCAAAAAATGTTGTTGGATCAAAAACGGTGTCAGAGAGCTCTGAATGTCCCAAAAACATTTGCAACCTGAAAAGGGCATTAACCCGCATCCTAGACCACTGAAATTCCCCAAAACATTTTTGGCACGAAAAATGCATCCTACACCGCTGAAAGTTCAGAAAATGTTGGCAGCTCAAGAAAAGGCCTTAAAATGCATTATAGGCCTGCAAAAATGTTTACAAAAAACTTTGGAGGCCCAAAAAAGGGGTTTACAGGCATCCTAGACCCCCTAAAGTCCAGACAATGTTGGTGGACCGAAATCTGTGTCAGAGAGCTCTGAATGGCCCAAAACCATTTGCAGCCTGAAAGGGGCATTAACCCGCATCCTAGACCACTGAAATTTCCCAAAATATTTTTGGCACGAAAAAGGCATGCTACACCCCTGAAAGTTCAGAAAATGTTGGCAGCTCAAGAAAAGGCCTTAAAATGCATGTTAGGCCTTCAAAAATGTTGAAAACTTTGGAGGCCCAAAAAAGGGGTTTACAGGCATCCTAGACCCCCTAATGTCCAGAAAATGTTGTTGGACCAAAATCGGTGTCAGAGAGCTCTGAATGTCCCAAAAACATTTGCAGCCTGAAAGGGGCATTAACCCGCATCCTAGACCACTGAAATTTCCCAAAATATTTTTGGCACGAAAAAGGCATGCTACACCCCTGAAAGTTCAGAAAACACCCCAGAAATGTTGGCAGCTCAAGAAAAGGCCTTAAAATGCATGTTAGGCCTTCAAAAATGTTGAAAACTTTGGAGGCCCAAAAAAGGGGTTTACAGGCATCCTAAACCCCGTAAAGTCCAGAAAATGTTGTTGGACCAAAATCGGTGTCAGAGAGCTCTGAATGTCCCAACAACATTTGCAGTCTGAAGGGGGCATTAACCTGAATCCTAGACCGCTGAAATTCCCAAAAATATTTTGTGCACGAAAAATGCATCCTGTACCCTTGAAAGCTCAGAATATGTTAGCAGCCCAAAGAAGGCCTTAAAATGCATTTTAGGCCTACAAAAATGTTGACAACTTTGGAGGCCCAAAAAGGGGTTTACAGGCATTCTAGACCCCTAAAATCCAAAAAATGTTGGTGGACCAAAAAATGTGTCAAAGATCTCTGAATGTCCCAAAAACATTTACAGCCTGAAATGGGCAGTAACCTGCATCTTAGACCACTGAAATTCCCAAAAATATTTTTGGCACGAAAAATGCATCCTACACCCCTGAAAGTTCAGAATTTGTTAGCAGCCCAAAAAAGGTATTAAAGTGCATTTTATGCCTGCAAAAATTTAGAAAACTTTGGAGGCCCAAAAAAGGGGTTTACAGGCATCCTAGACCCCCTAAAGTCCAGAAAATGTTTTTGGACCAAAAACGGTGTCAGAGAGCTCTGAATGTCCCAAAAACATTTGCAGCCTTAAAGGGGCATTAACCCGCATCCTAGACCACTGAAATCTCCCAAAATATTTTTGGCACGAAAAATGCATCCTACACCCCTGAAAGTTCAGAAAACACCCCTGAAATGTTGGCAGCTCAAAAAAGGCCTTAAAATGCATCTTATGCTTGCAAAAATGTTGAAAACTTTGGAGACCAAAAAAAGGGGTTTACAGGCATCCTAGACCCCCTAAAGTCCAGAAAATGGATGTGGCCCAAAAACGGTGTCAGAGAGTTCTGAATGTCCCAACAACATTTGCAGTCTGAAGCGGGCATTAATCTGCATCCTAGACCTCTGAAATTCCCAAAACTAATTTGTGCACGAAAAATGCATCCTATACCCCTGAAAGTTCAGAATAGGTTATCAGCCCAAAAAAGGCCTTAGAATGCATTATAGGCCTGCAAAAATGTAAAGAAAAACTTTGGAGGCCCAAAAAAGGGGTTTACAGGTATCCTAGACCCCTAAAAGTCCAGATAATGTTGGTGGACCGAAAAACTGTGTCAGAGCGCTCTGAATGTCCCAAAAACATTTGCAGCCTGAAACGGGCATAAACCCACATCCTAAACCACTGAAATTCCCAAAAATATTGTTGGCACGAAAAATGCATCCTACACCCCTGAAAGTTCAGAAAATGTTGGCAACTCAAAAAAAGGCCTTGAAATGCATCTTAGGCCTGCAAAAATGTTGAAAACTTTGGAGGCCCAAAAAGGGCGTTTACAAGCATCCTAGACCCCCTAAAGTCCAGAAAATGTTGTTGGACCAAAAACGGTGTCAGAGAGCTCTGAATGTCCCCAAAACATTTGCAACCTGAAAGGGGCATTAACCTGCATCCTAGACCACTGAAATTTCCCAAAATATATTTATTTTTTTTATAAAGTATTTTATTGTTATTAACATAATAGAATGATCACAATAAAGCAACAAACAAACAAATCAACTTAAAGACTGTCATGGTCATTCATAATCAGTGGAGATAGTACCCATAACATCAGAAGTCGAGCGGCTTCCTCAGTACATTTAGTAATGTGTAATACAAAACACCCAGTGCACATTCCCCAGCTTGTAGGAGGGATTCTCAGGTCGCTCCTTCTTCCCATCTATCCCATATTTTTGAGGCTTTGTTGGGACAGCCTCGTGCTGAGTAAATCCTATGCTCCATCATAGCGCATATGTCCATATCTGATTTCCATTGGTCCAGTGTTGGGGAATCAGGAGCTCCCCATTTCTGCGCTATGTTGCACTTGATCAGTCCCATCGCCGTGTGCAGGAGTAATCTCTCCCACTTAATAGCCTCTATCTCGTCAGGCACACCCAGGAGTAAGGCCCTTGGGTCCAGTGGTATGGTGCGGGTCAGAACTCGGGAGAGTTCCCTACAGCATGCATTCCAAAAAGTTTATATCCGGGGACATGCCCACAATATGTGAATGAAGGTTCCCTCCTCATCCCCGCATCGCAAACAGTTCGGGTTTGGGGCCCGTTTCCAGCCATATAGGCGCGTTCTAGGGTAATAAACCCGGTGCAGTATTTTCAGCTGCACAAGTCGAAGCCTAGAGGAAATAGCGATTTCTCGGGGGTGCATGAGGACTTGTATCCAGTCCTCTGGATCTATCACCCCCACATCCGCTTCCCATTTCGCCTTCAGCTCGTTCAGTTCAGGGGTAGCAAAGGAGGATATGGCATTGTAGAGGATGGAGGTGCATTTGGTGGGAATATACGCCGGGAGGATGTTACGCTCTATAGGGGTATAGTCTGGTAGCTGTGTATCTACTGTTAGGTAAGGTTTTAGGGCGTGGGTCAGGCGTATGTAGTGGTATTGTTCCGTGTTTGGGATCTGAAATTGCAGTTGCAGGTCATCAAATGAGGTCAATCTCCCCTCCGTGAGCATATCCCCAACCCTAATGATCCCCGCTTTCACCCACTTGGGCTATGGCTCAAACTTCCGGGTCTCAGCTAGGTTATTATTTTGCCAGAGGGGTTGTGCGGTAGTAACTTTGTTTTCCCACCCAATGAATCAGTGTGCTTGTCTCCATACCGTAATCATGTGTGTTTTGGTTGTGGGTGGGGGAGTTCTCGGGAGGGGTTGATAGAGGAGGGACAGCGGGTCGGTGTTCTGCAGAGTGGCTATCCCAGCACGTATATGGGGTAGGTCTCGGTTTCCATGAAGAAGATCATTAACCACTGCCAGTTGTGATGTCCAGTAGTACGTTTGGAGATGGGGAACTCCTATTCCTCCCTCCCAGATCGATTTTTGAAGTGTGGTTAACGCAATTCGTGGCTGGCCTCCCCCCCATATGAGATCTCTGAGATGTGTCTCCACTTGGTGAAATTCCAGATCTGGGATTTTAAGTGGGGCATTCTGAAGAATGTAAAGGAATCTGGGAAGGGTCATCATTTTAAAGAGTGCCGCTCTTCCCATAAGTGTCAGGGGGAGGAGTTTCCAGTGTTGGACGTCAATAATGAAGCGGTCTGTAATCGGTCGGAGATTGTGTTCTATATAACTTGTTAGGTCCCCAGATATCTATATTCCCAGGTATCGAAAGCCCTGTCGTTCCACCCGGTACGGGCACTCCTGGGGAATTGCTTGTTCTCCACCCTTTAACGGAAAGAAAACTGATTTCTCCCAGTTGATTGAGTCCGCTGAATTCCCCAAAGCGGATGAGCAGTTGTGTTACAATGGGGGAAGACCTTGGCGGGTCACCCAGATATACAAGGAGGTCGTCTGCATACAGGGATGTACGATCCTCATGTCCCTCTGCCCATCTGAATCCTTTCCAGGCGGTGTTTTGGCAAAGCCAAAGAGCCAGTGGTTTGATTGCAAGGGCAAATAGGAGAGGGGACAGTGGGCATCCCTGTCGTGTACCCCGACCCAGGGGGAAAATCCTGGAGGACCAACCGTTTACTTTCACTTCAGCTTTGATGTTAGTATAAAGTAACTGCACCCATCCCAGAAAGGCCTCTCAGAATCCCATACGGCGCATGATCTCCCAGAGGCAGTCGCATCGAATGGAATCGAACCCCTTTTCGAAATCGATTGCCAACAGGGCCAAGGGTTCGTTTATAATCGGGGATCTCTCCAATGCTAGATGGAGGCGGCGTAGATTCATCCGAGTCGATTTGCAAGGCATAAATCTACATTGGTCCGGATGGACCAGGGTGGATGCAACTAATTGTAATCGGTTCGCTAGTAACTTAGCGAGGACCTTAGCCTCCCCGTTGATCAGTGATATAGGTCTATAGGAGGCACATTCATGTGGCGGTTTGCCAGGCTTGGTAATGACCACGATAGTCGCCTTGCAGAGATCTGGTGGGAGGGTCCCCTGTTCCCGGGCAGCAAGGAACATTCTGTGCAGAGGAGCCGCCGTTTTATCTGCCCCTAGCTTTTGCCAAGTTTCAACAGGGAATACATTCGGGCCTGGTGCCTTCCCTGATTGGAGTTTAGATAGCGCCTCTGAAATCTCAGCCTCCGATAAGGCAGAGTCCAGCTGGTCTCTCTGTTGCCCCGAGAGAGTCGGCAGCGTTACCGCATCTAAGAGGGAGGGGTTTAGCGATGAGGTCGGGGCTCGGTACAAGTCTGCGTAAAACTCTGCAAAGGCCCCAGCAATCCCAGCGTCTGAGTGATAGCTGTCGCCCTGTGGTGTAACTATTTCCCGGACATGGCGTTGTCCTTCGTCCCTTCTCTGTAGCCAGGCAAGCAATTTACCCACCTTGTCCCCTAGTTCGTACACCTTCGCTCTAGCCTGCCAATGGGCCTGCTTAGCATCATCCATCGCTCTGTTCCAGAGGCACTCTAGGCGCGTTGGAGGGATCGATGGGTCTCGGGCGTAGGGTCAGAGATATGCTTAGTCTCCCAGTTACTCACTTCCTCTTCGGCTTTTAGTATTTCCCGAAGCCGGGTGTTTCTTTTATGTGTCGTCCAGGAGAGAATCTCACCCCTGAGCACTGTTTTATATGCCTCCCATAGTATCACAGGGTTGTCCACCGACTCCTCGTTAATTTCGAAGTATTCGGCAGATACTTCCTCTAGGCGATCTATCAGTTCCGGGAACCCTAGATAGTAGCTGTTAAGTCTCCACGTTCTAGGGGGAAGGGGACCCTGCATACACATTTCGATTAAGAGAGGTGAGTGGTCCGAGATGCCCCGAGGGAGCAGATCTGCGGACATTGCCCTGTAAAGGTCGGTATGTTGTAGAAAGAGGTAATCCAGTCTGGACATGGAGCCGTGAGCGCCGGAGTGGAAAGAATACTCCCTGGCATTCGGATGTAACTCCCTCCATACATCTCGGAGCCCAAGAGCAGATGTAAAGTTGGCTAATCTAGTAGGAGTGTCTGGGTTGCGATTTCGGAGATGGGAACGGTCAATGTTATCATTCATGGTGTCATTGAAGCCTCCCCCCAGAACGAGTGTATCAGGGTGGTGTTTCCCTATAAGGGTAGTGAGGTCGTCCAGTAACTCCTGTCCCAGCCCAGGTGGAGAATAGATTGAGGCAATAGCCACCGTCTGACCCCAGATCGTTCCCATGACGAACACGTATCGGCCCCTTGGGTCCCGTTCAACAGTTCAACAGTTTGTTGAATAAATGGGATGCGCTTGTGTATCAGAATGAGGGTGCCCCTGGAGCACATTGTGTATCCCGCCTGAAAGGCAAGGCCCAGTTTGATCCGGCCAGGTGGGTTTCTGTCAGAAGGGCCACATCAGGGGAGTGTCTATTTAAAAATTGCCTGAGAAGACGCCGTTTAATTCCCGACCCCATCCCATTCACGTTCCAAATAAGGAATTTCAGAGATTTAGTATGTCGCAGGGGTGTTCTGCTAGTCTGTGCGGAGGATACTTATTACACATGATGGGGTTTTCAAGGGTGTAGCGATCAGTGAGAGATGGCGATATGGTACCCGCCTGTATCAGAGGGGCGGGGGTGCTCTGTAAAGTGGTACAGAGCGTCTTCAACCAGAGATAATGGTTCATTTGACCTATGAGGATGTGACAGTCTTGAAGTAACAAACAAGGTTTTGATGATTCCCAACTCACCCCCACCCTATACTCCACCCTAACACGAAGTACCTGTCGCCCAAACATAGCTGAACCTTCAACTTAAGGTGTCAGCTCAAAAACCAGACCCTTGGGTAGGGTCTAGATAAGCAAGAAAGATAGAGCGGGGAGGGAAGGGAAAGAGAAAGGGCTTGACTAGGGGAGGGATGAGAGCTTCCTCCAGAGTTCCCTCCCTTGCGCCCAATGTCAACATCTTCCATGGTGGACTACTTATGCGTCGGGCTCAGAGGTGCGAAAAGTGCACACCCACATGTCAGAGCACTGCTCCTAGGCCCCCGGAGTAGGGGACAATTGTAACGCTCACCTGATTCCCGTAGAGGCGCCGGTCTTGACTGGGCGTATACAGTATATTCAAAGGTGATGTGTAACACACGGCTGGCTCTTTGGGCTGGACCTCTGTGCACTGTATGTCTGGCTCGAAGGGTAAGATGTCTGCAGATAGAAAATGTGGGATTAATGAACTGGGTTATTAAATGTCTCTCTCTTCTTCCCTTTCTCTTCTCCTGTAGAACCCCAAAGGTTAACGCTCTCACCTTAGGTAAGTGAACGCCGTGCTCTCCATCTGCCTCGAGGCAGGGTGCTGTAACCAGTTTCTTCACTAGATAAGGGGAGCAGGCCTCTTGACTTCAGAGGACTGCTGTCCGTCGTTTACTGCACGAACGGTAAGTTTCGAGTAATTCTAATATCTTTAAAGTCTTTAGTAATGATGTCTCTTGTTTTGCAGGGTTCCGGCGATGGCGGATGGCGGGCTGAAGTGAATTGAAGATGGAGCCCGTGTGATGAATAGAAGCGCCTGGAAGCACGTAAGTAAGCGCTTATTGCCTGCTTCACGATGCGCTCTAACTGTCTTTTTATTTTGCAGGTACAAGTTCGGGGCGGCTGCAGGGTGCCGGAATACCCACTGGGTTAGATGTGGAAAGGAGTAATGGCACGTGAGTATTAAAGTTCCCCAATGTCTTTAAACGCACCTTGTTTTGTCTTTCAGATGCGGGATGCAGCGCCGAAGGCCTCCGGGGCGTGCGAAGAGTTGGTAAGCTTTTGTTTTTCAGATGCCAGAATGCAGTGTGAAGACCTCCGGAGCGCACGAAGAGTAGGTAAGCCTTTGTCTTTCAGATGCCGGAATGCAGCGCGAGGCGTTGGTGACAGCCGATGGACCAGGTAAGTGAAGAGCTGTCACTGAAGACCAAAATGCTAACCTGTTCTTTCTTGTCTTTATAGGTGTTGCTGAAGACTGGATTCAGAATGGTAAGCCTTTTTCTTTCAGCCCAGGATCAGATGCAGAAGACACGATGAGCGTTCTGCTGCTGAGGATGCAGAATAACACAAAGCAAGATTCATCCATCGGGTGTGGTTTAAATAGCATCCTGTAGTGCTTAGGTGTCTCCTTCCACAGCCACGCCTAGGTAAGAAAAGAGTTCCTGCTTTCCAGAAGAGTTCCAGTGTTCTGAATCTAGGGAGTGGGTCCTGCCCCACCCAACAGGAAAAGTAGTTCCAAACAGAAGAGGATCAGAGACTCAACTGGCAGGCAAGTAAGCAGCATGGTCTGCTGCAGGTAAGTCCACCCAAGCATTATGAGCCCGGCGCTTCCAGCGCTGGGACTGGGCATATTTATGAGCCTGGTGCCACTGGCGCCAGGACTGGGTCCAAAAGGTCCCAATTGGGACTGGTTGGCACTCAGAACCTGGGTTATGGATCTGCTTCCAAGGGAGTTGGGAAAACCCTGACCTTTTGGAAGCAGAGATCATGACAGTACCCCCTCTCAAGGCCCCTCCCAAACCGGGCTTCTCCGGGGGTTTTGGCTTGTCAGGAAATGTTCGGTGAAATCTTTTGATTAGGCGAGGAGCGTGGACATATTCAGCAGGTTCCCAGGATCTCTCTTGGGGGCCGTAGCCTTTCCAGTCAATTAGGTAGAATAGTTTAGATTTGGAGATCTTGGAGTCCAGAATGCTTTTGACTTCAAACTCGAGTTCTCCATCAACTAGGATAGGTTTTGGAGATTTGGTTAGTCGGGTTTGAGGTTGCACGGGTTTTAATAGAGAGACGTGGAAGACCGTATGTATCTTCATGTGCGGGGGCAAGTCCAACTTGACCGCTACTGGGTTTACTATGGTAGTGATGGAATAGGGACCAAGGTATCTTGGGTTGAATGTGCGTGGCCCTTTTAGAGGTAGATATTTGGTGGATAACCAGACTTGATCCCCTACTTGATATTGAGGGCCTTCCTTCCGATGTTGATCTGCTCCTTTCTTGTATTGTTCTTTAGCCCTTTGAAGGTGAGAAACAGCTTCCTTAAAGGCTTGGGTGATTGTAGAATGCAGGTAGTCTACTGCTGGTGTTTCAAGATCTTGGAGGGGATCCAAATCCGAGGTTCGAGGGTGACTGCCGTACAAAAGAAAAAACAGGGTTTTCCCAGTTCCCGAATGGACAGAGTTATTGTAGGCATATTCGGCTATCCAAAGGATGTCTTTCCAAGTTTTTTCAGTTTGTTGCAGCATGCAGCGTAAATACTGTTCCAGAGTTTGATTGGTCCTCTCGGTTTGTCCGTCGGTCTGAGGGTGGTGACTGGTCGATAGTCTCACATCAATTTGAGCCGTCCGACAGCAACCTCGCCAAAAATGAGAAATAAATTGACTACCTCGATCCGAAATTAGAACCGAAGGAAAACCGTGCAGTCGGACGATGTTTTCGAGAAATTCTCGGGCCAGAGTTGCTGCTGTTGGCAAGCCTTTGAGCGGAATGAAATGCGCCATCTTGGAGAATAAGTCCACGCTTACTAGAATCGTATTGTATCCGGAGCATGGAGGTAGATCGGTGATGAAGTCCATAGAAAGCGTATGCCAAGGGCGAGGTGGGATGTCAATAGGGCGTAAGAGGCCTGCTGGTCTTTCCTTTTGACTCTTGTTTTGGGCGCATACTCCACAGGACATTATAAAGTCTCTGATATCTTTTTTCCAAGACAGCCACCAGAAGTAGCGCTTGATCTTTTCTGAGGTCTTGGCCATACTGGGATGTCCTTCCATTAAACAATCGTGATAACAAGAGATTACTTTTCTCTGTAAATCTGTGCTGGGTAGGTATAATCGTTCTTGGAAATACAATAAGTTGTCCTTTACTGCAAAGTCCTTTCCCTGCAGATGCCAATTCTGTATGTCTGCTGGAGTTACAAGTTGCCTGGCTTTATCCTTAACTTCCTCTATGGATTCTGTGGCGATTACACCCAGAATTCGTTGTTCGGGAATGATTGGTACAGGGTTAGGGTTGATCAAGTATTCTTCCACTCCCATCCGAGAAAGGGCATCAGCTTTACCGTTTTTTGTACCAGGTCGATAGGTAATTATGAAGTCAAACTCGGCAAAGAATAATGCCCAACGGAGTTGTCTAGAGGATTGGGCTTTTGCAGTTTTCAAATATTGCAGGTTTCGGTGATCCGTAATCACAGTAACGGTGTGTCGGGCCCCCAGCAGATAATGCCGCCAAGCCTTAAAGGCAGACTTGATAGTCAGAAGTTCCTTGTCAGTAATCGTGTAATTGATTTCAGAAGGCGAGAATTTGCGGGACCAAAATGCCACGGGATGCAACTGATTGGTTACCGGGTCTTTTTGTGATAGAACTGCCTCCATGGCAAGGCTTGAAGCATCAGTTTCCACGATGTAGGGGAGTTCGGGGCGAGGGTGTTTTAAGATTGGTGCAGAGATAAATTTAGTCTTCAAATCCTGGAAAGCTTATTCCGCCTCGGTAGACCATTCAAAACGTTTGTTTTTCTTTAACAAGGCAGTGATGGGCTTGACTATCCGAGAGAATTCGGGGATAAACCTGCGGTAAAAGTTAGCGAACCTAACATGCTTTGCACACCTTTTACGGAGGATGGTGATGGCCATTTGAGAACTGCATCGACCTTGTTTGAATCCATACGCACTCCGCCAGGTGATAATATGAATCCCAAGAATTCAACTTCAGTCACGTTGAAAACACATTTTTCCAACTTAGCGAAAAGTTTGTGTTGACGCAATCTTTCGAGGACCATTTTCACGTGTTTCCGATGTTCAGATTCCGATGAAGAATAAACAAGGATGTCATCAATGTAAACAACAACACACACATCTATGAGCTCTCTGAGGACATCGTTCATAAAATATTGAAAGGCGGCCGGGGCATTACAAAGTCCGAAGGGCATGACCTGATATTCAAATAGCCCATACTTGGTGCGGAAGGCCGTCTTCCATTCATCGCCCTCTTTTACTCGTACCAAGTGGTAAGCTCCTCTAAGATCCAGCTTTGTATATATGCATGCTTTTCTGACTTGGTCCAAGAGTTCAGGGATCAATGGTAATGGATATCTATTCTTAACGGTGATCTGGTTCAGGGAGCGATAATCTATACAAGTTCTAAGGTCTCCTTCCTTTTTTGGAACGAAGAACAAAGCTGAAGAAGCAGGGGACTTGGAAGGATGAATAAACCCATTTGCCAGGTATTGATCCAGGTATTGTCGAAGGTGAAGGTTCTCAGGCTCGGTGAGAGCATAAATTCTACTACAAGGAGGAGTAGATCCAGGTATCAGGTCGATCTGGCAGTCATAAGACCTATGAGGAGGTAGAGAGTTAGCCTGATCCTTCCGGAAAACATCTTGGTATTCTAGGTATTCGGGAGGTAACTGGGGAGTCTCTGAAGAAATTGCTGCCAGTGCAACACCAGGTGGAGGGTGACAAGTAGAGACACATTCTGGAAACTGGACCGTTCTTGCTCGCCAATCAATCAGAGGATTGTGTTTCTCTAACCAAGGTATTCCTAGAATAATCTGAAACTGAGGGGTCTTGATCACATCGAACACGATCTTCTCATGGTGTCCATCTTGACTTACTAGCGTCACTTCTTGAGTGGTATGCGTTACTGGCCCGGAGGCTATCTCCGTACCATCCACCGTAGCAATAACGTCCTTTACAGCCTTGGGACAAAGAGTTAGATTCATCCTCAAAACCATTTCATGATCCACTTAATTGCCGATGGCACCGCTGTCGACGTAAGCTTCAATTGCATGTAATCGATCCGGATTATCAGGGCTAATGAGGACCATAGGTATCACGAAATGCGAGGTCACGGAACTGGTTTTCACGCTCGGCAAGAGGACCTCTATTCTTGTCGGGCGAGGTCATTTCCCTGCTCAGAGTTTGTAACTTTGGTAACTGCAGCTCCTACTGCCTTCTTGGCAGGTTTCACCGGACAGTCTCGAAGAAAGTGCCCTGAGTTTCCGCAATAGAGGCTTAATTGCAACTGTTTTCTCCTTTCCCGCTCCTTTTGTGTTAGAGGACCTTTCAGACCCCCTATTTCATGGGTTCCCCGGAGTCTACTCCTTTGGAAGGAGTTGGCGGTTTGGAAAATACTCGAGCATCAAACTTGGAACGATCGGCCTTCCTGTTCTGCAGTCTGTGATCTATTTGAACGACTAAGTCTATATAGTCCGAACAATCTTGTGGGGGATTCACTACTTGGGCTAACACATCTTTGAGCTCTCCGCGTAGACCTCTATAAAACAGCGTAATCCTTTTGTCCTCAGGCCAGTGAGTTTCCACTATCAGTCTGTTGAAAGACGCAATATAAGCCAAAAGGTCTTGATTACCTTGTCGCAACGAAAGAAGCTCATTGTCCAAGGCCTGCCCCTGTGAATGTCTTGCGAACAGTTTTTCCATACTGAGCTGAAAAGCTCGAAAATCATGGAGGACCGGATCATCTTGATTTACTAGAGGGATCGACCAGTCTGCCGCATTGCCACTAAGGTACGAAAGCACGAAAGCTACTTTAGCTTGATCAGTTGGAAAGGCTGCTGGCCGGCATAAGAAATGCAACCGGCACTGATTGATAAATACTGCAAACCTCTTTGGGTCACCAGAAAATCGTTCGGTCGGAGCCAGAGGTACATTCCCAGGTAGGTTGATCTGCACTGGATTCATAGAGGATGTAGAAGGAAGATTTCCCCCAGATGCGGGTAACGGGGTATGTCCGGCTTGTGACTGTAGCAATTGTCTAGCGAGATCATCTGTTCGCTCCTTGGAAATAATCAGTTCCCTTCTTAGAGCGTTCGTTTCCTGACGGGCTGCATGCACTTCTGCCCTTAGTTCCCCAAGTAACTGGGCTAGCTGGTCGGTATCCGAGGTTTCCATAGCGCCTGGACGGGAGTTTTGTGGTAGGCTTTGTGTTCTGTAACGCTCACCTGATTCCCGTAGAGGCGCCGGTCTTGACTGGGCGTATACAGTATCTTCAAAGGTGATGTGTAACACACGGCTGGCTCTTTGGGCTGGACCTCTGTGCACTGTATGTCTGGCTCGAAGGGTAAGATGTCTGCAGATAGAAAATGTGGGATTAATGAACTGGGTTATTGATTGTCTCTCTCTTCTTCCCTTTCTCTTCTCCTGTAGAACCCCAAAGGTTAACGCTCTCACCTTAGGTAAGTGAACGCCGTGCTCTCCATCTGCCTCGAGGCAGGGTGCTGTAACCAGTTTCTTCACTGGATAAGGGGAGCAGGCCTCTTGACTTCAGAGGACTGCTGTCCGTCGTTTACTGCACGAACGGTAAGTTTCGAGTAATTCTAATGTCTTTAAAGTCTTTAGTAATGATGTCTCTTGTTTTGCAGGGTTCCGGCGATGGCGGATGGCGGGCTGAAGTGAATTGAAGATGGAGCCCGTGTGATGAATAGAAGCGCCTGGAAGCACGTAAGTAAGCGCTTGTTGCCTGCTTCACGATGCACTCTAACTGTCTTTTTATTTTGCAGATACAAGTTCGGGGCGGCTGCAGGGTGCCGGAATACCCACTGGGTTAGATGTGGAAAGGAGTAATGGGACGTGAGTATTAAAGTTCCCCAATGTCTTTAAACGCACCTTGTTTTGTCTTTCAGATGCGGGATGCAGCGCCGAAGGCCTCCGGGGCGTGCGAAGAGTTGGTAAGCTTTTGTTTTTCAGATGCCGGAATGCAGAGTGAAGACCTCCGGAGCGCACGAAGAGTAGGTAAGCCTTTGTCTTTCAGATGCCGGAATGCAGCGCGAGGCGTTGGTGACAGCCGATGGACCAGGTAAGTGAAGAGCTGTCACTGAAGACCGTAATGCTAACCTGTTCTTTCTTGTCTTTATAGGTGTTGCTGAAGACTGGATTCAGAATGGTATCTGCTTCCAAGGGAGTTGGGAAAACCCTGACCTTTTGGAAGCAGAGATCATGACAACAATAGTCAGTTTAGTGTTCTTCCTGTTCTGCCACTGGCTCCAGGATCTCCTGTCCTTCCCGGTCTGGGTTTCTCCTCGAGGAAGCTCGCCTAGGCCTCGGTCGGGGTCTTCCACTCGGTCTACTCGGTCTTGCAGTCCAATCACCTTCTCCGTGAGCCTCCGCCCATTTCCATGCCTCTTGTGGGTCATTGAAGTGAACAGTAGTTCCTTTATGGTATATCTTTAGTTGGGCCGGGAAGAGCAGGCCGTATTTCACATTCAGTTGAGCCAGTTGTCTCTTGAGTGGTTCAAACGATTGTCGTGCCCGCTGCACTTCTCGGGTATAGTCCGGGAAGAAGGCGATTCGGGAGCCGTTATGGGTAATCGACCCTTGTGATCGTGACAGTTGCAGGAGGGCATCCCTGTCTCGGTAGTTGAGTAGGCGGGCAATGATAGTACGTGGCGGAGCACCCGGGAGTGGTTTGCCCGGTGGCATCCTATGAGCCCTCTCCACTGAAAAAAACTTTGAGAAGGATGTGGCCTCGAAGATGTCCACGAGCCACTGCTCCAAGAATAGTTCCATGCATTGTCCCTCCTCCCCCTCCGGCAGGCCCAGGATGCGGACGTTGTTGCGGCGGGATCTTCCCTCTCCATCATCCACTCTTGATTCAAGGGTTTTAAGGCGGTTTAAGGCTTGGGACAGTTGACGATTGATCCGGCCAATGTTGTCTTCCACTTTAGAGATGCAGTGTTCCACCTCTCCTGTTCTGGAAGTTAGTTTCTGCAGGTCGTGGCGCAGGAAGGAGACATCCGCCACCATACTGTCTATTTTGGTCTCCATGGAGGATTGGGAGTTAGCAATGGCCACCATTACGTCATGTAGGGAAAGAGAGCCGTCCCCCGTGGGGGAGTTCGGTCGTGTTGCTGGGCCCGCCGGGGCCGGGGTAGTAGCGACGGCAAATTGGTCCATACTCCTCTGTGTGGATGTTTTTTTCTGCCTGTCTTTCCCCATAGCTCTGGAGGCCGTGGAGCGTCCGGCACAATGGGTCGAATGATATTATTTATACTTAGTTGGATCCTCTCCGGTGTGTGGTGTTGCAGCCCTGCAGCGGGTCAGATGGAGAGCCGCGGGTCCCCAGAGCGTCCTCCAACAGGCTAATATGTACTTTGGGTGGCAGGGGCTCGGCGTCCTTTATTGGGGTTTCACGGGGCCTCCAGAGACCTGCAGGCCTCCGGTGTATCTCACAGTTCACCCGCTAAGTGGTGGTCCCCTTATGCCTCCTATGCGGCACCAGAGTTCGTTTTCTGTATGGAGCAGGGGGGGCAACCCACCTACCTATGGCGCGGTCGAGCCGAGCCGCTGCTGTCCTCCACCGCTCGGCGCTGAGTCGAGACGGCCCAAGAGCAGGAGCCGCCTGTCACCGGGATCGCAGGAGGGCTCGGGTCTGTCCGGGCGTCCTCCGGATGTCAGCAGGTTCAACTGGTGTCCGCCTCGTATACCGCTCCAGACCGGACCACGTCAGGCCGCCCCAAGCCCCAGTCATGCGGAGGAGGTCTGCCCTTAGGCCCTGGCGGCCATCTTGGTTCGCAGTTCGGACGGGGCCGCCGGCCTTCAGTAATCTGTAGATTTGGCCCGCCGGGTGGGCAGATAGGTGCCCAGATTTCAGTCGATCCCAGCCCACAGCTTCACGGGCACAATCGTGGCGTTGGTGTCGCCTGAAATCCCCAGGAATCAGGATAAAAGTACAGGATTGTATCGGCGCTTACGGGAGCTCACTGGGCTCACGTCCGCATCGTTCGCGCGCTAGCCACGCCGCCCCCCAAATATTTTTGGCACGAAAAATGCATCCTACACCCCAGAATATGTTAGCAGCCCAAAAAAGGTATTAAAATGCATTTTAAGCCTGCAAAAATTTAGAAAACTTAGGAGGCCCAAAAATGGGGTTTACAGGCATCCTAGACCCCATAAAGTCCAGAAAATGGTTGTGCCCAAAAACGGTGTCAGAGAGCTCTGAATGTCCCAAAAACATTTGCCGCCTGAAATGGGCATTAACCTGCACCCTAGACCACTGAAATTCCCAAAAATATTTTTGGCACGAAAAATGCATCCTACACCCCTGAAAGGTCAGAAAATGTTGGCAACTCAAAAAAAGGCCTTAAAATGCATCTTAGACCTTCAAAAATGTTGAAAACTTTGGAGGCCCAAAAAAGGGGTTTACAGGCATCCTAGACCCCCTAAAGTGCAGACAATGTTGGTGGACCAAAAACTGTGTAAGAGAGCTCTGAATTCCCAAAAACATTTGCAGCCTGAAAGGGCCATTAACCCGCTTCCTAGACTAATGAAATTTCCAAAAATATTTTTGGCACGAAAAATGCATCCTATACCCCTGAAAGTTCAGAATAGGTTATCAGCCCAAAAAAGGCCTTAAATTGCAATATAGGCCTGCAAAAATGTAAAAAATACTTTGGAGGCCCAAAAAAAGGGGTTTACAGGCATCCTAGACCCCCTAAAGTTCAGACAATGTTGGTGGACCAAAAACGGTGTCAGAGAGCTCTGAATGTCCCAAAAACATTTGCAGCCTGAAAGGGGCACTAACCCGCATCCTAGACCACTGAAATTTCCCAAAAATATTTTGTACACGAAAAATGCATGCTACACCCCTGAAAGTTCAGAAAACACCCCAGAAATGTTGGCGCCTCAAAAAAGGCCTTAGAATGCATCTTAGTCCTGCAAAAATGTTGAAAACTTTGGAGACCCAAAAAAGGGGTTTACAGGCATCCTAGAACCCCTAAAGTTCAGAAAATGGTTGTGGCCCAAAAACGGTGTCAGAGAGCTTTGAATGTCCCAAAAACATTTGCAGCCTGAAATGGGCATTAAGCTGCATCCTAGACCACTGAAATTCCCAAAAATATTTGTGGCACAAAAAATGCATCCTACACCCCTGAAAGTTCAGAATAGGTTAGCAGCCCAAAAAAGGCCTTAAAATGCATTATAGTCCTGCAAAAATGTAAAAATGTAAAAAAAAAACTTTGGAGGCCCAAAAATGGGGTTTACAGGCATCCTAGACCCCCTAAAGTCCAGAAAATGGTTGTGGCCCAAAAACGGTGTCAGAGAGCTCTGAATGTCCCAAAAACATTTGCAGCCTGAAATGGGCATTAACCTGCATCCTAGACCACTGAAATTCCAAAAAAGGTATTAAAATGCATTTTAAGCCTGCAAAAATTTAGAAAACTTTGGAGGCCCAAAAAAGGGGTTTAGAGGCATCCTAGACCCCCTAAAGTCCAGAAAATGTTTTTGGATCAGACGGTGTCAGAAAGCTCTGAATGTCCCAAAAACATTTGCAACCTGAAAGGGGCATTAACCCGCATCCTAGACCACTGAAATTCCCAAAAATATTTTTGCCACGAAAAATGCATCCTACACCCCTGAAAGTTCAGAAAATGTTGGCAACTCTAAAAAAAAAGCACTTAAAATGCATCTTAGGCCTTCAAAAATGTTGAAAACTTTGGAGGCCCAAAAAAGGGGTTTACAGGCATTCTAGACCCCCTAAAGTCCAGAAAATGTTGTGGGACCAAAATCGGTGTCAGAGAGCTCGGAATATCCCAAAAACATTTGCAGCCTGAAAGGGGCATTAAACCGCATCCTGCACCACTGAAATTTCCCAAAATATTTTTGGCACGAAAAATGAATACTACACCCTTGAAAGTTCAGAATATGTTAGCAGCCCAAAAAAGGTATGAAAATGCATTTTAAGCCTGCAAAAATTTAGAAAACTTTGGAGGCCCAAAAAAGGGGTTTAGAGGCATCCTAGACCCCCTAAATTCCAGAAAATGTTGTTGGACCAAAAACGGTGTCAGAGAGCTCTGAATGTCCCAAAATTATTTGCAGCCTGAAAGGGGCAGTAACCCGCATCCTAGACCACTGAAATTCCCAAAAATATTTTGTGTACGAAAAATGCATCCTACACCCCTGAAAGTTCAGAAAACACCCCTGAAATGTTGGCAGCTCAAAAAGGCCTTAAAATGCATCTTAGGCTTGCAAAAATGTTGAAAACTTTGGAGGCCAAAAAAAGTGGTTTACAGGCATCCGAGACCCCTAAAGTCCAGAAAATGGTTGTGGCCCAAAAACGGTGTCAGAGAGCTCTGAATGTCCCAACAACATTTGCAGTCTGAAAGGGGCATTAACCCGCATCCTAGACCACTGAAATTCCCAAAAATATGTTGTACACGAAAAATGCATCCTATACCCCTGAAAGTTCAGAATAGGTTATCAGCCCAAAAAAGGCCTTAAAATGCATTTTAGGCCTGCAAAAATTTAGAAAACTTTGGAGGCCCAAAAAAGGGTTTACAGGCATCCTAGACCCCCTAAAGTCCAGAAAATGTTGTTGGACCAAAACCGGTGTCAGAGAGCTCTGAATCTCCTAAAAACATTTGCAGCCTGAAAGGGGCATTAACCTGCATCCTAGACCACTGAAATTTACCAAAAATATTTTGTGCACGAAAAATGCATGCTACACCCCTGAAAGTTCAGAAAACACCCCAGAAATGTTGGCAGCTCAAAAAACGCCTTAAAATGCATCTTAGGCCTGCAAAAATGTTGAAAACTTTTAGACCCCAAAAAAGGGGTTTACAAGCATCCTAGACACCGTGAAGTGCAGAAAATGGTTGTGGCCCTAAAACGGTGTCAGAGAGCTCTGAATGTCCCAAAAACATTTGCAGCCTGAATGGGGTATTAACCTCTACATCCTAGACCACTGAAATTCCCAAAAATATTTTTGGCACGAAAAATGCATCCTATATCCCTGAAAGTTCAGAATTGGTTAGCAGCCCAAAAAAGGCCTTAGAATGCATTATAGGCCTGCAAAAATGTAAAGAAAAACTTTGGAGGCCCAAAAAAGGGGGTTACAGGCATCCTAGACCCCTAAATGTCCAGTTAATGTTGGTGGACCTAAAACTGTGTCAGAGAGCTCTGAATGTCCCAAAAACATGTGCAGCCTGAAATGGGCATTAACCTGCATCCTAGACCACTGAAATTCCCAAAAATATTTTTGGCACAAAAAATGCATCCTACACCCCTCAAAGTTCAGAATAGGTTAGCAGCCCAAAAAAGGCCTTAAAATGCATTATAGTCCGGCAAAAATGTAAAAAAAACTT
The DNA here is from genome assembly GCF_040938575.1 of Ambystoma mexicanum. Lineage (NCBI taxonomy): Eukaryota > Metazoa > Chordata > Amphibia > Caudata > Ambystomatidae > Ambystoma > Ambystoma mexicanum. The sequence goes on along the minus strand of NC_090921.1, from coordinate 1,312,449,377 downwards.
TGGAGGCCCAAAAATGGGGTTTACAGGCATCCTAGTCCCCATAAAGTCCAGAAAATGTTTTTGGATCAGACGGTGTCAGAAAGCTCTGAATGTCCCAAAAACATTTGCAGCCTGAAATGGGCATTAACCTGCATCCTAGACCACTGAAATTCCCAAAAATATTTTTGGCACGAAAAATGCATCCTACACCCCTGAAAGGTCAGAAAATGTTGGCAACTCAAAAAAGGCCTTAAAATGCATCTTAGGCCTGCAAAAATGTTGAAAACTTTGGAGGCCCAAAAAAGGGGTTTACAGGCATCCTAGTCCCCATAAAGTCCAGAAAATGTTTTTGGATCAGGCGGTGTCAGAAAGCTCTGAATGTCCCAAAAACATTTGCAACCTGAAAGGGGCATTAACCCGCATCCTAGACCACTGAAATTCCCAAAAATATTTTTGCCACGAAAAATGCATCCTACACCCCTGAAAGTTCAGAAAATGTTGGCAACTCTAAAAAAAAAGCACTTAAAATGCATTTTAGGCCTTCAAAAATGTTGAAAACTTTGGAGGCCCAAAAAAGGGGTTTACTGGCATTCTAGACCCCCTAAAGTCCAAAAAATGTTGTGGGACCAAAATCGGTGTCAGAGAGCTCTGAATATCCCAAAAACATTTGCAGCCTGAAAGGGGCATTAAACCGCATCCTGCACCACTGAAATTTCCCAAAATATTTTTGGCACGAAAAATGAATACTACACCCTTGAAAGTTCAGAATATGTTAGCAGCCCAAAAAAGGTATTAAAATGCATTTTAAGCCTACAAAAATTTAGAAAACTTTGGAGGCCCAAAAAAGGGGTTTAGAGGCATTCTAGATCCCCTAAATTCCAGAAAATGTTGTTGGACCAAAAACGGTGTCAGAGAGCTCTGAATGTCCCCAAAACATTTGCAGCCTGAAAGGGGCATTAACCCGCATCCTAGACCACTGAAATTCCCAAAATTTTTTTGTGTACGAAAAATGCATCCTACACCCCTGAAAGTTCAGAAAACACCCCTGAAATGTTGGCAGCTCAAAAAGGCCTTAAAATGCATCTTAGGCTTGCAAAAATGTTGAAAACTTTGGAGGCCAAAAAAAGGGGTTTACAGGCATCCGAGACCCCTAAAGTCCAGAAAGTGGTTGTGGCCCAAAAACGGTGTCAGAGAGCTCTGAATGTCCCAACAACATTTGCAGTCTGAAAGGGGCATTAACCCGCATCCTAGACCACTGAAATTCCCAAAAATATTTTGTACACGAAAAATGCATCCTATACCCCTGAAAGTTCAGAATAGGTTATCAGCCCAAAAAAGGCCTTAAAATGGATTTTAGGCCTGCAAAAATTTAGAAAACTTTGGAGGCCCAAAAAAGGGGTTTACAGGCATCCTAGACCCCCTAAAGTCCAGCAAATGTTGTGGGACCAAAATCGGTGTCAGAGAGCTCTGAATATCCCAAAAACATTTGCAGCCTAAAAGGGGCATTAAACCGCATCCTGCACCACTGAAATTTCCCAAAATATTTTTGGCACGAAAAATGAATACTACACCCTTGAAAGTTCAGAATATGTTAGCAGCCCAAAAAAAGGTATTAAAATGCATTTTAAGCCTGCAAAAATTTAGAAAACTTTGGAGGCCCAAAAAAGGGGTTTAGAGGCATCCTAGACCCCCTAAATTCCAGAAAATGTTGTTGGACCAAAAACGGTGTCAGAGAGCTCTGAATGTCCCAAAATCATTTGCAGCCTGAAAGGGGCAGTAACCCTCATCCTAGACCACTGAAATTCCCAAAAATATTTTGTGTACGAAAAATGCATCCTACACCCCTGAAAGTTCAGAAAACACCCCTGAAATGTTGGCAGCTCAAAAAGGCCTTAAAATGCATCTTAGGCTTGCAAAAATGTTGAAAACTTTGGAGGCCAAAAAAAGTGGTTTACAGGCATCCGAGACCCCTAAAGTCCAGAAAATGGTTGTGGCCCAAAAACGGTGTCAGAGAGCTCTGAATGTCCCAACAACATTTGCAGTCTGAAAGGGGCATTAACCCGCATCCTAGACCACTGAAATTCCCAAAAATATTTTGTACAAGAAAAATGCATCCTATACCCCTGAAAGTTCAGAATAGGTTATCAGCCCAAAAAAGGCCTTAAAATGCATTTTAGGCCTGCAAAAATTTAGAAAACTTTGGAGGCCCAAAAAAGGGTTTACAGGCATCCTAGACCCCCTAAAGTCCAGAAAATGTTGTTGGACCAAAAACGGTGTCAGAGAGCTCTGAATCTCCTAAAAACATTTGCAGCCTGAAAGGGGCATTAACCTGCATCCTAGACCACTGAAATTTACCAAAAATATTTTGTGCACGAAAAATGCATGCTACACCCCTGAAAGTTCAGAAAACACCCCAGAAATGTTGGCAGCTCAAAAAAGGCCTTAAAATGCATCTTAGGCCTGCAAAAATGTAAAGAAAAACTTTGGAGGCCCAAAAAGGGGGTTACAGGCATCCTAGACCCCTAAATGTCCGGATAATGTTGGTGGACCTAAAACTGTGTCAGAGAGCTCTGAATGTCCCAAAAACATTTGCAGCCTGAAATGGGCATTAACCTGCATCCTAGACCACTGAAATTCCCAAAAATATTTTTGGCACAAAAAATGCATCCTACACCCCTGAAAGTTCAGAATAGGTTAGCAGCCCAAAAAAGGCCTTAAAATGCATTATAGTCCTGCAAAAATGTAAAAAAAACTTTGGAGGCCCAAAAATGGGGTTTACAGGCATCCTAGTCCCCATAAAGTCCAGAAAATGTTTTTGGATCAGACGGTGTCAGAAAGCTCTGAATGTCCCAAAAACATTTGCAGCCTGAAATGGGCATTAACCTGCATCCTAGACCACTGAAATTCCCAAAAATATTTTTGGCACGGAAAATGCATCCTACACCCCTGAAAGGTCAGAAAATGTTGGCAACTCAAAAAAGGCCTTAAAATGCATCTTAGGCCTGCAAAAATGTTGAAAACTTTGGAGGCCCAAAAAAGGGGTTTACAGGCATCCTAGTCCCCATAAAGTCCAGAAAATGTTTTTGGATCAGACGGTGTCAGAAAGCTCTGAATGTCCCAAAAACATTTGCAACCTGAAAGGGGCATTAACCCGCATCCTAGACCACTGAAATTCCCAAAAATATTTTGTGCACGAAAAATGCATCCTACACCCCTGAAAGTTCAGAAAATGTTGGCAACTCTAAAAAAAAAGCACTTAAAAAGCATTTTAGGCCTTCAAAAATGTTGAAAACTTTGGAGGCCCAAAAAAGGGGTTTACTGGCATTCTAGACCCCCTAAAGTCCAAAAAATGTTGTGGGACCAAAATCGGTGTCAGAGAGCTCTGAATATCCCAAAAACATTTGCAGCCTGAAAGGGGCATTTAAACCGCATCCTGCACCACTGAAATTTCCCAAAATATTTTTGGTACGAAAAATGAATACTACACCCTTGAAAGTTCAGAATATGTTAGCAGCCCAAAAAAGGTATTAAAATGCATTTTAAGCCTACAAAAATTTAGAAAACTTTGGAGGCCCAAAAAAGGGGTTTAGAGGCATTCTAGATCCCCTAAATTCCAGAAAATGTTGTTGGACCAAAAACGGTGTCAGAGAGCTCTGAATGTCCCCAAAACATTTGCAGCCTGAAAGGGACATTAACCCGCATCCTAGACCACTGAAATTCCCAAAAATCTTTTGTGTACGAAAAATGCATCCTACACCCCTGAAAGTTCAGAAAACACCCCTGAAATGTTGGCAGCTCAAAAAAGGCATTAAAATGCATCTTAGGCCTGCAAAAATGTTGAAAACTTTGGAGACCCCAAAAAAGGGGTTTACAGGCATCCTAGACCCCCTAAAGTCCAGAAAATGTTGTTGGACCAAAAACAGTGTCAGAGAGCTCTGAATCTCCTAAAAACATTTGCAGCCTGAAAGGGGCATTAACCTGCATCCTAGACCACTGAAATTCCCAAAAATATTTTTGGCACGAAAAATGCATCCTACACCCCTGAAAGTTCAGAATAGGTTAGCAGCCCAAAAAAAGCCTTAGAATGCATTATAGGCCTGCAAAAATGTAAAGAAAAACTTTGAAGGCCCAAAAAAGGGGGTTACAGGCATCCTAGACCCCTAAATGTCCAGATAATGTTGGTGGACCTAACACTGTGTCAGAGAGCTCTGAATGTCCCAAAAACATTTGCAGCCTGAAAGGGGCATTAACCCGCGTCCTAGACCACTGAAATTCCCAAATATATTCCTGGCACGAAAAATGCATCCTACACCCCTGAAAGTTCAGAATATGTTAGCAGCCAAGAAAAGGCCTTAAAATGCATTAGAGGCCTGCAAAAATGTAAAAAACTGTGGATGCCCAAAAAAAGGGGTTTACAGGCATCCTAGACCCCCTAATTTCCAGACAATGTTGGTCTGGGGTGCAAGGAGAGTGGGGCGATAGCAGAAGGACGACAGCTTTGCGTGAAATTACCTCGCTATAATGTTGCCCTTTTCAACACAAAAAGCTAGACAATAAGCGTTCTGAAGTACACAAGTTGCTACTGTTGCTGTGAAAATTGTAGGCATTGCTGGGTGGAGGTGATGGGGGCAATAGCCCCTGATCTTTTGGTTGTAGCCCCGGATAGTATCTCAGGAGCTCCGAGCGGGGAGTGCCCCCTCACTCATTAACACTTGTAATTCTGAAATTGTAGGAGCCCTATCTATCAGAGCAGGGCCGCCTGGGCGCCATTAGCCTCCTGCCAGGCCAGCTCTGGAGAGTCTTTGAAGTTCTCCCCCGAGCTGGCATGGTGGGAGGAAGCACGGCAGGCATCCTATTGAAATTAAATCTGCCCGCTAAATTTAGTTGATACCGTTGTGTCACACAGGCTTAATTTAGTGTTTGTGAAATGTGCAGTTTCATTAATCAAATGTATGACATCGGGCAAAAGGATGTATACAATGTACAGATTAGGGTATAAGCCATTGTCTATGTCCTGAGGCCAGGAAGGGAAGGAAGGAAGTGAAAAGGGTGTGAGCTCATGTACAAAGCAGAAGTGTGAATGCAGCCAAGGTCTAGGTGTGTAAACGAGGTACCAAAGAAGGGGAAGGAAACTAACCTACAATATAGTCTTGGAGCCAGGCTTCTTGGAACTGTGAAAACAGCCTCCCAGGCTGAAGAGGGGGACCAAAATATGAAGGGAAGAGCTCAAAATGTGCACTCGCCACTAGACCTTGCCAATAATATTTTACTCTTGGCGAGTAAGAAATGGTGTGCTGTGTGTATGTGTAGCACTGAGATGGTGAGTGACTTTTTATGGCTGGCTAGTAGCTTGCAACCTGAAATGTTTAACCCTGCGGAGGTGTATGGCATAGAGTATAGGTGTGAGATGTCCATATAGGAGCTTGTGAAGACCATGTATCATAAAGCATCATCAAAAAGTATCAAAAAAGATGTTCATAAAAATGCTTGGATCTGTGGAATGTGGGAGGAGAGTCAAGCAAAACCAAAAGGTGATTCCTGGATCGGGCTGGACTGTCCCTTTTTGGGGTGGGACCAAGCCTAAGTGGCACATGGTGTTTCCCCTTTTGTATTGGATCGGCAGGAGAAGAACGATGGTCTGGAGGGTTGCACAGAGCAATGCCAGAATTTAAGATTAATTTGAAACCTTCCAGCCATCACCTCTTTTGTTTTCTAATGGTGACCAAGAGTGGGACGGGTATGGCCAGACGTGGGTCCCATGCCTGTTGGTCCTAGAGACACAAGCTACTCCTCACTCATGAGGCCCAACAAGCTCAAAACATGTCTGGGGTTGCTCGTGGTCTCTTGCAGAATGGATGTGACCAAGCAGTTCGGGCTGAACTGCCCCTTTTGGGGCGGGACCGAGCCTGGTTTGCATTATAGTCTTTCCCTTTTGTAATGGCTTGGCGGACGAAGAACGATGGTCTGGTGGGTTGCCCAGAGCAATGCCAGAGGTTAAGATTAATTCTAAACCTTCCAGCCACCCAGTCTCTAAGTTTTGGTTGTGATTCAATTACAAGGCACGGCAGCTGGTATGTGAAATTATAGGAATGCCATCAAGTTTGGAGGAGGGGTGACAAGTCTCCATCAGGACCATATACACATAGGTGGAAGAAAGTAGCAAACAAATATTTAAATTAAATTGCCGGTAGACCACACCGCTGTGCCTTCCACCATATAGAGGGTGCCTACCATGCCCCTTGATATGTGAAGGGTTGGGAAAAAGGGTGAGGTAAGGCACACCCTTCAGAGTGCCCCCTCCTACCAAGGTTGGTTATAATGAAAGTGGGTTCGTAGAAATCCTCCACTGTACCGAGGCATGGAAGAGGGTGCACCCTTGTATGATTACTGCCAGCTGTACTAAAACCCCATGTCCTCGTAGTGGCTCCACAGGCTTTGGCAGGTGTGTTACAATGAGTGAAAATGCAACAACCCAAACAAGCAAAAGATAGGGTCAATTAACTTGTCCCACATAGCGATAAAATAGTCAACACAATTGTAATGAGAGAAGCTATATACCTGGTGGGGGACTACTTGCCAACAAATACATTGCAAAACAATACAGGGCAACTCACCAAAACAGTTCAGCAATAAATATAGCAGGAAAATGCTAGAAAGAACAGATGACCAGAAGGAATTATGGCAAACTTTTCAGAACATAAACAGGTGTCATTTTGTCTAATTGTTCGTCCTCTGCTCATGTAATGTCCTGTAGAGGAGGAGCCAAATGCCTCTACAGGAAATCCCACCCCTATTTTGCCTATATGTTGGAAGCTGGAAATCGCAAAATGTTCGATCCCAGTACTGGTACCAATCCGGCGAAGAATCCTTAAGACAAGGTATCCACTAAGAAAGCCCTACATGATGTGAAGAGATGACAGTCTCTTAAAGGAGGTCCTTGAAGAAGTATGAAGCGATGAACACAGGAGGATGGTGACGTCACATGAAGCAGAGATGATGCAGCAAGAAGAGATGCTAAGGATGAAAGTAGGTAGACCTTTTAGAATCTGATGACGAAGTGAAGAGTCGAGTAACATTTCATGTGCGGAATGAAGATTGCAGGTGCAAAGAGCACTGAACAAAAATGCAAATTGCTTTATAACTGTACAGATGCTGCAACGCAAGTAGACTAAGTAATCCTGAAGGAAAGTAGTGAATAGACTGCAGGCTGTGCCGACAATATGTGTATAGAATTTGGTTGTTCCGCGTCGCATTTTAGCAAACAAGGACCCCATGAGCTAAAAGGGCTGAAAGTGTGGCGCAGCAGAGAAAAGCGGCTGAAGATGGAGGAAGAATCGAGAAGGCTTGTCTGGCCCAGTGTCAAGGGTTGAGGCAGCCAAGAAACTGGTTATCTTTTCAAGAAGATACAGACGAGGATGGAGGGGGTATTCTGGATTGTCCGCAGCAGCCATCTTTGGTATAGTGAAGGGCCATAAACACAGAGGCCTTGTCACCCGGGCTGGCATGAGACAGGCCTGTTCCTCAGAATTCTGCTCTAATAACATAGGTCCATCCATGAGCTAGCATCACCTTGACCTGAAGAGTCTTCATGCAATTTCCTCAAATTGGCTCATAGATGCTGGCTATCATCAAACCTGTTCTCTTCCAACAGACCCAGCAGCAAACAAAACTAACTCCTGTTAGCCCTGTATATATTGGTCTCAGAACCCTTCATAGCTATCGCCAAAGCTCCATAATCCAATCGTCAAAAGTGATCCACCCAGATCCCGTGCAAGTTCCCATCAACCAGCAAAACCAAAGCTTTAAAATATCCACCTCAGAGGCCTGACCCTTCACCCCATGCCAACTCCCGAGGTCCTGGTCCTTTAGCGCTTTTGCTGTACCTCAGAACCAAGTACTTTCAAGACACAAGAAGGTTTGCAGTCCCAAGCCATTCCCAAAAATCATCACACACACACCCTTCCACAAGTCAACATTCAGTCTAGTCACCCCTTTAGGTCATGAATGCTCTCACCATCCCCCAGCGCACATGGATCAATCTGCCAGCTGGCAACACACCACAATACCAAATCAGCCCAAACCCTTAAGTACAAATTCGGCTCCTTTACATGGTGGTCCTCAAGACAATTTATCTAAGTTCCTTGGTGATTCCTGTTCCCCCATCCTGTGGAGGTGATCCCTCCCTGTTGGATTCCACTCTCTCCAAAGCCTCAGTTTCAATCCAAGCTGCCACTGTCCCCCCCTCTGCGGGCTTCTACACACTTCCTCAGCAACCCTCATGTCTATGGAACCTCTCCAACCTAGTCCGCCATATATCCACAGGGCCCCTGGAAACCTGATCACTTTTATTGTCTTTTCTGTAAAGTCCCCTTTACAGTCACCGGGCAATGTCTGATAGTGGACCTCATTATCTGCCTCATTCCCATCCGCCTACATTGCTCCAGGCTTCATCCTACTCGCATAGAACAACCCACTATAATGGATGACAGCCATGCTTCCATTTGTCCTGCCTGTCTTCCTAGCCCACCTAACCCAAACCTTCAGGGAGGCCAAGTCCCTCTACAACACAGTATGACTTGCAAGCATGACCCAGCTTATAATATCTAGATGGCTTTTCAGTTGAATTCAGGCCTTTATCTAACCTCTTGCATGCTTCCTGGGACAGCCAATCGAAATCCATAACCTTGGTGTCCAGATACAGGTTAAGACTGTTTTCCAAATATTATCTCCACTTTTCACCACACACTTCTGCTTTTTCTAGTTGGCAATTCTCCTTCAATAGTATTTATATGAACTAATATTTTCATTTCTTAATTGTTTTGTGATTGTATTTTTTTTTTAAATTCCATTTTATTGTATTTTGAAAGTTAACATTTATCATTTATCTTCATTAAGGCAAAACGAAGGAACAGTTACATACATGAGTATAGGAAAAAAATTATCGTCATCATACTGTTTCACGTAGTGCGGTAACATCAGTATACGATTAATACAACCAGGAATGTGCAAACAAGGTAAGCAAAAAAAGAGCAAAAATAAGATCAGGACTTTGGACATTTCTTGCAAACGTTAACAATTTTTCCCATCCCCCCTCCCCTGCCCTGGGAAAGAGAAACATGTCGTCTAGGGAATAAGGTATCATGGTGTTGTGATTATCGGCAAGGGTTGAGTCTTTGTTAGGTGCAGTGTATTTAAGGGTTCAACATGTGGGGGGAGCACCTCAAACCTTTGGGTGGTGTTTATGTAGTGATGAGGGGGAGGGCATAGTTCAGAGAGGTGGAAGACAGTACACTCTTATTCGGAAACTTGGTTTATCTCATTCATGATGGGGGATCATCAACATCTGATGTTGGGTATTCGTTGGATGTGTGTGCTCTCAAGAAATCTGACCACAGGAGCTCAGATTGTGACGCTCTACCGTGGAGGGATGCAGTGATTTTTTCCATGGTACATAAGTTTAATACCACATGAATCCACTCTTGTTTAGACGGGGTCGTGGGCGATTTCCATTTAGTAGCAAGTAAGGCTCACGCTGCAAGCAACAAATGGGGGGTCAGGCCACGTACCTTTGTCCATTCATCTTCAATTTTTTCAAGACTAAACAAGACTAGGTGCGGATCTGCCGTTCTATGGATCCCATCAGTGTGCCTGATCCATCCCAAAACCTCATCCCAAAAAATCTTCATCTTAGGGCATCCCCACCACGTATGCCAGTAGTCTGCAACTTGCCCACATTCACGCCAACAGGAGGGGGAGGAGGATTTATACATCTTGGATAATCTATACGGGTCATACTGCCAGCGATGTAGAAGTTTTATGGAGTGGAGTTTATATTGACATGATATTGAGGTACGTGAGGCCATGGTACACATTTTGTCCCACTCGTCATCGTCTATTTGCGTCTCCATATCAGTTTCCCATCGCCGTCTGAGTTTAAGTGTGGATCCACTACCCCCGTCCAGAAGTAAATTGTATATGAGAGAAATCAAGCTCTTCCGATCTGTCTTGGAGTCAAGCATTTTTTGAAGGTGGTGAGATCTCTACTTAGTTTTTCTTTCAACTCAGATTTGGTCAAAACCCCCTTAATTTGTAAATAATGGAAGGTGGAGAGGACTCCAATATTTAGGGCTTCAGTTAGCTCTGGGAGAGTGATGAATGAGTCACTTCGGAGGAGCTGGCCCACCCTTTCTAGTCCTGCCTCGTACCACGTCTGGAACCTCTCGACGTTGGGGATATGGTTGTTGATGCCCGGGGACCATTGATGACTCAATGGGGACGGCCATGTCGTGATTCCCGTCATCGCTGAACCCTCTCGCCATATATCCCATATGGCGGCAAAGAGCGGGTGGTCTCTTGTCCTCCTCAATACCCAGTTTTGTGGAGCCCATAACCATTCCCCAAGTGTTGCTGGGGCCAGGTAATAGTTGTCCATCGCTATCCACTGTGGTTCTTTGTGATTGCGCAGATGGGGGACGAACACACGTAATTGAGCAGCGGCATAGTATTTTCGGAGATCAGGGAGGCCCACCCCACCTTTATCTTTGGGCAGCGTCAGGATAGAGTAGGCTATCCTGACCTTCTTTCCCTTCCACAGGAATTTCAGAATTTCCCTCTTGACCTCTGTAAAGTATTGTTCCGGTATTTTGATTAGGAGCATCTGAAAGGGATAGAGAAACCTCGGGAGAGAGGTCATTTTGACAGCGTTAAGGCGGCCAAGCCAAGAAATCGTCAGTTTATCCTACCTGGCCAGGTCCGCACGGAGTTTAGTGAGGAGTTGTGGAAAGTTTGCTTCGTATAGGGAGTCTAATTGTTTCGTTATTTGTACCCCTAAGTATTGCATCTTGTCATATTCGATCGACAGTCCCAGGGAGGAGTATTTCGCGATATTTGCTTCAGCATCTCCCTGAAGGGGAAAGAGCGTGGATTTGGCACAGTTAATCTTGAAGCCTGAAAGGCGACCATAGTCCTCCAGGAGGAGAATGGCTCGGGGGACGGATTTCTCGGGATTAACCACATCCAAGAATGTCATCGGCATACAGGGCCAGTTTGTATTCTGTGTCCCCCAGATGGATCCCTTCTAAAGCATCGTCTCCTCTAATCTTATGTGCAAGCGGTTCAAGTGATACGGCAAACAAGATGGCTGAGAGGGGGCATCCCTGTCTGGTGCCCCGCTTCATCTGAAACCACCTAGAATACTCTCCGTTCACGAATACCGAGGCAGTAGGGGACGAGTATATTGCTTGAATTCCCCTTCTAAGGTTTGGGCCTAGTCCAATTTTCTGAAGGACCTCCATTAAGAAATCCCAATCCACCCTGTCAAACGCTTTTTCAGCATCGATGGAGAGCAACACAGGATTGGTATTTAGGTTATGGGAGGTGTGCACCAAGTGTAGTGTCTTGCGCATGGTGTCCGCACCCTGGCGGCCAAGTATAAAACCCACCTGGTCGGGGTGGATGAGGCGGGGCATGAAGGATTCAATCCTAGCCGCCAGGACCCTGGAGTATATTTTGGCGTCTATGTTAAGTAAGGAAATGGGACGATACGATCCGCACTTTTTAGGATCCCTCCCCTCTTTCGGGATAACTGCTATGAGTGCCTTGACGAATGAGTTCGGGGGATTCCTTGTTTCTAGAATTCGATTGAATAAACCAACGAGGAAGGGTGTAAGTTGAGGGGCGAATGTTTTGTAAAAACCCGCTGTGTACCCATCTTCTCCCGGGGATTTGCCTAATGTCATGATCTCTGCTTCCAAAAGGTCAGGGTTTTCCCAACTCCCTTGGAAGCAGATTCATAACCCAGGTTCCGAGTGCCAACCAGTCCCAATTGGGACCTTTTGGACCCAGTCCTGGCGCCAGTGGCACCAGGCTCATAAATATGCCCAGTCCCAGCGCTGGAAGCGCCGGGCTCATAATGCTTGGGTGGACTTACCTGCAGCAGACCATGCTGCTTACTTGCCTGCCAGTTGAGCCTCTGATCCTCTTCTGTTTGGAACTACTTTTCCTGTTGGGTGGGGCAGGAGCCACTCCCTAGGTTCAGAACACTGGAACTCTTCTGGAAAGCAGGAACTCTTTTCTTACCTAGGCGTGGCTGTGGAAGGAGAGACCTAAGCACTACAGGAGGCTATTTAAACCACACCCGATGGATGAATCTTGCTTTGCGTTATTCTGCATCCTCTGCAGCAGAACGCTCATTGTGTCTTCTGCATCTGATCCTGGGCCTAAGGAAAAAGGCTTACCATCCTGAATCCAGTCTTCAGCAACACCTATAAAGACAAGAAAGAACAGGTTAGCATTACGGTCTTCAGTGACAGCTCTTCACTTACCTGGGCCATCGGCTGTCACCAACGCCTCGCGCTGCATTCTGAAAGACAAAGGCTTACCTACTCTTCGTGCGCTCCGGAGGTCTTCACTCTGCATTCCGGCATCTGAAAGACAAAAGCTTACCAACTCTTCGCACGCTCCGGAGGCCTTCGGCGCTGCATCCCGCATCTGAAAGACAAAACAAGGTGCGTTTAAAGACATTGGGGAACTTTAATACTCACGTGCCATTACTCCTTACCACATCTAACCCAGTGGGGATTCCGGCACCCTGCAGCCGCTCCGAACTTGTACCTGCAAAATAAAAAGACAGTTAGAGCGCATCGTGAAGCAGGCAACAAGCGCTTACTTACGTGCTTCCAGGCGCTTCTATTCATCACACGGGCTCCATCTTCAACTCACTTCAGCCCGTCATCCACCATCGCCGGAACCCTGCAAAACAAGAGACATCATTACTAAAGACTTTAAAGACATTAGAATTACTCGAAACTTACCGTTCGTGCAGTAAACGACGGACAGCAGTCCTCTGAAGTCAAGAGGCCTGCTCCCCTTATCCAGTGAAGAAACTGGTTACAGCACCCTGCCCCGAGGCAGATGGAGAGCACGGCGTTCACTTACCTAAGGTGAGAGCGTTAACCTTCGGGGTTCTACAGGAGAAGAGAAAGGGAAGAAGAGAGAGACATTCAATAACCCAGTTCATTAATCCCATATTTTCTATCTGCAGACATCTTACCCTTCGAGTCAAACATACAGTGCACAGAGGTCCAGCCCAAAGAGCCAGCCGTGTGTTACACATCACCTTTGAAGATACGGTATACGCCCAGTCAAGACCGGCGCCTCTACGGGAATCAGGTGAGCGTTACAGAACGCAAAGCCTACCACAAAACTCCCGTCCAGGCGCTATGGAAACCTCGGATACCGACCAACTAGCCCAGTTACTTGGGAAACTAAGGGCAGAAGTGCATGCAGCCCGTCAGGAAACGAACGCTCTAAGAAGGGAACTGATTATTTCCAAGGAGCGAACAGATGATCTCGCTAGACAATTGCTACAGTCACAAGCCAGACAGACCCCGTTACCCGCATCTGGGGGAAATCTTCCTTCTACATCCTCTATGAATCCAGTGCAGATCAACCTACCTGGGAATGTACCTCTGGCTCTGCCCGAACGATTTTCTGGTGACCCAAAGAGGTTTGCAGTATTTATCAATCAGTGCCGGTTGCATTTCTTATGCCGGCCAGCAGCCTTTCCAACTGATCAAGCTAAAGTAGCTTTCGTGCTTTCGTACCTTAGTGGCAATGCGGCAGACTGGTCGATCCCTCTAGTAAATCAAGATGATCCGGTCCTCCATGATTTTCAAGCTTTTCAGCACAGTATGGAAAAACTGTTCGCAAGACATTCACAGGGGCAGGCCTTGGACAATGAGCTTCTTTCGTTGCGACAAGGTAATCAAGACCTTTTGGCTTATATTGCGTCTTTCAACAGACTGATAGTGGAAACTCAATGGCCTGAGGACAAAAGGATTACGCTGTTTTATAGAGGTCTACGTGGAGAGCTCAAAGATGTGTTAGCCCAAGTAGTGAATCCCCCACAAGATTGTTCGGACTATATAGACTTAGTCGTTCAAATAGATCACAGACTGCAGAACAGGAAGGCCGATCGTTCCAAGTTTGATGCTCGAGTATTTTCCAAACCGCCAACTCCTTCCAAAGGAGTAGACTCCGGGGAACCCATGCAAATAGGGGGTCTGAAAGGTCCTCTAACACAAAAGGAGCGGGAAAGGAGAAAACAGTTGCAATTATGCCTCTATTGCGGAAACTCAGGGCACTTTCTTCGAGACTGTCCGGTAAAACCTGCTAAGAAGGCAGTAGGAGCTGCAGTTACCAAAGTTACAAACTCTGAGCAGGGAAACGACCTCGCCCGACAAGAATAGAGGTCCTCTTGCCGAGCATGAAAACCAGTTCCGTGACCTCGCATTTCGTGATACCTATGGTCCTCATTAGCCCTGATAATCCGGATCGATTTCATGCAATTGAAGCTTACGTCGACAGCGGTGCCATCGGCAATTATGTGGATCATGAAATGGTTTTGAGGATGAATCTAACTCTTTGTCCCAAGGCTGTAAAGGACGTCATTACTACGGTGGATGGTACGGAGATAGCCTCCGGGACAGTAACGCATACCACTCAAGAAGTGACGCTAATAAGTCAAGATGGACACCATGAGAAGATCGTGTTCGATGTGATCAAGGCCCCTCAGTTTCAGAATATTCTAGGAATACCTTGGTTAGAGAAACACAATACTCTGATCGATTGGCGAGCAAGAACGGTCCAGTTTCCAGAATGTGTCTCTACTTGTCACCCTCCACCTGGTGCTGCACTGGCAGCAATTTCTTCAGAGACTCCCCAGTTACCTCCCGAATACCTAGAATACCAAGATGTTTTCCGGAAGGATCAGGCTAACTCTCTACCTCCTCATAGGTCTTATGACTGCCAGATAGACCTGATACCTGGATCTACTCTTCCTTGTAGTAGAATTTATGCCCTCACCGAGCCTGAGAACCTTCACCTTCGACAATACCTGGATCAATACCTGGCAAATGGGTTTATTCGTCCTTCCAAGTCCCCTGCTTCTTCAGCTTTGTTCTTCCTTCCAAAAAAGGAAGGAGACCTTAGAACTTGTATAGATTATCGCTCCCTGAACCAGATCACCGTTAAGAATAGATATCCGTTACCTTTGATCCCTGAACTCCTGGACCAAGTCAGAAAAGCATGCATATATACAAAGCTGGATCTTAGAGGAGCTTACCACTTGGTACGAGTAAAAGAGGGCGATGAATGGAAGACGGCCTTCCGCACCAAGTATGGGCTATTTGAATATCAGGTCATGCCCTTCGGACTTTGCAATGCCCCGGCCGCCTTTCAATATTTTATGAACAATGTCCTCAGAGAGCTCATAGATGTGTGTGTTGTTGTTTACATTGACGACATCCTCGTTTATTCTTCATCGGAATCTGAACATCGGAAACACGTGAAAATGGTCCTCGAAAGATTGCGTCAACACAAACTTTTCGCTAAGTTGGAAAAATGTGTTTTCAACGTGACTGAAGTTGAATTCTTGGGATTCATATTATCACCTGGCGGAGTGCGTATGGATTCAAAGAAGGTCGATGCAGTTCTCAAATGGCCATCACCATCCTCCGTAAAAGGTGTGCAAAGCATGTTAGGCTTCGCTAACTTTTACCGCAGGTTTATCCCCGAATTCTCTCGAATAGTCCAGCCCATCACTGCCTTGTTAAAGAAAAACAAACGTTTTGAATGGTCTACCGAGGCGGTACAAGCTTTCCAGGATTTGAAGACTAAATTTATCTCTGCACCAATCTTAAAACACCCTCGCCCCGAACTCCCCTACATCGTGGAAACTGATGCTTCAAGCCTTGCCATGGGGGCAGTTCTATCACAAAAGGACCCGGTAACCAATCAGTTGCATCCCGTGGCATTTTGGTCCCGCAAATTCTCGCCTCCTGAAATCAATTACACGATTACTGACAAGGAAGTTCTGGCTATCAAGTCTGCCTTTAAGGCTTGGCGGCATTATCTGCTGGGGGCCCGACACACCGTTACTGTGATTACGGATCACCGAAACCTGCAATATTTGAAAACCACAAAAGCCCAATCCTCTAGACAACTCCGTTGGGCATTATTCTTTGCCGAGTTTGACTTCATAATTACCTATCGACCTGGTACAAAAAACGGTAAAGCTGATGCCCTTTCTCGGATGGGAGTGGAAGAACACTTGATCAACCCTAAACCTGTACCAATCATTCCCGAACAAATAATTCTGGGTGTAATCGCCACACAATCCATAGAGGAAGTTAAGGATAAAGCCAGGCAACTTGTAACTCCAGCAGACATACAGAATTGGCATCTGCAAGGAAAGGACTTTGCAGTAAAGGACAACTTATTGTATTTCCAAGAACGATTATACCTACCCAGCACAGATTTACAGAAAGAAGTAATCTCTTGTTATCACGATTCTTTAATGGAAGGACATCCCGGTATAGCCAAGACCTCAGAAAAGATCAAGTGCTACTTCTGGTGGCCGACTTGGAAAAAAGATATCAGAGACTTTATAATGTCCTGTGGAGTATGCGCCCAAAACAAGAGTCAAAAGGAAAGACCAGCAGGCCTCTTACGCCCTATTGACATCCCACCTCGCCCTTGGCATACGCTTTCTATGGACTTCATCACCGATCTACCTCCATGCTCCGGATACAATACGATTCTAGTAATCGTGGACTTATTCTCCAAGATGGCGCATTTCATTCCGCTCAAAGGCTTGCCAACAGCAGCAACTCTGGCCCGAGAATTTCTCGAAAACATCGTCCGACTGCACGGTTTTCCTTCGGTTCTAATTTCGGATCGAGGTAGTCAATTTATTTCTCATTTTTGGCAAAGTTGCTGTCGGTCGGCTCAAATTGATGTGAGACTATCGACCAGTCACCACCCTTAGACCGACGGACAAACCGAGAGGACCAATCAAACTTTGGAACAGTATTTACGCTGCATGCTGCAACAAACTGAAGAAACTTGGAAAGACATCCTTTGGATAGACGAATATGCCTACAATAACTCTGTCCATTCGGGAACTGGGAAAACCCCGTTTTTTCTTTTGTACGGCAGTCACCCTCGAACCTCGGAGTTGGATCCCCTCCAAGATCTTGAAACACCAGCAGTAGACTACTTGCATTCTACAATCACCCAAGCCTTTAAGGAAGCTGTTTCTCACCTTCAAAGGGCTAAAGAACAATACAAGAAAGGAGCAGATCAACATCGGAAGGAAGCCCCTCAATATCGAGTAGGGGATCAAGTCTGGTTATCCACCAAATATCTACCTCTAAAAGGGCCACGCACATTCAACCCAAGATACCTTGGTCCCTATTCCATCACTACCATAGTAAACCCAGTAGCGGTCAAGTTGGACTTGCCCCCGCACATGAAGATACATCCGGTCTTCCACGTCTCTCTATTAAAACCCGTGCAACCTCAAACCCGACTAACTAAATCTCCAAAACCTATCCTAGTTGATGGGGAACTCGAGTTTGAAGTCAAAAGCATTCTGGACTCCAAGATCTCCAAATCTAAACTATTTTACCTAATTGACTGGAAAGGCTACGGCCCCCAAGAGAGATCCTGGGAACCTGCTGAATATGTCCACGCTCCTCGCCTAATCAAAAGATTTCACCGAACATTTCCTGACAAGCCAAAACCCCCGGAGAAGCCCGGTTTGGGAGGGGCCTTGAGGGGGGGTACTGTCATGATCTCTGCTTCCAAAAGGTCAGGGTTTTCCCAACTCCCTTGGAAGCAGATTCATAACCCAGGTTCCGAGTGCCAACCAGTCCCAATTGGGACCTTTTGGACCCAGTCCTGGCGCCAGTGGCACCAGGCTCATAAATATGCCCAGTCCCAGCGCTGGAAGCGCCGGGCTCATAATGCTTGGGTGGACTTACCTGCAGCAGACCATGCTGCTTACTTGCCTGCCAGTTGAGCCTCTGATCCTCTTCTGTTTGGAACTACTTTTCCTGTTGGGTGGGGCAGGAGCCACTCCCTAGGTTCAGAACACTGGAACTCTTCTGGAAAGCAGGAACTCTTTTCTTACCTAGGCGTGGCTGTGGAAGGAGACACCTAAGCACTACAGGAGGCTATTTAAACCACACCCGATGGATGAATCTTGCTTTGCGTTATTCTGCATCCTCTGCAGCAGAACGCTCATCGTGTCTTCTGCATCTGATCCTGGGCCTAAGGAAAAAGGCTTACCATCCTGAATCCAGTCTTCAGCAACACCTATAAAGACAAGAAAGAACAGGTTAGCATTACGGTCTTCAGTGACAGCTCTTCACTTACCTGGGCCATCGGCTGTCACCAACGCCTCGCGCTGCATTCTGAAAGACAAAGGCTTACCTACTCTTCGTGCGCTCCGGAGGTCTTCACTCTGCATTCCGGCATCTGAAAGACAAAAGCTTACCAACTCTTCGCACGCTCCGGAGGCCTTCGGCGCTGCATCCCGCATCTGAAAGACAAAACAAGGTGCGTTTAAAGACATTGGGGAACTTTAATACTCACGTGCCATTACTCCTTACCACATCTAACCCAGTGGGGATTCCGGCACCCTGCAGCCGCTCCGAACTTGTACCTGCAAAATAAAAAGACAGTTAGAGCGCATCGTGAAGCAGGCAACAAGCGCTTACTTACGTGCTTCCAGGCGCTTCTATTCATCACACGGGCTCCATCTTCAACTCACTTCAGCCCGTCATCCACCATCGCCGGAACCCTGCAAAACAAGAGACATCATTACTAAAGACTTTAGAATTACTCGAAACTTACCGTTCGTGCAGTAAACGACGGACAGCAGTCCTCTGAAGTCAAGAGGCCTGCTCCCCTTATCCAGTGAAGAAACTGGTTACAGCACCCTGCCCCGAGGCAGATGGAGAGCACGGCGTTCACTTACCTAAGGTGAGAGCGTTAACCTTCGGGGTTCTACAGGAGAAGAGAAAGGGAAGAAGAGAGAGACATTCAATAACCCAGTTCATTAATCCCATATTTTCTATCTGCAGACATCTTACCCTTCGAGTCAAACATACAGTGCACAGAGGTCCAGCCCAAAGAGCCAGCCGTGTGTTACACATCACCTTTGAAGATACGGTATACGCCCAGTCAAGACCGGCGCCTCTACGGGAATCAGGTGAGCGTTACACCTAATGTGAGTCTCTTAATAGCCTCTTGGATCTCCTCTCCTGTTATAGGGGCATGAAGCGTTTCTGATTCAATTCGTGTCAATTTGGGCATAGCGACGTCATCTAAATAGGATCGAATGCTAGGAGTGTCTGAGTCATCATCTGGAGTATACAGAGCCTCATAGAAATCCGCAAAGGATTCTGGGATGGTGGAAAGGCACGTTTCTAGACCAGACCGTCCATCTAGTATTTCTTGAACCCTGCGTTCTGCTTGTTGGGCACGAAGTCTGACCGCCAACAATGTGTCAGCTTTATCCCCTTTCTCATAAAATTTCTGTTTCAAGAGGAGGAGTTTACGGGGTATTTGTTCATGTTCCAAGAGGTGTAACTCTTCCCTTTTTTTCCTGGCTTCTAGAACTTTGTCAGAGTCAACAGTGTCCCCTTTCTTTGCATCAGTCTCCAATTGGGTAATTTCTCTACGGATTCTGTTTTCAATTAAGGCCCTCTCTCTTTTTTTATTGGCTCCCTCCCGCATGAGGATTCCCCTCCACGTTGCCTTACTAGCTTCCCAGACCCCCTGTTTCGAAACCTCCCCGGTATCGTTCACTCGAAAATATTCTTCAATTTCAGTTTCCATCTCTAGCTTGAAAACGGGATCCTTCAATAACGTCTCGTTGCACCTCCATTGTCCGCATCTGACGGGCAAGGAGTCCCATCCTAAGTCAACGAACACCATATCGTGATTTGTGAGTGTGTGGCCGTGTCAAATAAATCACTTGAAGAGTAAAGGTAATCTATGCGGGTAAACGTATTGTGCGGGGCTGAAAAAAAAGTGTACTCTCTCTCCATAGGGTGCATACAACGCCATACATCAACCAAACCATACAATTCCATCATTGTTTTGAATTGGGTGTGATCCCCTCCAAGTGTATCCCGTGTTTCTGGGTTACCAGGGTGCCAGTCCAGGTCAGGGTCTGCCCATATGTTAAAGTCACCGCCGAGGATGACGTGACCTGTCGCCTCTAGCATTATTTTGGGGATTGTTTTGGAGAGAAATCATAGTTGTCTCACATTGGGGGAGTAGAACATGGCGATTGTAATGGACAACTTTCCAATGGTCCCCGACACAAGGAGGGCCCGACCCTCTGCATCGGACCAAACTTTCGAGACCCTAAAATCTAACCCCTTTCTGATGAGTATTCCCACTCCCCCTTTCTTCAGTGGCCCAGAGCCCCAGAATTCCAACCCAGTTCTCTTTCCCAGGATTGCCCTTTCCTCTCCCCTCATATACTTGGTTTCCTGTAAAAAAAGAATATCCATTTTTGACCTTTGAAATTCTCTAAAAACGAGTGATCTCTTAGTAGGTGAATTAAGGTCTTTAACATTGAGCGTTCCCACCCTCATGGTACCCTACGTGCATGATTCAGCGGTCAGCATAACAACATTTTTGATGCTCGTGCAGGCTTGATGATCATTGTAACCTCATTTGTTCCCTCGACTCGACACATATTTTCTTCCCCGTTCCCCACCCACCTCCCCCCTTCCCTCCCTGAGTTCAGTGGCATCCGATTGAGCCCAGTTGAAAACACTGGTCCGAAATCGAACCACCAGAGGAGACTGTTACCTCATGGTCCCCATACATAATAAACATCAAAAAATGTCTAATGAGCCCCCTACAAGCCTCCCCCGAAGATAATCAAATGGGTGCCGTATAGGTGGAAGATTCAAAAACATTCTTACAGCACAGAACTCTGACTTCTTCATATTAAAGGTTGATTCGGCCAAAATGTACCAAACTCGTTCGATATCAACTGCCTCCCTCTGGGGACCCATTTCCTCTACGGTACTTCCTCGAACCCCTCACTTTCCTCTTCTTCGGGCCCTGCACGTGCCATTCCCCTTGGCTCCTGGGTGGCTGGTCACGAGATCCGTCATGCTCCTGCGGGCCCAGTAGATCAGAAATGCATCCTTTAATATCTTGCTCGGAGTTCAATTTGAGTCGCGTGCCTTCATGTTCAAAGGAAAGGGAGAAGGGGTATCCCCACCTGTAGCGTGTGTCACGACTCTTAAGCCAGGTAGTAAGTGGTTTGCACATTTTCCGTAGGGCCATGGTCAGGGACGAGAGATCTTGGAAAATAGTTATTTGAGCTCCACTAAGGGTGATAGTACCCCCACTCCTCACCTTTTCCAAGACTCTCATCCTATCTTGGTAACGATGGAATCTTGCCAGCACCGATCATGGGCCTCCAGGCGGGCCTCCAGCTGTGTGAATGCGCTCTGTCTTGGGTTTGTCAATGTTGTCGTCTGCCACGAGAAGCTTGATAATATCATGGAGAGTTGATTTCAGGTCCTCCTCCGTTTCCCCTTCTTTCTCTGGAATCCCAAAGAAGCGCAAGTTGTTTCTCCTTTCGCGATTTTCCAAGTCATCCATCTTGAGTTTAAATTCCTGTTCCCTTCGTTCCAGTTCTGTTATCCTGTGGTCGAGCTGTGTTTCGAGGACATCGATTGAGGCCTGGTTATTCTCGGCCCCCTCAGCCCTTTCATCTATGCTGTCAAGGCGCTGTGTGAGTTTGTCGATTTTCCCTCCAATGTTGGCTCCCATGTTCCTTATTTCCGCTAATAAGTCCGCTATGTCCCCTTTTGTAGCAGCGGTTTCTTTATCCATGGTTGATGATGTGGCCATCTCGGACCCAACGTCGAATTGGGGTGACGATCTGTATGCGTAGGCGGCAAGCCTCTGTCGGGCGTTCATGCGTTTAAAGACTTGTTTCCTACGTGTTGGTTCATGCAGCTGCAGAAATGGTCGCTACCACAGAGGAAGCACACGCCCCTATTCTCCTTGCTCCCTTCCTCTACACCTCGTCCGGAGCAAAGTGTGCCAGGGGGCCTTTCCCTCTGCGGGGCTGATGTTTTCGTAACTTTTATCTGGGTGGGGGCCCTTTCCGATGGAAGCGGTCGAACACGAGATGGTTAATGGCCTCCCAATGGATTTTAGTCGCTTCCCCGTGATTTTATGTGATGCCGATACGTTCAATACGTTTGTGATCCTTTGGGGCTGTCAGACGAGGGAACCAGTTCCCCGGGTATTCGAGAGGATCACAGCTGCATATGGTAGTTTGAGTGGCGTGGGGTTTCATGTTCCACAGGGAGCAACGTGCTTCAGTACTGGCGTATCAAGCCATTCCCGGCGTGGGTTACAGGGCAATGTCGCTGGTGCCCCAGGGATCCGGGGTATTGTGGCGGGAGGAGGCACATGCCCTGGAGTCAGGGGCCCTACCGTCCGATTTTCAACGGTACTATCCTATGGGCCGTTAGGCTCAATGGTGCCTGGGGGTGGGCCAAAGGTGCCAAAATATGGATTCGCTGCGGTGTGTTGTGCTGGCCGCCACTTGGTGGGAGGAAGGTTCCGCAGACCGCGGGATCGAGATTGCGGGGGCCCACTGGGGCCTGCAGGTGAAGTGAGAAGGCAAGAGGTAATCTGTCCGGGCCGACACCCACGGATTTCAGGCGGGATATGCGGGAGGCATCTGGGGGCTGGGCCCGCGCCACCCGCGTTGAACAGTCAGCTAGGGTGGGGGGGAGAAAGGGGGCCCCGCCCGCGCGGGCTGAGCGGCGCTGCCCATGGGTAAAAATCGGGCCATAGCACGCCCAGAGGAACGCACCGCAGGGGCTTTGGGGAAGCTCTGCGTATTGCAAGTGGGCAGTACTCACCCGCGTTTTTCTCCGCCCTGAGTCGGGCCGCGACCGGGACTGCGGGACTGCCTCAATGTAGATGGCGGCAGCGTTCACCGCATGTCCAGGGCCCCCTCACTCCACGGGAGCCTCCAGGCAAGGCGCTGAGGGGAGAGCCAGGACGGGGAGCCGCATCACAATCCGGCGACGTCACGGGTCTTCGGCGGCTGTGGGTCTCAGCAAAGGTGCTGCATGGAAGGCCCCGAGGGAGAGTCCAGGTCCAGAACGCAGCACTTTTCACATTGAAAACTTCTCCGATTTTCTCCGCGGGTTTCGCACAGTGAGTGGGGGCCAGGTGAAGCTTGGACCGTCTTTGTTGTGCAGATGGGGGGGTCAAAAGTGGGGGCTCAAGGCACTTTTGAGGGACCGTGAAATGGAGCTCACACGGAGAAGATCCACATCCGTGCGCCCCCTGGTAGCCAACCCGTGATTGTAATTTTAAACATGGCATCACTCAGCACATGTATCAGAGTTAAGCCTCAAGCTCAGCCTGCGCTACCTTTATGTGAGCCAAGGGTTTATTAAGGAGGCATTTGACAGTATCCACTGATTTTAATGAAAGCATTTCAGAGAATGATTTTATAACAAAACAATTATAACGAAAACATATGGATTACAAAAAAACTAGATACGAGGGTGGAGTAAGGGGTTAAAATGGGTGGGGAGTTCTTTGGGGTGGGGTTAAAAGCATAGGGAAACAGGGGGATTGGAGCCACCACCCCCAAATAATAAAATAATAAAAAATCCGATATGTGTTGTGTTATTTTTCTATATATAGTCATTCTCTGTAAATGATTTCGGTAAAATCACATAGAACCGCGTTTGACCTTTATTTCTGTAAATGTAACTTCCTTTG
Source organism: Ambystoma mexicanum (assembly GCF_040938575.1). Classification (NCBI taxonomy): domain Eukaryota; kingdom Metazoa; phylum Chordata; class Amphibia; order Caudata; family Ambystomatidae; genus Ambystoma; species Ambystoma mexicanum. The sequence continues at coordinate 1,312,425,761 of NC_090921.1, read as the reverse complement.
TGGCTTGTGGCACTCACATGGAGCACACCAGGCCTCTAGCCGCTCTTCACCTTCTATGGTTTCGTTCCTCACAGAAACAGACTGAACACTGAAATTCCCGAAATGTACCATTGCACGTAGGGGTTGGGTGATATGTCACTGCGCTTAGGGTAGTGACAATCTTTTTACAGGTCCTAACATAGTGCCATTGGGCAAGACTGTTGCTCCATCTCAGCTTGTAGTTATGCTGTACAGTGAAAGTAGCCGGTGTCTTCCGCCAGAACTCCAGCCCAGGGGAATTGGTAGCATAGGTAATGGCTCTGGAAGGGTCGCTAGCGGGACATATGAGGGCAGATAACTGGTCAGAACTTTGGCAGGATGCAGAAGCTGGATTAGCTTAGAAAGTCACAATAATAGAGTATACTTAGAACAGAAGAAATCACATTTGCATTCCAGAAGCTGAGGGGTTGCAATTTGGCACAGTTCCAGCAGCAGATTTAGCTACTGATTATGTGGCCCTCCAGATATTTTGGACTACAACACCAGTGATCCCTCTGCTGGTATGGGCGGTTGCGGGTTGAATTCGAAAACATCTGTAGGGCCGCGTGATGAGTAACCGAGATCGTTGGGGGAAAAAGTGCGGATATGAAGGAATGAGTGACGTTGCAGCTCTGGGAAACGTGTACTGAAAACCAGCAGCTCAATGGGGAAGGCAAAGATGTGAATGTTGTGTGTGTAGTTCAAATAAGATGGTGACGGGGTTTGGTGTATTAATAAAGTGGCCACTTATAAGGCAATGGAAGACTAGAACCATTTCTTGACCTGTGGGACACACTGTTTGAATCTGAGACCATTGTACCCCTTCGCTCAGCACCTAGGTCAGGAGTCTGCAACCTTTGGTTCTCCAGATCTTTTGGACTAAGGCTCCCATGATCCTGCACCACACACTCTGCTAGTTAGGGCTGATGGGAGTTATAGGCAAACGTATCTAGAGAACCAAAGGTTGCAGACTCCTGACCTAGGTGCTGAGCGAAGGGGTGCAATGGTCTCAGATTCAAACAGTGTGTCCCACAGGTCAAGAAATCGTTCTAGTCTTCCATTGCCTTATACGTGGCCACTTTATTAATACACCAAACCCCGTCACCATCTTATTTGAACTACAGCTGGTGCTAGAGATATGCGTCCCGATTTATTTATGGGCATTCCGAAAGCTATAAAGGAAGCCTGGAACTATTTATTTTGGGTAGGAAGGATGTTGGCTTCATTAAGCGCCTCGTTCTGGTTTATGCAGGTGCTGGGAAAATGCACACAAAACATGTGCGTGCAAATGTTGTCCACATCAACCCATTTTGCTGTCTTCCGGCGGTGCAGACGCCTGCATGTGTGCATCCGCGTGGGCAAGGAAACCATCCATCGGCGCACACTATCACCATCCATCGGCGCATACTTTCCCCATGCATCGGTGCACACTTTCACAATGCAGCGGCGCACCATGCATCGTCGCACCCTTTCCCCATGCATCGGTGCACACTTTCACCATGCAGCGGCGCATACAGAGGCGTAGACAGGGTAGGGCCTGAGCGTGCATGGACCACCCAAAATCTGTAAATGCCCACTCAGCAGCGCCTTGTGGCCATTTACAGATGTCAATGTTGTTGCGGTGGGCCCAACTACATTAGCTTTGCGCCCCACTTGATAAACAATCCTGGCTACGCCTCTGGGCGTGTGTGTTTTCTAAGTTGGCCAAAACTGGTTGAGGTCAACTGATTGTGCTTACTTTTTTCTGCACCTGCAAAAACCAAGATGGAAGCCACTGAAATCAATGGGGGGAGCGTTTTATTTTTGCAATGGAAGAGGTCGTTGATGATCTGCAATGTGTGCATGACGGAGATAACACCAGAGACACTGGATGTGTGCAGCGAAGTCTGAAAATACCCAGGGGCGATGCTGGAGCCATGTTATGCACAGATCACGCCGCATTCCTTGGTCAACAAACTATCCATGCAGTTAATGTGGGTTTGCAGACAACCTCTGTTGCAACAATGTTGGGCCATTGCACAGGAATGCTGAGACCACCTGGTGCTTGTGAGATAAGGTGAACTGATCAGCCGTTCTAACGAAGCTCCCTCAAAGTTTCATGTGGTTTGCGGGCGCCTGACAAACAGTGTAACATATCATGGCAGAAACCTGTAGCATGTATTTTGCAATGGCTGGAATAGCCCTACTAAGTTTGTGTTTCAGGTGTTTTGAAAAACTAACAGGTCCTGTTTGGCTGTTTTTGAGAGATTTCTGAAACAATACTGTTGATGTCTGCACAGTGGTGTCCTTATGTCTGACATAGGACACTAGATGAGGGTTACATTGCAGGAAAGGGTGACTGGCTGTTGTTTCCGGTGGGAGTTAGGGGGTCACGTGTGGGAATGTAAACTGATAGATCAGAATGTCTGAGTAGATGTTGTGAAGATCAAGAGAGCTTCTGACGTCAATGGGAGATGGGGTTGCATTTCTGGAGTAGTTCTGCAGATGGGAGAGATGGGTCCTCAGATGAGGTGGTTTCTTTTAGTGAAGTTCCAATATGGAAACCCTCTGCACTCTGCTTGTTACCCCCCCGTACCCCCCCCCCGAAAACAGGCTAACAAGTTTACAAGTTGGTGCTCGAAATATCAGTTCCGGGGGCGCTCGTGGCAGAAACCATAGTGTTTCATCAACCCCGAGGTGTGGACAGAGGTGTCTCTATTTTCAAACCTACCCTAACATTGATGGTGTTGGCTAAACACACCCAAATGCTCCAACCACAAGGAAGTCAGATGTCACACTGATGATTCCAAATAAGGGTGAAAAATGTATGTGGTTATCTGTGTCCCTGAGAGAGGTCTTTCTTGAGCTGATTAAGATATTCGTGAAAATAGCACTGCCCTATAACACAACCATCATTTTCTTGAGAAAAATGCATGCTTCATGCTATTTTGCATACCCACAATGCACTGCTCAATGGCTTTAAATTAAAGATGAACTTCCAGGGATGGAAGTTGGGTGGCGCTGTGACATTGCTAACTTGCTAGGTGAAATTGACAATTCTTCTCCCACGTTTCAGGTAGAATAATTTGCCTTGAATTTTTTAAACCCAGCAAAATAAGGATGGTGTTAAATAAGTCTGTGATCATGCACTGTTAGACATGGCGCAGAGCTGTGAGATAACTGCATTGAGTGACAGCCAATAGAAAAGCTGATGAAGGAACATTGGAAACCTAGTTGGAGGGCTCTATTGTGGCCAATCTGCTTGAAATATATGCTAGCACTACCAGTACTTGTCTGCAACACCAGGGAAGCTCAGTAACCCAGCAATCCCCTTCCAATTCCTTAGGATTCCTCTTCCTTCTTCGCTGGGACTTATTATCTCAGGCTCCAGGTAAGTACCAAACATTATTACCTGCAAATGTGGTCAATAAGGACTTGATTACCCGCATAGGTGTATCGGTAAAAGATGCTGTATTCCTTAATACTGCTTGTTTTTCCACTCTGCCAAATTATGAGTTTTCTTGCTGAAACTCTGCTGTTGCCACCACACAAAAACATGAATGGATCCGTTAATACTGCATGTGGTAATCCTCCATGTGGCAATATGGCATTTCCTCAAGAAGCCCTAACGGACTCCAGAAGGGGGAATGACTGAAGGGTCTGTGTCACTCTGAATAATGCTGACCCGTCAAGTTACCGCCTGCGTATTGCATGCTGTAAGAGTAACACTGTTTGGTGGTATTTCCAGAGGAACTTCTGCCAAACTCCTAATCAGTCCCTCGGACTTAATTATAGCAACTAAGGTAAGTATCTACTCAAATATAGGGGCAGTTGTACCAACAACATCTTCAAATTCTGCTTCGGAAGGGTGCTGTACCCATGCCATAGAGTGGTAAAGAATTTGTGGATGTCATTAGTTGCTGACAAGGAACAGGGCAGGGACTTCCATACTCTAGTACTTTCAGTCCTGCCCAAAGGAAAATGCTTTCTAGAGTCGTTCATTTCCCTCCTTAGATAAATATCATGCTTTTGCTTCAGCTTTTTTAAGCCATGGTGCACGTCTGAAAACAAACAGCGTCCTGCATCACTCGTGTGAATGTTTGGTAGAGGATATGCGATAAAGTGACATACACTTGTCTATGAGTGTGCTCTGCGATTAAAAAAAGGTATTGAAGGGGAGACTAAATTAATCCACAACTGCATTAATAAGAAGATTGGAGGCACTGATATCAGTTATTAATTTTATGAATACATTCATACATTTGAAGGAAATGCAATTCGATATTAAAAAATGGATCTCCGGGCTCTCTAAATCCTTCAGGAAAGTGGGAATTGCGCCACGGCTCCGATTGCCTAGCAAAAACGGTGTACCTTACTCTTGAAATACACAAACATATGGCAGCAAACAGGTGGATACCTACATGCCAAGACATGCACATAGGGAAGAGCGAGGACAGCTGTGCCAATGATATACCAGCTTAGATACCCGTTTGAACGGCCAAGGCAGGGGGACAGAACTGCAATGTACTTGGTTCTTGAGATGTTCTTGATGCTTGACAGCGTCAAGTCGGTTCCAGGATGATTTGCAGCTCCTGCGACAGAGTTCAAGATGGGAGACAGCTGCGGGAATCAGACAGCAGTGCGGCAAGCAAGGCTGGACAGATGACTGCAGGCTGGCCTACACGGCGGCCTGGGGTCAAGAATTGTTGTCTCTGTGCTGGTTGGAGGATCTGGAACGCTGGTCGAGTCATCTCAGTCGGCTTGAGTGACTGCAGGGTGACAACTGTCAGTGGTGCAGCCTGTCGTGGTTCGAGGTCTTGACTGATATATGATATGATAGGTTATTTATAACGCACTTAATACCCAGAGGTTTCTAAGCGCGGGCCCGGGGATCGAACCTGTGTTGGTCCATGTTGTCTTGCTTTCAAGGCGAGCACGTTTCCGTTGAGCTATCCTCCCGAGACTGCACTGCCTCAAAAATGTCCTGAAAAGATGGACACTGGTTGATGCTTGTTGTGGCACTCCTCCTAGCTTCTTTGCAGGGCTTGTGCCATCCTTTAAGATGGAACAGCTCACAGCTGAGTAGAGCTTTTGCAGGCAACACACCTGTCCTTTGTTCATAGGCTCTCTGGAACTTCCCACCTAGGAGGTTTGCTGGCAGAACCTAGCAGGGCACACTGTGTGCTGGATGGGAACCGGTTCTGGAGCTGCTAAACAGGTCCTCGGAGTGTGGTATCTCCCTCTGTTCCCCGGGAGATGTTCATGGGAGAGATCTTGCTTCCTTCTTGGAAATCCTGGCCTTCCTTCACAGGTGGAATTTGTAAGGCACACTGTACCTTCAGCCAGGGTCCAAATGAGCCCTTCTTCTAACTCCTTTCGAATCATCAGATGACCTGCTAATTGAGGGGCTCAGCCCTACTTCAAAGCCAAATGGGCCCCAATGATTGGTGCAGGCTAAGCCTACCTTAAGGAACTAATCTGGGGGCGCCACCAACAATCTTCTGTTATGAGTGAGATCAGGACCAGAGTGCTTTGCTGGAAGAGGAAAGAGTAAGAGGTGACAACATGTACTCCTAAATCCCACCAATCATCCTGTCTGTTGTAGATCAAAGTGTCTCTCTGATTAAATGAGCCTTCTGTGGCTCTTGGCCAAAGTGCAGTCTCTCTTGAAGTTTGTGGTGAGAACAGACTTCTGTCTCCCACAAATCACATACTTAGTCGTTCTGAAAGGGAGCTTGCATACAGGGGGTGGGAGCTAGCTTCAAGGTGACACATTGCATATCAAAGAGGTGTTAGTTTTCCTGTCCATTGTTAAGTTCTTTGACAAGGCTTATTCAAAGGCCTGCTTCAATGAACTCTCATCGGTATGTGCCACCACCACACAGAACTTAGACAATAGAACTCCTCCCATGGAGCCTTTGATATGTTTTCGTCATGCACCGCTCGCTGTCACCTGTCAAATAAATGGGGCAGGGAGGACTGTGCCTGTATGCTGTGTCCCCAGACTTCACTGGACTATGTGTTTGTTGTGGGGCAAGCATTCGAAAATGGGTGCGGAGCAGTCCTACACATTTTCGAAGGATGATCTCCCATCATTCTTTTTCATAAAAAAACATTAAAAAAAGCTCAGGCGAGTAAAAACACATTCCCTTTGTGGATGGTCTAATCCCTCTTAATGGGTACAGTCAGAATGACAATGTTTTGATACTAGCATAAGTTGTGGGCAAATGCATCATGGAAATGCACTGGGAAATGCGCCTGTGCACTCATAGTGAATTTAATCTATTGTTTTGTTTCATCTGCTTCCATACAAAGCCAATTGCAAATGGGGTGGCCTTTTACCCGCTTTTTCACAGAAGTGGTGTAAAAAACACACAATTTTAAGACATTAATTTAAATATTTTTTGTTGGAAGGAGTCCCACAAACACTATTTAGTTGGGCTGGGCTTTCTCGCTACGCTTAGTCACCCCCTCAATGTTCGGGGGAAGCATTTACACACCTCCAATCACAAAATTCAGGAGCTGGCACTGCACAGGTAGAGTGTAGCCTGTGGGTTCAATTCAGGCAGGTGTCATTAGGTTTAAGATAGCCTCTTGGATACGCAGGTGTGAGTAGTTGGAGGATATGTTGTTCTCAGGTAGGTGCTCTGAGGTGGCCATTTTCACACTGTGGGTGGGGCCAACTATTTGCTCATATGTCTAGTACACCTAGTCGCCATTGAAGATTCATGTCCTACTTTTCCTCCATTTTAATAATGAACGTGGTCCAAAGCGCATTTGCCTGGCCCAGTCCCAGGGCCAGGCTTACTGCCTCTAGTCATTTTGCTCTTTCAGACTCTACAATTTGCTAATTCAGCCTCCTACCTGTTAATCGGATTATCTTTTATCATCAGACAAGAAGTGGCAGTGTCTTTGAAACATCTGTATCTGGGTGTAGCTCTGTAAATATGGATGTAAATCTTGTTTTAGTATGTTCCCCCCTCCATACTAATTACAAATAAGATGTATTTCAATTCCACACATAATCTGTGTCTCAAGTTGTTGCTGTGGCAATAAGACCAGAGGCGGCGGGCCAATACCACCCCAGGTAATGCCCCGGGCCGTAGTTATGTAGTCCGTTTTCCCTTTCCATGGTGGCCATCGGGAGCAGACGTGCTGGGAACAGAAGTGTTTCCAGCGTGTTCACTCCCGAGAAAAAGAAAAAAGAAGGTAAGTGGGGTAAGGAGGGCAGGGACGGGATAGTTTGTAGGGGATGGGGTGGAGGGGAAAAAAAACCTACCTGAGTCCCTGGTGGGGGACAAAAGCAGCCTCCAGCCTTGGGGAGGCTCGGAGGTGGGAATGCCCCGTTTCGAGCCTCCTCATTGGCTAAGGAGCTGCCACACCCCCCGCCGTGAACAAAGGTAGGCACGCTCGTACGTCCACGGGAATACCGTGTGGTATGGCTCGGGAAAAGAGCCAATCCACGTGTAGTATTTCCCGTGGACAGAGCATGCCGGGTACTAATTATTAATATTACCCCACCAGTCAGAAAGCGCTTTTATAATTTATGACCCCATTCTCAGATATGATCTGGATTTGCTGTTTACCTTGAAAACTTGGTTTTCAGACTGAACCCTTTTTGCACTTAACAATATAACTTTGTTGGGTACCTGTGTCATTGCTCCTAACTGATCAGCACGTAAATGCGGCAGTCACAACCATTGCGTTATATCAGTAACAGTAAACTCCCTCAATTTTTGTTCTCGGGGGGCCAGTATCTCGGAACGGGAGACGTATTGAAAGGATACTATAGAAAAGTGAGAACTGGCTACCCCTCTCTTGGTGCTACCACCTCAGGCCCAGTAACCTACAGTGTATTGTTAAGAAGGATGGATCACTTCCCAATTAGTGCAATTTATGCAAAAGCGCAAGGAAACAGAGTGACAGGACACAGAACCATCTTCTATCAAAATTAAAATACAGTTACGACATGTCATCTTTTATATAAATTTATTCAAAGTCAAAATATCAATCACCAATAATTAAAACAGGTAGAAAAACACAGAGAGACGTACAACACACATATTACAATCTATATTGCACAGTCCTAAATCCTTCTCACTTCTATAAAAAAGACAAAAACAAGCAGTCAATTTCATGTGGGGTTCGACAAGTTAATTATAGCCACTCTATTGATTAGGGTAGTTGTGCGGATATTAGACTATCTATTTAGGTTAGTCTATTGTCATGTGTCGACATGTTTCGGCCATCTGCATATATGGGACACTATCCCTAGTGTCCCTACAAACAGTCAAATATGGGCCTTCTTCAGGACAGAAAGATTTCTTTTTAGAAGATGAACTTCTTTCCCAAAACCCCGTTGCCAGACAAGTGCAATCTAAAAAACAAACAGGTGTCATTTGTTACGTATTAAAAAAGAATGGTTCCGTTCTCACAACACCATCTCTGGTTCCTTGTTACTACTATTTTATTTAGCAGACATATGAATTACATGCGCTCATAACTCATTATATTGCTCAAATATTTTTACATTAAATACTGTAGGTTACAGAAGGCCTTTACTTACATCTTGGCAGCACTAGAACTTTTAGTTGAGTCCCCCTTAGTAATGGTAGAGACCAATCGCTATTTTCAGATGTTATCACAAACACCGCTCAGCCTGACCAGTTCAAGGCTTAAAAAGGCTCTGCAGTAGAAGAACCCAGACATATATTTAATACATGCTGTTTGGGGTCATTATGTTGATCAATTACATATTGGCTCCCTCATTATTGTTCAAAAAAAGCTTTTTGTTTAGTTCGGTCAACCTTGTTCAACCTCTATATATGTATCTTCGCGACGTTACATCATTATTATGGCTCCTATTGTGCCATCTGTTATATGACAGATCTGTTAGGTGTTGACTAGTGGTAATACATCCACCAGTCACTTTCATTGACACAAACACGTTTTATTCAGAGCACGGTGTTACACTTACGAAATCTCGCTTAGTCCGATATCCAGAAAGTAAGTGGATTATAAGGAGAAACGTGGATGCGTGCCAGGCACTTTACACTTCCACGTGAAACCGTGTAGTTGTGGAGTCCCGGTATAGTGTGGAAAATGTGAAAACTCTTTCATTTTCGGAAGAATACTATCAAAGATTAATGGGCCTTCCATCGGCCGTCGCAGCAGACACTGCAGGTCCTTCTGCTCCGACACAAACCAATGACCTTGATCTTCTTTTCCAAAAAAAGAAGAAATTAATTAGGACAGAATCACATGGACAAATGATGCTCGCCTATTTAAAAGCGGGTATTATACCGGAAGGTTTACAGATTTAAAATGTCCCGTGTGTTTTCACAGACAACCCTAAGTTTAAAGGGAGCTTTAGTGCCGTAGGTAACAAATGTTCCAGAGATTTTTTAATCCTGATTATAGATACCGCTGCGGAGGAATCGAGTAAACAAAAGCTAGAGATTGAAACCTTAGAAAGTAAAATCAAAGCAGATCAATTGATTAAGGACATAAAAGAGAAACTTGAAAAAATGGAAGAAGAAGTTGTGAAATTCAAAAAGTTCACGTTAGACAAAAAGATATGGAAGTATAATAAAGACGTGGAAACCTATAAAGAAACTAATACCCATCCCTACCCTGTCGAGTCCTACTACGAAGATCAGAATAAACTGGGAAGAACTAGAGGAAGAAACATAAACCGTCAGAGGAATACATTTGTAACTTTATCTTATACCTCCAACACTACAAGTAGTGACTCTGACAGTACAAACTCAGGAGGTAACACCCACCCCAATAACCAACCCCATTTTCAGAGGGGCCGAGAGAGGAGACCACACAACTGGCCACAAGGGCCCCCCAGGATGCAAACTCGCAACTTGCGGGGCCCCGCAATGACATGGTAATTCCAGTCTTTAATTTGTCTCACCACCTTTTGACTGAGGCAGAATCTCAGGTCCTCAAAAAAGGCTTGAGTTTCGTTCCTACTACCAAGGCAAAAGATTTTGAAACTCAATTAGAACTACAAAAATTCTTTCGTCTAATCAGACTACGATATTTTTTCAAAGACTCTCCTACAATGAGTAAACAACAAAGTGTAACAGGTTTAAAACCCCCATCTTCTTTTGTACTCGGCAATGGCATGGTTTCTCCAGCCATTGTGGCGTTTGAAAACAAAATCATTCAAGAGAGTAAAAAACTCATTTCCTCTAATAATCGACACAGAGACAATATGAGCCGAGAAGAAAGACAAGCCCTTCTATCATTACAAAGAAACCAAACTTTCCACATAAAACCAGCCGATAAGGGCGGAGGAATTGTTTTATGGGATAAACTACTTTATGACAGTGAGATCAAAGTACACCTTGATAATCCTGTGTTTTATCGCAAACTTGATCGCGACCCTACCTCATGCCTAAAGGACGAAATCAAAAGTCTAATGGACCATGCCATAACTGAAGGTTGGATAGAAATGGATGAACATGCATTTCTGGTGAAGGACAACCCAACCATTCCAGCCTTTTATCTTCTGCTGAAAGTGCATAAGAATGCAGTGACACCACCAGGCAGACCGATTGTGTCTGCAATAAATTCGGTGCTTGAACCATTGTCTATGTATTCAGACTGGTTTCTCAGACCTTTTGTCAAGGCGATGAGGTCTTTTGTAAAAGATACCACGAGCATGATCAATATTATTAATGATTTGCCACCCCAAAAAAACAGTTTGTTAGTGACACTAGATGTAACGGCCCTTTACACTAGTATACCCCAAGAGCAATGTCTAAGAATTATGGAGATTTTCTTGAACAAAAGAACAGCCACTCTTGATCTCGTGCCTACTCCATTTATTTTAGAATTCATCCGTTTAGCATTGACAGAAAATTTCTTTTTATGCGACGGCTCGTTCTACCGCCAGATCCATGGTACAAGCATGGGGGCCACCTTCGCCCCAGATCTGGGGAACTTGTATATGGACCAGTATGAAGCCACATCTATATACCATGCCAACAATCCCTTCAAACACCAGATTGGACAATGGTATAGGTATATAGATGAAGTTTTTATGATTTGGAAAGCAGATGTGATGCTCCTTGAAGATTTTCTGATATTGTTGAATGGTCAGAGCACCTTCATCAAATTCACGATGACATGGAATACATCCTCTATTCCTTTTTTGAATCTGCTGATTCAAAAGACTGAAAGTGGGCACTTGTCAACCACTTTATTCCGAAAACCTACGGACAAGAACACTCTGCTCCAATTTCAAAGCTTGCACCCCCTGGCATTACGCAAAAACCTTCCAATTGGTCAGTTCCTCCGAATTAGGAGAAACTGTTCAAATATGACAGACTTTGTAAAAGAAGGAAAAGATCTGAAAGAGACACTAAAGAACAGAGGCTACCCGAAGAGAATAGTAAACACGGCTTATAAACGAGCTAAACACTCCAATAGGAACAGATGTCTTCATCCAGAACCTAAAATATAAGAAGACAAAATGACATGTGTCACGACGTTTAGTCCCATAAGTAATCAACTCAGACGGACCATAAAAAAGAACTGGCATATCCTAAAGACATCAGACTTCGAACCAGCAAGCCACCGGTTTGCATTCAGGCAACAGAAAAATGTGAGAGGCCTAGTGGTTCAATCATATGCGAAAGAAGAAACTGTCCCAACCCAGACCACACTGTGGCATTTACCACCAGTGGTGGGACATTTTAAATAAGGCAAATGTGTCACCTGTGCCTCTACTAACAACCTAAAAGAAATAGATTTAAACGGCAAAAACTGGGAGTTTCGCAGTTTCACCAACTGCGGGTCGTCATGGGTTATTTATGTTATTAAATGTCTCTGCAATTTAATCTATATTGGGAAGACCAAAAGATGCATTAGACAACGCATCTCTGAAAATAAGTCATGTTTGAAGAACAAAGTTCCCAACAAACCATTAGTTGCCCACTACGAGGCAGTGAAACACAAACATACAGAGATGCTGTGGTTTGCGTTACAAACCGTTCCAGCCAGTACAAGAGGAGGTAATAGAGGTGAGTTATTGAGCCTGAGCGAACAAAAATGGATCTATTCTTTGAATACGGCCAGCTCAGGTTTAAATTCGGCAGTCGAGTGGAATTCCATTATAACTCTTAGGTAAATCACCCCCCCCCCCTCCGTGGCAGTGGCCTGTCATATCATAATACTCTGCCTTTTTTGAAACATCGTTTTTTGTAAATTTATGAATAAATTGCCTTCATTGCAATTTTAAATGATGGAGTTTCGGTTTGCACAATATGGTTAGGCCTCCGTCGAGGTGGCTCTGGAATATCTTTGGAAATAAGACAGTCTTTTTCTCACGCGAGCCGCGCTACCCCTTTAAGAGGAGTAGCTGCAGCCCTCACGTGATCAGTCAAGGCACATATTTAAATTGAAATTACACACTGATGCGATCGGACTCTTGCTGATGCGTAAGGAGAGGATCACGCTTGAACGAGGTAAGCGCTAGGCTGTTTTCATCCCTGCCGGGTTACGTGTGTTTCTTTAAATTTATGCCGCTCCTGTGGTCTGGCTCAATTAAATGCACTACCCATTTAAGCGCTTCCCCACGTACAAGATGCCGGAATCCTTTCTGTGCTTTCCCTCGTAATGTTCGGGGAATTTTGAAGGAATAACAAAAGATAGACTTTGGTTAGAACGACGCTGTGATTGTGTGTCGTGTTGTTGATCTCTTTGCACATCCGATATATCAGGCGCCCTGCCTCCACACTATACCGGGACGCCACAACTACGCGGTTTCACGTGGAAGTGTAAAGTGCCTGTGCGCTGGCACGCATCCACGTTTCTTCTTATAATCCACTTACTTTCTGGATATCGGACTAGGCGAGATTTCGTAAGTGTAACACTGTGCTCTGAATAAAACGTGTTTGTGTCAATGAAAGTGACTGGTGAATGTATTACCACTAGTCAACACCTAACAGATCTGTCATATAACAGATGGCACAATAGGAGCCATAATAATGATGTAACGTCGCGAAGATACATATATAGCAGTTGAACAAGGTTGACCGAACTAAACAAAAAGCTTTTTTTGAACCATAATGAGGGAGCCAATATGCAATTGATCTACATAATGACCTCAAACAGCATGTATTAAATATATGTCTGGGCTCTTCTATTGCAGAGACTTTTTAAGCCTTGAACCGGTCAGGATGAGCGGTGTTTGTGATAACATCTGAAAATAGCGATTGGTCTCTACCATTACTAAGGGGGACTCAACTAAAAGCTCTAGTGCTGCCAAGATGTAAGTAAAGGCCTTCTGTAACCTACAGTATTTAATGTAAAACTTTTTCGAGTAATATAATGAGTTATGAGCGCATGTAATTCATATGTCTGCTACATAAAAAAGTAGTAACAAGGAACCAGAGATGGTGTTGTGAGAACGGAACCATTCTTCTTTAATACGTAACAAATGACACCGGTTTGTTTTTTAGATTGCACTTGTCTGGCAACGGGGATTTGGGAAAGAAGTTCATCTTCTAAAAAGAAATCTGTCTGTCCTGAAGAAGGCCCATATTTGACTGTTTGTAGGGACACTAGGGATAGTGTCCTATATATGCAGATGGCCGAAACATGTTGACACATGACAATAGACTAACCTAAATAGATAGTCTAATATCCGCACAGCTACCCTAATCAATAGAGTGGCTATAATTAACTTGTCTAACCCCACATGAAATTGACTATGCTTGTTTTTGTCTTTTTTATAGAAGTGAGAAGGATTTAGGACTGTGCAATATAGATTGTAATATGTGTGTTGTACGTCTCTCTGTGTTTTTCTACCTGTTTTAATTATTGGTGATTGATTTTTTGATTTTGAATAAATTTATATAAAAGATGACATGTCGTAACTGTATTTTAATTTTGATATAAGATGGTTCCGTGTCCTGTCACTCTGTTTCCTTGCGCTTTTGCATAAATTGCACTAATTGGGAAGTGATCCATCCTTCTTAACAATACACTGTAGGTTACTCGGCCTCAGGTGGTAGGACCAAGTCACAACCATTGTCAATAACACTTTTAATATCCCTCCAATGACTACCACTGGCATTGAAAAAGTCAACCTAATGCATGTGAAGGGTCTATTTACAGCATCATGCCAAATCAATTTCATTTTGGTCTATCACCCTCCTCAATGGAATTCAAATGTGTTGCCTAATTTCACAGACTATGTGGCAAATTTGCTGCCAAATTGTTCTAATGTAACAATGTTGGTAATCAAAATGTTTCTACAATAACGCTTAATCAATTGTCAATGTACTGTCTGGCCTTTTGATTTCCAAAGTTGGTGGTCAGACCTTGAATTGTTGCTCCTAGATACTCCCGATGTTGATACTTGGTTGGATCATGCTGGGATACGCGTTCTTATTATCCTTGTCCGCAACTCTATTTTGACATCTGATACAACTGCACAAGTGCAACCCAGAAATGGTCTCTCCTGACCATTGAACATCTTCGTCCGTTCCTGTGATATATCCTAAATGCTCCCTTTGAACCTAATAATTTGTTTTAACCTCCTCTACTCTTTTGTATCAAATATTGATGGTAACAGTAGAAATCCAGCACTGGTTACAATTTCTAACAAAATGATCGACATTGCAGTCTAATCATTCTTGGCTTTAAAATTATTTCAAATGTATCAAACAATTTCTCTAGCAATCCTAATGAAATTGGTGCAGAAAATAAAATTCAGAGTACAAGCTTCTCTTTTACTCCAAACTTCAAGTTTTGTTTTAAAAAAAAGTATTATGAATGCAAAAGAACATATTTTTCAGATCACAATGTTATTTGTCACAATATTCCACCGGACCTATTTATCATTTTCGAGGAGTTAATCTCTCAGCTTCCCAACCCCGCAATATTGATGTATGCTATCATGATGTCTCAACAGTCCAGCTTTGTGGAGGAATTTTCCTTTTTTGATGATGGTCAGGCTGCATTTCCACCGCATTGACGTTCTGAGTTATTGGGGATGATGGCCATTAATGCTTTCAGAACAGTGGTTCATGGTGGTGGTGTTGGAGCTTTGATTCTGTTGGACCTTTCAGCGGTTTTGAACACTAACAACCATTCCACACTTCCGGGTTGATTATATTGCTTTAGTGCTAGAGATAAAAGCGAAGCCTGGCTTCGATGCGTCCTGACTGAACATTTAAAATGAGCAGCTCTTTCGCCTTTTGAGTTGCCTCAGTGTCAATTGCTGTAGGTGCACCACATGCTCCATTTTTAGTACCCCTTTGGTACTAAAGAGGCTATTTAGCTGATACGGTTCAGTCCCATGGCGTGAATTCTACATGTATTCTGACGATGCTCAGGTTCTTCTCCATTTTGGTGACAAACTGAGGTATATGTTGGAGGGTTTCAAGAGCTACCTGCGGGACAGAGGTTTGCGGATGACTGAGAGCCGCCTCAAATTTAATCTGTCTAAAATGTAGGTTTTTTTCAGCGGCATTCATAGGCCAAGTACACCACACTCTAACTTAGATGTGTCCTGGATTTGCAATCTATTCCCTGCCATGTCAGGCCCTTATCAACATACAATATCAGTTGCATGCCCTTAGTGTCCTAACTGATTATTTCTTGTCCTTCACATATCAGTTTGCTTTTTCTGTCCTCATGTATTGCATAGGTTTCTAGATAATGTTTCTTTTCCTCATAAAGTGACCCTGATTAATGTGTTTATGACTACTTATTTAGATTACCCCAACACTATGTGGTTAGGTCTCACTTCCACAGTACTACACAGACTGCGGATTAGCCAAAATGCATTTGCCTGAATCTAAATGAAGATGAGTGCAGTGTTTGTGTCTAACCAGCCTTACAGGCCCCGCACTGGCTGCCAGTTGAGGAGAAAGTGCATTTTAAGAGACTGTGCCTTGTCTAAAATGTTTCTTCAAGGGTGGCGTACAGCTTATATGCCAATGAGGGCACTCAGATTGGGCTCTGAGGGCCAGGTGACAATCTTTCAATTTTCACTGGCTCACTGGGGTGGTAGATCATTCTCTGTATGGGCAGAATGCCTATGGAACACTCTGCTTGTTCAAAAGAGGTGTATCTATAACTATGCACTATTTCACCATCAGTTTAAGACATTCTTTTTTTTCAATGGCGTCTTTTTTCCTCTTTCTTTTCCACTAGCATATGTCAGAAGCTCTAGTGTCAATATGGCTTTTGGGATGAAAGGATAGCCTCTGGCTCAGGCATGTGCCCTGAGCTGGTGGAAAGCCCATGGCTCAGAGGGGTGCGAGTAAGTGAAGGAGAGCCTCCGGCTCAGAAAAGTCCTCATAGGTAGAGGATAGCCTCTGGCTCAGACAGGTGCTCTTAGGTGAAGGATAGCATCTGATTCAGACGGATACTCTTAGGTGGAGGATAGCCTCTTGCTCAGAACACTGATCTTAGGTAGAGGATAGATTCTGACTCAGGAAAGTTCAGTGAGGTAGAGGACACGTTCTAAGGCACTTGTTCTCTTGTTGAGGATAGAGTCTGTCTCAGCAGAGCCTTTGGTCGAGGATAGTCTCGGACTGAGACAGAGTCCTTAGGTGGAGGGCAGCCTCTGGTGCAGACAGATGCTCTCACATGGTGACTGCATTAAGAGCTCTATAATCCACGCAGGCCCAGACAGCCTGTGCTCTTAGTTGAATGATAGCCCCTGACTTGGACAGGGGCTCCTAGATGGAGGAGGAGGATAGACTCTGGCTCAGATAGCTTGTCCAAGGTGGAGGATAGCCGTTACCTAAGGCAGATGCTTTAATGTGGTGGATAGCCTCTACTCAGAAAAAGCCTTTTAGTACAGGATAACCTCTTGCTCAGATAGATTCTCTTAGTTGTAGGATAGCTTTTGGCTCAGACAGGTGCGCCGAGGTGGAGGATAGCCTCTGGCTCAGTAGCTGCTCATAACCTCTAGCTAGGTCAGATTCTCTTAGATCTTGGATAGTCTCTGGCTAAAACAGGTCCTGTTTGGTGGAGGAGGTCCTCTAGCTTAGAAAGTTCCCTGTATATAAAGGATAGCCTCTGGCTCAGATATCTAGTTGGAGGTGGAGAATGGCCTATGGCATAGACACGTGGGAGCAAGTGAAGGATAGTCTTCTGGCTCAGAAATCTGCTCATAGGTGGAGGATAGCCTTTGGCTTTGCTGTGCGCTCTTAGATGGGGATTAGCTTTTGGCACAAAGATGTGCAAGTAGGTGGAGGACAGCCTCTAGCTCAGACTGTTGTTTTTACGTGAATTACAGCACCTAGCACAGGCCAGCACTCTTTTTTTGTTGCTTTTATTTGAGCAGACAAGTAGACAGTGAGGCTCGGGTCCCGCGACCCTGTGTTACAAACATTAATAATACATACAGTGTTGGTTCTTGTTAGGGAGAATTCTCTTATAAGGCTAATTCCCAAACCTAGTGAGTCCCCCAGAAGCTTTGCTGGATTTTTGGGGTTTGTGTTTTTCTCCTGCTAAGAGTGAGACTCTTTTACTCCCACTCTTAGGCATGATTTGATGTATGTCTTTGACTTGTTATGTGCTTATGGGCTATGGGGTTTCTTTTTACTCCATAGGGTATCATCTGTTTTTGGTATGTTAGTTACACAGCACCCTCAGTGCAGTAACACAGGGGTGCCACAGTGACCCCCAAACATAGACTCCATACCCTCGGACTGACTACTGTCTCCCAGGGCATGTAAAGTCACCATTGGCTTTACTAGTCCAAAATTGTGAACAGAACCAGTGCAAACCATCATATTGTGGAAGTACTGGTAAGGGGTAATTTGGTTGCTGCTGCGTCTTTTTTCAAGGGGGCACTGTCCCGTCCCCCGTTGTCGAGTTTCTGGCTGGTGGCAGTGGTTACCATGCAAAATATTCCACCGGAATATTCTCTATGGGATTTTCCCATTGATTTTAAACGCACCACTTTTTTGGTGCAATGTTAAAGATACCGCTGGTTTATTTATTTAATATTAAATCACCGGATGGGTCTTTTTGCCAGAACTCGATTCTAAAATGGCATTTGTGTCCGTCTCTGTAACTCTGACCAAGGTCAAACCCTTTGTTCCACTTTTTGGCGGGCTCCTCCACAGAAGCCCTCCAAATGGTGCCACTCTATCTGGGTTCCACAGGAGGGGTGGAGGGGGGAATTGACACCCCGGACTGCATTGCCTTGGAAACCCAAGTCACACTCTACTCTGATTGGCCCAGTGGTGAGCCACCCGACTCACCACTTAGCATGTGTGATTGACAGCTAGGCTGATGAATGGGGGTTTTTCTGCATAAAAGCAGGGCCTTTGGGACTGGAACTTCACAAGTCGCCACAGGACCTAAGAATCCGAAGAGGGAAGAAGCTAAGCCACCTGCAACAACAACACCACCAGGGGAGCCTTGCTTCAATGAACTCACCACTTTCCCAACGACAAGAGAAGATCTTCTGCTGGACGAGTCTTCTTCCTCTGAGCTGGTGGGATCAACCAGTTCGCCCTTTGTTAGGCGGAAACCTGTGCAGTTCCCTCTGGGACCACTGCAAAAGATTTAGGACTACAGGTGTTTGGCAGTAAACCCACTTGGTAGCAGTCTGTACCACACAGATTCACTTGGTAGCTGTGGCTGAGCAGTCAGACTTCTCTCAAGAAGAGTTACGCAGTATGTGGAGTATACAAAATAGGGCAATTCCTCACAGTAAGACAAGCAAACACGGAACAAGGCTTCAGTGTAAAGATATAAAGGTATTTATTTATAACGGTACATCTATAGAAAACACTTTGGCACTATCACGGCAAATACTTCAATTACAATTACTCTACGAAAAGAACAGATCAATCCCCCTAACAATAGTTCGACAAGTCTAGGTTCTACCAGCATCACTTATTTGCAGACAGAGGTGTATGCCTCAACATAGATGGCACACTAGTATTTGTTAGGACGGGAGAGAAAATAAGCAGGTTACGAAATCAACACAGTTCAATACTTCACGGAAAAATGCAAGGCAAGAAGGCAAGAACCACAATAGATCATAAAGTTCAGAGGCCAGGCCCACTCGGAGAGAGGCGAGGCGATTTGTCCCAAAGGTATCTTAGTGGAAATGCGTTCGAGTCTTTGAAGCAAATTGTTATCGGCAGATTGGACCAGTTCAGAACAACACGCTAGAGAAAGCTTGGAGGCGACCCTATGGAGAGGCGAGGATTAAGACACCTCACTCTATCCGGCAACAAGGGAAGCCAGGCGGACACAGTACCTTAATTGTGGAGAGACAGCTCCGGCGGGGGCAGTTGTTCCTGGTGGTGGATGCACTTCCGGTCTTGGCCAAGAGAAGAGAGGCTCTCGTCGTCGAAGGAAAGTTGAAGATCGTTGCACCACCAGGGAAGAGACCAGCCGCGGAGTGCTCCGTCACAAGGCACCACCTTTTGGTCGCGGTACAGGGGTAGTGGCTATCCGGTTGCTGCGGTGCTCTGCACGGGCAATTCGACCACTGCGTCCTGAGGCGAAGAAAAAGCAAAAGGGACTGGTTGTTCCCACCAGTCAGGGGAAGAGACTCTCTGGCAGGGAGATCTTCTCTGTCGTCGGGAAGTGGTGAGTCAGTTCAGCAGGACTCCACCGGAGGTGTCGTCGTTGCAGGTCAGCTCAGCTTTACCCTAGTCGGATTCTTAGGTCCTGTGGTGACTTCTGAAGATCCAGTCCCAAAAGCCCTGCTTTTATGCAGAAAACCCCCATTCATTCAGCCTAGCTGTCAATCAACACATGCTAAGTGGTGAGCGGGGAGGCTCACCACTTGGGCCAATCACACCAGAGTGCGACCGGAGTTGGCAAGGCAACTCGGTCCAGGGTGCCTAAACCCCCTCCCACACCCCTGTGGTAACCCAGACAGAATGCCACCATTTTGGAGGGTCTCGGTACAGAAGCCCGCCAAAAGTGGAACAAAGGGCTCAACCTTTGGTTTAGGAGTCACAGAGACGAACACAAACGCCATTATAAAAACCGAGTTCGGGCAGAAAGTACCATCCGATAGACTTATTTAAGATAAGTAGACCGGTGGTATGTTAGAGATTAACGAGAAACAGTATCAATCTCTAACAATGGGAAGAATCCCATAGGGTTATATTCGGGGTCGAATATAAGAAGTAGTTTCCACTGCCACCAGCCAAAACTCGACGAGGGGGGACGGGCAGTGCCCCCTCGAATAACAGACCCAGGAGTAATCGAATTACCCCTAATAGCACGTCCACAATAGGATGGTTTGTACTAGTTCTGTTAGTAAATTTAGGTCTAGTAAAGCCAATGGTGACTTTACATGCCCGGGGACACAGTAGTCAGTCCCCGGGTATGGAGTCTATGACAGAGGTCCGCTAGGACGCCCTAGTGTTACGGCACCTTGGGTGCGGTGTAACACACATAGAAAAACATATGAGACCCTATGGAGTAAAAGACCCCATAGCCCATAGAACACATTGACATTCAAAGGAATTACACACATTCATGTCCAAGAGTGGGAGAAAAAGAGTCTCACTCTTGGCAGGATGGAAAAAAACAAACTCCAGAAATCCAGCAAAGCTGCTGGGGGACTCACTAGGTTAGGAAATTCAGCCTAAACAGAGAATTCTCCCTAACACTCGCCCCCCCCAGACTAAGGGACAGGAGGATTTAATCCACTCCTGGATGAATCTCATACCTCTAGTCAATGACATACATCCTAGAGACACCATCAGCATTTTGGTGGTGACACCCTGACCTGTGCTCAATGGTGAAATCAAACCCTTGCAGGCAGATCGACCATCTCAATAGTTTTGGGTTTTCCCCTTTCATTTGCATTAACCAACTCAAGGGTTGGTGGTCAGTCTGAATGACAAAAGTAGAACCATACAAGTACGGCCTAAACTTCTTCAGAGCCCAAACTATAGCAAAGCACTCTCTTTCGATTGTTGCCCACCTTGTTTCAGGATCCTTCAGCTTGCGGCTGATGAAGCAAACGGGGTGCTCCCTACCTTTCCCATCCAGTTGGCTGAGTACGGCACCTATTCCTACATTTGAAGCATCTGTCTGCACAATGAAGTGTTGGCGGTAATCAGGAGCTCTGAGTACTGGGGTTTGGCAAAGAGCCTTTTTCAGGTTTTCAAAAGCCTGATTGCACTCCTCGTTCCATTTAACCTTTTTAGGGAATTTGGGCGAGGAGATGACATTCAGTGGAGAAGCTATGGTCCCATAGTTCTCTATGAAATTCCTGTAGTACCCAGTGAGGCCTAGGAAGGCTCTCACTTGGGTTTGAGTAGTAGGTGTTGTCCAATTGTGCACAGCTTCAATCTTACTGAGCAAAGGCCTTATTTCTCCATCTCCTACCTCATGTCCAAGATAGACTACCTTGCTCTGTCCAATTTGGCATTTACTCGCCTTTATGGTCAGATTGGCTCGTCCAAGAGCCTGGAAAACATCTCTCAGGTGGGTTACATGTTCTTCCCAGGAATTGCTGAACACTGCGATGTCATCCAAGTATGCCATGCAGAAGTCCTCCATCCCATTCAGAACCTGGTTTACCATCCGTTAAAACGTAGCAGGTGCATTCTTCAATCCGAAAGGCATTACCTTAAACAGGTATAAGCCAACGGGGGTAGAAAATGCAGTTTTCTCCTTGGCATGGTCTGTCAGGGCTATTTGCCAATAGCCTGACGTCAAGTCAAATGTGCTGAGGAACTTGGCGGCGCCAAGTTTATCCATCAACTCATCTGTCCTTGGCAAAGGGTGGGCATCAGTCTTGGTGACTGCATTAAGAGCTCTATAATCCACACAGAATCTAAGCTCTTTAGATCTGGCCTTTGGTACTAACACAACTGGGCTAAACCATGGACTAGTAGAGGGCTCTATTACCCCGAGATCAAGCATCTTGCTGACCTCACCTTTGATGTGGGTTTGTACGTTTTCTGACATGCGGTATCCTCTGCTTTTGACTGGCAGACAGTCACCAGTGAGTATGTCGTGCTGGCCCCAAGGGGTCAAGCCTGGTGAAAGCGAGAACAGAGAGGCAAACTGATTCAACATAGATTTGCACTCTTCTTGTTGCTCGGGTGTCAGATTGGAGGAGAGATTTACTCCTTCAATTTTTTCGTCTAAAGGTAAGCCTCTGAGGAGATCCGGAAGAGCTTCACTCTCTTCTTCTTCCTCGGAATGTGCTAGAAGCAACGCTCCTACATCGGGTCTTGAGACATACGCTTTGAGGCGGTTGGTGTGGAAGACTGTCGGAGCCTCCTTGGGATTGCCCAAGTCCACCAGATAGTTGACCTCTCCGAGTTTACTCACTACTCTGAAGGGTCCCATCCACATGTCTTGCAAGGCCCTCTGCCTTGTTGGGATCATAACGAGAACGAGCTGGTCTTGAGCGAACTCAACCATGTTAGCCTTTTGATCGTGCCAGTGCTTGACCAATGCTTGTCCAGATTTCAAGTTATCGCTTGCTTCCGTCATCATGTGCGACATTCTCCTCCGGAGACCTATCACGTAGTCAGTCACTCTGACTGGCTTGGGGGAAGGAGCACTATCCAACCCCTCCTTAATCAGGGCCAATGGACCTCTGACGGGATGACCATAGAGAAGTTCGAAGGGAGAGTAACCTACTCCCTCCTGAGGGACTTCTCTATAAGCAAAGAGAAGGCATGGCAGTAGAAGGTCCCACTTATGCTTAAGGGGTTCTTCTAAAGCACCTATCATGCTCTTCATGGTTCGGTTGAACCGTTCTACCAATCCATTGGTTTGTGGGTGGTAAGCTGTTGAGAACTTGTAAGTAACTCCACAGGTTTTCCACATGGCTTTCATGTAGTGGGACATAAAGTTTGACCCCCTGTCAGAGATTACTTCCTTAGGAAACCCGACCCTAGTAAAAATACCAAGGAGGGCCTTAGCCACAGCCGGTGCTGTAACAGTCCTCATAGGAATTGCCTCAGGATACCTAGTAGCATGGTCTACTACAACAAGTATAAACCTGTTGCCTGAGGAGGTTGGAGGATCAAGGGGACCAACAATGTCAATCCCTACTCTCTCAAATGGGACTCCCACAACTGGGAGAGGCACTAAAGGTGCCACATTCTTGGAGCCAACCTTACCAGAAGTCTGGCAGGTGTGGCAGCTCATGCAGTGTTTATCCACTTCGGCCCCCATCTTCGGCCAATAGAAGTAGAGAGAGAGCCTTTCCTTAGTCTTCTTGAAACTCAAGTGACCAGCCAAAGGAATCTCGTGGGCTAACTGCAAGAACTGTGGTCTGTTCTCTTGGGGTACTACAAGTCGTTTGTAATCTCCAGGTGCAGACTCGGTCGGTTCACTGTAGAAGAGGCCATCTTCCCAGTGCAACCTGTATTTCCCAGGCTCTTGCCCTTTAGCCTGAGCTTCTGCCTGGTGACGAAGACCTTCCAGAGTTGTACATTCTCTCTGTCCCTTACTGAAGTCTGCCCTGCTGGGTCCACCTTCTGCCAGTAAAGACTGCAGCTCAGGATGGTCAACAGGATCCAGATCTCCAATGAGTTCCTGTCCTTCCATTAGCTCTTCCTCAGAGTCTAATTCTACCACACAGGATTGTACCTCCCTCTCAGCCTCGGCTGGAGGTGGAGTTACGGGTGTAACTTTGGACAACCGCGGGGAAGTCCGTGTTGGCTGCACTGTAATTCCGGCCGCTGGTTTTGGGATAGAAGTCTTAGGTTTCCCTTTCGCTTCTGATTTCTTGGAGACAGTGGCGACAATTCCAGTGGAGCAGGTGTGATTTCTTTCTTCATCATCTCCTGGAGAGTACCGCGCATGGTCCTCTCTCTTGCGGGTCTGGTTAGCTCCTGTAACCGTTTACTAGGAGGTCTTGGAGTATGCGATACAACTCAGAGAGTTTTCAAATCGTTACCCAACAGTACACGTCCTGGTACCTCACTCTGTATGCTGACAGGTATCTTCACAGACATGTCGTTACACTGGATGAGAACTGGTAATTGGGGAAGCATCTGCACAGGCCCTCCAGCTAACTTGGTGAGGTGTTTAGGTGCCTTAGCAACATCCTCAGCCTGAAAAAACAATTTATCCACCACAGTTATGCTGGCCCCAGTGTCCCTAACGGCAGGAGTCTCCTCACCATTCACCTGGACACTGTCCTTATAATACTATTTAGTATTATCGGGGATAGAATTATAGACATCTAAATTCTGTTGTTCCCACAACCCCAGAGATACTAAAGAAACGCTGGCTGAGACTCCAATGGGTTCGTCAGCTAGCAGTAGAAAGTTTCCACTTGCCATTTGGACTTCCTCCTCTGGAGCGAAGGCTAAGGAGACAAGCTGGACCCCTGAAGGTTTACCCTTACATCTGGGATCTCCTTTCACGTGGTCAGTCGAGCCACAAACAAAGCATTTACCGAATGCTTTCTGGAATGGTGGCTTGTTCTGACCTCCTTCCGGTTTCGCACCAGAAGACACACCATTCTGCTGTGGTTTTCCTTGTGGCTTACTCTTCTGGTTTTGTTTGGGGCCCTCTTTGGAATTTGAGTTATTAGAATTCTCTTTTGAGTCTTTTTTAGGCTGTTTTCTCTCATCCTTTTGCTGAGTTGCCCCAGAATCCTTATGAGTAGCCCTGTTGGCAACCCATAAATCAGCAGCCTTAGCTAGCGTCTGGGAATCCAATTCCTTCGAATCAGCCAAGTGCTGTCTGAGCTCAGGAGAACAGGCATCATAAATCGACTCCAACATAAAAAGATACTTCATACCCTCATAAGTGTTCACTTTGTAACCCTTAATCCATCCCTCTAAGTTTTTCAACCCTTCACTCACCCAGGTAGCCCAAGGGGTACCATCATGCTTTTTGAGGGTTCTAAACCTCTTAAGATACTAGGAAGGGGTCTTCCCGAATCTAGCTATCAAAGCTAGTTTCACACTTTCGTAATCCGTCTTATCCGCCTCCCCCAACTCCATTACCACATCAGTCGCAAAAGGAGGGAGCCTAGAGAACAACCAGGGAAGTAAATCATTCCCGGTGATGTCCGGGAGCCCATGATTGTATTCAAACAGTTTCAACCAATCCAACACATCCAATCTCGGTTCATACATACCCACTAATTCCTTCGGCATCCGGGGTCTTTTGGGACTGGAGCTCCTATAGGAACCAGAGGAGAGAGAAGCATTTTCCATAGACAACTTTTTCATGTCTAACTCGTGATTAAGTTCTATTTCCCTGAGTCTTAACTCAGCTTGCTTCTGCTCAGCCTGGGCATTCATCCGTCTGAACTCAAGCTCTTGGTTTCGTTCAGATTGAGCCAAGAACCATTTGTATTCTAATTCGAGCTTCATTTTTTCAAGTTCAAAATAAGCGGGGTTACATGTGGGACCTGGTATGGGCCCCGTAGGTACAGCTGGTAAGGCAGGTAGATGAGCAGGGGAGACAGTTTCGTTAGCCTCTCCTTCCTCTTCAGCCTCTTCATCGCTATCATCAGAATTACGATTCAGATCAACACCATCACTGTTATCTACATTCGCTGGAGACATTGGGTCCTCTGAACCATTACCCAGACTTTGGTTCGCCAGCAATCTCTCTATTAGTTCTAATTTCTTGCCTCTTACAGGAAGATTCTCTTGCCTACAGAGATCTCGCAAACTCTAAGTATTTTCACCTAACAAGGACTCTTGACTGTAAGTTTCCATCGTAGACATGTTTTTGAAAGTTGCTTTTTAGTGCTAAGCTTTGTGGTTAGTTATCCTAAAGTGTTGAAAAGCACTCTAAACTGTATACTCAATACAAATCCCACCGCTGTACACCAGTGTTAGGCGGAAACCTGTGCAGTTCCCTCTGGGACCACTGCAAAAGATTTAGGACTACAGGTCTTTGGCAGTAAACCCACTTGGTAGCAGTCTGTACCACACAGATTCACTTGGTAGCTGTGGCTGAGCAGTCAGACTTCTCTCAAGAAGAGTTAAGCAGTATGTGGAGTATACAAAATAGGGCAATTCTTCACAGTAAGACAAGCAAACAGGGAATAAGGCTTCAGTGTAAAGATATAAAGGTATTTATTTATAACGGCACATCTATAGAAAACACTTTGGCACTATCACGGCAAATACTTCAATTACAATTACTCTACGAAAAGAACAGATCAATCCCCCTAACAATAGTTCGACAAGTCTAGGTTCTACCAGCATCACTTATTTGCAGACAGAGGTGTATGCCTCAACCTAGATGGCACACTAGTATTTGTTAGGACGGGAGAGAAAATAAGCAGGTTACGAAATCAACACAGTTCAATACTTCACGGAAAAATGCAAGGCAAGAAGGCAAGAACCACAATAGATCATAAAGTTCAGAGGCCAGGCCCACTCGGAGAGAGGCGAGGCGATTTGTCCCAAAAGTATCTTAGTGGAAATGCGTTCGAGTCTTTGAAGCAAATTGTTATCGGCAGATTGGACCAGTTCAGAACAACACGCTAGAGAAAGCTTGGAGGCGACCCTATGGAGAGGCGAAGAATAAGACACCTCACTCTATCCGGCAACAAGGAAAGCCAGGCGGACACAGTACCTTAATTGTGGAGAGACAGCTCCGGCGGGGGCAGTTGTTCCTGGTGGTGGATGCACGTCCGGTCTTTGCCAAGAGAAGAGAGGATCTCGTCGTCGAAGGAAGGTTGAAGATCGTTGCACCACCAGGGAAGAGACCAGCCGCGGAGTGCTCCGTCACAAGGCTCCACCTTTTGGTCGCGGTACAGGGGTAGTGGCTATCCAGTTGCCGAGGTGCTCTGCACTGGCAATTCGACCACTGCGTCCTGAGGCGAAGAAAAAGCAAAAGGGACTGGTTGATCCCACCAGTCAGGGGAAGAGACTCTCCGGCAGGGAGATCTCCTCTGTCGTCGGGAAGTGGTGAGTCGGTTCAGCAGGGCTCCACCGGAGGTGTCATTGTTGCAGGTCGGCTCAGCTTTACCCTCGTCGGATTCTTAGGTCCTGTGGCGACTTCTGAAGATCCAGTCCCAAAAGCCCTGCTTTTATGCAGAAAACCCCCATTCATTCAGCCTAGCTGTCAATCAACACATGCTAAGTGGTGAGCGGGGAGGCTCACCACTTGGGCAATCACACCAGAGTGCGACCGGAGTTGGCAAGGCAACTCGGTCCAGGGTGCCTAAACCCCCTCCCACACCCATGTGGTAACCCAGACAGAATGGCACCACTTTGGAGGGTCTCTGTACAGAAGCCCGCCAAAAGTGGAACAAAGGGCTCAACCTTTGGTTTAGGAGTCACAGAGACGAACACAAACGCCATTATAAAAACCGAGTTCTGGCAGAAAACACCATCCGATAGACTTATTTAAGATAAGTAGACCGGTGGTATGTTAGAGATTAACGAGAAACAGTATCAATCTCTAACAATGGGAAGAATCCCATAGGGTTATATTCGGGGTCGAATATAACAAGTAGTTTCCACTGCCACCAGCCAAAACTCAACGAGGGGGGACGGGACAGTGCCCCCTCGAATAACAGACCCAGGAGTAATCGAATTACCCCTACTAGCACGTCCACAATAGGATGGTTTGTACTAGTTCTGTTAGTAAATTTAGGTCTAGTAAAGCCAATGGAGACTTTACATGCCCGGGGAGACAGTAGTCAGTCCCCGGGTATGGAGCCTATGACGGAGGTCCGCTAGGACGCCCTAGTGTTACGGCACCTTGGGTGCGGTGTAACACACATAGAAAAAATATGAGACCCTGGGGAGTAAAAGACCCCATAGCCCATAGAACACATTGACATTCAAAGGAATTACACACATTCATGTCCAAGAGTGGGAGAAAAAGAGTCTCACTCTTGGCAGGATGGAAAAAAACAAACTCCAGAAATCCAGCAAAGCTGCTGGGGGACTCACTAGGTTAGGAAATTCAGCCTAAACAGATAATTCTCCCTAACACCCTTTTCACCTTCCAAAGATGTCTCTTGGTCAAATCGCCCGTGCCAAGCACCCCGACGGTCAGATAGCCAAGCTTCACCACTTTGACCGCGAATAAAAGGAATGCACCTTTTAACCGGAGAACTCCGCTGCTGGTTTCATCCCTGTGCAGTGCAACAACTCCAAGTTTCCTCCTCGACGAGATCCTCTCTTCCCCTTGTCGGAACAATGAACTGCAACCACTGGCAGGAACAACTGTAACCGCTGGAGCGTCCTCTCTCTTTAGGGTACTGTGTTCCACCTGGCCTCCCTTTCTTCGGATTGCTAAAGGTGACCCTTAAATCCTTGGCTTTCCAACCGGTTGTCCCCAGACCTTCTAACTTTACCTTCTTGAATCACCCCAACCTCTTTTGAACAATCTGCAAAGACGTTTTAGTGCATTTTTAAACCGTGTGATCCTGGGCACATTTTGCCTTGCCTCCTTCAAAGTGGGCCTGGCCTATGAACTTTGGCTCTACAGTATATACTGCCTTTCTCCTCTTGCTGAGAACTCCTAAAAGTGTTGGGACCTGTTTTATTTCTATGCCATGCCTTTTTCTCTCCCTTTAACTGCATTATTGGAGTACCATCTAGGTTACACGCTCACATCTGTTTTAACAAAAAGTGGTGTTTTGACCGAGACTTGTTTGATAATCATTAAGGGAGGTGTGTATACTTTACCTGACTGTGTTTTAACTTGATTTTGATCGAGAGTGCTAGTATATGACTTAAAGTGTGTTTTAAATAAATAATTATATACTTTTGATACAAAGCTCTGGTCAGTGTTTGTTTGCTCTACTGTGTTTTTAGCCCTATTATGTGTACTCTACATACTGCCCTACTCTTCTTGAGAGAGGTCTGACTGCTCAGCCACTGCTACCAGGTAAATCTGGGTGGTGCAGACTGCTACCAATTGGGTTTACTGCTTACTCCTGTAGTCTAACAGCCCGATTCATGGAATTAATGTGCGCTGAAAATTCCTGCGCAAGCGTGCGAAACCGTGCGAATCGCAGTGCAAGTGCGAAAATCGCAGTGCAAGTGCGAAAATCGCAGCAAAACCCGTGCACATCGATCCATGGAAGTCCGTGCGCGAGTAAAATCTGGGATGTGCGCTGAAAATCTGTGTGGCGCACGACACGCACAGGTCATCTAATGGCGTGTGCTACGGCCACAGCGAAAGCGCACATAGCACGGCACACATAACAAAAGTAGGTGTAACATGGGGCGTGACATGCGGAATGGGGAACAACGCGTGAAAATGTGGGCGTCACGGGGAAGTACAGGAGGCAAGTGCGCGGAACGCCCACATGCTCGCCTACAACACGTATTCATGGAATTGAATAGGGCAAACCAGCGCACGGGCGAAGACGTGCACAGGCCTAAACACGTCGCCACACAAAGGCAGGCGGCAGAGTCCTTGCGCATGAAAAAAATGTGCGCCAAAATGTGCGCTAACAAAAAGCACGTATATGCAGCTCTGATGAATGTCCCATACTGTGGCCCTCTAGGACAAATGACGTGCAAAGGGGTACGCACCAAACACGGACACCCACTGTGTCAAAAGTAGTGTGTGCGTGTATTTCAGAGGTGCGCCGAAAGTTTCACACGCAATTGGCCTTGGGCGAGAGGGGTACTTGTAAATCTGGGGTTCGCGGGAAGATTCACACGCGATAGGCCCTGTGCGAGTGGGGTGCGTGTATTCCTGGGGTTCGCGTGAAGTTTCACATGCGATTGGCCTGGGTACATGTAAATCTGGGTTTCGCGGGAAGTCTCACATGCGATTTCAGCAGGGTATGTGTATTTCGGGGGTGCCGTGGAGTCCTACACATCAATTGGCAGTGTGGCTCTTCCCAGGTGTTC
Organism: Ambystoma mexicanum; assembly: GCF_040938575.1. Classification (NCBI taxonomy): domain Eukaryota; kingdom Metazoa; phylum Chordata; class Amphibia; order Caudata; family Ambystomatidae; genus Ambystoma; species Ambystoma mexicanum. Next base: position 1,312,395,975 of record NC_090921.1, on the reverse strand, counting down.
GCTCTACACCCTCCACGGCCCCTGCAGGCAGCCCACACCACAGGGGACTACCCTGCAACCCTGGTCATGTCCCGCAGGCAGCCCATCCATCATGGGCATGCCCCCCAGGCAAGCCACATGTCAGCTTGCACTACTGATCACCAACGCATGACCACCTCCACCCCCACCCCCCAGCACTGAGGGGCACCTGCCAGCAGGCCCCGACTCATGTCCCCCAGCACCCCCACCCCCAGCACTGAGGGGCACCTGCCAGCAGGCCCCCACTTATGTCCCCCAACACCCCCACGCCCCAGCAGTCAGGGGCACCTGCCAGCAGGCCCCCACTCATGTCCCACACATGTCCCTCAGCACCCCCACCCCCAGCAGTGCAGGGCACCTGCCAGCAGGCCCCCACTCATGTCCCCCAGCACCCCCACCCCCCAGCAGTGCAGGGCACTTGCCAGCAGGTCCCACTCATGTCCCACACATGTCCCCCAGCACCCCCACACCCCAGCAGTGCAGGGCACCTGCCAGCAGGCCCCCACTCATGTCCCACTCATGTCCCCTTGCACCCCCACCCCCAGCAGTGCAGGGCACCTGCCAGCAGGCCCCCACTCATGTCCCCCAGCACCCCCAACCCCCAGCAGTGCAGGGCACCTGCCAGCAGGCCCCTACTCATGTCCCACACATGTCCCCCAGCACCCACACCCCGCAGCAGTGCAGGACACCTGCCAGCAGGCCCCACTCATGTCCCACTCATCTCCCCTTGCACCCCACCCCCCAGCAGTGCAGGGCACCTGCAACCAGGCACCCACTCATGTCCCCTAGCACCCCCACCGCCCAGCAGTGCAGGGCACCTGCCTGCAGGCCCCCACTCATGTCCCACACATGTCCTCCAGCACCCCACCCCCCAGCAGTGCAAAGCACCTGCCAGCAGGCCCCCACTCATGTCCAACTCATGTCCCCTTGCACCCCCACCCCCCAGCAGTGCAGGGCACCTGCCAGCAGGCCCCCACTCATGTCCCCCAGCACCCCCACCACCCAGCTGTCAGGGGCACCTGCCAGCAGGCACCCACTCATGTCCCCCAGCACCCCCAGCCCCCAGCAGTCAGGGGCACCTGCCAGCAGGCCCCCACTCATGTACCACACATGTCCCCCAGCACCCCCACCCCCCAGCAGTGCAGGGCACCTGCCATCAGGCCCCCACTCATGTCCCCCAGCACCCCCACCCCCCAGCAGTCAGGGGCACCTGCCAGCAGGCCACCACTCATGTCCCCCAGCTCCCCAACCCCAAGCAGTGCAGTGCACCTACCAGCAGGCCCCCACTCATGTCCCCCAGCACCCCCACCCCCAGCAGTGCAGGGCACCTGCCAGCAGGCCCCCACTCATGTCCCCCAGCACCCCAACCCCCGGCAGTGCAGGGCACCTACCAGCAGGCCCCCACTCATGTCCCCCAGCACCCCCACCCCCAGCAATGCAGGGCACCTGCCAGCAGCCCCCCACTCATGTCCACAAGCAACCCCACCCCCCAGCAGTGCAGGGCACCTGCCAGCAGCCCCCACTCATGTCTCCCAAGCACCCCCACCCCCCAACAGTGCAGGGCACCTGCTAGCAGGCCCCCACTCATGCCCCACACATGTCCCCCAGCACCCATACCCCCAGCAGTGCAGGGCACCAGCCAGCAGGCCCCCACTCATGTCCCACTCATGTCCCCTTGCACCCCCACCCCCAGCAGTGCAGGGCACCTGCCAGCAGGCCCCCACTTATGCCCCTCAGCACCCCCAACCCCCAGCAGTGCAGGGCACCTGCCAGCAGACCCCCACTCATGTCCCACACATGTCCCCCAGCACCCCCACCCCCAGCAGTGCAGGGCACGTGCCAGCAGGCCCCCACTCATGTCCCACACATGTCCCCCAGCACCCCCACCCCCAGCAGTGCAGGGCACATGCCAGCAGGCCCCCACTCATGTCCCCCAGCACCCCCACCCCCAGCAGTGCAGGGCACCTGCCAGCAGGCCCCCACTCATGTCCCCCAGCACCCCCACCCCCCAGTAGTGCAATGCACCTGCCAGCAGGCCCCCACTCATGTCCCCCAGCACCCCAGCCCCCAGCAGTGCAGGGCACCTGCCAGCAGGCCCCCACGCATGTCCCCCAGCACCCCCACCCCCAGCAGTGCAGGGCACCTGCAGCAGGCCCCCACTCACGTCCCCCAGCACCCCCACCCCCCAGCATTGCAGGGCACCTGCCAGCAGCCCCCCACTCATGTCCCCCAGCACCCCCACCCCCCAGCAGTGCAGGGCACCTGCCAGCAGGCCCCCACTCATGTCCCACACATGTCCCCCAGCACCCATAACCCCAACAGTGCAGGGCACCTGCCAGCAGGCCCCCACTCATGTCCCACTCATGTTCCCTTGCACCCCCACCCCCAAGCAGTGCAGGGCACCTGCCAGCAGGCCCCCACTTATGTCCCCCAGCACCCCAACCCCCAGCAGTGCAGGGCACCTGCCAGCAGGCCCCCACTCATGTCCCGCAAATGTCCCCCAGCACCCCCACCCCCCAGCAGTGCAGGGCACCTGCCAGCAGGCCCCCACTCATGTCCCACTCATGTCCCCTTGCACCCCCACCCCCCAGCAGTGCAGGGCACCTGCCGGCAGGCCCCCACTTATGTCCCCCAGAACCCCTACCCCCAGCAGTGCAGGGCACCTGCCAGCAGACCCCCACTCATGTCCCCAGCACCCCCACCCCCCAGTAGTGCAATGCACCTGCCAGCAGGCCCCCACTCATGTCCCACACAGGTGTCCCAGCATCCCCACCCCCCAGCAGTGCAGGGCACCTGCCAGCAGTCCCCCACTCATGTCCCACTCATGTCCCCTTGCACCCCCACCCCCCAGCAGTGCAGGGCACCTGCAAGCAGGCCCCCACTCATGTCCCCCAGCACCCCCACCCCCAGCAGTGCAGGGCACCTGCCAGCAGGCCCCCACTCATGTCCCCCAGCACCCCCACCCCCCAGCAGTCAGGGGCACCTGCCAGCAGGCCCCCACTCATGTCCCACACATGTCCTCCAGCACCCCCAACCCCCAGCAGTGCAGGGCACCTGCCAGCAGGCCCCCACTCATGTCCCCCAGCACCCCCACCCCCCAGCAGTGCAGGGCACTTGCCAGCAGGCCCCCACTCATGTCCCACACATGTCCCCCAGCACCCCCACACCCCAGCAGTGCAGGGCACCTACCAGCAGGCTCCCACTCATGTCCCCTTGCACCCCCACCCCAGCAGTGCAGGGCACATGCCAGCAGGCCCCCACTCATGTCACCCAGCACCCCCACCCCCCAGCAGTGCAGGGTACTTGCCAGCAGGCCCCCACTCGTGTCCCACACATATCCCCCAGCACCCCCACCACCCAGCAGTGCAGGGCACCTGCCATCAGGCCCCCAATCATGTCCCTCAGCACCCCCATCCCCCAGCAGTGCAGGGCACCTGCCAGCAGGCCCCCACTCATGTTCCACACATGTCCCCAAGCACCCCCACCCCCCAGCAGTGCAGAGCACCTGCCAGCAGCCTCCACTCATGTCCCACTCATGTCCCCATGCACCCCCACCCCCCAGCAGTGCAGGGCACCTGCCAGCAGGCCCCCACTCATGTCCCCCAGCACCCCCACCACCCAGCTGTCAGGGACACCTGCCAGCAGGCCCCCACTCATGTCCCCCAGCACCCCCACCCCCAGCAGTGCAGGGCACCTGCCATCAGGCCCCCACTCATGTCCCCCAGCACCCACACCCCACAACAGTGCAGGGCACCTGCCAGCAAGCCCCCACTCATGTCCCCCAGCACCCCCACCCACCCGCAGTCAGGGGCACCTGCCAGCAGGCCCCCACTCATGTCCCCCAGCACCCCCACCCCCCAGCAGTGCAGGGCACCTGCGAGCAGCCCCCCACTCATGTCCCCCAAGCACCCCCACCCCCCAGCAGTGCAGGGCACCTGCCAGCAGGCCCCCACTCATGTCCCACACCTGTCCCCCAGCACCCATACCCCCAGCAGTGCAGGGCACCTGCCAGCAGGCCCCCACTCATGTCCCACTCATGTCCCCTTGCACCCCCACCCCCCAGCAGTGCAGGGCACCTGCCAGCAGGCCCCCACTTATGTCCCCCAGCACCCCCAACCCCCAGCAGTGCAGGGCACCTGCCAGCAGGCCCCCACTCATGTCCCCCAGCACCCCCACCCCCCCAGCAGTGCAGGGCACCTGCCAGCAGGCCCCCACTCATGTCCCCCAGCACCCCCACCCCCCCAGCAGTGCAGGGCACCTGCCAGCAGGCCCCCACTCATGTCCCCCAGCACCCCCACCCCCCAGCAGTCAGGGGCACCTGCCAGCAGGCCCCCACTCATGTCCCCCAGCCCCCCCACCCCCCAGCAGTGCAGGGCATCTGCCAGCAGGCCCTCACTCATGTCCCACACATGTCCCCCAGCACCCCCACCCCCAGCAGTGCAGGGCACCTGCCAGCAGGCCCCCACTCATGTCCCACACATGTCCCCCAGCACCCCAAACCCCCAGCAGTGCAGGGCACCTGCCAGCAGGCCCCCACTCATGTCCCCCAGCACCCCCACCCCCCAGCAGTGCAGGGCAACTGCCAGCAGGCCCCCACTCGTGTCCCACACATGTCCCCCAGCACCCCCACCACCCAGCAGTGCAGGGCACCTGCCAGCAGGCCCCCAATCATGTCCCTCAGCACCCCCACCCCCCAGCAGTGCAGGGCATCTGCCAGCAGGCCCTCACTCATGTCCCACACATGTCCCCCAGCACCCCCACCCCCAGCAGTGCAGGGCACCTGCCAGCAGGCCCCCACTCATGTCCCACTTATGTCCTCTTGCACCCCACACCCCCAGCAGTGCAGGGCACCTGCCAGCAGGCCCCCACTCATGTCCCCCAGCACCCCACCCCCCAGCCGTGCAGGGCACCTGCCAGCAGGCCCCCACTCATGTCCCACACATGTCCCCCAGCACCCACACCCCCCAGCAGTGCAGGGCACCCGCCAGCAGCCCCCACTCATGTCCCCCAAGCACCCCAACCCCCCAGCAGTGCAGGGCACTTGTCAGCAGACCCCCACTCATGTCCCACACATGTCCCCTTGCAACCCCAACCCCCAGCAGTGCAGGGCACCTGCCAGCAGCCCCCCACTCATGTCCCCAAGCACCCCCACCCCCCAGCAGTGCAGGGCACCTGCCAGCAGGCCCCCACTCATGCCCAACTCATGTCCCCTTGCACCCCCACCCCCCAGCAGTGCAGGGCACCTGCCAGCAGGCCCCCACTCATGTCCCCCAACACCCCCACCCCCCAGCAGTGCAGGGCACCTGCCAGCAGGCCCCCACTCATGTCCCCCAGCACCCCCACCTCCCAGAAGTGCAGGGCACCTGCCAGCATGCCCCCACTCATGTCCCCCAGCACCCCCACCCCCCAGAAGTGCAGGGCACCTGCCAGCAGGCCCCCACTCATGTCCCACAGCACCCCCACCCCCAGCAGTCAGGGGCACCTGCCAGCAGGCCCCCACTCATGTCCGCCAGCACCCCCACCCCCCTGCAGTGCAGGGCACCTGCCAGCAGGCCCCCACTCATGTCCCCCAGCACCTCCACCCCCCAGCAGTGCAGGGCACCTGCCAGCAGGCCCCCACTCATGTCCCATTCATGTCCTCCAGCACCCCCACCCCCCAGCAGTACAGGGCACCTGCCAGCAGGCCCCCACTCATGTCATCCAGCACCCCCAACCCCCAGCAGTGCAGCGCACCTGCCAGCAGGCCCCCACTCATGTCCCACACATGTCCCCCAGCACCCCCACCCCCCAGCAGTCAGGGGCACCTGTCAACAGGCCCCCACTCATGTCCCACTCATGTCCTCTTGCACCCCCAACCCCCAGCAGTGAAATGGTGATCTCATGACACAAACCAAAAATCAAATATGTACATCAACACATGTCTGCCACACGAAGGCAGGCGGTAGCGTCCCTGCGCATTAAAAAAATGTGCGCTGACAAAAAGCATGTATATACAGCTCTGATGAATGTCCCATACTGTGGCCCTCTAGGACAAATGACATGCAAAGGGGTACGTGACAAACACGGACACCCGCTGTGTCAAAAATAGCGTGTATTTCAGGGGTGCGTGGGAAGTTTCACACGCGATTGGGCCTGTGCGAGCGGGGTACATGTATTTCAGGGCTCGTGGGAAGTTTTACACGCGATTGGGCCTGGGCGAGCGGGGTACGTGTATTTCAGGGGTGGGCGTGGAAGTACAGGAGGCAAATGCGCAGAACGCCCACACGCACGCACCAAAAAAGACGCGCTAATCCAGAAACACGTACGCCAGCAGGAAGCAGGCGTATGTGGACCCGTGCAGCATAAAAGTGCGCCCAAACAACAAGCAAGCTCAGACGCCAGGATGAACATACCGTTCTTAGCAGCAGTGGTCGTGGGATACCACAGGAGGAGGAGGAGGATAGTCAGGTCCAGAATTTTCACACCCAGAACCAGCCTTTTTGGGATGCCTGATGACCAGGTGTATGGGAGGTACAGGTTTCCACCTCACATAATACTCGACCTGGTCAGTAAGTCGGAGGATGACCTCACATCACCCACCCTCTGCTCCCAAGCACTCAGCCCCCTGGAGAAGGTCCTCAAAGTACTGCACTTTTTGGCCACCGGATCATTTCAGCGGACAAGTGCCATAGTGGGGGAGGGTGTCACAGGCCACGCAGTCACGCTGCCTACACCAGGTCTTGGCCATCATGACTGCACGCCCATCAGTCCGCAGGCACACATACCTGCCCAGAACACCTGCAGAAAGGCAGGCTGCCGTCCAGGATTTCTATGGGGTGGCACAATTCCCCAAAGTCCTATGTGCCATTGATTGCACCCAAGTGGCTCTACGTCCCCCCAGGACATCAGAGCACATCTATATAAACCGCAAGCACTGGCATTCCACCAACGTGCAAGTAGTATGTGATGCCAAAGGAATCATCACCTCAGTGTATGCCAACTATCCAGGGTCCACGCACGACAGTTTCATTTACAGAATGTCAACCCTAAACCGGGACCTAGAAGCTGGGCGGCATGGCGATACATGGCTGCTTGGTGAGTATAAATGCCACAGCACATGCATGCATGCCAGATACTGAGTAATGTCACAACCCTACTTATGATACCCATCACCACCTCCCCAGGGGACAGTGCCTACCCTCTGAGCACCCACATGATGACGCCAATTCGGAACCCCACCATGCCACCCGAGGTAAGATACAACACAGCCCATATTGCAACCCGGGGCATAGTGGAGCGCACATTCGGAGTGCTCAAGTCACGCTTTCGCTCCCTTGACCGTTCTGGCGGGCAGCTGTTATATGCTCCCCCAGTAGTGTTCAGGATCATAGTGGCAGCATGTGTCCTGCACAACGTTGCAACACGCCGGGGCCTGCCGGTGGACATGGTGGTGCCCCACATCCCCAACCACATGCACGCCCTCTGCGCATGGGAGGGGAAAGGGCATGGGGTGAGGCAGCCCGAACGCAGCTGGTGGCTAATTACTTCACTTAGAATCACACCCCTGTGGAGTGCACACAGCCCTGCCGCATACCAGCTGACAATCGATGATGACATAAGGGACAGTCAACTGTCACAACCATACCAGCCTGAGATTGGTCACCTGGAAGTGTCACAATGTGTGCATCCCTACCTACAGAAACACCACCAATGCTGTGTCATCAAAAGGCACATAGGCTGCTAAATGCATTACCCCCTTGCAAAATACAACATGAGAACAGTGCCATGTCACCCAACCCATCCCCAGCACCGCCACCCAACACACCATGGCATGTCATGCTATGTGAGAGCAAACAAAGCAATCCTGAAAACCTGACACAAGTGTCACAAAGTACAGTGTCCCTAATGGAAACTGGCCACACACAATATGCTCCCAGTAATGTTGAACTAACAACACACATGACCAAATACTTACCAACAATACAATGCAGCTATACAAGCTCAAACATAACTAAAACATGACAGTACTAAGTTAAAGTAGTCGTAGTCTTATGACCTGAATATGCCACCACATCGCCCCCTTCCAACTGTTGTCTTGCAGGCTTCAAAACTTGTCTGTGTACTGCATACAACATGAACTCCATCTCCAAAGTAGACGGCCTTGTGAAGACATGAGGAATGAACCTGCAAATTTAGAGGGAGACATGGAAGCAGAAGCATACATAATTACAACATGCAGTGTACAATACAACAACAATATACACAAGGAATGTCTACACAGTATTGACTACAGACTGCCCACACATCTCATGGGAGCCCAACATCACTGTGTACATCACTGTCACTTGGTCACACCCTTTGCAAGCCCATGGAAACAGGAAGCAGGAGGGGTGTGTGTCTCACGAACCCAAGCATCGAACCCAAACTCAGGACAAGCCTGCATGTGCCCAGCCAGAATACGGTGGATGCCCATGGGAGCCACACAAGGCAACACACTGTCAAATAAAAATAAAAAATCAAAAATCAAAAAATCAAAAAATCAAAAATCAAAAACGGCCATGTGGGGGCCGGGGGGAGGCCAACCAGGGGGTCCGAGGACAGGGTGTGCACCAACAGCCACCTGTGTGGTTCTTGGGGAAAAAAACACCTCCATGGGCTCATGGCCTGCAACGCTAGGCCAATGTGGGAGAACTGCTGCTGTCGCTCTGAACACCCTCTGCTGCTGCCACAGGAGGTGGTGGTGCTATGGGAGGCAGCCCACGCAAAGACCTGGTATGGTCCTCAATGGCAGCAAGCATGCGGGTGTGGAAGGTCTCGTTCTGGAGGATTATAGTGCGGAGATCCCCATGCAGAACCTGACGTGATGCCCGGATCTCCTCCCGAGTTGCCTGCATCTCAGCTGAGAGCGAACGTGTGAGCCGCTCCAGCTGCTGTTCTGTCCTCAAGTTAGTGGAAGTCTCAAGGTCAACAAGAGTCTCCCTGAGGTGATGGAGTTCTACCCTCAGGGCTTCCCTGTGGCCCTGGGACTCTATTGATATCGATTGGCGTAGAGTCTCCAGTGCCGCCCGTCTGTCCCTGTTGGACGCCAACATGTCCTCCCTGTGTGATTGGCAGATGGAGTCTGTTGCCTGCTGTAGTTGCTCCATTTGACTTTCAGGGGGGACAATGGAAGTGGCCACCCTCTCCATTGCTTGAGCCATCATCTCAACTGATGCTGCCTGTTGGGTTGCCATACCGTACATGGATTGTTCCCATGCGGTAATGCCTGGTGGCGTACAGCCACCACGTCAGCGGGCACCACATCTGTTTGGGGCAAGGCGATCTGCACCTTGCTGTGCCGGCACTGCCTGAGGCTGCAGGACTGCATTCCCCCTCTGATCTGCTGGCCCAGGAACAGGATCAGATGTTGTGGAGTGTGACCCTGCACCCGTAACCACCAAAGGCTGACTAACCAACACTGACATCCCCATAGAGGGTTCTACCCCTGGTGCAGGTGGGTTGGACAGAGCAGAACCCCTTCCAGAAACACTTACCTGCGACGCCACAGAGGTCTCATCATCCAAATCAGCACCTGAATAGAGGTCTGGGGAGGTGACCCAGAGACACCCCTTGACAGAATAGTCTGCAGCAAGAGTGGGTTCTCATCCACCACCACACCACGTCCCCCACTGGTGGCCAGTTGTGATCAGGTTCCTCCTGAGTCTGCACAATTTCCTCAACCTCAACATCATCAAGTGCGTCATCCCCTGCAAAAACATGAAAGACAAAAAATGGAAACAGGCATTAGCACCATAGCACACAAATAGGCCTGACAAGCTACATAACCAGTACATGATTTACACATGTCCCACATGACTATAACCCTCCCATGCATGCACTGTCACAGAGTTGGAAGGGGAGGAAAAAGTCAGACACTGATGACACCAAGATGGAAGAGCAACAAATTTGCTGCATGCTGTGTAGCACTGCCATCACACATTGGCCTGTGAGTGGCATGTCCTATACACATAAATGACACATGCCATCACACAGATGGCATGTACCATAGCCATGGTACATTCCACGAGTACATCCATAGTGAATGAGTACTGTCACCCATCCATGTGAGATGGACATGAAGAGAGGAAAAATGCCACATAGTGTGAAAAGATATGCCATGTGCCACACACTGCAACACATCCAGTGTACAAAAATACAGTGATTGCAGGGCCATGTACACATCAATGGTTGTGCACTTCAACATGACAGGAAACAACTAGCATGTTCCACATTCAAACAGGCCCCAAAACATCATGTGATCAGGACAATACTCATTCAGCCTGAATGGTCAAATCATTCAACTACCAAGGTGACACATGTGGGCCAATGTGGGGTTCTTCAATGACAGAAGCATGTCACATATGTCACAATAGGGCTGAGGAATGTGTTGCAAAAGTGGGAGAATTGAAACAATCAGCCTGAAAGAACACTGACAAATACAAACAATGTTGTTGCATGATGCCACCTCAAGGGCAACTGCTGTAATGTTGTGCTAAATTACTACTGTGGGCAGAAGAGATACTGTCACACCCAAATTCAAGGCCGCAGAATGTTTTGGATGAAGCACATGGGTGACCCATACTACTCAGTCACACACACCCTCACCTGCCACTCAATCAGAACCCGTCACCCAAACAACATACACATGCATTACACACACACGCATGGGCACTCACCGGACAATGTGTCATAATCGGGTAGTTCTCCCACACCTCGGATCTGTTCCTCTGTGACGAAGCTCCCAGCAACAGACTCATGTTCAGTGAGTTTGTTGTCCTCTTGTGGAGACCCACCGCCAGTCACCAGAGTAGCTGCATGATTTGAGGCCAGCTTGTTCTTTGCTCTGCGTTTCAGGTCGTTCCACCGCTTGTAGCAATCATCAGCTGAGTGCCTCACAAATCCAAGGGCACTTATGTGGTCGGCGATGGTCTGCCAGTGTGCCTTACGTTGAGCAGGTGTGGTCTTGGACCCTGCAGTCACCACCATTTCATGGCTATGTGCCAACACAAAGCTCACAAGTGCATCAAGTTCTGAATCATTGAAGCAAGGCTTCCTTGAGGTACCGGAGTGTGTAGCTGTGCCTGAGGTCTGAGCCTGTCGTGCCAGAGCACCCTTCTTCCTCTTTTTAGAAGGTGGAGCGGAGCCAGAGTAGCTAACGCCGCTCTGGTCAGTAGGGGCAGAATCACCGGTGGACTGGGTTGTTGGAGTGTGCGAATGCACATTGACCATAGGACTTGGTGCAGGCATTGTCTGAAGTGTGATGTTGGCAGGGGTAACATCAGTATGATGGACGAGGACCGACACTGTCCTGGCTGGGAGAGTCAGAGCTGGGGCGGATGGAGCTGCAGCTGCCCCTGCAGCCTCACCACCCTGCATACTCGGGGGAGCAGATGACATAGCTGCCCCAGATCCACATGGCTTGGTGACAACTTGCACTGCCACACGTGGCTTAGACTTGCTGACCTGGAAGTCAGCCAGGGAGTCATCTTGTGTCAGGTCAGGTGCCACAATGGGCTGGTCCAACAAGGGCTGAGCTGGGATGGCTCAGCCACGTTTCCCTCAACCATGGGGGGGGCATGGGTGTCCCTGATTGGTCCTCCACACATGAGGGCATAGGGGCACCCTGCAAATCCCGGCCACGTCCCCTACCGCGCCCACCACGTCCACCTTTTGAAGGTCGGCCACCTTTGCCTCCCTTACTGCTTGGTCGCCTCCCAACGATCGCACTGATGTTGTTGTGCGTATGGGAGGAGCAGTAAACTATTGTCCTGGGCAATTGGGGGTCAAAGGGGTCGGGTACTAGATGGAATTCGTACCCTAGTGCTCTAACAAGGCTGTCTGTGACCCCTGGGGGAAGATGACGGGTCACACAACGCACAGGCAGCCCAAAAACAAAAATAAACGTGCACGCAACCCCTCGTAGACCACGTGCGTGGAAAAATGAACCCGCACTACGCTGTGGCACCCAGAAACACAAAAATAAGCGTACGCGTGATACACGCAGCCTACAATGACCTCTGAAGGGGTACGCGACACAAGGGGCAAGCACAGTTGCTAAGTACGTGTGGAACTCACTGCCTGCCTGGAAAAAGAACGTGAAAAATACGTGCGTGTGCACGTTGCAACACCCCCGCCAAAAGAAGAATTGTACGCTGTCTGAGGAGACAGGACAAAAGGAGAAGTGAACACTGTTTGAGGAAACAGGCCCAAAAAAAGTAGAAAAATGAAAGCGGTCAGAGGTAACAGGGAGTACGAACTTGAAATGCTGTGAAGTAATCACGTGTGAACCGACAAGAAGTACAGAATCCACCCACTCGCTCTCCACAAAAAGCACGTACAAGGAAATGGCGTCCTACACGTACCTTTTAAACCGGCCTACATGTACACGTCACTTACGCGTGTACACGCCCTTTCCTCCAATTACACGCGCTGACACTCGGACGTGCAGCTTTTCCACATGTGCTCTGTCATCATGTGCTATGAGGGAAACAACCGCGCGCGGCACGTCACAGACGCGCTTACACGCTAAGGGCCTTTGGTCCAATGAAATCGCGTACATGCACTGACGCAATTACGCGCTAAGGGCCTTTCCTCGAATTACACGCTGACGTGAAAGATTTTCACGTGCCAAATCACTCCGTATCAAGCTGGCCACGCGTTCACACACGGAAGACCACGCTCCTGCCCAGAAGGCTGAATTACTGCCCCCCAGACCTCAGCACGCTCCCACCTGCCATCTGCTGCTGCCTGATTGCCTGCTGCCCACGTGCCCTGCCATTTGCTGCCTGCACGTCAGCCAGGGGTGCTGTTGCTGTGACCACCCCTGCTGGAACAGAAGACTCTCGACTGGGATTCCATCGCTCCACAGCCCAGCCCCAGGACCCAGTTGCCCACCCACTCCTGCCTCTGGGGTCGCCATGTCGGGCACATCTCCATCTGGCACCACTGGCAACCCTCAGCCAGAGAGGCAGAGGGCCACCAGCTTCACTGCCACCGAAGTTGGTGTCCTGGTGGAGCATGTCCTGGGGCATTATGATGCCCTCTTCGGAACAAGATGCGCCAACAAGGAAGGACGGGAGAGGATCTGGGATGACGCAGTGGTTGCCATCAATGCGGAGGGGGTGGCAACCCGCAACTACCAACATGTGAAGAAGCGCTGGGAGGACTTGAGGTCCAGGACCCTCAACAAGGCCCGGCGCCTTGTGGAGGGGGGGCGGGGCAGCATGAGTACCATCCAGATGAGGGTCCTGGAACACGTAGGCCCAGCGCTCCACGCCCAGATCCTTCAGAGGCAGACCCGTCCGGAGTTGAGCGGTAAGTGGCCAAGCATTGCTGTGTGAGACAGGGCATGTTGCAGGGTGCTGGTTATCTGATACTTGCCTATATGTGTGACATAGGCCATGTACGTATGTGTGTGTGTGCAGGGACATCATGGTCATGCATGTGAGACCAGTAATGTGTGAACCACATGGTTGATGCATGTGTTACAATGCAACATGCGGAGCAGCATGGGGAATGCACACATTAATGCATGCCTGTCTCTGTTATTGGACATGGATGGGGTGTGAGAGATGGGTGCTGCTGTCATAGACATGTATGGTGTCTTGTTCCGGAGAGGGCATCATAATGCCCCAGGACATTGGCTGACGTGCAAGATTTTCACGTGCCAAATCACTCCATATCAAGCTGGCCACGCGTACACACACGGAAGACCACGCTCCTGCCCTGAAGGCCATTTTCCTGCCCCCAAGAGCCCTGAGCATGCTCCCACCAGCCATCTGATGCTGCCTGCCTGCCTGCTGCCCACGTGCCCTGCTATTTGGTGCCTGCACGTCAGCCATCTGCAGGGGGGCAGTTGCTGTGTCCACCCCTGCTGGAACAGAAGACTCCCGACTGGGATTCCATCGCTCCACAGCCCAGCCCCAGGACCCAGTTGCCCAACCACTCCTGCCTCTGGAGTTGCCATGTCGGGCACATCTCCATCTGGCACCACTGGCAACACCCAGCCAGAGAGGCAGAGGGCCACCAGCTTCGCTGCCACCGAAGTTGGTGTCCTGTTGGAGCATGTCCTAGGGCATTATGATGCCCTCTTCGGAGCAAGACGCGCCAACAAGGAAGGACAGGAGAGGATCTGGGATGATGCAGTGGTTGCCATCAACGCGGAGGGGGTGGCAACCCGCAACTACCAACATGTCAAGAAGCGCTGGGAGGACTTGAGGTCCAGGACCCTCAACAAGGCCCGGCGCCTCGTGGACGGGGGTCGGGGCAGCATGAGTACCATCCAGATGAGGCTCCTGGAACGCGTAGGCCCAGCGCTCCACGCCCAGGTCCTTCGGAGGCAGACCTCTCCGGAGTTGAGCGGTAAGTGGCCAAGCATTGCTGTGTGAGACAGGCCATGTTGCAGGGTGCTGGTTGTCTGATACTTGCCTGTATGTGTGACATAGGCCATGTACGTATGTGTGTGTGCAAGGACATCATGGTCATGCATGTGAGACCAGTAATGTGTGAACCACATGGTTGATGCATGTGTTACAATGCAACATGCGGAGCAGCATTGGGAATGCACACATTAATGCATGCCTGTCTCTGTTATTGGACATGGATGGGGTGTGAGAGATGGGTGCAGCTGTCATGGACATGTATGGTGTCCATGTCTGTGTGTCTGACTTGCGTGTCTGTGACTTGGAAATGCCATGGATGCATGACACATGTCTGTGACAATGTTCAGATTCACTGATGCAGCCTACTCATCCTTGTATCCACTGTGTCTGGGGTGTACGAGGCCAGATGGATGAAACTAGGGTGAAGTGTGTGCATGTGATGGGCATGATCCATGATGCATGTGAGTTTCAAACCAGCATTGTATGTTTGAAGAGTCCCTTGGACATGTATGCTAATGTTCATAGCATGCGCCATGCCTGTTACTGCATGTGTTTTGCCTGCACTGACCCATGTGTTGTGGAGGGACATGATGGAAGTGATGTTTGACAGTGCCACTCATCTGCTATTGCTTCCTGTCTAGGGGACCATTGTACAGTACCCTGATGCTTGTGTTCTATGTCTCCCTCTACACAGCGCAAGTGATGAAGAGGGCGGAGACGGCGCTGTGGAGCAAAGCGGCGGGGATGCCACCACTGGCCGGCGACGCAAGGCCCAGTCACCCTCCCAGAATTTACCATCGTCCGGGAGTGAGGCGACTGGTGCTGCGTCTGCCACTACAGCTGCAGCGGAAGGGGTGGGTGAGCCCCCACAGTGGCTTGCAACGGCGGAAGACGGTGTGGAGCCATCCAGGTTGCCAGTTTCCACAGAGGAGGAGGAGGCCGCTACTGAGCCGCACATGGGGCCTGGTGGGGGTGGTACCACTGGTGCAAGTGGTGCAGTCCAAGGCCAGGGGCAGGAGGCAGCACAGGTCACCATGGAGGGGCCTGTGCATGTCGCTGTCCCTGACCCTGTGACTGCACCACCATGCACCAGCAGGGATGCCTCATCTCAGGCCTGTCCGCAGGTAGGGGGGATGTCCATGTCATCTGACACTCCTCTACCTGTGGACGAGGGGACCCCTGGCCGTATGGAGAAGGTCCTGATTGGTGTCGCGTTGCACACGCGTGACATTCGTGATGACGTGCGTGCTTCCCGGGGGGAGCACGCACGTCATCACAAAGAGCAGCGTGCCAACGTGGCCCAGTTGGGAGTGTCCATGGTCGGGGGTTTTGTACATGTGTCGGCCACTCTGGCGGCCCTCTCCTCCTCTGTGGAGACTATGCGCCAGTCGTTCTCCATGCCGTCTTCCGGCCCAGATGCCACCAGGGCCCCCTGTGGACCTGCTCTGACCAACGCAGCCAGCTCGGTGGGGATCCCATCCCTGCCACAGTCGGGAGTCGGAGGTCCAGCAGGGATGGACAGCACAGCAACTGGACCCCAGCAGATGGAGGATGTGCCGGCATCATCGAGCAGGGCACGTGCACAACGGCGTCGGTGGATTCCATCAGCCCGGATGCCGTTGTGCTGGCAGAGGCAGTGGCGTCGGAGGCAGCGGAAGGCTCAACGTGGGAGGCATCATGGCTCGGGGCAATCTTCATCAGAGGGGCAGGCATCGGCTGGAGGGCAGGAGGACCCTGGAATGGGAGTGTCTTCCGTGGGGCAGCGGTTGGGCCAGCAGATAGGTGCGGAGCGGCGGCGGGCGGAGGAGGCACGGCTCACGATGGTCAGGGCGGAGAACTCCATGCGCATGGTGCTGAGGCGGGCTGAGTGCCTCAAGGGAATTCGCAGGGAGTTGGAGGTGGACATGGCATTATCCCTGCGAGACCTCGGGGTCAGAGAACAGGCCCGCCTCCAAGACATTGAACAGGAGTTCGATGATGCCCTGGCCCATGACATAAACAAGTGAGCCGTAGGACTTGCCCGCCGCCATTGTATATAGTTCATTAGTGTTAAGTTTCATTTCTTTTTTATTTAATTTGGGGCGCATGGACTATGCCCCACATGTTTGTACATAGTTAGTAATTAGGTAGGTTTCATTGTAGGTTTCATTTATGTCGTTGGGCTCATGTACCCTGGATTGTACATAGTTTTACCGTGGATTTTTCTCCTTCATGTTTATTTTTCTTCACCATGGAGCAATGGATATTACGCTATTCTTTCCCTTTGGATTTGCTTTGTTGGACAGTGACTTTGGACCCATTTTCATTTGGATTAATTTGGATTCTCATTTTTTTATTTATCATTTTTTGGGACATGCTGCATTTTCATTATTATTGGCATTATTGTGTGTTTTTATTTCATTCCCTTCATTTTGACTTGATTACATTTTTGTTTCTTACTTCAATGTGTGGTCTTCTCTCATTGGTTTCATGCATGTCACAATGTGGGTTTTCTCAGTCAGGTGTTGCCATTGTGTGGGTCGGACAGACTTGTACTCATGCGCATACTGCTTATTTGTGATCTATCATGTAATGGGGATTTCAATTTGGAGTGGATGTAAAGCTTGGTTGGGTGTTTGGACTGGGGTGCTGTGGGGTGGGATTTGTGTGGCCATAGAGCCAAGGATCTGGATTGTGATGAAGTGTTGGCTGGGGGACATGTGTCAAGGCATGCTGGCAGGTGCCTGTCAATGATGGGGGGGTGGGGGTGCAGGGGGACATGTGTGAGGGCCTGCTGGCAGGTGCCCCTGACTGCTGGGGGTTGGGGGTGCAAGGGGACATGTGTGGGGGTCTGCTGGTGTCCCTGACTGCTGGGGGGTGGGGTTGCAGGGGGACATGTGTGGGACATGTGTGGGGGCCTGCTGGCAGATGTCCCTGACTGCTGGGGGTGGGAGTGCTGGGGGACATGTGTGGGGGCCTGCTGGCAGGTGCCCCTCACTGCTGGGGGGGTGGGGGTGCTGGGGGACATGTGTGGGGGCCTGCTGGCAGGTGCCCCTGACTGCTGGGGGGGTGGGGGTGCAAGGGGACATGTGTGGGGGCCTGCTGGCAGGTGTCCCTGACTGCTGGGGGGTGGGGGTGCAGGGGGACATGTGTGGGACATGTGTGGGGGCCTGCTGGCAGGTGCCCCTGACTGCTGGGGGGCGGGGTGCTGGGGGACATGTGTGGGGGAATGCTGGCAGGTTCCCCTGACTGTTGGGGGGTGGGGATGCTGGGGGACATGAGTGGGACATGAGTGGGGGCCTGCTGGCAGGTGCCCTGCTCTACGGGGGGTGGGGGTGCTGGGGGACATGTGTGGGGGCCTGATGGCAGGTGCCCCTGACTGCTGGGGGGTGGGGGTGCAGGGGGACATGTGTGGGGGCCTGCTGGCAGGTGCCCCTGACTGCTGGGGGTGGGGGTGCTGGGGGACATGTGTGGGGGCCTGCTGGCAGGAGCCCCTGACTGCTGGGGGGTGGGGGTGCAAGGGGACATGTGTGGGGCCTGCTGGCAGGTGTCCCTGACTGCTGGGGGGTGGGGGTGCAGGGGGACATGTGTGGGACATGTGCGGGGGCCTGCTGGCAGGTGCCCCTGACTGCTGGGGGGTGGGGGTGCTGGGGGACATGTGTGGGGGAATGCTGGCAGGTTCCCCTGACTGTTGGGGGGTGGGGGTGCTGGGGGACATGAGTGGGACATGAGTGGGGGCCTGCTGGCAGGTGCCCTGCTCTACGGGGGGTGGGGGTGCTGTGGGGCATGTGTGGGGGCCTGCTGGCAGGTGCCCCTGACTGCTGGGGGTGGGGGTACAGGGGGACATGTGTGGGGGCCTGCTAGCAGGTGCCCCTGACTGCTGGGGGTGGGGGTGCTGGGGGAAATGTGTGGGGGCCTGCTGGCAGGTGCCCCTGACTGCTGGGGGTGGGGGTGCAGGGGGACATGTGTGGGACATGAGTGGGGGCCTGCTGGCAGGTGCCCCTGACTGCTGGGGGGTGGGGGTGCTGGGGGACATGTGTGGGGGACTGCTGGCAGGTGCCCCTGACTGCTGGGGGGTGGGGTCCAGGGGGACATGTGTGGGGGCCTGCTGGCAGGTGCCCCTGACTGCTGGGGGGTGGGGGTGCAGGGGGACATGTGTGGGACATGTGTGGGGGACTGCTGGGAGGTGCCCCTGACTGCTGGGGGGTGGAGGTGCTGGGGGACATGTGTGGGGGCCTGCTGGCAGGTGCCGTGCACTGCCGGGGGTGCTGGGAGACATGAGTTGGTGATCATATTGCAACGTGACATGTGGCTTGGGTGGGGGGCATGCCCATGGTGGATGGGCTGCCTGCGGGACATGACCAGGGGTGCGGGGTAGTCCCCTGTGGTGTGGGCTGCCTGCAGGGGCTGTGGAGGGGGTAGAGGGGACACCTGGGAGGACCCACACTGCCAATTCACGTGTAGGACTCCCCGCGCACCCCCAAAATACGCGTTCCCCTCTCTGACAGCAAAATTGCGTGTGAAACTTCCCGCGCACCCCTGAAATACACGTACCAAGCCCAATTGCGTGTGAAACTTCCCGCACTCCCCTGAAATACACTACCAAGCCCAATCGCGTGTGAAACTTCCCGCGCACCCCCGAAATACACGTACCCAGGCCAATCGCGTGTGAAACTTCCTGTGCACCCCTGAAATACACGTACCAAGCCCAATCGCGTGTGAAATTTCCCGCGCACCCCTGAAATACACGTACCCAGACCCAATCGCGTGTGAAACTTCCCGCGCACCCCCGAAATACACGTACCCAGGCCAATCGCGTGTGAAACTTCCCGCACACCCACGAAATACACGTACACAGGCCAATCGCGTGTGAAACTTCCCGCGCACCCCTGAAATACACGTACCCAGGCCAATCACGTGTGAAACTTCCCGCGCACCCCTGAAATACACGTACCCAGCCCAATCGCACGTGAAACATCCTGCGCACCCCTGAAATACACGTACCCAGGCCAATCACGTGTGAAACTTCCCGTGCACCCCTGAAATACACGTACCCAGCCCAATCGCGTGTGAAACTTCCCGCGCACCCCTGAAATACACGTACCCAGCCCAATCGCACGTGAAACTTCCCGCGCACCCCTGAAATACACGTACCCAGGCCAATCACGTGTGAAACTTCCCGTGCACCCCTGAAATACACTACCAAGCCCAATCGCGTGTGAAACTTCCCACGCACCCCCGAAATACACCTACCCAGGCCAATCGCGTGTGAAACTTCCCGTGCACCCCTGAAATACACGTACCCAGGCCAATCGCGTGTGAAACTTCCCGCGCACCCCTGAAATACACGTACCCAGCCCAATCGCACGTGAAACTTCCCGCGCACCCCTGAAATACACGTACCCAGGCCAATCACGTGTGAAACTTCCCGTGCACCCCTGAAATACACGTACCCAGCCCAATCGCGTGTGAAACTTCCCGCGCACCCATGAAATACACGTACCCAGCCCAATCGCACGTGAAACTTCCCGCGCACCCCTGAAATACAGGCACCCAGGCCAATCACGTGTGAAACTTCCCGTGCACCCCTGAAATACACTACCAAGCCCAATCGTGTGTGAAACTTCCCGCGCACCCCCGAAATACACCTACCCAGGCCAATCGCGTGTGAAACTTCCTGGGCACCCCTGAAATACACGTACCAAGCCCAATCGCGTGTGAAACTTCCTGCGCACCCCTCAAATTCACGTACCAAGGCCCAATCGCGTGTGAAACTTCCTGCGCACCCCTGAAATACACGTACCCAGGCCAATCGCGTGTGAAACTTCCCGTGCACCCCTGAAATACACGTACACAGGCCAATCGCGTGTGAAACTTCCCACGCACCCCTGAAATACACGTACCAAGCCCAATCGCATGTGAAACTTCCTGCGCACCCCGAAATACACGTACCCAGGCCAATTGCATGTGAAACTTCCCGCGCACCCCTGAAATACAAGTACCAAGCCCAATCGCATGTGAAACTTCCCACGCACCCCTGAAATGCACTTACCCAGGCCCAATCGCGTGTGAAACTTCCCACGCACCACCGTAATACATGTATCCTGCTGAAATCGCATGTGAAACTTCCCGCGAACCTCAGTAATACACGTACCCCACTCGCACAGGCCCTTTCGCGTGTGAAACTTCATGCGCACCCCAGTAATACACGTACCCCGCTTGGCGTTTGCTGTTTGGCAGCCCTGTAAACTGGTCCAGAGTTAGCACAGCCCTTTGCGCTGAATTGGGAATTTTGATGGCTTTTCCTTGCACGAGGGCGTTCTTGGGGGCGTAACTGGCGCTGCTGCAGGGTCGCTGCGCCACTCTGCGCCACGGCTGGTTTTGGAGGCTAAAATCCATGAATACGCTGTGCGCGGAAATCGATTTTAGCGCACGCGGCTGGCGCAGACATTCGCACGCGCACACTGTGCGCCAGCCGCATGCGCCACTTTTGTGCGAAATTCTATGAATTACCCTGTTAATCTTTTTGCAGTGTTCCCTAAGGGAACTGCACTGGATTCTGCCTTACAGTGGTGTACAGCGGTGGGATTTGTATTGAGTATACATTTTAGAGTGAAGTGGGAGAATGGGAAAACAAGCTCCCCCCAATCTCTTCACGACCATGGCCTAAAGGATCACGACCCAGGCACCCCCCACAGGGCGAGTTCGTCTATCTACCAGATGACAAAATACTGTGGTTCAGGAACATAAGGGTATGCCCACCAGCCTGTCCGACTCAAGCCGACACCTGCGGCATGGATGAACTCGACTAAGACAACGGCCACAAGTATCCACATCGTTAGAGATGCCATAACGACCTAGCCAACTGCCAAGAACACACGTGCCACCATGCACACTGGTCGCTCACACACCAACCTATGACGTAGGTGACTGACACACCCACCGACGTGCATCATTGTTATTTTTCACATAGGCCTTTTTATAGTAGCGCAGAAACGCAAGACGCTTGAAGAACTCATATATACGTTTGCTGACGCTTCTCCCACCACTCTCCCTGTGATGATGCCATCATTTATACCTAACACTGCTTGTGACGCCATGTCAAACCGCAACCTCTGTACAATGGATTATGCATCGCCACCCATGAACTAGGCCCGAGTAGGCCGCAAGCGAGAGCCTCATCATGAAAACCCTCTCAGAGCAAGAGTACAAGTGCTGATCATGCAGAACGAGCCCCAGCGAGAGCTCATAGCCAAGGCCACGATGTTACAACTCGCATGCTACCAGCCGGCGCCAAGGTTACACCTGTAAAAAAAAGCCAAGCCCACAGAAACGAAATACAAATCTAATGTGCAGAATTCTGCTCCAGCTACGGCCTCTCCACACGTGACCAAGCCGATCTGACAAGGTGCCAAACCCACGAGACAGAAAGTCGCCTGTGTCTGGGACACAGGTTGCAACAGTGAAGCAGCAAGATGGACACCTACGGCGATGGGAACAGCCCGCTCACAAGTCTATGAGCAGACCTGTACATTGTCTGCACAAACACATAGTTGCACATTGTTGCTAATGACAGGTACACCTCGAGCTGGGAACAACGATGGTCATAGGCTTGGGGGCTCGCGAGAGGACCAATCAGAACGCAGGGGGACTCATCACTGACGCCACTAACATTAGCCAAATATCAGGGGTCCTCTTGTAACGATTTTCAAGTATCTAATAGTAGGGACAGCCCAAGTATACCACCTGACTCATCCTTAACCACTAATATCCTTCTCTATATGTATCCTATACTAACCCTACCACTCGGGGAACCAATCCGAAGTGGCAGTAGGTTTTTTGCTAACTTTCCCAGGTGATGCAAGTAGCGCGTCATACTGCTGTAAAAAGGGCCTGCGAGCCCCACTAAGATTGAGAGTCTGGACAGATGCGTACGATCCAAGACCCATCCCTGCCGTTGTTATAATAAACAGCAGAACCACCTTGCTCCTTGTGTGTGTCTCATACTCATTCAGGGAAGCATGGGAGGAGTTGGGGCCTCCCAGCCCAGTGGTCCGCGGACAGCTCAGCCGATCCCGGGATAATCACCCCGACAAGTTGGAGGCACTGCAGAGATCTGTTTAAGGTCTACCCTTTTGAGGTTTTTTTCATTTTCCAAGGCCTCTCGTTGCGAGGAGGCCCGGCGGTGTGTCCCCCTCTGCCGCTGTCCCCTTTTGAGGACTACAGGACCATCGCGGAACTGCGAGAAGACCGGACAGCGCAATCCGGATATTGGCCCTCGGGATCCGGTTGAGAAGTATCCCGCCCGCGGTTGGCGAGTGTCCAGACGTGGTCCAGACGAGGGGAGGTGGCGAGCCACTTGGAGGGGTGCACGCAGTAGAGCGGCCCCGCATCAAGAGAACTTGGTGAGTATGACACACCCAGCAAGCAATGTGAGATTGTGAGGGAGGGGGGAGGAGTTGTAATAAGGGAGGCAGGAGGTGTTATTACAGTGTGTGGCGAAGATTTGATTAATAAGTGTTGATAGACGAGTGAGCGGTAACGGGACAGGCACGAGGGCCGTCCTCTACCACATCACGGAAGCAGAGTGGGTGGAGCCAGAAGGCACCACGTGTGGTTGCTCGTAGACACTGATTGGTCTAGATCGTGGGCACCTGTAGAGGGGGTGTGTGTGGCTTTCCTACGAATTGGCGTTTTCGATCAATGAGTAGATGAGGATCCCTATTGATCGAGCAGTGAAACTCGATAGATAGATGACGTTTTCCTGTATGATGTAGCTAGATTGTTGCCAAGTACGGAAGATAATTGGCTGGTTAAGCCCTACTGGCGAGGGGCGTGTCACACGCGAGGCGACGCAGTGTGCGCAGTATGATTATAAGAGTGTATTGTTGGTGACCTTGTTCCGGGCGTAACAAGAGGACAGCTGTGGGGTTAACGGGGACAAGAAGTTAAAACTTATTGCGCGCTCTCTTGAAGTGTAAAGATCTTACCGGTAGTATTTGAAAGAGGATGGTGACGTCACCCGTAGGGCCTTCATAGGACACCTTAACCACATTGCGTTGTTGAAGGGTGGTAGTGGAGTGAGCAGAAGACAAGGGCAGTAAAACCGAGGTGGGGAGGGTGCGCACGGAGACCGCCGGCCACCCCTAATGCGGGAAGGGTGGAAAGGGGGAAGTGACCATGCATGGAGAACGCCGGCCACGCTGAGTAAGTTGGAAGAAGGAGGGGAGTGGAAAAGGTGGGGCGGCTGTACAAGCACGTCACACAGGGCACGCAGCCGCAGGGGGCTTCGTGCACCATGGCCACAGGGGGCAGTACCAACAGAATCAAGGAAGAAAACAGAGGAAAAGGACTGTATACTTGTAATTGTTATACTTGGTTGTTTTACTTTTAGTGGACGGTCGAAAGTCCCCAATCTACGGGGCCAGGTAACGACAGCTGTGCTAAGGGGAGTTAAAAGCACAGTGTAACCATTTCATATGGGTCAGGATCGGGAGGGTGGGGGAACCCTCTGACTACCACCCTCCAACATATTTGTTAAACGCTGTCACCCCATAGGGAAAAACTCATCAAATATAGCATAGAATGGACACAAGGAACAGACAACAAAATGACAACTCCATGGCTGCCTAATGGCAGTTTTGACTCGCACGTCCAACACTCACTGCTGACACACATACACAACACGTACAAAGGGAAGAATTTGGCACATCACGTGGAGGTGTTTAAGTTGTGGAGGATGTTCCAGGGATCCTGGCCAGGGCCAACTGGAATGTTCACCTTGGAAGGGACGACAGAAGGGAAGGGGAGCGAAGAAACAAAGGAGGGGAAGGAGATTAAGGAGGAAGAAGGAAATGTGGAAAAGGCGAACAGTAGCGCACAGTGCGCGGGAAGAGACAGGAAGGGGGATGAAAGGCCTGGTACTGTACATGAAGTAGAAGTAAAGAAGGAAGGGACAGAAGACATGCCCCTAGCGAAAGTAGTGAAGAAGGAGGAAGGTGCGTAATATATTGTGTGACGGAGCTAGGAGAAGCAGCAAGGCAACAACTGCGTACAGCCCGCCACCATATACCGCTACAGGTAGCTACCGGGGGGGAGGAGGTGACAAGCATGGTAGATCTGACTTGCACCCAGGTGCGCACAAAGGGAGGGAAGAACAGAGAGGAGCACATTTCAAACATAGGACAAGACGAATGGGTAGCAGCACAGGTGCTCTTAAAGCTGAGAGGGACATTATCAGGAGAAGAAAAAGAGGTGGTGAGGAGAATGAATAAGGACGATGCTGGTAGCACTGGAATGGGGGAAAGGAGAACAACACAAGGGAAGGAGAGCTGTCACAAGAAGAAGAGGAGATGTTGGAGGAACGATTGGCTGAATTAAAGGATGAGCGGAGTGCACTGATTAAGCAGCTCGAGAAAGAGGCACAAGGAAGGAGGAAGGAAAGGAAGGGAAGTAGGGATGAGTTAGAGAGAATGAAGGAGCGTACTGAAGAAAGGAAAAGGGAAGCGGAGAGGATGAAGGCAATAGCGAAAAGGGTATCCCAAGCAGAACAGCGTGATATGAAGAGAGGGAAAAGGAAATGGAACTATGGAAGAAGAAAATACTCTCTGAGAGCACCAGGAAATACGAAGAAGGTAAAGTAATAGAAAGCATATTAGAAAGGGAGAAAGAGAAATGGGAAAGTAAGAGAGAGGAAGAAAGGATATTAGCGAAGGTAAGTAGTGAGGTGATGGAGGAATTGAAAAAGAAAAGAGAGGAAATAGGTGGTGAAATAGTGGAAAAGAAGGAAGAGAAGAGAGGAGAGAGGAAAGTGGGGAATGGGGTAAGAACATATGTGCGTCGGGATGCGGAAGTAGCTACAACATCAGCGCAAAGGGGAGTAACTGGTAGAGGAGAACAGGAAGGAACGGATTTAATAGACTTAAAAACGGTGACAATAAGGGGGAAACGGACAGATTGGGGGTGGTCGTTCCTGGATGAATTTTGCAGCAAAGAAGAAGAGGGAGTGGGGAGAGAAGGAAGAAGCGGTGGCAGGGAGAGCTTAGATAAATTGTACATCAAACGCGCTAATGGGGAATCACCATGGGCATGTAAGAAGAAGGAAGAAGTGAAGGGAAGTGAGGAGCAGGTAAGAGAAGTGGCAGGAGGACCAACACGTGCAGTTACATCCACATCATTACGCCCAACACGCACACCCACACCCGCACCTGAACACACACCATACATCGGCAGGCTCAGAGACCTCCCAGGACGCAGACAGGAAGAACGGCCACGCACACCTGCAGTAAACCAAGAGAGCAATAGGAGAGGGGGGAGAAATTAAAGAGAAGATACGACAAGCAGCGGTAATATAGATATGGCAGCAGATTTACTTGACACAGAGGAAGAGGAGGAGAACACAGATTCCACCCCGCGACAACTAGGGGGACAGATGGGGTACAATTTAATGCCACTATTAGAGAGTGGAGGGGTTAGACCACAGTATGTCCCTTGGAAGCATGCTGATAAGGAGAATATAAAGTGCAGGCTCCCATCACTAAGCGGATGAGCGGGGAAATGGATATACAAGATGGAAAAACGCACCGCAGGACAGAAACTAGCAGTGGGAGACGTGAAGGGTCTATTAATATCAATATTTGGAGACGCGGCAGACAATATTTGGAAGAGTACAGCAGTGGGGGGTGTTTTTGAAATATCAACCATCAGTGTCCTGTGCTAGATAAGCAGAGGTGGCAGCTGAACAGTGGAGTGACGAAGTGATAAGCCCCCTACTTTGGTAAGTATAAGTAAGTATATAGAGCTCAGAAAGAACCCTGCTCCACGTCAGGTCCAGCGCCAGACAATAAAGATAGTACAAGGGGTTGTTGTATTTTCATGAAGTATATTTATAACAGACAGTTGCCCTATAGAGACACGTGTTTCGGCGACTCACTCGCCTTTTTCAATCAGGGCTAATTATTAAGACAGAGATCAAAAGGAGGGGGAAGGGGAAGGATTGTTAGGAGTAATAAAGAAAACATCAAAAAAGAGAAAGAGCAAAAGAAACAAATCGTTAGATTTTTTGTGTGTACAAATTATATTTGTATTGATGTCTTTAAAATGCGGAGAGTTTGCTTACCTAATTGGTGAGAGACATAATTCACTTTATCAAATAGGGTGGTGAATTTCATGGGATCAATCCCGCCTGTTAAAAAATTATTATTATACCCAGTCGTGAACATATTCATTTGAGATATTGGTTAGACGTTGGTCTAATGTTTAGCGAGCACTGTGCACCAAACGAATAATTTCAAAAAGTGTGCTCTGGTACTAATGTCAAATCAAATCAGTAAAATAGTGCTTAACCGGTTTACCTGATTAGCCAATTTAACATTATTTCTGTGCATTATAAAGTATATATTCTGGTAGCTTTGTTATAAAACAACTGTTCCCATAATCTGTGTATAAGCTGAGATTATGCATTATTTAACCATCTTAATAGGTTCACATCGTTAGACGTAATCAATAGTCAAACTTGGCTAAACAGTAGTGGAAAATGTTGTTTACCTGACAACGCGTAGTTAACGCACATTATATGTCATACTGCTGGTGCACTCAAGTGCTGGCACGAATACATTTGGGAAGCAATATAATGCTAAGGTTAAGGGCTTAAGGCTTACCTCACAAGAGGTGGTCTCCTTCACATGCGTCAGCGTCTGGAAGCGAGCACAGACGCCGCGCTTCCCATCAATAATAACACTGACGTCGCCATAGTGACGGCAGTCCTTCTACCCTTTCTGTTGTTGATCGAAAAGCAGAGCGCCATCTTAAAGATGTGTGAAGATTTCGAGTTTTGCTTGTGTATAAATAGAGTCGGAAATTATACAATGTTTGAATAGATAATTGTGTTTACGAAAACTTTCACCATGTTAATGGAGAAGTTCTTTGGATTAAATATCATTCCTAAAATGAGTTTGCAATAGTATTTGCATTCATTTTAAATTGTAGAAATATGGCTCGAGCATAAATAGAATTACCATAGATAAAAAGCTATTGCTGATAGGTTTTATGTTATATATGAGATAGTGGATTTTCACTTGCATATTAGTATATGTATTAATGCATCAAACAAAAACGAAACTAATTTGTAATGTTAATTAGTGGTGGCAAGTCGCAATCAAATAGATATTCAGTAATAAAATCATCAATAACATCCAAACATCAATTCAAATATTACATTTCAAGAAGCATAAGTTTCATTAATTCCAAGGAACATCTAAACTTCAATTCAAGTATTACATTCGAAGAAGCATAAATTTCATTGATTCAGAGGAAGACTCCCATCTCATTGTCCGAGTTCAGGCCAACTTTTGTGGCTCTGAAGTGGCATATGGTACGAGCTTCCTGTTGTCTCAAAAGTAGTTCTCGATTCCCTCCTTTTCTTCCTATGCCGATTTTTTTGAGACCAATAAATTGAATGCCATTTTTATCATCCATTTGATGGTTCAGTTGCCAATGGACTGCAAGTGGAAATAGGGAGTCTTGACTCCCTGTTGATGAGAGGTGTTCTCTTACTCGTATCCTTAGCTCACGAATAGTGCTGCCCACATATATCTTCTTACAGGTGCAGATAATTGCGTATACTACAAACTTGGATTTGCAATTGGTGTTCTCTTTAATCATGGTGGATATACCGAAGCTGTCTGTAAATTTCATGGCAAAACCATGTGCATATTTGCACATTGTGCAGCATCCACATTTTCTAAACCCCAGACTAGATGTTTGTAGCCAGGTGTATATTGGAGGTTGATCCTCTTCTGGTAGCATAGAAGGACTGATAGTTGATTTAATTGTTCGGGCTCTTCTATAGATCATTGTTGGTTGATCGTCAATGTGTTTACGGATATGCTCATCTAGTTTCAAGAGATACCAGTTTTTGCGTGGTATTGTTCGTAAAATCCCATTATTTGCACAAAAAGTGGTGATGAATTTTACAATGTCAGGTCTTTTAACTGCTCCTGAGTGTGTTAATTCAAGAGTTGAATCTCTAGTGATCTTATGGGCTTTGTCAGAAGCTGCTTTTATGAATCTTGTTTTGTATCCTCGTGCTTTAAATCTGTTGTGTAGCGTTTCGCATTCTTGTTCAAATATTTGTGAATCAGTACAATTGCGTCGGGCTCGGATGAACTCGCCTTTAGGAATGTTGTTCTTCACAGGATCAAAATGGCAGTTTGTAGCAAAAAGGGTTGAATTTACCTCTGTCTGTTTGCGATATGTTTTTGTTAGTAACTTGTTTTCTTGAACATAAATGGTAAGGTCTAAAAAGTTTATTTCTGTTCTACTGGACATACCAGTAAAGACTATTCCAAAAGAATTACAGTTTGATCTCTTCATGAATTCATTCAATTCTTCCGGTGTTCCTTTCCATATTAGTAGTACATCATCTGTAAAGCGTGACCACATCACCACATTTTCATTGTACATTGTATCCGTGTAAATATGTATATCTTCAAACATCCCCATGAATAGGTTAGCGATAGCTGGGGCAAATTTTACTCCCATCGCTACTCCTCTTTTTTGTCGATAGTACTGGTCATTAAAAAGGAAAATGTTGTTAGTTAAAGTTAGGGATAGCATTTCTTTTAACATTTCTACAAAATGATAATGAGAGGCGGAATCTTCTCTGAACGTGTATTGTAGCGTTAACAATGCTGCCTCATGTTCAATCGAAGTGTACAGCGCCTTGACATCCCAAGTTGCTAATAAGTAATCAGGTTTCCATTCAATTTCACTAATTTTCCTAATTGTGTCTGTAGAGTCTTTTAGGTAGGCCTGAATTTTCGATACCCTGGGTCTGAGTGCATGGTCTAGATATTCTGCAATTCTTTCAGTGACCCAACCAATTCCATTGACTATAGGTCTACCTTCCGGTATTGTTTGGTAAGGTTTATGAATCTTAGGTAAAAAATAGATTATAGGTGTAATCGGCTGTTTGATCCAAATCCATGCCTTTTCTTGATCGGTTAATAAACCTTTCCTGTACCATGATTGAATTTGTTCTTCTACTTCAATTTGTATATTTGGTCGGGGATTAGTTGCTAGTAATTCATAGCAACCTGGTGTACTAAGATGGTTAAAGGCCATTGACAGGTAGTCCGATCTATTCATAATTACTACATTTCCACCTTTGTCGGCTTCCTTAATTACAATATTTTTATTGTTTTTAAATTTCCTCATAGCCTGTTGTTCAAGAGGGCTTAGGTTGTTTTTCCAGATTCCCTTTTGGGTCGGATTGTTTTGTCTCTTTCTGTTGATCAGTTTTGCCTTGTCAAGATCATCTGTCACGGCTTTGTAGAACGCATCAATCGTATTTTCAGGACTTAATTGAGGAGTACATTTAGAATGAGGTTTCATTTCTTCCTTGATGTGGCTGATAGGCTTGATTTTCAGTTCTTGTAATGTTTGGTGTATTGAATAAGAAGATGGTTCTTGAAAGGACCTAATTGCAAAGACATTTTCCAAATTTTGAATAGTGATATCACTCTCAATCGGTAGTGGTTCCTGGGGTCTTTGTTCTGATACTAGGGTTTCAAAATATTTCTTTAGTTTTAGTTTTCGTACAAATCGAAAAAGATCTATATGTACTTCCGTAGTGTCATAGACGTGTGTAGGAGCAAAGGACATGAAATGCTACCAGAAGAGGATCAACCTCCAATACACACCTGGCTACAAACATCTAGTCTGGGGTTTAGAAAATGTGGATGCTGCACAATGTGCAAATATGCACATGGTTTTGCCATGAAATTTACAGACAGCTTCGGTATATCCACCATGATTAAAGAGAACATCAATTGCAAATCCAAGTTTGTAGTATACGCAATTATCTGCACCTGTAAGAAGATATATGTGGGCAGCACTATTCGTGAGCTAAGGATACGAGTAAGAGAACACCTCTCATCAATAGGGAGTCAAGACTCCCTATTTCCACTTGCAGTCCATTGGCAACTGAACCATCAAATGGATGATAAAAATGGCATTCAATTTATTGGCCTCAAAAAAATCGGCATAGGAAGAAGAGGAGGGAATCGAGAACTACTTTTGAGACAATAGGAAGCTCGTACCATATGCCACTTCAGAGCCACAAAAGTTGGCCTGAACTCGGACAATGAGATGGGAGTCTTCCTCTGAATCAATGAAATTTATGCTTCTTCGAATGTAATACTTGAATTGAAGTTTAGATGTTCCTTGGAATTAATGAAACTTATGCTTCTTGAAATGTAATATTTGAATTGATGTTTGGATGTTATTGATGATTTTATTACTGAATATCTATTTGATTGCGACTTGCCACCACTAATTAACATTACAAATTAGTTTCGTTTTTGTTTGATGCATTAATACATATACTAATATGCAAGTGAAAATCCACTATCTCATATATAACATAAAACCTATCAGCAATAGCTTTTTATCTATGGTAATTCTATTTATGCTTGAGCCATATTTCTACAATTTAAAATGAATGCAAATACTATTGCAAACTCATTTTAGGAATGATATTTAATCCAAAGAACTTCTCCATTAACATGGTGAAAGTTTTCGTAAACACAATTATCTATTCAAACATTGTATAATTTCCGACTCTATTTATACACAAGCAAAACTCGAAATCTTCACACATCTTTAAGATGGCGCTCTGCTTTTCGATCAACAACCGAAAGGGTAGAAGGCTGCCGTCACTATGGCGACGTCAGTGTTATTATTGATGGGAAGTGCGGCTTCTGTGCTTGCTTCCAGACGCCGACGCATGTGAAGGAGACCACCTCTTGTGAGGTAAGCCTTAAGCCCTTAACCTTAGCATTATATTGCTTCCCAAATGTATTTGTGCCAGCACTTGAGTGCACCAAAAGCAATATGACATATAATGTGCGTTAACTACGCGTTGTCAGGTAAACAACATTTTCCACTACTGTTTAGCCAAGTTTGACTATTGATTACGTCTAGCGATGTGAACCTATTAACATGGTTAAATAATGCATAATCTCAGCTTGTACACAGATTATGGGAACAGTTGTTTTATAACAAAGCTACCAGAATATATACTTTATAATGCACATAAATAATGTTAAATTGGCTAATCAGGTAAACCGGTTAAGCACTGTTTTACTGATTTGATTTGACATTAGTACCAGAGCACACTTTTTGAAATTATTTGTTTGGTGCACAGTGCTCGCTAAACATTAGACCAACGTCTAACCAATATCTCAAATGAATATGTTCACGACTGGGTATAATAATAATTTTTTAACAGGCGGGATTGATCCCATGAAATTCACCACCCTATTTGAAAAAGTGAATTATGTCTCTCACCAATTAGGTAAGCAAACTCTCCGTATTTTAAAGACATCAATACAAATATAATTTGTACACACAAAAAATCTAACGATTTGTTTCTTTTGCTCTTTCTCTTTTTTGATGTTTTCTTTATTACTCCTAACAATCCTTCCCCTTCCCCCTCCTTTTGATCTCTGTCTTAATAATTAGCCCTGATTGAAAAAGGCGAGTGAGTCGCCGAAACACGTGTCTCTATAGGGCAACAGTCTGTTATAAATATACTTCATGAAAATACAACAACCCCTTGTACTATCTTTATTGTCTGGCGCTGGACCTGAAGTGGAGCAGGGTTCTTTCTGAGCTCTATATACTTACTAATATTTGGAAGAGGGCAGGATTCCCCGGAGTCACAATAACAAACACGTCACATGACGGGGCGCCATTTGCCAACTGCAGGCATGCATTATGGCAAGCCCTGAGGGTGCAATACCCAGACACATCAGATATAGGAGCAATTACCTCACGCAAGATGCGTGAGAATGAAGATCATGTTGATTATGTCCAGGAGATTCAGGAGAAGTGGTGCTTGGAAACTAGAGAGCAGTGGGACAAGACACCAGCAATTCTTTAACCACATACTAGTACAAGGGCTTCCGGAGGCAGTACAAAGACAACTGAAGAAGATAGTAGGAATGGAAGCTAAGGCCTGGCCTGAAATACAACTAACAATAATACACCACTGTAGGATGTGGCAAGAAAAGATGAAACAAAAGGAAGAAGATAGGAAAGCGGAAGAGGCAAAATTAGTGTAGAAAAAACAAACTAAGTATACCATGGAAGGAGCACTAATAACTACACCGACAACAATGACACCAAACCCCACGGAAGTAGTGGCTGTACAAGATCCCACACAGCAACAAATAGCACCATTACCACAAACACCACAACTTATAACACAACAGATGCCACCACCCCCACCATACACGGCTCCCACAGGAGGAGGGTACATGCTACCGGGAAATGGATATTACACCAGGGGAAGGGGCGGAATGATGAGAGGGAGGGGATATGGCCAACCTGCACAACAGCAAGGGGGAGGATTTTGGAGTTACTACCCCAATGGGCAACAAGGGTACCAAGACAATGCGGAGAGTTTCCCTTGGCAGGCCAGGGAACAACCTGTATGTTGGGTTTGTGGAATGTTGGGACACATGTCACGCACGTGTAGAATGAGACCCACCGCACCAGCCTGGGGGGAACAAGGACCACAAGGGCCTATGAGGGAGCAGCAGGTTTACCAGCAACTGCAGGGAACACAACAGAGCAACACACAGCAGCAAGTATCACCACAAAAACAGTTGCAGACATACACACCACCGCAACAGCAGGTGACAATAACACAACAACACCAAGTGCAACCAGTCCAACAGCTCACTCAACTACAGGACCATAAATTGACACCCATTGATACACCGCTACAACAAACACAGTTAGGGAGGGTGACTATCTTGGGACACAACCCTTACACAGGAAGCAGTCACTGTACCCTCAATAGGACAGCCCACAGACGTCCTTGGTGTTTCCCATCCTGTCGATAACACCCAATAGTGCTGAGGAACCACGCATTGAGGTAGCGATAGGTGACAAATAATTCTCCTTCCTTGTTGACACTGGGGCAACCAGGTCTTGCATAAGGGAGGGTACATTTTAAATGTCAGGCGAGGCCATGCACACTCAAGGATTCTCTGGGGCTAGAGGGTTGGTTCCCTTTACGGATAACATCTCCTTATCTATAGGAGATTATGACATGTCTGTCCTACTCCTGTATTCAAAGGAGTCACCAGTGAACATACTTGGAAGAGACATAATGAGCAGATTAAATATGACAATATCCTTCACGGAGAATGGCATAATTTGCTCCACACTAGGAATAAACATGCTTACTGCACGACATGTGGCCAGACAGTAGCTCGAGCTGAGCCTGTGGATGGCGAGCTGTTCCAATATGGAACGGACTTGGCATTTGCATGGATGCCAGGAATAGAAGGGAAGATTTGGAGGAGGCCAGCAGCATATTTGTTCAGGCCTGAGACACCAGCTAGTGAAACAGAGGGGAAGGTGATTTCGGTGAGCATCGAGAGCATTATAGCGACTGCAGATTACATCGCAGTACATGCCCAAGACAGGGAAGGGAGAGCATGGAGAGCAGTGATAGCCCTGGCTGAGGGATGCAGGCTCACGCAGGTGTCTGATGAAGAGCTCTTTTCATAAAACAAGGGAGAAGGAGAGATGGTATTTATGATGAGTGTCGACATCTGGTTAAGAGTAACATACAAGCAAGTAGCACTGAAAATGGCTATGGCACTCGAGGCACCTCCATCTACCCCAGTACCATTTTACAAGGAAGACATGGCTATGGTGCCAGCATCACTGTGGACCACCAGTCCTATGACGTGGGCTGCATAAAGAGCATTGGAGGAGTAAAAATAAAGTTGAAAAAGGGTGCAATAC
Organism: Ambystoma mexicanum; assembly: GCF_040938575.1. Taxonomy (NCBI): domain Eukaryota; kingdom Metazoa; phylum Chordata; class Amphibia; order Caudata; family Ambystomatidae; genus Ambystoma; species Ambystoma mexicanum. Next base: position 1,312,361,755 of record NC_090921.1, on the reverse strand, counting down.
TACCTAGAGTGAAGCAATACCCACTATCAAAAGAGGCAGATGAGGGCATATACAAAACCATAACAGCCCTGATAAATAATAACATATTTGTGCCATCCGAGTCAGCATGTAACACGGCTGTGTACCCAGTGCGCAAGACTAAAGGAGGGTCTTGGCGTTTCATCCAGGACCTCAGGCCCTTGAATTACATTGTAGAGGCAGAATACCCCATAGTAGCAAACCCAGCCACGATACTATGTAGAATACCAGCAGACGCATCATGGTTCACCGTGATTGACCTTAAAAATGCCTTTTTCTCAATACCTCTGCACCCAGATTCACAAGATTTGACAAGCTTCACATACAGGAATACAAAATGGAAATACACAAGGTTACCACAAGGGTACTGCGAGTCACCCTCAATTTTCAACAGAGTGATACAGATGGATTTGGGAAAAATTGAAATGGAAAGTACAGTGCTGCAATATGTTGATGATATCATAATTTGCAGCACAACTGAGGAGAGGTGCAGGGAAGACTCAGTAAAAATGCTGACAGTGTTGGATGAAAAGGGGTCAAGGTAGACAAAGAAAAGTTACAGTACTGTCAGAAACAAGTATTATACATTGGTCAACTAATATCCCAGCACGGAAGAAACATTGCACCACAAAGAGCACAAGCCATAACCAACACGCCACAACCACAAACTGTGAGGAAACTGCATCAGTTCCTGGGCCTGTGCAACTACTGTAGAGAATGGGTCTTCGACTACAGCTCATACATAGGACCCCTGCTCGAGGCATTGAGAGAGGCGCAAAAAGGGAACAATAGGTTGGGGTCGACAAGAGAAATGAAAGAGGTGTTTGATGAGTTGAAACACACCATATCCACAGCTCCCGTACTAGCCACTCCAAATAACTAACATCAATTTATCATTTTTTCACATTGCGACTCAGCAGTAATGAAAGCAGTATTGACTCAGAAAACTAGCATGGGACACAAGCCAATAGCCTTCTACAGCAGTCAGTTGGACACTGTCATGCTAGGACATTTCCCTTGCGAACAGGGTCTCGCCGCAGCTGCGTTTGCAGTGGAGAAATCATCATTGATAACGATGGGGTGCCCCACCACATTATTTGTGGTGCATGCACTGTTTGCAATTTTGAACAAACCTAAGCGTCAGGTTATGAGATCATCTTATCTAGACCCGAATCGACAATTGTCAGATGCAGTAATGTAAACCCAGCCAGATTCATAGCGGAAGTTGTTGAGGAAGGTGATTATGCTCACGATTGCACACAGACTATCGAAATGTACTCCAAAACAAGGAAAGTGGAGGTGGATGCCCTTAAAGGGGGTGAGATATTGTACATTGACGGTTCGTCAACAATTGACCAAAGCGATGGGATAAGGAGAACTGGGGCAGCAGTAGTAAAAATGACAGAAGATTTGATGTATGTCCCAGTAAAATGCGTGCAATTACCTCAGCATTATTCGGCTCAGGCAGCGGAATTGGTTGCGCTGATTTTGGCACTAAAGGAAAGTGTTGACAAAAGAGTTACTATATATTCTGACAGCGCATATGTGACATCAACGGTGCACTCCGGGTTGAGAAAATGCCAGAGAAGGGGGTTTAGAAGAGCTGATGGCACCCTAGTGCAACATGCCCTCTTGCTAGCAGAAATGATTGAGGTAATTAATGACCCCCAAGAGATAGCTTTGGTTAAATGCCCAGCGCACACTAATGGAGTTGACTCTCGAAAGGAAATGAATCAGCAGACGCACATGCCAAGCATGCTGCATATTTTGGTGAATTATGGACCCCCCCAGAATCAGAGAGGGGGGCGGTCAATGGTAAGACAGATGATGATGAAGGAAGGGTACAATCATCTCCCTGCAACACAGATAATGGAATTACAGGCAGCCACACCAATGGCAGAAAAGGAACTGTGGGTAAAAAGAGGATGTATGATGTCCCCAACAGACGCGCTGTGGCGTCAAAATAATACTGGAAAAGTGGTCCTGCCGTTGGCACTGTTGAACACCGCCCTGGCCCAGCTTCATCATCCAGCACATACAGGAAAGGAAGTGATTGCAGCATGAATTAGGGAGGCTTGGTTCTGCCCCGAGTTAAATTCTCATGTTACTAATTTCATCAGCAACTGCCTCATATGCCAACAGTTTACGGCCGGTCACACGCTGCAAGTGATGAAAGGTACTATACCCCGGCCCGAAGGACCCTTCCTACACCTTCATATTGACTATGTTGATATAATCAATGTATGTCAAGGACATAGGTACATGATTGTAGTGGTATGTCCATTCTGCAGGTGGATCGAGGCCAGACCCTGCTCACACACGGATGCGTTTAGAGCGGCTAAATTTCTAGTGAGAGAGGTCTTCCCCAGGTGGGGTGTTTGCGAAGTGCTGCAGTCGGACAACGGCCCACACTTTGCTAATGAAATGTTTGAGCACATCGCATCTCTGCTGGGTATTAAACATAAATTTGCATGTGCATACCATCCGCAGGCCAACGGTACCTGTGAATGTCTGAATGGCCTATTGAAAGAGGAAATTGCAAAAATTCAGCAGACATCTAAAAAGAGCTGGTTGTACTGCCTTCTGCTGGCTCTATTTGAGCTGAGGAACATGCCAGGGTCTGATCACCACCTCACTCCCCACGAGGTGATGACAGGACGTCAAATGCACCTTCCTTTAACGCCAACATCAAGAGCATTTACTGACCATGAAAACACTGCAACTTTTCTTGGTGACGAAATGTATCAATATGTGTCTTCCTTGATTACTAGTGTCGCCTTTGTATCTCAACAGCTCGAGCGCACGCGGGGCAGGTCGAAGAGTTCTCAACAAGAAGACACCAACGAGGAACAAGAAAAGGAAGGACTATGCACTATTGCGGAGGGCGATCATGTACTTCTCCGCAACTTCAATAGAAAGTGGAACAGGCCACGCTTTACCGGACCCCACCTGGTAGAGGAAGTGGCTCCCAGAGCAGTGAAACTGCACGATAAGCGCGCCTGGAATCACCTACACGACGTAAAGCCTTAAAAACATCAGACCCGCCCTAGCGTTGACGACAGGGCCATTGCAAGACCAACAACACCAACAACGTCGGCTACAGAGAAGGATACAGCAACCACCGCTGAGGACAATTGTGTCACTACACTTGACCACTCCCCAGTCACAACCACTGTCATAGACGTTGGACGCTTGCCCATAGCCCACCCCATGGTCACGAGATCACAAAGTAAACAAACCTCTGCCCAATCCAGCCCCAGTTCCCCCTCCAAGGCCACCACCGATTGAAGGACTTTGTATAACAAACTTGGATGTTACACACACACATATAAAACACCTGTATGTTTTTCTCTATTTTTCTCTCGCACATGCAGGTACCGCACATCATTGTATTGTTTAGAAAGTAAAGTAACTAACAGTGTGCTCTGGCCAGGAGTAGATGCTGCCCGCAGATGATAACACCCCTGAGGCCCTATCACACCAATTTGTATATCATATAAGAAGGCCGAAGTACCTAAAAAGAAGAAGGGTACGCGTATATTATACCGCATTTGTTTTGGCCATAGAACAATCATTTCCCCATCTTCACGAGCACTTACCGGCTCTAAGAGATAGCTCACTAAGATTAGCGTGGGAACAGCTCTTCGCCTGGGCACTGAACGATTACTTGATAGGGAGAGCTTAATTAACAAATACTAACAATAATAACGAGCACATTAAGGATTTTCAGGCGGGCACCTTTAACGTCACAAGAATAAGCTGCCGGACTGCAGCGAGGTAAGAACAAAATGCTGGTGAGACTAGCTCTTGTAATAAAATTGATAGGAGTGTTGGTCATCACTGGTCTGTTGGCTGCCTCTGTATGGCAGAAAAGCTATGCTACCAATTTTGTGGCTGCACCCAGAACTAACATACCCCCTCCCACGGCTACAACAGGTATGATATCAGGTGGTACTAGTAACCCTAAAGGTAAGGGAGGTAGAGTTAAACGCAGCACATATACTGACAATAAAGGTATCGATCATTACATAACAGATTCAGCACACGTCTCAAACAACATGTGGTACCAGCACATGACCCAAATTGGTAAGCAGACAATGGAGGATAACTGCTATGTGTGCTCATTGATCCCATACGCCATGAGCGCATCAAGAACATTCGTTGCCACTGAAATACAGGAAAAGACAGCGCAATGTATAATATATCTGGCACTATTCCAAACGAGGGGACGATTCCAAGGAAAGGTGGTGATAATGCAGTGGGAAACAAGGGACACATATCCATACAAAAACAACTTCCTCAAGACATACTTGAGCTACCATAAAAGCAGCTTACATGCTGAGGTATTCAGATACATGACGAATGGCCCCGATAAAGGAGAAACAAAGAAAGTGACACTAGAATACCTGCCGTGCGATTGGTACGCCACAGAAGTTCCTGGTGTGCAATGATGCTGGGAGAGGCCTCTGATAACAATAACTGGGAAAATATACATGAACAATGAATGGGAAATAGTAGTGGTTGGGAGCAACATGATAACAAGAGAAAATATTACCACCATACAGGAGCACAACGACAGATGCTGGACGACGTGGGGTAAATATGTACCCATTCTGACATGGATGGAGAAGGATGAAGACCCAATAAGCATACTACCACTGATCGCACCCAAGCTATGCTACCAACACAAAGGAGATGTGGATGTGGGATACAACACCAACTGCGGAAGCGTATTAGAACTACCAGAGGGGGGTGCTGGAATGGCAGTAATAATGGACCACTATTGGGCGTGCGGGGATAAGGCATACCACACCTTGCCTCCATTGTGGAATGGAATATGCACCATGGTACACATCAATGTACCATCACTAGTAGTGCCCCAAAAACATGTTAACATGGCCAATTTCCCCAGGATGGACAAAGGGAAGAAGAGGAGGAAAACTCTGTACAATCACAAGGAGAGAACAACAACAACAATAACATCCTACCGAGAATGAAAAGACAAGGAGAACCCCTGACAGGAAACTACCTGTGGGGAAGATCGGAAACAGCACTCTCCTCTATTCCACCAGAACACAGGTTATTTAGCAGGGCTGCAATGTTCTTCTCGTCAATAATACACCCAGGACTACAAGCATATGCAAACGCAAAATGGCTTCACATCACCCGTGGGAACTGATGATGACGATTAATTCGACAGTAAATGGATTCAACGCCATAAAAGAAGAGCTGCGGGCGGTAAGAATGGTAGCACTACAAAACAGATATGTACTGGATCTTCTCACGGCTATAGAAGGAGGAGTTTGTGCGAAAATTGGACAATCATGCTGCACATTCATTCCTGCTAACGATGCAGATAATGGGACACTTACTGAAGCAGTATCACAACTGGCCCAGATGCACTCCAAAATGATGGAAGAAAGCAAAGGGGTGAAGAGGATAATAGTTGGTTTTCATTTTTATGGTCATGGATGCCATCATAGCTGTCAGGTGGACTGAAGATCATAGTTGGATGCATAATATTAGCTGCAGCGGTGTCGATTGTAATAAGGTTCTGGAAAGCCAGGAGAGCCAGCACTACAGACGAAATGATAGAAATGGTTGGCATGCACCCTTTGATGCCAACTGATGATGACCAGCACACCGACGTGATAATAAAGGAAAGAGAGAGACTGCGTAAACAGATCATTACTAACCACTTGGATCCGCCATCTGTAAAATTGGAGAACCCAAGAAACCCGAGGAGCTATGTTGGAAGATGGGTATACCGCAAACCAGGAGGTAGCTGTGTTTATATGTACTGGTCGTTCGAAGATCATGTTAACCACTATGGACACTTGGCTGGAATAACTTAAGTATGGAGAGTAAGAGGAGATAAAGAAAAGGATATGTTTGTGGTCGACAAGTCGACCAGAGGGGGGGCTGAAGTGGGAGAATGGGAGAACAAGCTCCCCCCAATCTCTTCACGACCATGGCCTAGAGGATCACGACCCAGGCACCCCCCACGGGACGAGTTTGTCTATCTACCAGATGACAAAATACCCTGGTTCAGGAACATAAGGGTATGCCCACAAGCCTGTCCGACTCAAGCCGACACCTGCGGCATGGATGAACTCGACTAAGACAACGGCCACAAGTATCCACATCGTTAGAGATGCCATAACGACCCAGCCAACTGCCAAGAACACACGTGCCACCATGCACACTGGTCGCTCACACACCAACCTACACGAAGAACATATTCAGTGCTATGACGTAGGTGACTGACACACCCACCAACGTGCATCGTTGTTATTTTACACATAGGCCTTTTTATAGTAGCGCAGAAACGCAAGACGCTTGAAGAACTCGTATATACGCTTGCTGACGCTTCTCCCACCACTCGCCCTGTGATGACGCCATCATGTATACCTAACACTGCTTGTGACGCCATGTCAAACCGCAACCTCCGTACAATGGATTATGCATCGCCACCCATGAACTTGGCCCGAGAAGGCCGCAAGCAAGAGCCCCATCATGAAAACCTACTCAGAGCAAGAGTGCAAGTGCTGATCATGCAGAACGAGCCCCAGCGAGAGCTCATAGCCAAGGCCACAATGTTACAACTCGCATGCTACCAGCCGGCGCCAAGGTTACACCTGTAAAAAAAAGCCAAGCCCACAGAAACGAAATACAAATCTAATGTGCAGAATTCTGCTCCAGCTACGGCCTCTCCACATGTGACCAAGCTGCTCTGACAAGGTGCCAATCCCACGAGACAGAAAGTCGCCTGGGTCCCACGTCTGGGACACAGGTTGCAACAGCGAAGCAGCAAGATGGACACCTACAGCGATGGGAACGGCCCGCTCACAAGTCTATGAGCAGACCTGTACGTTGTCTGCACAAACACATAGTTGCACATTGTTGCTAATGACAGGTACACCGCAAGCCGGGAATGACGATGGTCCCAGGCTTGGGGGCTCACGAGAGGACCAATCAGAATGCAGGGGGACTCATCACTGACGCCACTAACTTTAGCCAATCATCAGGGGTCCTCTTGTAACAATTTTCAAGTATCTAATAGTAGGGACAGCCCAAGTATACCACCTGCCTCATCCTTAACCACTAATATCCTTCTCTACATGTATCCTATACTAACCCTACCACTCGGGGAACCAATCCAAAGTGGCAATAGGTTTTTTGCTAACTTTCCCAGGTAACTCAAGTAGCGCGTAATACTGCTGTAAAAAGGGCCTGCGAGCCCCACTAAGATTGAGAGTCTGGACGGACGCGTACGATCCAAGACCCATCCCTGCCATTGTTATAATAAACAGCAGAACCACCTTGCTCCTTGTGTGTGTCTCATACTCATTCAGGGAAGCACTGGAGGAGTTGGGGCCTCCCAGCCCAGAGGTCCGCAGACGGCTCAGCCGACCCTGGGATAATCACCCCAACAAGTGTGCTTCTGATACTTTAGTGCAACCAACCACAAAGCTTAACACTGTAAAAGCTATTTTTTAACAAGTCAACTATGCAAAGTTACAGCCAGGAGACCCTTTCTGCAAAAACTGCTGATTGTTTAAGAGTTCTTTGTAGACACAAGGATCTTCCTGTTAAAGGCAAGAACATGGAACTAATAGAAAGATTGTTAGAAAACCAAAGTCTGGGTAGTGGTTCAGAGGAACCTACCTCCCCAGCAAATGTAGACAACAGTGATGAAGGTAATATGGATCAAAGTATTGATAATAGTGTTGTAGAGTTGGAAGCGGAAGAGGAAACTAATGTAACTGTTCTCCCTGGCCCTCTGCCTGCTCTACCACCTCAACCTGTGTCTACTGGACCTGTGTCAGGTCCCACACTAAGTCCTGCATTCATTGAACTAGAAAAAATGAGGCTTGAATTATTAGAGTTCAAAAGAATTAGTGCTCAATCTGAACAAAAGCACCAAGAACTATGGCTCAGAGACATGGAGCTCAAGCATGAGCTAGAGATGAAGAAATTGTCTGTTCAAAATGCTTCTCTCTCCGGATCCTCTAAGAGTTCCAGTCCCAAAAGACCCTGGATGCCTAAAGAGATTTTGGGTATGTATGAACCTAAGTTGGATGTGTTGGATTGGCTGGCTATGTTTGAATATAATCATGGGCTCCAGGACATCACAGGGAATCATTTGCTTCCTTGGTTGTTCTCTAGGCTCCCCCCTGTTGCATCTGATGTGGTAATGGAGTTGGGGGAGGTGGATAGGATGGACTATGAATGTGTGAAGCTAGCTTTAATAGCTAGATTTGGGAAGACCACTTCCCAGTACCTTAAGGGGTTTAGGACCCTCAAAAAGCATGATGGTACCCCTTGGGCCACCTGGGTGAGTGAAAGTTTGAAGAACTTAGAGGGATGGATTAAGGGTTACAGAGTGAACACTTATGAGGGAATGAGAAATCTTGTTATGTTGGAGTCAATTTATGATGCCTGCTCTCCTGAGCTCAGACACCACCTAGCTGATTCAAAGGAATTAGATTCCAAGAAGCTAGCTAAGGCTGCTGACTTGTGGGTTGCCAACAGGGCTACTCACAAGGATTCTGGGGCTACTCAGAAAAAGGATGAGGGGAAACAGCCTAAAAAGGACTCCTAAGAGAATTCTGATAATTCCAATCCTAAAGAGGGCCCCAAACAAAACCATAAGGGTAAGCCACAAGGGAAACCAAATCAGGCTAGTGTACCTTCTGGTCCCAGACCAGAAGGAGGTCAGAACAAGCTACCATTCCAGAAAGCATTAGGAACATGCTATGTTTGTAAGGCTACAGACCATGTGAAAGGGGATCCAAGATGTAAGGGTAAACCTTCAGGAGTCCACACTGTCTCCTTAGCCTTCGCTCCAGAGAAGGTAGTCCAAAAGGCAAGTGGAAACTTTCTATTACTAACTGGTGAACCCATAGGAGTCTCAGCTAGTGTTTCTTTAGTGTCCTTGGGGTTGTGGGAACAACATAATTTAGATGTATATAATTCTATCCCAGATAATACTAAAGAGTATTATAAGGACAGTGTCCGGGTGAATGGTCAGGAGACTCCTGCCATTAGGGACACTGGGATGAACATAACTGTGGTGGACACATCTTTTTTCAAGGCAGAGGATGTTGCTAAGGCACCCAAATGCCTCACCAAGTTAGCTGGAGGGACTGTGCAGATGTGTCCCCAGTTACCAGTTCTCATCCAGTGCAATGATATGACTGTGAAGATACCTGTCAGTGTACAATGTGAGGTACCAGGAAGGGTTCTGTTGGGAAATTACCTGAAAACTCTTGGAGTAGTGTCACATACCCTCAGACCTCCTAGTAAAGGTTACAGAAGCTAACCAGACAGACACGGGAGAAAACCTTGAGAGGATCTCCCAAGGAGATAATGGAAAAGGAAATCACTCATACTCCACTGGAGCTACTTACTGCAATCTCTAAGCAACCAGAAGCAAAGGGGAAACCCAAGACTTCTAAGAAGAAATCAGCAGCAAGCACTCCAGTGCTTCCAACAAGGACTTTCCCTAGGTTGTCCAAAGTTACACCTGTAACTCCACCTCCAGCTGAGGCTGAGAGGGAGTTACAACCCTGTGTGGTTGAACTAGACTCTGAAGAAGAGCTAGTAGGAGGCCAAGAACATATTATAGATCTGGACCCTGCTGACCATCCTGAACTGCAGTCTTTACTCAGCTTTCCATAAGGCCCAAAGAGAATGTCAAACTCTGGAAGGTCTCCGCCACCAGGCAGCTTCTCAGGCTGATGGGCAAGAGCCTGGGAAGTATAGGTTGCACTGGGAAGATGGCCTCTTCTACAGTGAACCAACCGAGTCTGCACCTGGAGACTACACACGACTTGTGGTCACTTCTTAGTTCTTGCAACTAGCCCACGAGATTCCTTTGGCTGGTCACTTGAGTTTCAAGAAGACCAAGGAAAGGCTCTCACTCTACTTTTATTGGCCAAAGATGGGGGCTGAAGTAGATAAGTTCTGTAAGAGCTGTCACACCTGCCAAACTTCTGGCAAGAGTGGTTCCAAGAATGTGGCACCCTTAGTGCCTCTCCCAGTGGTGGGAGTCCCATTTGAGAGGGCAGGGATTGATATTGTTGGTCCCCTTGATCCTCCAACCTCCTCAGGCAACAGGTTTATCCTTGTTGTAGTAGACCATGCTACTAGGTACCCTGAGGCAAATCCTATGAGGACTGTTACAGCTCAGGCTGTGGCTAAGGCCCTCCTTGGTATTTTTACCAGGGTTGGGTCTCCTAAGGAGGTAATCTCTGACAGGGGGTCACATTTTATGTCCCACTACATGAAAGCCATGTGGAAAAACTGTGGCGTTACCTACAAGTTCTATACCGCCTACCACCCACAGATAAATGGATTGGTTGAAAGGTTTAATAGGACAATGAAGAGCATGATAGGTGCTTTAGAAGAACCCCTTCGAAGAAAGTGGGACCTTCTACTGCCATGCCTTCTCTTTTCTTATAGGGAAGTCCCTCAGGAGGGAGTAGGTTATAGTCCCTTTGAACTTCTTTATTGCCATCCAGTCAGAGGTCCATTGGCCCTGATTAAGGAGGGGTTGGAGAGTGCTCCATCCCCCAAGCCAGTCAGAGTGACTGAGTATGTGCGAGGACTCCGGAGGAGAATGTCACAGATGATGGCTCAAGCTAGTGATAACTTGAAGGCTGGTCATGCTTTGGTCAAGCATTGACATGATCAAAAGGCTAACATGATTGAGTTCACTCAAGACCAGCTAGTTCTTGCTATGATTCCAAGAAGGCAGAGGGCCTTGCAAGACAAATGGATGGGACCCTTCAAGGTTGTGGGAAAACTTGGAGAGGTGAACTATCTGGTGGACTTGGGCAATCCCAAGGAGGCTCCCAGAGTCTTCCACACCAACAGACTAAAGGCTTATGTCTCTAGGCCTGAAGTAGGAGCTTTGCTTCTAGCTTCAGCAGCAGAAGAAGAAGAGAGTGAACCTCTCCCTGATCTCCTCAGAGGCTTAGCTTACCTTTGGATGAAAAGATTGAAGGAGTTAATCTCTCTTCAAATATGACAACTGAGCAACAAGAGGAGTGCAAATCTCTGTTAAATCAGTTTGCTTCCCTGTTCTCACTTTCACCAGGCTTGACCCCTTAGGGCCAGCATGATATACTCACTGGTGACTGTCTGCCAGTAAAAAGCAGAGGATACAGAATGTCAGAAAATGTAAGAGCCCACATCAAAGGAGAGGTCAGCAAGATGCTTGACCTCGGGGTAATAGAGCCTTCTACTAGTCCATGGTCTAGCCCAGTTGTGCTAGTACCAAAGGCAGGATCCAAAGAATTGAGATTCTGTGTGGACTATAGAGCTCTTAATGCAGTCACCAAGACTGATGACCATCCTTTGCCAAGGACAGGTGAGTTGGTGGATAGACCTGGTGCAGCCAAGTTCCTCGGCACATTTGATCTGATGTCAGGCTATTGGCAAATAGCCCTGACAGACCATGCCAAGGAGTAAACTGCATTTTCAATCCCAGTTGGCTTATACCAATTTAAGGTTATGCCTTTTGGACTGAAAAATGCACCTGCTACATTCCAAAGGATGGTAAATCAGGTTCTGACTGGGATGGAGGACTTCTGCATGGCATACTTGGATGACATTGCAGTGTTCAGCGACTCCTGGGAAGTGCATGTTGACCACCTAGGACATGTTTTGCAGGCTCTTGAGAAGGCCAATCTGACCATAAAGGCAAGTAAATGCCAGATTGGACAGAGTAAAGTGGTCTACCTTGGACATGTGGTAGGAGGTGGTGAAATAAGGCATTTGCCCAGTAAGATTGAAGCTGTGCAAAATTGGACAACACCTACTACTCAGACCCAGGTGAGAGCCTTCCTAGGCCTCACTGGGTGCTACAGGAATTTAATAGAGAACTATGGGACCATAGCTTCTCCGCTGAATGTGATCTCCTCTCCTAAGTTCCCTAAGAAGGTCAAATGGAATGAGCGGTGCAATCAGGCCTTTGAAAACCTGAAGAAAGCTCTTTGTCAAGCTCCAGTACTAAGAACTCCTGACTTTCACCAAACTTTCATTGTACAGACAGATGCTTCTAATGCAGGTATAGGTGCAGTCCTTAGCCAATTGGATGAGAAAGGTAGGGAACACCCCATTTGCTTCATCGGTAGAAAACTGAAGGATCCTGAAACAAGGTGGGCAACCATTGAAAGGGAGTGTTTTATTATTGTGTGGGCTCTGAAGAAGTTTAGGCCATACATGTATGGTTCTACTTTTGTTATTCAGAATGACCACCAACCCTTGAGATGGTTAATGCAAATGAAAGGGGAAAACCCAAAACTATTGAGATTGTCAATCTGCCTTCAAGGGTTTGATTTCACCATTGAGCACAGGTCAGGGTGTCACCACCAAAATGCTGATGGTCTCTCTAGGATGTTTGTAACCGACTAGAGGTATGAGATTCATCCAGGAGTGGATTCAATCCTCCTGTCCCTTAGTCTGGGGGGGCGAGTGTTATTGATAATTCTCTTATACGGCTAATTTCCCAAACCTAGTGAGTCCCCCAGCAGCTTTGCTGGATTTTTGGGGTTTGTTTTTTTCTCCTGCTAAGAGTGAGACTCTTTTACTCCCACTCTTAGGCATGATTTGAGGTATGTCTTTGACTTGTTATGTGCTTATGGGCTATGGGGTTTCTTTTTACTCCATAGGGTATCATCTGTTTTTGGTATGTGTGTTACACAGCACCCTCAGTGCAGTAACACAGGGGTTTCACAGTGACACCCCAAACATAGACTCCATACCCTGGGACTGACTACTGTCTCCCAGGGTATGTAAAGTCACCATTGGCTTTACTAGCCCAAAATTGTTAACAGAACCAGTACAAACCATCATATTGTGGAAGTACTGTTAAGGGGTAATTCGATTGCCCCTGGGTCTGTTTTCAAGGGGGCACTGTCCCGTCCCCTCTTGTCGAGTTTCTGGCTGGTAGCAGTGGTTACCATGCAAAATATTCCACCGGAATATTCTCTATGGGATTTTCCCATTGATTTTAAATGCGCCACTTTTGGTGCAATGTTAAAGATGTCACTGCTTTATTTATTTGATATTAAATCACTGGTTGGGTCTTTTTTGCCAGAACTCGATTCTAAAATGGTGTTTGTGTCCGTCTCTGTAACTCTGACCAAGGTCGAGCTCTTTGTTCCACTTTTTGGCAGGCTTCTCCACAGAAGCCCTCCAAATGGTGCCACTCTGTCTGGGTTCCACAGGAGGGGTGGAGGGGGGAATTGACACCCTGGACTGCGTTGCTTCGGCAACCCAAGTCACACTCTACTCTGATTTGCCCAGTGGTGAGCCGCCCGGCTCACCACTTAGCATGTGTGATTGACAGTTAGGCTGATGAATGGGGTTTTTTCTGCATAAAAGCAGGGCCTTTGGGACTGGAACTTCAGAAGTCACCACAGGACCTATGAATCCGAAGAGGGAAGAAGCTGAGCCATCTGCAACGACAACACCACCGGTGGAGCCCTGCTGCAACGAACTCACCATTTTCCCAACGACAAGAGAAGATCTTCTGCTGGACAAGTCTTCTTCCTCTGAGCTGGTGGGATCAACCAGTTCACCCCTTTCGCCTTCCAAAGACGTCTCTGGCCAAGCACCCCGGCGGCTGGATAGCCAAGCTTCACCACTTTGACTGCGAATAAAAGGAACGCACCTTTTAACCGGAGAACTCTGTGGCTGGTTTCATCCCTGTGCAGTGCAACGACTCCAAGTTTCCTCCTCGACGGGATCCTCTCTTCCCCTGGTCGGAACAACAAACTGCAACCACTGGCAGGAACAACTGCCACTGCTGGAGCTTCCCCTCTCTTTAAGGTACTGTGTTCCACCTGGCCTCCCTTTCTTCGGATTGTTAAAGGTGACCCTTAAATCCTTGGCTTTCCAACTGGGTTGGCCCCAGACCTTCTAACTTTACCTTCTTGAATCACCCTAACCTCTTTTGAACAATCTGCAAAGACTTTTTAGTGCATTTTTAAACCGTGTGATCCTGGGCACATTTCGCCTTGTCCCCTTCAAAGTGGGCCTGGCCTATGAACTTTGGCTCTACAGTATATACTGCCTTTCTCCTCTTGCTGAGAACTCCTAAAAGTGTTGGGACCTGTTTTATTTCTATGCCCTGCCTTTTTCTCTCCCTTTAACTGCATTATTGGAGTGCCATCTAGGTTAAACGCACACATCTGTTTTAACAAATAGTGGTGTTTTGACCTAGACTTGTTTAATAATCATTAAGGGGGTTGTGTATACTTTACCTGACTGTGTTTTAACTTGCTTTTGATTGAGAGTGCTAGTATATGACTTAAAGTGTGTTTTAAATAAATAATTATATACTTTTGATACAAAGCTCTGGTCAGTGTTTGTTTGCTGTACTGTGTTTTTAGCCCTATTATGTGTACTCTACATACTGCCCTACTCTTCTTGAGAGAGGTCTGACTGCTCAGCCACTGCTACCAGGTAAATCTGGGTGGTGCAGACTGCTACCAATTGTGTTTACTGCTTACTCCTGTAGTCTTAATCTTTTTGCAGTGTTCCCCAAGGGAACCGCACAGGAGTCTGCCTAATAGTTTGTTACTCTCAACATGTTTACAGTTACATAGATACTGAATTGTCAGCCGACATTTCTTCCATATAGTCACGAAAGGGTCCCCAAATAGGTTTGTTTATTGCAAGCAGTGTACTTGCATATCCCCCTTCTTTACCATTCACATACACCAGTTCCTTGAGCCATTCATCAAACCTGGGTGCAGTTTTCGATTTCCATTGACATAATATGCATTTTTTTTGCAATAACACAGTATACATTGAATAATTTTCACTTTAGCGTAGCAAGCACTCTTACGTGGAGCATAGCTTGTGGCTGAGACAGGCGCTGTTGGGTGGAGATTTACCATGGAGAGCACCTCTCTGAGCCAGCGGCTAACTTCCACAGAAGAGCAAATGTGTGATCCAGAGTCTATCCTTCACCTAAGAACACTTGTCTGAGCAAGAAGCTATCCTCCACATGAGAACACGAGTCTGAGCAAAACACTATCCTTCACCTAAGAGCACCTGTCTGAGCCAGAGGCTATCCTTCACTTAAGAGCAAATTTCTGAGCCAAAGGCTTTCCTCCACCCGAGAGCACCTCTCTGAGCCAGCGACTAACTCCCTCATAAGAGCAAATGTGTGAGCCAGAGTCTATCCTCCACCTAAGAACACCTGTCTGAGCCAGAGGCTATCCTCCACATGAGAACACGTGTCTGAGCAAGAAGCTACTCTTCAAATAAAAGCACCTGTCTGAGCCAGAGGCAATCCTCCACCAAAGAGCAAATGTCTGAGATGGAGGCTGTACTCCACCTAAGAGCACCTGTCTGAGCAAGAGGCTATCCTTTACGTAAGAGCCCATGTCTGAGACAGAAGCTATCCTCCATCCAAGAGCACCTGTCTGACCCAGAGGCTCACCCCCACCTGAAAACACCTATCGGTGCCAGGGGCTAACCTCCACCTGAAAACACTTGTCTTAGCAAGAGGCTATCCTCCACCTGAGAGCACTTGTATGAGCTCAGAAATTTGCTCTTAAGTGAAGGATAGCATCTGGCTCAGACAGGTGCTTTTAGGTGGAAGATAGCCTCTGGCTCAGACAGTTGCTCTTAGGCAGTGCTGGAAATGGGAATAATTTACTGGAGGAACGCTCTCATCCTTGGCGGGGAAACACCTTAGCGAGGAGGGGACAGGGCCGAGGGCTGTGGTCCTAGGTCATGCAATACAGTGTCTCTTCATAGAACCCAATCCTGGCGATTTGCATTAAGGCAAATAGCATTATGGGAACATAAATATGTCTATAATGTTACATTTGAATCATGTATTATTGAGATTTAGTGAGAAGCCCTTTTGAGCGAATAATGGATGTTGGGTTCTGCAGTTTTAAATGGTCACACTACTCACTCTAAGAAAGAAAGTCTCTACATTGAAGGACATATATACCAGTCTGGACAGCTGCCAGTACGGAATGCAGCCAGTATGTAAGACTTTGGCTTTCTCTGTGTTAAATTTCCCACTCTAGGTTTACTGATGGGTTAATGGCAACCCTGTAATACTGTTTCCACTGACTGACTTCCTTTCACTGGGATGTTAGTCGGGGAAATTCCAGTGGACTCCATGGGAATGGGGAGTGCTTTAGTGATGACTATCCCGGTAGGGCAGGGATGTCATTTAGGGGTTGCCAGGGGTCGCAACTGTGACCTTGCTACCCCTAAAACAAAAACTTTTATTTTTATTTTTTGTATGTAAGCTCCTGAGCTGTGGCCAGCACCATGTGGATCTTTGTTTCTGGAATGGCTGGCTTTCATGTTTAGGCCTCTTAAAAAATTATACAAATAAAAGAACAGGGTTTCCACAGGTCTAAAACTGTCAGAAGTGACCCTAAATAAGAAAGATTGGGGAAGAATTGGAATACCAAATAATTTGTCTTTCTGGAATTCTATACATTAATTGCTAGACTCATTAAAGGTTTATTTCAGGCACACTTTAGGGGGTGAGTCACTGATTGTGTCTGTTCCTAAACAGTTCAACTCAGCCTTTCATCGTTCTGAGGTTGATAAATGAGTTCCAACACAGCTTGGTTGATATTGTATGTATATTTGTTCTATATAAATTGTAGAAAGCGTAATTTGCTATATAACAACAACAACACATCATTATCATTTGGCCATGGGCGTCTGCTTGCATTCACAGTAATTTGGTAATATGGGCCTATACACACTGATCTTAACGATACATATGGCGATCCATTCTTGTATGAAATGTAGATCACATTATAGTGATATCGTTACCACATTTTTCATAGTGTACTTTGGAACAATGCTATGAGACGCTACTTTCCTGTTTTGTCCAGGTTTGAAAGGTCGTGTTCCATCGTTTCCCTTGATATCACTTTGGGGTAGGGTCAACTGACATCACTTCCTGTGATGTCATCAGAGGTCAAGGGTCATGTAATGTCACTTCCGCTACCACGGGCCTTTTGGTGAAATGACGTCCCTGCATTAGGGGCCTGAAAATCCGGTACACCCCCTTTCGCCGTGGCCGTTTCGGGGTGGCCAGTTGGCCGCAGCGGCCAGTTCGCCGCGCCCATTTCAGTGCTGGAGCCTTTCTGGCACCGCCGATTTGGCACGAGGGACGTTTGGACGCAGCTGACATTGCAGCCACGTCTAAACCCCCTCACGCCAAATTTAAAAGCATAATTATTTTCAAATGCAGCGCTTTGACAGGAACTGTGCCTGACAACGTTTTGCATTTGAAAATAATTTGGGGTCAAGTGACTGGCGTGAAGTGTAGTATTTTTTATTGTGAATAGACTGTTCAATCACGTGAGTTAAATATGTAACTTTAGCTGCCCCAGGCACAAGGCCAGTTTGATTTTGTGGTTAAGTTCCAAGCCTCACAATCTTGCAGGCCATGGTTCGTGGCTGCGCTAAAGCTTTTAATTTTATTCTATTTGAAAAAAAAATAATGTGATATTTTGCTAATAGAATAAAATTAAAAGCTTTAGCCCAGCCACGAACCATGGCCTGCAAGATTGTGAGGCTTGGAACTTATCCACAAAACCAAACTGGCCTTCTGCCTGGGGCTGCAAAAGTTACATATTTAACCCCCATGATTGAACAGTCTCCCACCACCTGCCAGCTACCACCTCTCTCCTCCATCCCCTGGCCACTACTGCCTCCCACCACCTGCCAGCTACCACCTCTCTCCTCCACCCCCTGCCCACTACCACCTCCCACCACCTGCCAGCTACCACCTCTCTCCTCCACCCCCTGGCCACTACCACCTCAAACCACCTGCCAGCTACCACCTCTCTCCTCCACCCCTGCCCACTACCACCTCCCACCACCTGCCAGCTACCACCTCTCTCCTCCACCCCCTGGCCACTACCACCTCAAACCACCTGCCAGCTACCACCTCTCTCCTCCACCCCTGCCCACTACCACCTCCCACCACCTGCCAGCTACCACCTTGCTCTTCCACCCCCTTCCCACTACCACCTCGAAGGTAGTGGCCTTGCGTTAAGTTCTGTACCCCAGAGTCTTGCAGGCCATGGTTTGTGGATAAAATGAACCTTTCGTTAATTTCCCCTTTTAAATAAAAATAATATGATATTTTACAAATAAATAAAATTAAAAGCTTTAGCCTAGCCACGAACCATGGCCTGCAAGATTGTGAGGCTTGGAACTTAACCACAAGACCAAACTGGCCTTGTCCCTGGGAAAAAAAAAGTTTTATATTTAACTCCCATGATTGAACAATTGATAAAAGACAAAAAAATAACAAAGCATTCGGGCAATTCACAATAAAAAATACTGTAAAGCATTTGCGCAATTCACATTAAAAAATACTATAACCCCCACCCCGCGCCAAAACATCCCCGCGGCCAAACGTCACAGCGCCGAATTGGGCACGCCCAATGGCTCCTGCGCCGAATCGGTCGCGGCAAATCCTGCTCTGTGAAAATCTGGCAGGTCAGGCCTGACGGGGGATTCGCGCCCCGTACTAGCATTGTTGTAGTATGACAGTCTGGAAAGGGTGCTGGTACATTGCTACCGGCTCCTTTATTTCCAGACCACCATACTTATAATGAGGGCCAAAGTTTCTGTTTGTTGAAACGTGGGTTGCTCGTGCATGTCATAACTTGGCTTCGGGATCAGGGGCGTAGCCTTTTGCTTTTCCCAGCCACGGCTGGGGGGGCTGCAAAAAAACAAAATGCCCGATTGTAACATATGGTGACTTTCACGCAATTGTCCTTTCAGTGGGGGGTGTAGCGCCCGCGTACTAGGCAACCATCTTCATGACAGATCTCACTGGCAGCATGCTGTTCTGTAGCAGAGTTGTCATACCCATTAGCAAGCAACCCACACTTCATCTAGCAGGCCGTTTTCAGAAGACTGGGCAGTGCTGCCGTGTCTGCTGAAAGCCGCCTCCTCACTGAAGCGCGGATGTGAGTGTTGTGGGCAAGCCCCTGCTTCTGGGGACAGGGTGGCAAGACATCTTTTGCCGGAGCTCTGCTCCGTTATGCTCCGGCCCATTTCCAGCGCTGTACGGATAACTGCTTGCCAGGAAAGATGCCTGATGGCGGTGGAGCATGTCTGCTCTGACACGTGCACCTACTCAGACATGTACACGTTGGTAGAAGGGAGCCGCCGTCTCCGACAGGTGCACTTGATAGCAGAACTGCCTCTGGCCACGCTTGAGGAAAATAACTGCTGGTGGGTAGTGTGACGCGCATGTGGCACGGGGCTGGTGGGAAATGGAAGCCTGATTAATGTCGCGCGCCTCATTAAACATGAGCAAACGCACTGCTTGTTTATGCGTCGTCGAGATTGCGGGGCCGCAGATGTGTTGACACTAACTGCTTAATTATTGAAGATATACGGAGTGCGGCCTCCTGTCTCTGGAGCGGGCAGGCTGGAGACTTACTGACAGATCAGTGAATCAAAGCCGGGGTCCCTGGGCGCCTCCTGTGACAAGGTGGCGCCTCATTACCCTGCTCCCGCGCATTAATACATCCAAAACAACCTGCTCATTTCTGGGCGACGGGTCTCCAGGGGACGCAGGGGCAGTAGCCTTGATCCCGGAAGCGTGTTCTGGAAAATCCTCCTTCCTTATTCCAATGGGGGATGGTTCTGCTTGTGAAGGGGGGTGGGGAGAACCAGGGATTCGGGGACTGTTGCAGAAGTACTGCCTTCCTCCAATACTCTGAATGAAATCCTGGAGCTCTCCCGACACGGAATGGCGGTGCCCAGTGGTGGAAATTCACAAACTTTACTGGGGGAATTCCTCCCACCACCCACCCCATCCTTCTTTGCGCCCCCGTGGTGGTGAGGGCGCGCAGATTGTCAGTTGTATGGGCGGGATTGAGGACATATTGTATGGGTAGGACTGAGGAACGGGTTGCTTTGCATGCAAACACATGTATCAAACATGTGTGTGCTAGTAATTCAAACGTGCGTTCCTTCTGAACATGCAATGCACACTTGGTATGGTGCCTATTTCCCTTGCCAGAATAGTCACACTGACAGTAAAGTGTGAGCAAATCGTGAGGAATATATACACCAATGGACCGTTTAATTGTTTAAGGTTGGGCTGTTGATAAAAGGGCGACTTTCAGATGCAGCCTGTGAAGAGTTGCGCTGCTCAACTGCAAGCATTGAGACATGGCATTCGGGAGACTCAAGGCAGTCAGGGGCAGAGAGCTACTTCAACTTGGGGGTGTTTGGGCCTCCTGTCTACATGGAGCGGTACTCTGGCAAGAGAGTTTTTGCCGGAGCTCAGCTCTGTCTTGTTCTGGCCCAATTCCTTCCCTGGTGGTGCCTTGATATAAGGTCGGTGGGGGTGGGGTAGAGTCGTTCATATGTGACCGACCCTAATCTGGCCATAATGATTTTTCCAAAGTGAGGCTGCCTGGTTCTGGAAAAAAGCCTAGGATAACTGTCATGACAGAATAACAGTGGCATTGCCGTTCATCTCCAGGGCTCTGATGACTTTCACAGAGTTGCAACCAGGGGCACATTGCTTTTCGAGTGCATCTCTGACTCGGTGACTGACTTCCTCCAAAGTCACTCCTCCTGGGTCTTCAGCTCCCGTAGAACATCAGGATATGTTCTCAAGAGCACCTCAGCCACACATATCGGCCTTGCTGCCGAGGGTGGAGGTGTCAGATGAACAGCGACAGTTGCCTATGACTCCGCCTGGCCCCCTACCCTCGTGGGATACTTTATGAGCGAGGGACCCAGGAGTCGATAGATGAATTCTCAGTGAATCCACTAGAGCTGCTGCCACTATGGACATCCCCCCAATTTATTTTGCCTAAAAGACTTCGCCAGCAGTGCGTTGTCTGCATATCTTTGCCATGCATGTACTTCATCATACCTTCATTTTGTCTGCATTTCGGTGGAAATGGCTATGGTACAGTGAGCTGTAAAGTAGGTGAAAGATTGGGCTTGGGGTCTAGGAGGGCATGGGGGAAGAATATGAGTGAAAAAAGGGGAGTACAGGTGGTCTCCCCCTGTAATGACAGAGTGAATGTATGGCGAAGTGAAAGAATGAAGAAGTAAAGGTATGACGATGTAAATGTAAAGACATATATCCGTGCTATACTACTTTGGATCTACCACAAACTGCATGATAAGGGCCATGCTATTAGTTCACCTTCGGGGCCTAAAGATTCTCGAGAAATTGTTGAATGCAAAGAACCTGTTGTTGGCATAACCCCTTCTTCAGGACAAAAAACCAAGTGCGACCCAATTTGCGCTCTCGCCAAATTATTGGTGGAAGATGTCTTGGACAGCTTTACAGTACCATTTAACTTCCAATTTATCAGTGATGGTGGTAGTGCAAGTACTGGGGACACGTCCCAAATGTTCGAGAGAGCAGACTTACACAACTCAAACACGCTGTCTCCTATTTTTTAGGAGCAGTCCAGGAAGAAACTTTCGTCCTGTGTGTTTCCCATTCGCTTGTGTGTCACTATTCAGAGTAACATCGTACAATTTTATACATGGCCTCCAGCATACTAACCATCCATGGTGGGGTTTCAAATGGGTAAACAATCCGTGAGTGATGACAATATAGTTGATAATTCTCTCTTGTAGACGTATGAGTAAACCTGACTCCGCACTGCATCCGCTGTTTGCAAAGCGTCCGGAAGTATTCTGCCGGACGCATATCAACCAGTGGACTATATTGTCACTGAAAAATTGGAGGTTAGATGTAACTGTAAAGCTGTCGAAGACATCTTCCACCAATATTTTGGCGAGAGCGCCAATTGGGTCGCTCTTGTTTGTTTGGCCTGAAGAAGGTCGAGAAGATTGTGGGTGATATCTGGTTGCCCTGGATCGACCAAAACATATGTAAACAGAGTCCACAAGAGAACTGTACTGGATCTAGAGGCACACCACGAAAGGAAAAAGGGTGCTAAAGGAAGAACATAGTATATGATAAGGGTGGTATTGTGAACTGCTTTCTCTTGTGCAAAAGAAACATTGGTGAAAGATTGAATGTATGATGGTACGAGTGGGTATGAAACGTGGCAAATGGTAGGTGTTGTAGATAGGATTGACCCTCTGTACGGTATCCATGTGATTTTAGTTGTATTTTGTGATACAAGTTTGGAATACATTTTTGTATGAGAAGTTGATATGAGAGTGTTTAATCCAACCTCACTGCCCAGATCTGACCAGTCTATGGCCACAGTGGGATCTATGGCGTGAGCGCCTGAACATTTATTTCAACACTACTGGGAAGAAGGATGACCTGACAAAGAAATGCATGCTAATATATTCAGCAGTCCACAAGCTTTTCAAGACTTTGCGCCCCACTGATGACTCGTATGGTGCTGCAGTGAAGGTGCTGTCAGACTACTTTGCTCCCATGGTTAAAACCAATGACCAGAAATTCGTTATGCATTCCCTCCACGAAGAAGAGTGGCAAAAGCCTGGACAGTCTGAGGCACCTCGCAGCAACCTGCGCCTGGGTAAATGAAAAAAAGGTGCGACTCCAAGTCATCATCGGATGCCACTCCGTCAATCTGCAGAGGCAAATCTTTTGCAAGCATGGAATAACGCTTCCCAGAATCGTCGAGCTCAGGCGATCCCATGAACTAGCAGACTTCAGAGCCTCAAAAATTGAGTCAGCACTGAAGTCAGAAAAACTAGAGGAGGTATGCTCAGTCGAAAAGCAGTCACCCAAGAGGCAAGGAGGAAGAAACGCCTGGTGGCAGAAAAAGCAATGGAACACACCCACTCCTGCCCCATGCCCACAATGGGAGTACAACCTTCTACATGAGAAAGACTGCCCAGCAAAAGGGTACATGTGTACGAGGTGTGCAAACCAAAACCACTTTGCAAGTGTTTACAGAGCATCAGCCCTGGCCAGCGTATCTCGTGACAAAGAGCGTCCGAGAAGCAACCCACCAGATCGAGCTGTACAGACGGCCAACACCACATCAGTAAACACCAGGATGGAACTACAAGGAGAGGGCCCAGGGGATGAAGACGAGGATGTCTTTTTTATCTCAGCTGTGCTTACAGTAGGAGGCAGAAGGAAATGCCAATCCAAGTTCTCAGTGACTATCCTAAACACCCCTTACCCAGTACTTCTCAACACTGGTGCATCCGTCAGCATAATTGCAGATGAACAATACCAGAAGTTGCCTGGACCCCCACCACTCAAACAACAAAAGTGTGCATATTCACCTTCAGAGTAAAGCCCTGCTACCCCTATAAGGCACTTCATAGGGTTCCATGTCATTTCATCGCAGGATGTTTTTTGCCGGGTTTTTTACTGCAATTTATTTTCACGACAAAACCCATTGAATTTTTTAAAAATTATTTTTGGGGGGTTCCCCTCCAACCCCCCATTTTCTTTAATTTGTATTTATTCCCAAACACCCACACCCCATATATGTAATTTACTAACCCCCCCTAAAAAATGTGATGGGGTTTTTTGAAAAAAGATTCATGGCAAAAAACCCCGCAAAAAAACATCCCGCAATGAAAGCACGACCCTTGATAGTACCCATGAAGCATGGTGATTTCTACTTACATACCCGATTCTATGTGTCAAAAGTAGGCCCCCAGACTCTACTAGGCTGTGCCGCAGCAGAAGCCCTCAGACTCATCCAGTTTGCATTTGGCATGTTCCTGGAAGACGTACAAGCACTGTTAAAAATAGTCTACAATGTGTTCACTGGCATTGGTCAAATGGCCTCCACCTTGAAGACACCATCCAACGATTGGCATAAAAACACTGTTGTGTCCCTTTCCACCAGATGACAAAGTGGGAAAAGAGATACAGAACCTCACAAACTTTGACGTCATCGAGCGAGTGAAGGGACCTACCCCCTGGATGTTCCCAATAGTCATCACCCAAAAACAAAAACAGCTTGACAGTGTCCGCATCTGTGTTGACATGAGGTTCCATAAGAAGGTAATAAAAAGAAATCGAGACTTAACACAAACGCTGGATGACATCATTGCTGAACTGGAAGGTGTAACATTCTTCTCCAAACTCGACCTTCACTCTGGATATCACCAGCTCCTGCTTCAGCCAGACAGTCAATACATCACCACGTTTACAACATATGTCGGCCTGTATAAATACAAGAGACTGAATTTTGGCATCTCATCAGCGGCTGAAGTTTTTCAAAATGCCATATGTGGGGCCCTGCTGGGGCTACCCGGACACTTTAAATGTGAGTGATGATATCTTGATTCATGCCAAATCAGAAGGCAAGCACCTGGAGTGACTAGAAAAGGTGCTAACCAGAATACAGTCACTGGGACTAACCCTTCACCGTGAAAAGTGTAAGTTCCTCAAGAGAAGATTAGAATTCTTTGGTTTCATATTCCAGGACTGAGGACTGTCGGCTGATCCAGTGAAAGTAAGGGACATACAGAAGGCTAAAGCAAGAGAATCAGTTTCAGAGGTCCGTAGTATTTTTTGGAATGGTCACCTATAGTGGCTGTTTCATTGAAAAAACTTGGCTACACTCTCTGAGTCCCTACAAAAACCTATGAAGCAATCCACGATGTGGAGATGGACGGCCATGGAACAGAAATCATTTGATGACATCAAGGGTACCTTATCAGAAGAATGCACCCTAGCATGTTTTGAACCTTGAAAGGACAATCAAATTATCATTGATGCTAGCCCGTTTGGCCTAGGGACCATCCTCAAGTAAGCCAACCAAGACTGCACCCCATGTACCATTGCGTATGCCAGCAGAGCCCTCTCCCCAACTGAGCAGAGGTACTCTCAGATTGAACGCAAAGTATTGGCGTTATTGTGGGTGTGCCACCACTTTCACATATACATTATGGGAAGCCAGTTTGCGTGGTCATGGACTATAATCCCCTACTACCCATTATGACGGGCGGCTCAGCCAACCCACCATCACGAAATGAGAAATGGCTCCGGTGCTCCAAGAGTATGGCATCAACCTCATCTACAGGCCTGGACAGAGCAATGCCACAGACTATCTGTCCCAACACCCTCAAGCGGAAAATGGAATCTCTCAAACGGATGTCGCAGAGGCATAAGAATACGTGAAACTAGTTATGGAGCGGACCATCCCAATGTCTATGGACATTGAAGCACTCAAGTCTGCATCTTGAAATGATGGGTATTTCAGGATCACGCAGGAGGCCATAGAGCCAGGTCATCGGAAGTCAGCACTGGAAAACTTCTGGAACCGAGCTCAGGAAGCTAAGACGACACTTGAACAATTGTGGAAATTGAGGAATGAGCTTACCTTCACCAATGACAGTCTCCTTCTGAGAGGAGCCCACATGGTGATCCCCACGAAACTGACAGAGAGAGCATTTGCCTTGGCACACCATGGCACAAAGAGCCGCATCAGACTGAATGTCTGGTTTCCTGTACTAGAACTCAGACTCGATGAATTCATTAGAGCCTGCAACTGGTGCCAAGCAGCTGCCCCGAAAGAGAAGGAGTCCATCCTTCAGTGCATGCCTAAGACTGAAGAGCTGTGGGAGTGCATCCAAATCGATTTCAGCTCCACACAGCAAGACTCCCATTTTCTTGTGATGATAGACCAATGGTCTCGCTCTCCTGAAGTTGAGTTCATACCCTACTTAGCCCTACGCGACGTGATACCAGCAATGGAGAAAATGTTCGCTACCCACGTGTTCCCCAAAACTGTATGTTCGGACAATGGGCCACCCTTCCAAAATTCAGGCCTCAAACAGTTCCTCACGGAAAGAGGGATTGCACACTGAAAATTCAATCCAGTGTGGCCACGTGCCAATGGGGAGGCCGAGCGCATCATGTGCACCTTAAACAAGACATTCCTCACCGCGCATGGACAGAGAACACGTGAACGAAAAGGACTTTTTCCATTTTCTGGCCCTGGCTGAAGCCCTCTTCCGAAGATGTTCCCGCCCCCTCCTCCCCGAAGTGGAAGTGAGAACTCCAGGAGTTATAGACAAGGAGGTCGGGCCCGAAGAGAGATAATGACAAGCAACGAATATAAATGCAGAGGCCTGCGTGACCATCACCTGGCAGTAGGGGACACGGTTTTGGTGAGAACCCATTACTCGACAGGGAAACTTCTCTCACACATGAGCCAATACCCTTTAAGGTGGTTTGGGGGCAAGGATCGCAAATAACGGCTGTTAAAGACCATGAGCTAGTGACAAGGAACACAATCTTCTTCCTCAGACTCTCTGCCCCCTCCCCCCCCCCCCCCCCGACTACTGACTAGCTGGTATGACCGGGATGGGACCATTGCAGCTCGTCACCCAGAAGTAAGTGACAATGAAAACGACAGACCAGGAGAGGCTTACAGAGAGAGAGCAGCAGAGCAGATGCCCAGGGGGTACGAAAGCCAGGTAGGAGGTCTCCCAACTGCCAAAACTGAATGGTGGTTGGCCTACCCATGAGCAAAGGGGGCCACCTGTACGCCTGAGGGATTATGACCTTGGCACTTGGACTGCATGTGAAACTTTCCCCATGGTCTTGCACAGACCCCTCAGCGCCAGTTCCCGGGTGCTGAGTGTTTAGGACATATATCTACTGTTAACACGTGTGTTGTTGTTCCGACCAGTTGTGAAATATGTTTTGCTGTTATAAAATTTGGGAGGAGTGTTGTGTCATGTGAACGCATGCCGTGATTTGGCACGTCACGACGTGAGGAGTAAATAAAGAGGCCCGGCTTGCCGTGCTTTTGGTCAGACCAAACCAGGTACCTGTGAGACCCACACCAGTTTGTGCGTAGTCATTCCAGCACTGCGCTGCACAGCACGGACCCCCCCACTAGCCTCATAACAGAGGACTAAAAGGGGAAGGGAAGGCACGTGTAGTTCTGGTGTAAGGGCCAGAGGAGGTGCTTTGGAGGGCTTGGGTTTGCTTATTTATCCCCCTAAAAGTGGCATGGGAATATTCGTGGCTCACCCAACTTTTGAATCAGTGATCACTTTTTTTGTGGGTTTGTTTGGGCTTAGCTCTTTGTATGCTATATACCCAGCGCTGCCTAATGGGCCGGCTCTCGCCAGAGAAAACACGACGAGGCAAGAAAAACACAAAAAGGAAGATACAAATAAGTGAAAATCTAGTCATCAACCTATCAAGCAAAAACCTGACGAGTGGCCAACTTGATATCTTAAACCGTGGTCTTTCCTTTGTTCCTACTTGCAACACATCACTATTTGAAGAAAAAATCTGTCTTCACAGATTGTTGAGGAAATTAAGATTGAAGATGTTTTTCGAATCCGATTTGGATACAGAATCACAGGCCCTAGAGGATGACATCCTACAGATGCGCCCCAAGAGTACTTTCGACCCTCAGATTCAAAATTCGATCTTGGATCTCTTCGAGAAGAGTGTCATTAATGACCTCAAAAGAATTAATTACCATAGCACTAAACCAGTTAATATTAAGAATAGCCAACTTGAACATGTTGAACAGCTGGCTAAAGATGAAGATTTAACTATCAAACCTGCGGATAAGGGTGGGGCAATCGTGATCATGGATTCATCCTACTACACACGGAGATGTCTGGAACTACTTAACGACACCGTTACTTACACAAAACTTGATAATGATCCACTACTTAGAATCAAAGCCATCATCCAGAAAGCTATTGACAATGCTTTGGAAAACAACTGGATTGATTCAAAAACAAGTCAGTTCCTTATAAACAAATATCCAATCACGCCTGTGTTCTATGGCTTACCAAAGGTTCATAAAGACAACATTAATCCGCCACTCAGACCAATAGTTGCGGGAACTGATAGCATATTTGACCCATTGGCCATCTATGTGGATCGTTTACTTCAACCTCTAATCCAGGAAATACCAACCTACCTGAAGGACACTACAGACTTCCTCAACTGTCTACAAGAAATCATAGCCCTGGACACTAGCTGCATTCTCTTTAGTATGGATGTATGCAGCCTTTACACCTCTATTCCCCACATCGAAGGGGTTGATGCTGTACTCTGGCTCCTGTTGAATCATGAACATATAAGAGGGAACAAAGAATTTATTGTGGAATTACTGGAAATAATTCTTCACAACAGTTACTTTAGATTTCAGGGCCAATACTATGTACAATCATCAGGTACTTCAATGGGGTCGGCCATGGCTCCGGTTTATGCTAACACCTACATGTATAAATTTGAAAAAGAAAACGTGTTGGATCACCCATTTTGGTCATTTAAAATCTTGACCTGGAAACGTTATATAGATGATATCTTCGGTATCTGGTGTGGTACACGAGATGAATTGGATCTTTTTTTGGAACATCTGAATTCAGTGAACAACACAATCAAATTCACAATGGAAGTAGGGGACCCTTCATTACATTTTTTGGATGTGAGCTTACAGATCAAAGAGGGTCACATCGACACCACGGTGTACCATAAACCAACAGACGTGAATAATCTTTTACATTTCAGCAGTTTCCATCCTAAACCCATGCTCAAAAGCCTACCATTCAGTCAAATGTTAAGATTGAAGAGAATTATCTCAGACCCAGCAGGCCTTGACTCAGAATGTTCATTTCTAGTTGAACGATTTGGATCTAGGGGGTATCCAGATACTATCACAGGAGAAGCCCGCAACAGATCAGAGACCTTCACGAAGGAACAACTACGCATCCCTAAAGTCAAGGATAAGTCCACACCGCTACTCTACATTTCAAAGTACTCACGACAGAGTTTCCAAATCAGCAAAACTCTGCGTAAAAATTGGACCATACTACACAATGATCCCTCTCTCCTGAAATTATTTCCCAAAGCACCAATGATGGCCTTTAAACGTGGACATAATCTCAAAGATAAACTAGTGAGAGCGGAAAGACCTCCTAAAGACAAACAACTTGTACTGAGTACCATAAAGAAGGGTACCTTTCCCTGCTTGAACTGTACGAACTGTAACAATGTTATAAAAGGTGAAACGATATCTCACCCACAAACTGGGAAGAAATTCAAAATCAGAGACTTTTCCACCTGCCTCTCCGCAGGTGTCATCTACTCATTGAAATGTCCCTGTGGTAAATTATACATAGGACAAACCACAAGACCCGTCAAAGAAAGATGGTCAGAACACAAATCCACCATCAGATGTAAGAATCTCAGATCCCCAGTGGCAAGGCACTTCATCGAATTCCAACATACGATTGCACAAATTAAATTTCAAGTCATAGAAATTGTCAAACGTCCACACAGAGGTGGCAATTACCAATCCCTGTTGTCACAGCGAGAGAAGTACTGGATCCACACACTTGACACTTTGCAACCTAAGGGTCTGAATGATGAATTCTCTTTGAGTTGCTTTCTATAGTGAATTGTGAAACTCACATGTTACATCGCCAACTACTATACACAAGTGTCAGTATCCCGGACCTTAAAAAAAATTTTTTTTCTTTGTCATTACAAGTGTTGTGACTTTGATGTTTTCTTCAAGGGAACTGTATTTTCCTATGTTTGACTTGCCTATATTCACTTAAATGTTTGCACCTGTTCACGAATGACCAATTGAACCATCTCTCCATTCGTTCGAACCTTGTATGAGTAATAGGCTACATCGCAATCTTTTATCCCCTTGCCATTGAATTATACTTGTCTCACTATATAATGAGTAGCCTCATGACTCTACATGATTTGTTTTGGACTATTAAGAGTAAACTGCATGTACCATTTGTGTTATCTATCATGACTGTAACGATTATTGTACTATTCACAAATTTCTGTTCCATTAGAACCAAAATTATAAAATGCGTTGCGATGGTGAACACCAGAATTCTTATGTTTCATTATGGAACATATTAACTCTACTTTTCTTATTTATCCTGATCTCTGGTCAGTCCCTATGAGTACGCTTGCACTATGCGCCATTGCATGATGGCCTCCATATTCCTCACTCACCGGCTTCTATGCCCTTTTCTATGTTTATTATTTAGTTTCCTTTCTACGTCTGACGGCGTGTCCCCAGCACAGCTCGTTACCTAGGTTACGACCGCGCGGAGCCACTGCCTGCCGGTTTCAGTTTCCACTAACAGTGTTCCCCGCACTGTACAGGTAAGCTACCGCTACTTGGGTCCCTTTGCCCGGTTGGGAGACCCCAGGTTTATTTTTCTCCAGTATAACAGAAATGTATATGTCCCCACTTAGGTGCCAGCAGTACGTGTCTCTTTGCAGATGCCCTGCATCGTATAATTGTTTCGAATACTTGTTGACCACACGGATGCCCCTGTTGCCTTGGCTACTCGTCCCGCAACTCGAGTGAGTGCATTCTTTAAAACCAATTCCGGTTTATTTTAAGTATTATTTATTTTATTCAGTAGCGCTCTTTTGGAGTTATTCTTTCTCCGTCCACAGGAGGGGTATGGTTTTTTCTTAAACACGCTCCCCATATTGACTCAGCTTTTTCACTATTCAAGGGTGGTCCTTGCTATTTAGAACCCACTACCGCTTTTGGCTTATCTCGATCTGTCTGACTCTTCATCACGCCATTTTCTAGATCCCACCATGTAGGTGGATCTCACACAATACATCTCCTTTGTTATGTGTTTAGCTATTAGTATAGAGTGTTTCTCTTTGATCTGTTAGTTCACTCTTTTCACCATACTAGATCTCCAGTATTCTGCTCTTCACCATCTCGCTAGCATCCCGAGTTATGTACAGCTTGTCAGTCAGTCCTTGACTGTTATGGAAATAAAATAAAAGATTTTACTTTTTGTCTCCTTGAAATGTTGTCAACAGTTCAATTGGGCCCTTATGAAGAAGAGGTTACCCTCGAAACGCGTCG
This sequence comes from Ambystoma mexicanum, assembly GCF_040938575.1. NCBI lineage: Eukaryota > Metazoa > Chordata > Amphibia > Caudata > Ambystomatidae > Ambystoma > Ambystoma mexicanum. The sequence goes on along the minus strand of NC_090921.1, from coordinate 1,312,330,913 downwards.
GCCACTCCACAATTGGACAGCATCACCTCTCCATCATTTATTGCTTCTTCGCAATTTGTTTTAATATGTTAAACGTCACGAATTACTTTGTACAACAGAATGTGCCTTTTGGCAAATTTTGTTTTCCTCTTTGCCAAATAAATTGTTATATGCTCAACTAACAAACTGCTGTTATATATCTATATCCATATATTTGAAGGCCCTATGTGGCATCAGTAAACAGTGTGCAGGGGACGGGAGGGCCCCACTTTTTGGGTCCTCTTCTATTTTCCCGGCTCTCGCCAGATCCAAAGTCCGGCATCAGATCTCTAGCCGATCTCGAGATCAGGCTTGCCACTGACTCATTCCCAGCAAACAACCCAGACAAATGCTCTGGGCGAGATTTTTCGGTATGCCCCCGTCTCCCACACCACAAGACTGACATCAATGCTTTTTCTTTCATCAGCAGTACATTGGTGAGTTTGTGCTGGGGAGTTAATGTTTCAGCCTGGAGATGGCTGGAATAACACGAGTGGGTCCACAGTTCTGCTTTTGTGAAGGAACCTTTGAATGTTACAAATGGCTGAAGCCGGCATATTAACACCTTTAGCTTGTCCCAGTGTAGGTGTTGCCTGAATAACTAGCTCAGGAGAACAATGGAAATGTCACCTTCATGGTCCCCTGGATGGTGGAACTAGCCACTAGAATTGAGAGAAATGACAGTTGGATAACAGTTGAAAATGAAGGAGGATCAGAGGTGGCCCTTGGGTGGGAGTGTTGGTTTTCTGGTCCTGCTGGCCGGGAGGTGGATTCCATTCCAGTGGTCTTTCTAAGACATTGCATGGCCTGACTCCTGTTGGAAGCTCTGGAGGAGAGCATGCTGCCTTGACTGATGGGCCTCCATGCTCCCACGGGGGCATGTCAGACAGAAAGCTTTAGAATACCATACTGAAAAGAGCGGCAGAACTCACCACACTATCTCTGGCCCAGCTTGTAGCATGGGCAATGGGGGCACTAGAGCCTCGGGCCTCCTCAACTGTGCCATGCGGCTCCCCACACTGCTCACCACTGTCAACTGCAGCTTCTTACAGCACCACCTTCTCACACTGCCTAGAGCCACCTTGTCACACTATCAGAGCAAACCCCAGCTCCAACACTCCTCACCACTGTCAACACTCTACTCTTCACATAGCCCACAGTACCAGCTTCTTACACTGCCCACTAGACAAAGCCCTTTAAACTGTCTATCAGTACCACCTTCTCACACTGCCCGGTGCCACGTCTTCACACTGCTTCTCAGTGCAAAATCTCGCTCCTAACTTAGCCCTCAGTACCAGCTTCTCACTCTGCCTACTAGCTACAGCGCCTCACAATGCTCCCCAGTGCCACCTTTTCACACATTCCACTCGTGCCAGCAGCTTTCCATTAGAACCAGCCCCTCACTATGCCCACAGTGCAAGTTCCTCACCCTTCCAACCATTGTTTGCTTCACACCTTACCCACTATTGGCAATTCCTTACACTGCCCAGCTCCACCAGTTTCTCTCTATCACCCACTGTCCGCTTCTCACAACGAGCCAGCAGTACCAGCTTCTCACACTGCCAACATGATCCAGCTTCTCACACCACCCATCACTGCCTACGAGTGACAGCTCTTCACACTGCTGTCTGTGCCCTTCTCACACTGCCCTGCAGTGGCAGTTCTTCCACTTTTGAACAAGTAAGAGTTCCTCATAATATCCACCAGTGTGGACCTTGGGTTTTACAGACACACCTCAGAGCAGACAGCGCATATCAGGCATAGCAGTTTCACCCGCCACTGGTCAATAGTACCATACAAAGAGCTAATCCCAAACAAACCCTCAAAAATGTGACCCACAAATATTTGCTGGTCACCAATTCAAAAGTTGGATGACCGAAGAATATTTGCATGCCACTTTTAGTGGGTCAAATAAGTAAACCCAAGCCCTTCAGTAAACTGGGCCCCATTATGAGTTTTGCTGTATTCCTGTGGTATTTCTGTTGAAATACCACCAAACTTGGTTACTATTATGTTACGTTTTTGAACTATTACTAAATTATTATTTTAAACATTTCCTTTGATCAGAGTTCAGCTGCCAGCTCTGTCCCCTCTGAACTCTGCCTCCTCAGAACTCCGCCCCCTCCTACAAACTCTGCCCCCACCCCGGCCCTTGTGTGATCCCCCTTCCCATTTTTTCCATTTCCACCACTGTATATACCTCAACGCCCAGTTTTTTTAGTTTTTTTTTACCGTGTATGCATAACATTCTTGACACAGCACTGAACTGTGCACACACGCACACACTCCCAGACATCTGTGCACAGTTCTCCACAAAAATCATTTCGGTATATCTCTCAAAACAGAACTGTCTAACTTAAACTCTCTGGGTCTCATTACACATTAGGCGGTAGGAGGTAAACGGGGCCGGTAGAGCTGCCTGCCCCGTTAACACCCTACTGCCTCATTACGAGGTCTCCTCGCTGGACCCGCTAAGGACGCCAGGTAGAACCAGGCGTCCTTAGCGGGTCCCACGAGCAGACCAGGATGCAAACAACGGGCACGTCATTAACGGGCCCGTTGTTTGCATCCTCCCCAATCCCATTGAGCCCTATGGGGGCTCAAATGGGAATGGGGATGTACCGGGTTCCTTGAATGGGGAAATACGGGGCCCTCCAAGGTCGGAATGGCCTGGTATTTCCCCATTCAGGGAACCCGGACCCGGTACCCGGTATGGGGGTAGCCATGCCGCAAATAGCGGCATGGCTACCTCCATGGTCGTAATGAGGCCCGCTGTCCCACTCCGTTGCTCTCTTTGTCGCCCCATGCATGCAGCTCTCTTCACAGCGTTCATTAGGTGTTTCACTGCACAGAGCTCTCTGCATATACTTTAAGCGTGGCCCTGTGGGCACAGTTTACCAATGACACTTCTGTGCACCCTCTAGCTCGACATATGTCCCTCTGCAGCACACACGGCTCTCTCAATGCAGCTCTCTCCACACAGATCTCCTAATCTTCAGCTGTCACCCTGTATGTAACTGACCCATCCCCAGCCCTAACGGCCTTTCAGAGGCAGACATAAACTGTCAGGACCTCTCCTGATTTCCCTACCGTCCTCTGTGCACATGAATTATGGATGGAACGGCTTGGCTGAAGGTCATCTGCCTTGCATACTGGACTGGCTACTGAAAGAGTTGCTTGTGTGGGCCAGCAGGATAGCTCAGTGGCAACGTGTTTGTCTTGGAAGCAAAACAACACATAGCAGCACAGGTTCAAATCCTGGTCTCGAGCTCGTTATAAAAGTAAATGGCGGCTGTATAGAAAATGAAAAGAAACCCCCCTCTGCTCCATTGACATCCTAGATCCAGTGTGGCACTTTGACATCCACGTTTCTAGAAAAGTAAATATACTGAGCTGCGGTGCCAATGTGTGTGCCATTTAGTACTTCATCCACGTTTTTCCAGTATTTGGTGACCAAGCCATAACCCTCCAGGATGCATCACTATAATCAGGCGTCATCGGGTGTGTCCCCCAATATGGTGGAATTAGGCTTGCGGTCTGGTCCTGCTCTAATCGCGGTTTATTTGAAGCACATGTGGATTTTGTGTGGTATTGCAAGCAACACCCCTATTGAAATACAATTTGATGTAAGGATATGTTGCCTAAGTGTGAGGTGTGGGCTCAAGATTGCTGGTCGTGGCCTAAAGGAAGGGCAGGACACAAACAATACATAATGAGACCCTGCATGTATGTATTTTGGATCCCACCGGACTGTCTCAGGTGGTCTTGTTTGTATCCAATCTGCATACTATAAATAAATCTCTCTCTGGCTCAGTTTGCATATAAATCACTGTCTGTAAGTAATCCCTTCCTCACTCAGTGTATAGAGAATTCAATCAGCAAATCGGCCTCCCTCTGTAAGTTAATCACTTACATCAGATCAGGGCTTGTTTAATATCCTTCTTAAGTAGTCATTTAGGGTTTCAGCTCCCTCTTGCTGGCTTTCTTTATTATGCCCAGCAGAGGCCAACTCATCTGTCCTGTGATATTATGCAACAACCTGTCCATTCCTCCATTGCTTTATCTAGGACTTTGCTACAGAATGAAGCCCCAAGGTGGGGCTGTTGATATAACCATATTCTCAAAGGAGGCATCAGTCTTCACATACTAAAGGCTTTGTCAATTTAAACGTGCATTTGCTGGCCGGAGACAGACCTACTTACACTGGCATAACAGGGGCGCCCTCAACAACAAAAACATTTTGTTTTGAATTTACTCTGTATTAATAAAGAAATTATTTCTGTAACAGAAATCATTTCTTCATGAAGGCATAGTCACTACAAAAATAAACTTTCTTTTTGAAGGCTGAAGGCTCCCCCCAACCCATGACATGGAAGACCCTAGGCTGCAGGGCTCCATGTCATGGGGTGTGGGGGAGCACTATGACTTCAAAAATAAATAGTTTATTTTTGAAGCCACTCTGCCTTCATAAAGAAATTATTTCTGTTATGGTTCGGTCCTTAACTGAATAATTTATTAATGAAGTTAGTGGCTTCAAAAAGAAACAATGGGGCTCATTCTGACCATGCCGGCCCAGAAACAACGGTGCAGGTAATCTTACTGGCACCGTTGTTTCCAGACCGGCATATTATAGGTCCACCTGCTGGGGCCACTGTGCCCAACAGGTCTGACCCTGCCGGGCACAGCGGCCACGGTAGGCAGACCCGTCACGGAAGCACCGTTAACAACGGTGCCGGTGCTTCCGTGTCCCCAATCCCATGGAGTCCTATGGGACTCCGTGGGAATGGGGATTACTGAAATTAGTGGCGCCTGACTTCCCGGCCGCTGGACTTGCAAGAGCCCGGTGGCACCGGGAAGTCAGGCACCAGTAATTCTTTACGGGTCTGGCGGCATTCCATAATGAGCCCCAATTTCTTTTTTAAGTAATGGGGCTCCCCTCAACCCCATGACGTGTGCGTGTGTGAGTGTATGGTGAAAGGGTGCACTCTTAAATGTATAGGTGGCTGCCTGTGTGAGTGTATGGAGAAAGGGTGCACAAAAATGTATGGGTCGCTGGGTGTACGTGTGTGCGTGTACGGTGAAAGCATGCACACTTAAATGTATGGTTGGCTGCCTGGGTGTGCCTGTATGCTGTAAGGGTGCACACTTAAATGTATAGGGGTGTGAGTGTGTGGTGAAAGAGTGCACACTTAAATGTATGGATGGCTTGGTGTGTATATGGTGAATGGTGTGTGTGCTTGTATACAGGGGCACAACAAAACATACTTTTCGGGGTCTAACCCTTCAAATGTTGGGAAAGGCGCTAACTTCACGGGTTGTGGGGAGAGGAAAACTTATTTGTGTGGGGGCATCTAACGTATTTACATATTTTAATGAGACTATTCTAGTGCAGCTTCAATGTTACAATCAGTTAACTCTCTCATTTAAGTCTTCTATTCCCTCTCTACCCTTCCAATGACTCCCCTGGCATACAAGTACTAGACCCACATCGCGATTTCAATTGCCTAAAAAATGTAGCATTTGAATGCAGGTACTTGCAGTGAAATGCTTTATGTTGGTAATTGCTGGGCCCTTATTAACAGCAAAACCCAGGTGCCGTTTAACATCTGTGTCCTGTTCTGTCCGGAAACTGTTCTGAAGGTCAGCCAGGTTGAGTCAACATAGCTCAAAATGTCAGTGTGGGGGAGTGCTGAAGCTCAGTCAACTCAATGGTGTTGCGCCACTACTTGTGTTTAATGCCTTGATTACTCCTAGCCCTATTCTTCCTCGTCCCAACACTTATGTATGAGGCAGTTCTTGTGTACTCAGCCTCATACACAAGTACTGGGATGAGGTAGAGGTACATGGAGGTAATGCCTGACTTAGCTACCTGTAATCTTCATTTCTCCTAGTCCCACTCTTCCTCATCCCACTACTTACCTATGAGGCAAGGAGCCTCATACGTAAGCTCTGGGACAAGGAAGAGGGACATGTAGGTAATTCTTGGCCCAGGAGCTGATTTTGGAGGTTGGGGTAGAGGATGGGAGGGAGAGAGGATGTGTGGGGGGCAGGATTGTGCTATAAATCATAATAGTTGTCCGTGTCCAGGCTAAGCAGGCATGATATGTGGTATCAGTGGCTAGAGAGGCATTTTGGTGGAGCCAGTCTAGTCATTCCTTACTTTGTCATGACTTTCTTTTAACTGGGAATTTCTGATAAAGCAGTCCTGCTAAGTGTAATTACCTGGCTAGATTGGCAGTTGGGTGCTGCCACTCCAGCCATTTCTTACTGCGCCATTGTATATTTTTCAAGGCATCTGTGATCAAATGATATTATAAAAGTCATCTATAACGCGCCTGTACACAAGTGTTTCTATGCGCGACAAGACAAGCGAGGGAAGATAGAGGGAGGACAAGACAAACAATCTCACTAGGCCTTGTATCATTGTGAGAATGAGAGGTGCAATAGGAAAGGGAGGGGGAAGTGCAAGGAAGAGGGGAGGGGAAAACAGCCCCTAAGTGCATGATAGGCATGGAGACAGTGCAAGGGTGACCGATCAAGAAAGAGCCTCGACTCAGAGAGACTCTGAGGGTATCCAGGTAGGTCAGCAGGGGAGGGAGAGAGAGAAAGCAGAGGAGAAAAATAATGTTTTGAGCTGCTTCCAAAACTTCAAATGGTCCGGCTCAAGTTAAGGGGCAGGGAGGCCATTCCAGAGGAAGGCACCAGCAGAGGAGAGAGATCTACCCCCCACTCACTGCCTGGAGAAGCGTCCAACCCTTAGAGAGTTGGAGGTAGCTGAGCAAAAGGCTTGAGAGGGAAGGTATTTTGGAAGAGAGCGTTGGATGTAGTGTGGGCCACAGCCCCAGAAAGCCTTGTGGACAATGCAAAGGGTCTTGAACTTGATCCTTGCGGCCTTTGGGAGCCAGTGGAGAGATTTCAACGCTGGAGAGATATGATCCCTGGGCTTGAGGCCAAGGATAAGTCTTGCAGTCGTGTTCTGGATTAGTTGCAGATGACGAAGAGTAGAGGAAGGCAGAATGAGAAATAGGCTGTTGCAGTAGTCCAGCCTAGAGAGAACCAGTGCTCTGGAGACAGTGAGCTTCTGGTGGAAAGTGAGAAAGGGAAGAGTCCCTTTGAGGAGAAGCTGGTAGTGGAACATCTTGGTGACATCCGAGATGTGAGGAGAGAAAGAGAGAGTGGCATAGAAGATCACACCAAGGTTTTTTGCCTCGCAGGAAGGTGAAGGAAGACGGCCCAAGGCAGACGGCCAGAGTGAGAGAGGGAAAGCTGGTGCCAAGGTCCCAATGAGAGGGATCTCCATCTTACTAGCATTAAGGCAGAGATCGTTGGAGGCGCACCAATCCTGAATCGCAGATAGACAGTCAGAAATGAGCGAGAGAGGAGAGGAGGCTGAGGGGAGCCTGAAGGAAAGCTAAGTCATCTGCATAACACTGAAAGTTAGAGGAGAATGTAGAGATCAGGTGGGCCAAAGGGGCCAGGTAGAGGTTGAAAACCTATGATGAGAGTATAGAGCCCTGGGGAACGCCACAGGTAGAGAGAGGTGGCATAGAGATTGGGTCCAGGTTGAACCTGGGAGGGGGGGTGGTCCAAGAGGAAGGAGGTCAGACACTCCAGAGCCTGATCTGTGATGCCCAGGTTCTCACAGAGTCGATTGATCAGGATGGCATTGTTGACTGTGTCGAAAGGAGAGGAAAGAAGGAGGGTGAGGACAGAATGAATGCTGGAATCAAGGTTAGAGAGTAAATCTTCATGGGTGTTCAGGAGAGCAGTTTCCATGCCTCTGGCATCTCTGAAGTCAGACTGATGGTCATGGAGACAACCAACAGATTCAGTGTGGAGAGTAAGCTGGGAGATGGCAAGCATTTCCAAGGGTTTGCCCAAGAAAGGGGTGATGGAGATTGGGCAATAGTTTGCCGGGCAGGTAGGATCAGCAGATGGCTTCTTGAGGAGTGGGTGCACAAGTTAGTGCTTAAGGGGAGAGGGGAAAGTTACAGTGGCTAGAGAGCGATTACAAAAATCGGCCAGGGCTGGAGCGAGGGTGTCAATATGGTCCTTGATGGTTCTGGAGGAGCAGGGGAGCACCTGTTTAGACGACGCTAGCATAGATCAGACTTGTCTAGAAACCTTGTCCGGTGTTGTCAGAGAGAAAGAGGAAAAAGGAGGGGGAGAGGTAGACATGGCCAAAGGGGGCGAGAGAGGAAGAGGAGATAGAGGACAGGATGTGCTTAGATTTAGCGGAGAAGTGAGAGGCCAGAGCCGTACAGAGGGCCCTGGAGGGAACAGGAGAGGTAGAGACCGCAACAGGATTGACCAGTTCCTTGTAGATTTTAAAGAGTTTGGCTTTGTTGGTAGAGGCCGCGGAGACGCAGGCTTAAATGTGTGCTCTCTTCTTGATGAGTGTTATTGCTTTGGCTGGCATTTTGGTGCAACCAGTCTAGGTATGTCTAAATGTGGCCTGGCATGCTTTATTGCAATGTTATTACGTGTCTACACTGGTCTACATTGTGCAGCCAGTTGGACATGTTTTCATTTTGGCATGGCATTTTTAATAGCAAAGCATTAATGTTCCTGGGCACTGTTGGTGACTTAGATGTATTGGATTGGTGTTATCCTACAAAACAATTGCAAACACTGTGGCTTTATAGACAATTTTTCTCAGAAAGTGTGCTGTATATTGCATTAAAATACATATTTATATCTTTCTCTTAGTGCAGTGTGCGGCATAGCCCTTCAGCAGCACGTTTGTGTATATTGTGCAAGCATGACAATCTAGGCCAGCCCAGAGTGTGGCGCGACCCGTGATTTGTTGACGAGTTGGGGGCCCCCTCAGCATGGCTCGCAGGGGGGCCCCCACATTTTGTGCTACGCCACTTCCTACTTACCCTGTGATGTGCCCTGCTTTCAGCTCTTTGGTGTGTAGCAGGGTGTATGCTTGCAGAATACTGTAATACACTCAAACAAATCACACTTTGAAGATTGCATCAGGAAACATCTGCATTGTAATCTATGCTCCACACAGCTGCTTCAGTGGATGTAACGAGGGGGCACCAAACATCATATCATTATGGAATGCCCCCTCATGCATCTTCAGCCTGCTCCCCTTTTAGAAAAGGGAGGGGACACATTGAACCAATGTAAGCTACTGTCTGCTTTGCATAAAATCAAAGAGCATTTTGAGAACATAAGAATGAGAACCAATGGTTACTATGCAGGGCTTTAAGTGGGGTAAGAAATCGAGGGGGGGCCTCATTTGGGGGTGTGGCTTGTGGGAGGGGCGTGGCCTAAACGTACGCAAATCGTAGGGTATACACACAAATATATATAAATGTTATATATTTGTGTGCGTACCTTACTATGGTTTGTGTACTATGCAAGCCATCTTTTCTAAACATAGAAATATGTAACATATTTCTACGTTTATAAAAGATGGCTTGCAAAGTACACAAACCATAGTAAGGTACGCACACAAATGTATAACATTTATATATATGTGTGTGCATACCCTACGGTTGACTAGTTTTCAGGCCATCTTTTTTAAGCATTTCGTGTTTATAAAAGATGGCTTTGAAAGTAAACAATTCAAGCCATCTTTTATAAAGCTTTGACTACAGACAAAATTGTCCGTCGGCAAAGCTTTATAAAAGATGGCTTGAAATGTGGACTTTCAAAGCCATCTTTCATAAACCTCGAAATATGTCGAGGAATCCCCAGGTTTGCCGAGGGTTAAAGACGCCTCGGCGACCTGGGGAAACAAAGGGACAGTAACTGCCTCTGGTGACCTCTCGCGCGAGGGGTCACCAGATGCAGTTACTATGACTGACAGAAGTGGCAGCCAGTCACAGTGTCGCTGTGGTTGGCTGCCACTTCTGTCAGCTCGCCTGACTTCATGGCAGGCGCATCTCCCGTCGTGGCTGCGGCTGCGACGGGATAATGCATCCCGCAATTCCCGCCAATATTGCGGTAGGATGGGGGCCCCGGCAGGGCCCCGGCTCAGTCCCACTTTTTGGAGACTGCCGGGGCCCGGCACCGGCAGGCCCCGGCCCACTTTAAGCACTGTTACTATGTTTGACAAGTATGCTGTGACAGTGACTCAATCCAGCAATCCTTATAAGCACATACTGCACACTGGGCGGGCTGCTCATTTCATTTGTGATAACACCCTCACAGTAGCATGTTTGCAAACTACGAGTCATAAATATCAGCCTTTGGGTGTGAGGCATTGGCTGTCTTGCAGGCGCGGACAACAGCTTCTGGTTTTACGGCACGTATTCCTTTTACAGCTTGTTTTATTATACATTAGTGTGGGTCCCCTGTACGCACTTTCAGGTCATTGACTTGTGCTCAGGAAAAATGCTGTTAGGCATTCATTTCTTGGGGGACTGATGGAGCCCCAGGCTCGGATGCAGTTTTTGGAGACTGCTGGAGCTTCACCCTGGCTAGCCCCGGCCCACTTACAGACCTGCGTGAGAGGCCTATGTCCGGAGCACATTTGGTCTTGCGATCAGGCCTCCGGATACAGATCAGTTGGGTGTGTAGGCCACATGAGATTTAAAGCTTCATATTGGGGTCATTTGCAGAGATATTTCAAGAGTCATACATCTATATATTGCCTTATGAAATGCATCCATTACATGCTGCAAAGGGATTTGTCCTACATTACAATTCATACACTATATACTAAAATATATATGCAGGACCCAGAAACACACATTTTTTATAATGAGATGTGCATACAGCATTTTGAGATGAATTCATAATATAAAGAAATATATACAGTGTTCACTAGGATGAATACATTTTAAACGGGGATATAAATAGTTTTATGAGATGCAGCCATTATGTACCGACAAATATGAGCACATACACAGTACACTCAGATCCATACATTGTATACTGACATGTATACAATACTGGATTATCTACTGAAATATATACACTGCACCCTGAGATACGTACTTTGCATACTCAAATTCGTACAGTGCAATGAGATGCTTACTTCATATATGTACATGTATGCAATGTGCAATGGAAGACATGTATAATATACAGCGATACATATACTGCATATTTACATGCATGCACTATCTAGTTAAATGCATAAGGTGCAGCTTGAAATACATACATTGTATACATATTATATAGTGAGCGGTTCCTGATATAATAAATCATATACACCTCATGCTGGAAGGTATACATGATAAAATGAGCAATTGCTTATACGATATACTGTGACACACATACATTAACATGCATGTAGTACAATGAAAAAAGGCATATTCTAAACTAAAATGTCTTTTGCACACTGCGGTAAAACAACTGAATATATATATATATATATGTATATATATCCTACACGTTGAAATAGATGCATTACATATTGGTACTCTTCATATAATGTGCACTGAGAAGCGTGTGTATTGTCGGGTGAAACGGCTTTCACATAGGCCCTGCTTCATATACACATGCTACTGAAAAGGTCACATGACTTGCAGTCCTGCCCACTGGAGGAAGTGACTTGTTCTGTGCATGCTAGTTTCACTTTGTGGAGGGTTTTCAGGAAAGCAGCTCTGGGGTCTTAGGACAGAGCAGACTCTTGGAAAAACGAATTGCTACCTACCAGTTCGGTGCTGGCTCGATCCTTGATTATAGTGGGCTGCTGTGTGCACCTGGCATGCATGCCAACCCTCCCGATTTAGGCAGGAGACTCGTGACTTTTAAGTGAAAAATATTGTTATTTTTCACGTTCTCCCGCTTAAAACAATTTAAGCGCCAATGCATTCCTTTGGGGTAAACGTATATCTCTCGATTTCTCTCACAACATCTCCCTACCAGGTGCCAATGGCGTAGAAAGGGTAGGGCCTGAGTGGGCAAGGACCACCCACAATCTGCAAATGCCCACTCAGCAGTGCTGCGTGGGCATTTGCAGATGTTCATGTCACTGCAGTGGGCTCTACTACATTAGCTTCAAGCCCCACTTGTTAGACAATCCTGGCTACGCCTCTGCCAGGTGCGTCGGAATGTTGGCATGTATGACCTGGGTATACCACTGCTGTAACTTTCTTGGGGAAAAAACAATGTATAGTTTGCACCATGTGGTTGTGTAAATATGGAGAGGTGGGCACAAGGTCATTTTAGGGTCATGTTAAGTCTGCTGTCCTGGAGCCAAGAAGAGCGTGCTGCCGAAATGAACATTTTAAAGTCTAAACTGATTTATTTCGTTTGGTTTGGGAACTGACAGACCTCCCTGCTAGGAGACAGCTGTTCAGGCCAGTTTGCTGAGTTACCTCATGGCGATCAATTGAGGTTTGGACTTTTGGGCAAGTATGGAGAGCACAGGCACAATAAGAACCAGATTCAGCAATCAGCAGCGCTTGTCATCCCCCCTCGACCTCCAAGAAGATTCAGTACCTCAGTCAGTAAAGGCCTTTCACCCAAGTGAGAGCGAGGGGGGCTGGAGAGGAGGAGAAACCCACAGGAGAGGCTAGAGGGGCAAGAGGAGAAAGGAAGGTGGGTGAGTGAATGAAACAAAAGGTGAAAGGAGAGAGGAGGAATGGGGAAACAGAGCGAGAAAGGAAGTAGGCAGATGAGAAATGAGAGACGTGAGAAATGGGCAGGCTTGGTGGGAAGACGTGAAATGAGGGGGGAAACTGAAGGAGTTGGGGAACAAACAGGAATCTGCTCTGTCCCAAGGCTGCAGATCTGCTTTCATGAAAACCCTCTGCAAAGTGAAATTAACAGTAGAAGAACAAGTAACCCGCTGCAGTGGGCAGAGCTGCAAGTCATGTGGGGTTTTCAGTGGTGTGTGTGTAGCATTTTCACCCTACAATATAATAGCTTCCCAATTCGCAGTACAAAAGATTCTCAATATGGAACGTTTCTATTTTAACATAATGTGTATATATATATATTTATATATATATACACTGACACAACCTTAGAACCTTAGTTAAGGTGGAGTTAAGTTGTGCAGATTTACAGCAACAAATCCCTTGAAATTCATCAGATGTGGGAAGTCATGACAGCTTTACTCAGCCCATTCCTGCTGATATCCCCATAATGCCATATCTCCCATAATGCCATTTTGTATGTTATTGTGAATCCCTTCTCTTAATATAAGGGTGTGCTCATGGGCTTCGGAACGGGAACACGCTGATTTAAGATGGTCATGATTACCCAGATCCACTGAGTTTCAAGAGTTTTGAAACTCATTCAATCTGCATAACTTAACTGCATCTTAACTACGATTTTTTCAAGGTACTTTCAAGGGTTTTGTTCTACCATAGTTTTTTACGGGCCACTAGCCATGGCCTTTTGCCACAGCCTTTGGGCGTGTCCACAGTCCATGTTCCTGCCAATATGTTTCTTTTGAGTCCCCCAAACCTCCAGACTGGACATTTTGGGAACTATCCATTGAAAAAGAATAAACGTTATTAAGAAAGTTAAAAAATGCTATTTCGGCCTAGTCCTCAATTTTCACACAGGAGAAAAGTCATATTTTTACCGAAGCACACAGCCAAAACTGCTGGATAGAATTGCACCAGGTATGAAACAACTTGGGCATGAAGCCTTGACTAGATTTCCAAGAGAGGTGTAGCGTTATTGCTTCCAGTCGTTTTTAAAATATTTGACGGAGAAGAAGTTGCTACCTTCTCCCAAAATTATAACTGTATCTCCCATGGTGCTTTGTCAGAGAGAGGCTTTACAGAAATGAAAAATCTGCCTTTCATTTTGTTTGATGCCATAGATAATCACGGTTACAATGGGAATAACCACAGCTAGCCAAAAATGAAATGTGGAGAAAATGCCATTTGGAGGAGGAAAAAGAAGAAATGGCATCAGGCTATAGGGGCGGACGGGGAAAATGGACAGCATGTGAAATTGGGGAGTTGGCGGGTGGGATCTGAGACCCAAGTTCAGGGCTCGAACATTTTCACATATCCTCTTTAATTCTGTGGATAACTGCAGCTGTAGGATCTGGGAAAAAAGTGCATCACATGAAAATAACCTTGGTTGTTTGCAGGCATTTACGGATAACTGTTTTTTTTTCAAGTACTTTGTCCATATAACCACGGTTATGGAAAAAAAAGTAAAGCCAAAAAAAGTTACAAAAATTTGACTAATAGTGTGTGAAAAAGAAACATATTGGGGGAACATGTAAAGTGTACACGGCCAGAGGCCATGGCTAGTTGCCTGGTAGTGTTTTAAAATAAACAGTTGTCGCCTAGTAGTTCCAGAAGAAACATATTGGGGGAACATGTACAGTGGACATGGCCGAAAGCCATGGCTAGTGGTCAAGTAGTGTGCACAGCCAAAGTCTGTACTCAATGGACGGGGCCAAAGTCTCTGGAAAGTGTGTCCGAAAGTGTCCACCTAGTGGGTCCAAAAGAAACCTATCAGGGCAACATGTACAGCGGACGTTGTCGAAGGCCGTGGCAAAAGGCCATGGCTAGTGGCCCATAAAAAACTGTGGTATAACAAAACCCTTGAAATTCTAAAAAAACTTTAGTTAAAGTACAGTTAAGTTGATCATATTTAACACAACAAACCCTTGAAATTCAACAGATGTGGGAAGCCATGACCAGCTTAACTCGCTGCGTTCCCGTTGCAAAGCCCATGAACACATACATATTATGAGAAGGGATTTACAATGACCTACAAAATGGCATTATGGGGGACATATCATTATGGGGGAAATCAACGGGAGCACGCTGAGTTACGACCGTCTTGACTTCCCACATCTGCTGGATTTCAAGGGTTTTGTTGCGTTAAATCTGCTCAACTTAACTGCTCTTTAGAGTTTTTTCAATGAATATATAAATATATATATATATCTGTCTATAGCATACACGCTTTAATGTACAATACTTGTGTTTTACAAGTTAAACACATTTCCAGTTTACAGCATGCCTTTTTACTGTAGCATTTGAATGTACAGTCGTGTGCATCTCAATATATCGAATAAGCAATTTCTCATTGGATCATGTATGCCTTTCAGCATGATGTGTATGTGACTCATTATAATGTAACATGCACATCTCACTATAAAATATACATAACTTGGTATACAGTTCATGTATTTGAACTTGCACTGTATTCATTTCAATATATCATGTATGCATCACAAAATAAAGTAAATGCATGTCAGTATGCTATCAATGTATCTCAGTGGACAGTGTATATTGTTCAATAATGTATTATGTATGTATCTCAATGTACTGTATAAACATATAAATACAAAGTCTATGCATCTCAATGTAGAAAATGTGTGAATGTCTGTATACCATTCAATATATAATATATGTGTCTCAACATCAAGTATATATCTCGGCATACAATATATCTATCTCACTGTACAGTCCATGTATTTAGGTATTTCAGTATAAATAATGTATACATTTGAATATATTCTATACATACCTCAGGACGAAATGTATGTATCCCAGTGATCAGTGTTTGCATTTCAATATTTTTCAATATTTGTTGTATGCATCTCAATATTATATATATATATATATATATATATATATATATATATATATATATATATATATATATATATATGTATAAAATGTATGTATCTCAGTTTATAGCAAATTTATTTCAGTACATGCAATATATGATGTTTTCATCTCAGTATATATTAGCACCCAGGGTGGGGGGCGCAACCAAGCAGGTTGCACGGATTGCGGGGTGTATGATCCCAGCCGGATTCCGAACAACCTGCTTCCCCGTCCCGCCATCTTCACCTACATTCCCTTACCTTAACCTTAATGTTGCCCGTGCCGCCCACCGCCACTTAGCTGATGGCTGTGGCGGGGATGGCAGCCTTGCCAGCCCTGCTGCTGCTCCGTCTTTCTTCTTCTGGCCACCATGGAAATGCAAGAGGGGCTTCGCTTCGAGCCCTGTCTTCCAGCTCCATGGCGGCCATCTGGAGACAGTCTTTTCTATAAATGAACGGGACACTCCAAGACATGTTGTTTATTCATTCAAAACACACTGCTATCAGCAACCCGGGTTACTGTATTGGCAACCCAGGTACTAATAGCAAAATTCACCTCTTCCACGGGCTGGATCAGGTGGTAATGCCCCGGGGCCCGAATTAAAGGCCCGAAAAATCTGCAGTATATACATATTATGACAGGGTCACAGAACTGACCCTTTCATGATGGGAAAGGGACACCTCTAAATCCGAAGCAGGAGGCCTACTAGGGTTTTTACCAGAGAGGTGTGGTGTGGGAGTTGGTAGTGCCTGACTGAACAAATGGTGTGCCATTTTGTCTTGTCCCATACCTGCAGTGCAGAATGCTGTCCAGTTTCTTTCTAATTGTCTAATAGGACAACATCTCCCAGAAGGCCTGGCGGTAGAGGAGAGAGCGAGCAACCAAACCTAGAGAGTTACTGTGAGGAACCACCGGACAGAAGAGCGATCCACACAGCAAACCGGCAATCTCAGCACTCTACACAAAATGAATATTGACAGATCTCTTACCTGCAACTGAACCACACAGTGGTCTGCACATCCACCCAGCACCCCTGATGCTCTGTGCAACAAGTACTGCAGCAGTATTCTTTCCTTGGACATGATCATAGCGCAGTCTCCGTATTAAACTGGTCCTTCAGAAACTCTTTTCGACCCTGTTACAAACTGTCACATTGATTGTGTTCTGAGCCAGCCACCACTTCCAAATACAGATGGCCCCATGGAGGAGAAGGTGGTAGGGTTGAAAACCCCCTTTATGTGGTTGCTTACCTGTAACCCAAGCCATGGGGTGAAGAAAGCCAGTGATTGGTCCAAGGAACTATCTGAAGTGGAGAACCACTGGGGGGGGGGGGGATGGATGATCAAAAAGAGCACAGGAAACAGAAAGGTGTGGCTGTTTGGGTGAGGTAAAGGGAGTATAAGGACAACCAAAATATCAAGCAGAGGACGGTGAGTGCAGGGGACTGTGAGGAAGGACTAGACTGCTGAAGGAGTGTAAGGTGAAGTTTTGGTTGCTAGGCTCAAGCGGTACTTGGGTGTGATTGTGTGCGCAAGGTGTGTGAGTAAGGGTAATAGTGGTAGAGTAGGGGGTGAATGAGAGTGACTGGTAAGGTGTGTGTAAAGGGAGGTTTTGGTTGCTGGACTCAAGCGGTACTTGGGTTTGATTGTGTGTGCAAGGTGTGTGAGTAAGGGTAATAGTGGTAGAGTAGGGGGTGAATGAGAGTGACTGGTGAGGTGAGTGAGAGAGCGAAAAGAGGGTGAGTGAGGAAGTAAGTGTGGGTGGAGTGTACTGAAAGGATGGGTGGTGAGGTGAGTGTAGTGGTAGTGGAGAGAGGAGAGTAGGAGTAGTAGTGAATGGGTGAGAGTTGACGTAAGGAAGAGAACACAGGAGGGACAGAGGATATGAGCCAGGGGGGGAGAAATGAAGGAGAGTGTGTGAAAGAAAGGGAGGAGAGTAGAAGGAAGAGAGAGGACGGGTAGAATGGCAGGGCAAGGAGTTTAAGAGCATGCCAGAAAGGGACTAAGTGAGACCTGAGTGTTTGCAAGGCACATCTTCTACTAATTGCTCTGTGGCTCCTAGGTTAGGATTCCCTTAGATCCTTCCCTGAGGGAGAGAGAGAGAAAGGGTGTTAGCTCTTTGGCCATCACGACCAGCCAGTCAGTGGCTAGACAGTAGAAGTTACCGATCTCTGGGACAATCCTGGGGTTGGGTTGAGGAGTGCCTGGGATAGGGAGGAAGCCACTCAGGGAAGACGAGAGAGAGAGAGGGACTGCCCCTTCTTAATTCCTTCAATGAAAGAGCCTTCAACTGTCTTCGAGAGTTGGTGTGTTCTTGGGTCCATCTGTGACAATACATGAAACTTGATCTATGTCCCAAGGGCCGCACGTAGCTCTGTCCTTTATAGCTCCCTCTGGCTGCTTCTCGTCATCTGATTAGGACACGTCCTGTTCAAACGTTCTGGAACGCGAGCTTTGAAAATGGGCTTTCCTCTGAGAAAGGCAGTTGACCCCGTGATTATTCCTGCCATTTGGGGGGTACCAAATCCCACCACAGACTCACAGTGTGCCTCAGGAGTTTGCTCTAGCCATAGTATTAACATTATTTTTTCAATGTTTATCATGGGTGAGTCTGTGCTAAAAATAGAACAAATACTGTTCCCAGTGCTGGTGGACCTAGGCCCGAAAACATTCTCATTATATCTGTAGCCGGAGGTGTTCCCCAAATGGAAATAGGAAAACAAATATTTCTAGTATGAAGCTCTCCATCTAGGGCAGGCAAATTCTAGCACATAGTCTTGGAACACCATTCGTATTTTTAGAGGCAAATATTCCCCCATCCTAGGCAGGGGAGAGGGGCATGTCTAGGCAACCTGGGTGTGATGACAGCTTGCCCTGCCCCGTAGGGCTCTCCTAATTGAATGCATTCAGGACGAGCAGCTACACAATCTCAGAGAGTCATCAAACGGCGAATTGCTGGCAAATTCTGGAAATTTAGACGTTTGCTGAATTTGGTAGAGAAGGACTATTCCGGGCAGTGGATGCTTGTGAAGCTAAAATGTATTGCTTTCCATACCTAATTGCAGGCCACAACGAGAGCTCAAAAAGGACCTCTGGAGATTTCCTGGAGGGGGTGGAGAGGGGTGGGGGGGTACCCATAGGCCTCTTTAGTTTGAGTAGACTGTTTTTCTTGCTGCTCTTAACCCTCCTCAGTCAACACAAAACCTTGCTTCCACCCCTCCCCACCCTCCCCCCACAAGCATCTGAAGCAACACGTGTCGAAAGTTTTCTAGTATGTTTTTCACCACTGTTAATAATTGTATCCTGCCAATTTATTTTTATATGTAACTACTTTTTAATCTCTATATGGGGACACATTTCCTTTAAAATATAGTGTCTGGATCCTCCTTTCCGAAGAAACTCTCCAACCCTACTTACTGGGGCTCGGCGTGGATGCCACATTCACTCGTCACACAGTGTAACCCGGGGCCACTTTAAAAGCACTTCCGGCCAAATTTTGGTCCCCAGTCCAGCCCATGTAATTACGATCCCTCTTAAGAAGAGGCGGGTTCTGCATTCCCAAGTCCTGCATGCATGGTAACCGTTCTTTCCTTTTCTTAAAGTGCACATCAAATGTGTCTTACTGTCCAATAGAGGGAGGGCGATTACCGTGAAAGGATCGAAAATAAAACACCTAATGAAAAATGACCACATTTCTTTTAATCAAACTTTTTTTAAAATAATGTGGGGGTACACCCCTGCACCCCCACGCACTTCCCCCGACCTTCACCTATTCCCTTACCCCACCCCCATCTATATATTAGTACAAAAGTACACAAATACCTAACAAACTCAATGGAAAAAAAACGGTAATTTCTCATTAGGTTATTTGCATTCGATCATTTCTGCGGATTCGGACCCTGTGTGGTCCCTCCCTTCCCACCTCGACTCCCAGTTGTCAAAGGCCTTTGCAGTGAGGGCCATGGACAGAACAACCTGCACAAGCCATCAAGTGTGAGTGATCCACGTCACGTGGGATTTGAGGTAAGTGGGACTGGGAATGAGCGAGCCAGCTGAGAAAAGAGGGTTAGGGAAAGGGTGGGAATGACACCTTTACTAGGCAGAAAGGTACACCAACCCAGTAGTTGCTTAAGCCATGGTTCAGAACTCCCTCGGATAAAATGCTAAGATAGGAAGAGCTGCCTTAACTGGCCAAGTCTCTTGACCCAGGCTGGAGAATTCTCGCAAGAGAAGGTAAACTCGCAAACTTCATCCTGGATGCAGCAAGAAGCCCCTTCGGGCAGAGCTAAACGGCTCTAGGTGAACTGCAACAGAAGTGTGCTCCCAAGTAGTTTACTGATCTGTGTAAGACCAGCAGAGCAGCTCCTTGAACCTGGGAACTGTCTCAAATCCTGCAGGAGGAGCTAGAATGAAAGCTAAGTGAGGTGAGCAGGATAATGAAACCCCAGCTTGCACAGTCCTGGCTGTTTGGGGACACTTCTACAGGAGCACTGAATTAACACTGAACGGTCGGAAAAAGAGAACTAAGTGCATCCTCCCCGGTCCTCTGCAACCTCTGCAAGAAGCCACCCTGCTGCTGTCTGGCTTCTAGCCTGTGTGAAGACCCTGGCTCTATGCTGCCAGGGTCCCGGGAGAATTGCTCCGGGGCAACATGCTCACATTGCGAGCAACACGGGTTCGATCCCCGTGTCTGCGCTTATAAACCTCTGGATGTTAAGGGTGTTGTAAATAATCAGTCACAATCTGCAGGACACTTGGGCATGTTACATATTCTTACGCGAGTTGTCTTTTTTCAGCATTTGGGTGTTTCTAGTGACAGAATTGTGGCGTGTTTTAATCTCAAATGTCCAATTTGTGACATAATTACCTACTCACGGCCAGTTGTCAAGAAGCCATTGTTTTGTGTTGCAGTCTTTCAATTTCAAAATGATGACTGTCTTTTTTTTATATGATTCATTGCCATTTATGAAAAATCTATGAAATCTGTTAAATTATTAAAAGAGTCAAATACATAATTTATGTTTGTGAGGAGTTAGAGTACATTTTGAACCATTATTTGTTAATTTACGTTTTTTTTGTATGAAACATATATATTGATCACAGAACCGGACACATCATTGTCATGTATGTTTTGGTTCATAGTCCCAGCTCGCCTCCTTGTTGAGGAGCTCGCCTTTTGGCTTGTTTCACTTTTTTCATTGACCCTTGCATTCGTCATTGCTTCAGTGTATAAGAGCTGTGCTTGTTCATTCCTGCAACCCGCATCGTCGCTTGCAAGTTCAAGCCTCGAGTTCAGCCTCTGCTCTTATTGGTGAGCCGAGAGCACCCCAAGAATGTGTTAGCTTCCCTCCATCTGCAAACCACTACATAGGTGTGCTGTGGGGGCTCAGGTACAGTGCATTGGTGCTCTAGTCAATATCCCAGTCCTGACATTCGGTTGCCCGTGCCCACAAAATAGTTGTGTAATTTTTCCCCATGTTCTGTATTGCATGCGTTACCCTTGATGCCCGTCACTGCTTGGTTGGTAGCTTGCCCCTTGCATGAAAGCAGCTTCGAGGAAAACAGAGCTGTCAAATGTATTAGGCCAAGAGAAAAGCTGTCTGCTAGGGAATTGGGAGATTTGCCACCGAAAGGCTCCTTTTGCTCTTTCTCTTGTCCAAACATCTCTCTTACATCAGAAGCAACAGCACACACACATCATCTTCTCTACGCATATACATGCAGTCTCCTTCCCAATGAATGCCCCGGCCGCTCCACACACACACTCAGACCCACACTCACAACCACATCCACACCCACTGCACAGTATTAACTGAATCTCTTGGCTGCCTGTCTTCCCACACAGTCACACAGGCATGTTCTACAAAGGCCTAATCCTTTTTCCACAACTCATACAGATGAATTAACCATCCATGTTGATAAAACCATGCATAAAATAGGGCTGCCCTATATGACAATTTTGTTTGCAAAAAAACATGGTTTTGAGCTCATTTGCATACCGCCAATGCATTGCTCAGTGGCTCTGACCTGGATGTGATATTCTGAGGATGGCTACTGAGTGGTGCAGTGGTATGTGTGACTTGAGATCTGAAATAGCCTGTTCTACTTTTCAGGTAGAGATTTTTTCATGTTTTTAAAAATCACCTTAACAGTGATGGTGTTTGCTAAACATATCCCAAGCCTCCATCCACAAGGCGTCAGACTATATTGCATTGATGATCCTTAATATATTTGCGTCCTTCAGAGATGTCTGAATTGGTAAAGTTGCGCAGCCCCATGACAAAAAAACTATTTTATGGAGGGGAAATCCCCTTTTTTTGATTATTTGCAATCCACAGTGCATTGCTGAAGGGCTGAACTGTGTATTCTAGCCTCATGCTCCAGGTAGAAGGTTGTTTTAGTGCTCTGTTAGATCCACCATAACATTCATGGTGTTTGCTACAAGTCATCCACAAGTGATATTCTCTGACTTGCTCATCTATCCCCACCCCCATTCACACAGACACCCAGCCCAGCCAACTGTGCACGCATGTTCTTCTGCCTCCAACACATCACCACTTACAGGCACAGATGTTTTTGAGCCTCCAGTTCAATTTTCCTGGAAAGCAGTGTAACCCCCTCCCTGGATTCCGATCCTGTCGGCCTCTGGCGGCGGCCTGGCAAGGGCTGGCAGTATAGCTGCAGCCGAGGTCCTCATCCCTTTGGTCCATGCACAGGAAAACCTTGATAGGATAACAGGGTAGTGGCTGCAGCCATGAGCATGGACAGGAGCATGGACGCCACCGCATAGGTCCCTACACGACAAGCATCTCAAACATTTTTATTATTTTATTTCATGTAATTGACTTCCCTCATGTGCGGCCTCCCCAGTCCCCATCTCAAGACAAGTCCCTTTCGGCAGCCGTTCCATACAGATAGGGGTCCTTGCCCTGGTCCTGGATGAATTCCTCCTTCTTGTCCCACTCAGTTGGCCAGCCGCCATTGTGGAAGCTGGTGCTCTTCGTAGCCCCGTAGCTGCCGTAGCCACCGCGCCCTTGCGGCAGATCCTCGGTTTCATCGGCCAGCTCATCCTCATGGATGAAGCCACACTTTTCCTCGCTCGACTCCTCTGGCTCGGCCCATGGCTGCTTCTCCCCTGAAGCAAAGAGGCCGTAGAAGATCACGCCACCATAGTGGACGAGCGCCGCGATGAGGAAGACATACTGCCACTCCTCTCGTGTCTGTGAAAGGGTGCGGAGGAGGGCAAGAAAGGGAGAAAGAAGAGAGAGTCACATGGCCGCTCTGCTGTGGTGATAGCACCTTACATTAGACCAACACAGGAAATACGTCATAGATCATTGATTAAGCTTTCATGACCTCAGAAGTCTCTTGCCCTAATAAGAATTTACAGAATTCGCCAAAACATGCAGCTTGCATCACCCAAAGCAGGCAGCATTCTGAAGTCCCTCTTCCCCACCTGTTTCTCTTATGAATGTGGGTGTGTGTGTGAAAATAAGGATGAAACCAAGAACCAACAGGCAAGCTACAGGCAGGTGCAGCTGATGACAGCCACTCAGAGCAACGATTGCCCTGACAAGGGCTATATTCAGTGTGGAACATACACTCCGCATTGTGTTAACATGCATCAGAGAAGGTAGTACCATACAGGGGCGATGAACACCGGTCAGAATATTGAGATGAACTAAAAAGTTGAAAAATATACATAGTTTGAAAACAGACTGCACAAATAAAGAGTTGCAAAAAATAAGTTATTCAAAACAAAGAGCGAACAAATAAAGATTTTTAAGTTTCCAGGTTGCTGGTAGACAAAGAACGGTGGTGGTGCCGGTGTGGCAAAGCGGAACGTAGGGGGGTGGGGTTGCCGCAGGCGAAGTAAGGTGGGTGCCGGGGTGAGCTCGACCAATCATTAGCCTGGGGAAAAGCATGCACTACTGAAAGCACTAACACAAACCGAAGAAACGAGCATACAGTTGCCATTGGCCAAGCAATCACTGATAGTGAGCACACCCTACTACTGATGGTGACATGGGTCAATGGTGGTAGCGAAGAGCGTACACCTTTAGCAAGTATTAAAAACAACAATGGTGGGAACATGCAAACACAGAACCTCCTGATGCAAGCACAGAGAGCTGAGGGCACGCATCAACGTTGCTGCAAACACATTCTTTTTATTTTTTTTTATTGTGATTTTGGTTACCAAAGCAACCTTACACAAAAAAAGAACAAGCATCACAAAATATATAGCAAAATAAAAAGAACTGTTCACAATATAAAACACATACAAATCTCACTATATAAGAGCAGCAATACATACTAAGAATTCATACAAAGATAAAATAAGTGATACAATTTGGCCCCACATTAAGCGAGACCAGAAAACATTCTCTAAATGTCATTGTTGCTAGATTCTGTCGGCTACTCTTCACATAGCCCTTATTTCCCCATTAAATTCAAGCCGAGAAGTCACACATTTACAGCACCTATCCATAAAAATGTAGATCTCATCCAAAATGTGATAATGGAGCGGTTGGACTAGACGACCACCCAGCAAAAGAGTGTGCTCTGGTTGGGGTGTCTCAGACAAGCTGCACTGTGAGTGTTCTCCCCACAGAATGAAATAAATGGCACTGCAAACCATAGGCGTTGCTAGGGGGGGGCTAAGGGGGCTATAGCCCCTGATCTTTTGGTTGTAGCCCCGGATAGAATCTCACGAGCTACAGCCAAAAGGCTAGCTAGCCCCCAGTCCCGACAGTTTCGACATCAGCTTAGCTCCTGGTCTTTTCCAGACCTAGCAACACCCCTGCTGCAAACTATGGACCCAAGCCACAAAGAATCGGGCAACTCCCAAAAGCCATCCAGGGGTGCAGAGTTGGGGATGGTTCTGTTCAGAGGAATGAACAGGCCACCACATTCACAGAGGCTGTGTGGTGCAAGTGCCAAGGATGAGCTGCCCAGCACCCTTGAATACACCATTGTGTATTGTAGGTTCCCAACCCGCAGGCGGGCACTGGAGCCGCATCTCGAAATAGTAAAATGAAAAAAAGTCAAAATGCATATCTATCACAATTGTACTGAGAAGCTGATGTTGTGCGTGGCCCAACAGAGATGGATGCGATCACTTCACCTTTGTGAAACACCCTTCTGTTGTTCTGTTCACTCAAGTAAAAGAGAAGTGCTAGCACTGTCCTTCAAATGTGTGGAAAAAACCGGTTGTGTGGTATGACGCGGTGGTATCAACATTCCCACCATCCCGGTGGCCCCCATGCTGCAGCGACTCTCTTTTAGTGGCATATTTGCCATGGGTGTTCTGTGAACTCCAGAAACTGTTTTAAGCAGCCTGGTGATCACAATTACATGGGTTTCCATGGCTGAAATATCTGTCAAGATTTAAAATCATTGCAGAAGTTGGCAAAATGGGGGAAATAAACAGCTCAGTAATGCATTTTAGGAGATAAAGTGACCGCAAAGCCAATTTAAATAGTACAGAAGAGGCTTTAACTCAGTGGAACCTCAACTGACCTCGCATGGGTTTCTCAGAGAAATGAGAGTGGTTAGGATCACACAATACCTTGGGATGAGAAGAAATGGACTTAATCCCACCCACAACCGTGTTATGTGCAGGGGTGTTGCTGGAAAGGTCAGGGGCTAAGCTAATGTTGGGGCGGGCAGGACTAGGGGCTAGCTAGCATATTTGGTTGTAGCACTTGAGCTTCTATCCTTGGCTACAACCAAAAGACCCGGGGCTATAGCCCCCTCACCCTCTCCCCCCCCCCACCCCCCGCCGTAGCAACGCCTCTGGTGATGTGCACCTGCTGGAAAATAAATCACTCTGTTGATTTGGCCCAAAGACCTTCATCAGGGCTTGCTATTATCATTACAATAGCAGAAGTCCACATTAAGGCTGGAACAAAAATACTAAGTCTTGCTCATGTGGCAAAACTGTACAGAATATCAAGGGCAATACGCTGATTGGCCTTCCAAGAAATCAGAAGACTTCCTGTTAGTCAGTGACTCCAAAGCACTGATCAGACTGAGGAGGCATCACCCTAATGTCAGGTGCAAGCAAGATTTGCGACAGTCAGAAGTCAGGCACCAGACCGAGTCAGAGGAAGGTTAAATAGTGGGAGGTCAGAGATTAGGTAGCAGTCTTGGGTTTACCCCAAAACGTGGGGAAAAAAAGCTGAATGTGTGTTTACTGCGCATTCGGCATTGACCAAAACAATCGAACCGCATAATGCGGAACAGGGGGAGCAGGAGGTTGCGGGGGTGTCCTGCTCCCCTTGCTCGGCATTATGGGATTCTGGGGTTGCGGGGGTGTCCCCCACTTCCATGACATTGGAAGCGGGTGACAATAAAGAAAAGAAAAGAAAAGAAAAAGAAAGAAAAAGAAAAAAGCATTATGCAGGGCCAGCTCCGACCCACGTTAGTGGGAGGGAAACGGCGCTGCAGGGGTGCAGGAGAGTCTGCGGCACACTTTTCTGTGTGCCACCGAAAAAGGTAAGTGGGGGGGTATGGGCAGGGGAAGGGGGATGGCAGATAGTGACCTACGTGATCACTGCACAACAGGAATTTGCGATTCGATCTTTTTGGATTCACAATTTCCCGATGTGCAGTAATCTTCTGGATCCAGCATTCTTGCACTGTGAGATGACGGAAGTCCGCCCGCCAGGTTGGACCCTTGACTGGTGAGCTAGTAAGAGGCTAGACACCAGACTGAGTCCTTGGGCTGCGAGCTGGCATGAGTTCCGGCACAGTGTTGGGTCAGTGGAGAATGATATGATTAGAGATCAGTGTCGCCAACTTGAGTTAGTAGATATTCAGGTAGCAGGAGGATGGTGACACACCAGGATACACCAGCTTAGCTCTGTGATTTGCCTTATAGCAGAGCTAGGACATGCTGCAGCAGGGCTTTTTGGTTAGATGCCGAAAATCACAAGCACAAAACGGGCTGTTTGGACAGTTGGAAGGCTAAAATGGCGTCGGTGGAACCTAAACCCTGGCATTGAGCTGGTTGATGTCACATGGAAACGGGTCAGAAAAGACTTTATGACGGTCAAATCTGCTATTGTGCCTCCCGAATGCTTTGGGTTCAGAAATGTGCAAGCAGAGAGCACACTGTTAGCGACTGTACAGTACGTGTATCCGCATCAATGTGCTGTTGTCTTCTCACAGGAAGCAGCACTGAAAAGCCAATACCCACCTTCCTGCAATACCAGTTGCCCCCCTTTCTGAGGCACAGTAGACATCCCTTTTACTGCAGCGTTCCCCACTGTTCTCTTTGAACCTCGTTTTCTGGCATACAAATACCCTGACATCATACGACTTCTTATCTTTTGCCCATGCCCCAATTATTTGTATGACTGAACCATAAGTGAAAGCTTGCTCTGCCATTTTGGAATTGAAGCAGTATGACACCAATATGCCAGCAAAGGAATTCAATGAAGTCACAAGCACAGCTTGAAGAATTTGCTTTTCTCCAGAGACACGTGACGTGATTTGAGCTTAACTCTTAACTCTAATTGTCACAAAACACACACACACACACACCCACCCACACACACACACACACCCACCCACCCACCCACACACACACCCACACACCCACACACACACACACACACACACACACACACCACCCCCCCCACCACCCCCCCTGTAACCCAGAAGTATGCTCAGTTGGTGTGCTATAAATGTGCAACTATTGCTACACATGGAAACATTTCGAGGAGACTCCCGAGAGTGCAACCCTCTCCCTGGAACAGAGCATGCAGAGGACGG
Organism: Ambystoma mexicanum; assembly: GCF_040938575.1. Taxonomy (NCBI): domain Eukaryota; kingdom Metazoa; phylum Chordata; class Amphibia; order Caudata; family Ambystomatidae; genus Ambystoma; species Ambystoma mexicanum. The sequence goes on along the minus strand of NC_090921.1, from coordinate 1,312,303,618 downwards.
GCTCATAAACAACAACACACTTGATCTCCTTCTATACAACACCTTTCTGGTGCAAAAAGAAATCTCCCCAAAATACTTCACATTGCCATTATGCATATCTTTTTATTGTCGTTTTGAAGAGCTTGTCATTTTTCCATCCAGCCAAAATGTGTTTCGGACCCACTCAGTGCTTTATCAAGGCATCGAGTAACATGCTTCTGTTCTGCTCTGTATTACGAGTTTGTACCTGCAGTCTGTTTTGAATAAATAGTAAGATCCCCTTAATATGGGGTTCGACGCTCGTACGCAATAAAAATGACTCACTGAGCTCCTGAGAATGACCTCAGGGTCACAAAGTGGTAGATATCAACAAGCCAGAAACAGGCGTTGAAACCGTTCAAAGCAGAGTGCAGATACAAAGGCAATACTGAATGGAACAGAAGGGTTTTCCTTTAAGCCACGAAAAGGCTCTGATTGGCTGTTGACACATGTTGGCGGGACTGAAAAGAGAGTTACAAGGTTTTGAGTGTGCCAATAAAAAGATGGAGATGCCCATTCAAGGAAACCAGGGTCCTCATTCATGTAACTTTTAGTGTGGTGAAAAGTGACTGCACTGCCAACAGATTCTCTGATTCACAGAGCGGTGCAAAGTGTATTTTTGCAGAGCAAAGCCACTTTGCACTACAAAAGTACTCTTTGTAACGCCGATTTAGCGCAGTGTAAAGAGTAATTTTGCAGTGCAAAATGACTTTGCTCTGCAAACATACACTTTGCACTGCTCTGTGAGTCAAGGTGTTTGTAGGCAGTGCAAATTCACTTTGCACCAGTGCACATTCACTTTGCTCCACACTAAAAGTTCCATGATATAGTCCCTCGTTATGCTACTGCATGTGTGCTATTTGAAACCCCCAATAGGTATTGCCCTTACAGCCTTTCTTATGATTTCCCTCATTGGGCCTCATTACGAGTGTGGCAGTCCCGAAACCTGTTTCCGGACCGCCACACTACGAGTTTGACTCCTGGGGCTGTCGCATCCGGCGGGTCTGACCTGCCGGGCGCAGTGGCCCTGGTAGGCAGAATTTTCACTGAAGCACCAGAACCATTAGCAATGGTGCTGGTGCTTCCGTCTCCCCACTCCCATAGAGTCCTATCCGACTTCATGGGAATGGGGAGTTACAAAATCCGGCGCCTGACTTCCCACGCCGCCGGGACTTGTAATGTCCCGGTGGCACCGGGAAGCCAGGTGCCGGATTCAGTGTTACGGGTTGGCGGCAACCCTCCGGTCGCTCTGGCGGGTTACCGCCAACCTCGTAATGAGGCCCGTTGTCTTTGTGATTATTGGCTTTGGTGGGGCTTGTCCCATTAGCATTCCCTCTAACAAAAACGGCCAGTGTTCAACTCACCTTGTGCTTTGTCATGGCTCCTACGATCAAGGGGCACACCATGCCTGACAGCGTACCCACACCGTTAGAGATGCCCATCAGGATGCTGGCATATCGGGGAGCAATATCCAGGTGGTTCACATTAAAACCTTTCGCCAAAGCAAAAACAAGACACAAGTTAGTCCTAAAGAAGTGATTTTGTTTCACAGTTGTCAGACGATTAAGCATCACATTGACTACAAGGATACGTATCCCTTGAGTAGTGAGGTAGAAAACCTGACTTTGCTCCAACATCAACATCAGATGTGTCGACGAGAGAGGAGACAGGGCCTGCAAGATCAATATCCCTTGATGAAGGAGAAGGACCCACCATTCCACTTTAGGACCCAAACCACACATTCATAGACCGTGGCGATGATTCTTGAGGGATGATATCACTGGCAGACTTTTAAGAAATGTTCAGCATTGTCAATGAAACGATTCCTCTACATCACTTGACTAAAGTGCATAGATCTCAAACTTGTTGAGTTAGGGTGCATAGAGGACGTATCGTGTTCAGCAAGGCCCTTATGCACTCCTTATCTGCTGCTCTATCTGCAGGTCTCCTCAACGTTCCCTCCTCTGAATCCTCGACCACGTTCATCAGTTTCCTTCCCATTGACTTTACCCCAGAGTTTTCTAAGTAGTCCAAACATGCTCCCAGGACCTGTAACTGTTCTCTGCTATGAGCAAGTATCTGCTCAGAGAAAATGCAAGAACTGTCCATGCGCACCCCCTCACTACATACCCTTCGCACACAATATGAAGAGTCCTTACCACTGCTCTTGCACTGCAAAGCACATCCTTATTCTGTTAGGTAGCCACAACCCCTGCACCTTACTCAAGGCCCTGACAATTCCACCACTGACAAGCTACAGCAACCACAACAGGAACTGACCCAACCCTCAGGACATTTCATGAGTGTGCGGCTATCCCCTTTTATCACAACATACATGTGCCCTACTCATCATCCACTGCGACTCTCCTGTGGAAGTGGTTGACAAGGAATAACGAACTCCCTACCCCTGTAGGGATCCCATCAATAATGTTGTATCGTCATCGTTACACATACAACTAAATGGTGGGTTCTAAAATCTAATTACAACCACCAGTTGTCTCCAATCGATGTGCACACCTTCTACAAATCTTAATACAGTTCATTTGCTCAACATGCCACACACGTCGGCATCGGCCCCTGGCCACATGTCTCCCCCATATCCCCCTCCCCATGTTTTTTTTAAATCAGGAAAGCCTGCAAAATGCTCCCAATCTTCACACCATGCCGACAGGTTAGGAGGGAAATACATTGTGTAAGGGCTACCATGGCTATGTTGAGGTTGTCCAGTGCACTTGTCCATCTTTATCCTCTCGCTGCGGCTCTCAATGTCACAGACATGCAGCAATGAAGTCTAGAGAGCCTTTTAATCCTGCTACTCTTCCCACTCACGGAATCCCTCTATATAAATGTTCCTTTATTTTGACCTATTCTACAGGTCGTCAACTTTGCTACTGGTTTACTGTATCTTGTTTAAATCAACGTCTCCTCCCTGATCATTCGAGCGTAGATTTTTTTGCCATACATCCAAGAGTGTGCGCATGCATTCGTCAAATTATTTTATTAAGCCCAGATCACTTTCCAGCCATCATTCCTATAAAGGGTGGTTTTATTTAGTCCAACCAGCGCTCTATCAATCTTCCTGGTCATTGTATTGGATCCAAGGCTCCTGTTCTTAAAGATGTTGGTGAAGCATTTTTCTCTTTACACTTTGATAAATCAAGAGCATACTTTTAGATTACAGTTCAATAACAGACAAGAGGGCGACCTCCACCAACAAACTGAATGCACATGTTTTGAACAACAAGCTACTCTCACCCAAAACTCTTTACCTTATTCCCTTTATCACTTTCTAATGATGCCCACGCTCCCCGCCTAGCTCTTGCTGCCAATGCAAATCCCATCTCCAAACTAACAGTGCTATGACACTGGGGGACCAATGAGTAAAGTGAATGGCAGGACAGGGAGGGGTTTTACTATGCATCATGATTTCTTTTATTTCTGATACCAGCAAGAAGTTTAAATAAAGATCTTGAAACATCTTGAAAAAAAAAAACACCATGTTGGTCAAAAATCCCAGAATTGCTATCTGAGTCCAGAGAGGGACCGACCATCCTGCATCCATAAACATGGCACACTCTGAAGCCCATCATCTTTTCTTCCTGTTGCATAAAAGTTAGTATTTACATGGGTTTCTTTGAAGTGCTTATAAGGGTATACGTAGTGATAACGTTTTAGTGTGCTCATTGGTTGACATCTTCCAACAGGAACTGGTGGCACTCTCGCACAGCTGCTGCCTGAGTGCGTTTCTGTTCCACTCTCCGGCACCGCTGGTACTTTGGGTGAATCCCCGATGCTTGTTCTGAGCACCATATATAAATACGATGGAACAGGGCAACTGCAAATCTATATACACCCACTGGACTCCTCTTTCAGTGACTTATATTCAATTTATTTCACATAAAACATCCATAGAGAAGTCCGTGTTCATGTTTCCACCAATAATACAATCAGAACAACAACATAAAGATTGTAACACAGGTATGTATCGACGACAAGGGTATTAGTAGTGCTACAGCGACACTACTTCAATAGCCTAGTAATTCAAGCATATAGATTGAGCTCGCCCCAATCGAATAATAGCGGTTAGAGATGGAGATGATTACTCTACCTGTTAACTAAAAATGCCCCCACCTGTAATGTACTGCACTTTGTATACCTGTGTTACAATGTTTATGATGTTCTGATTGCATTATTTGTGGAAACATGAAAACTGATTTCTCTATAGATGTATTATATGAAGTAAGCCACTGAAAGAGGAGTCCAGTGGGTGTATATAGACTCCATCGCCTTGTGCATAAGACTGATCTGCTGAGCACCAGGCAGTGGAGGAGAGCCATGACCAGGAGTCGCAACAATATTAGAAATGTTGCTTTTGGGCTTTGGGCACTCCGCGTAGCTGCCCCAGAGCAAGCAAGAATGACAATAGTGAAAACAGTGTCCTAGCTACCCCCCAACATGTTTTAAAGGACATATATAATGTGTTATTTATAACGCGCTTAAGACAGAAGAGGTTTCTAAGCGCAGACCCGGGATGTGAACGCGCCTTGCCACTGAGCTATACTACCCGACTCGTTCTCAAGCAAAAAGGGGAGGAGTTTTCCTCTGTGGAGGACTTTTTTGATATTTCAGATAAAGTTGAGCCTCCGACCCAAAGTGCTGCGGAGCTAGCGGCCACCCTGATACTTCCATTTCAGGATCCTTGCGGAATAGAATGCATGCAGCCTTCATGTCTTTTTTTCACAAGGTAAAAACTCAGTCTCCCATGCAGTCTCTGAGACTCAAGCTCACGCCTTGGCAACGATTACTTACTTGCTCAATAGCTCACATACCACATGCTTTGTGGGGTTCTAATCCAAATGAGTCAAGAAGAGGAAACGTGTTACGTAAAGAGCAGCAGGGCCACGTTCTGCGTATTCACCTCTATGTCCACACTCCATGGGACTGTGGCATCCGATAGGAGTTATTTCCTCCGCAAAACCCACTGGCGAGGATGCAATAACAATACTGGTTTAGAGAGCAAGGAATGTTCCAGATCTATCCGCTCATGTAGACTTGATTGTTTTTTTTTTTCCTAAAGATGATGTTGAGCGTGATGATGTGAATGATGATTGTGAGCATTTTGACCATCTGCATGGTGGGCGTGCGCTCACCTGGGCTTTTTGAAAATTTTAATTAAATGGAACAATTGTCGACCAATCTCAGGAAAATGTGTGGGGCTAATCCACACACATTTTCCTATGCTCACACAGCAACAAGCGCATACACCCGTGTACTCTGGGTGGACACAGCCTACAGGCACAGTCCACCTTGTCATATTTAGTTGGATTGTGACAGCCAGGAGTACACTATGTCATCTCCAGGAAGGGGGAGGACCAAGTTCCCTCTGCCATGGCATCCTGATTAACTAACAAAGGCTCAATGGATCCACCCTGTTCTTTTTTTAGGCCCGCAACTGGTGGCAGAGATTAACATACCAATTAGAGTGTACTTCAAACTGGCCCACATGGGGCCTGGCTGCAGAGGTTAAAAAAGGAGACAGGTAACCCAACAACCTTTCATATGTAACTGTGTCAATCTGAAGCAAGATCCTGCCCTCAGCATCAATGACAGTGAGCTATCATGTCTGGGACTACTATGTACATAAAGCCAACCACTAGGAGCCAGAGAGTCTGGTCTCACTGCATCTTCAAAGAAGACATGCCACTTTAACAAGGACCACATAGAGAATACCATTAACCAGAGAGACTCTTTGATCAACAACAGTCAGGAAGATGGGTGGGACTTTGTATCACAAGGGAGTGTGGGCAGAGATCTTTCTGCTGAGAGAAGGTTTCTGCCATCTTGGTTCTGGGACACCCCATGGTTCCAGTTTCACCCCTTAGCATTCTCCTGTTGGAAAACACTCTGGTTATGCCCTCACACACATAGAAAATTGTTGGTAGGGACCCCAGGATTTGTTCGCTATGGTAGGCTTAGCCTACACCAATCACTGTGGCCCACTTGGCTTTAAAAGAGGGCGTAGTCCCCTTTTAGCAGTTCATCTGAAGACTTCACTTGAAGTAAGAAAGAATAACTCAATCTTGGACCCTGGCTGAAGGTACAGCCTGCCTTACATCTTCTGCCAGTGAAGGAAGGCCAGGATATTCAAAGAGGGAAGGTAGAGCCCTCCCCTTATCTTCTCCACGGGAACAGAAGGAGAAACAGAACTCAGAGGACCCTCCAGTTGCTCCAGAACCAGTACCCAGCCAGCACAGAGCATGCCCTGCCAGGCCCTGCAGCAAGCTTCCTGAGTCGGAAGTGCCAGAAGGTCTCTGATCCTACAACCAAGGACAAGGCAGCTGCCCACAACACACTCCACATCTGTGGGCCATCCGCCTTAATGGATGACACAAGCCCATTGAAGAAGCTGTGAGAAGTGCCTCGACAAGCATCTACCAACGTCAGCTTTAAAGAACATTTTCAAGCCAGATGAGTTCATCGGTTTGCAACCAACGGCAACGCTGACCGTTGTCAAGCCGCCGTCGCTTAAAGACAACCGAGCCGTCCCCACCAGTGCTTCTGAACCACCAATCAGCACTGACACAACAATTCCTGTCCCATAGCCACTGTGTAGGCCAGCCTGCAGCCGTTCATCCAGCTTCACTCGCCGAACACGGGAGGATAGCTCAGGGGCAACATGCTCACCAACGTGGAAGCAAGACGACACGGAGCACCACTGGTTCGATCCCGGGTTCACGCTTAGAAACCTCTGGGTATTAAGCACTTTATAAATAACCTATATCATATCATATCATAACTGTCTTGCTGCCTGATAACCGCAGCTGACTCCCGTCTTGAACTCTGTCACAAAGCACCCTGAAGCCGACTCGACCTTGTCGAGCACCAAGAACATTCAGAGCATAAGGTACATTGTGGTTCTGTCCCCCTGGTCCTTCCCAGAAGACCCCTAGAGACATTTTAAGACCCATTGCTCCCTTTGTGCTAAAGCAAAGAAACTTTAACAAACGGCTGTGGTTATTAACCATACCAATGACACTCCGGCCAGTATCCAGAATGCATCCCTTTTCCTTCTTTGAAAATATCTGTCCTCTCATTCCTTTACAGGATTGTTTGCATTTTGTAGTGTTGTTAGATTGTCTGTTGTGTTTAATAAAGTAGATATTTTTAATACAACATTGTCTGGACAGTTCCTTTTATCATTGGGTAATAATTGTATTTTCGCTGTGTTGCAACTAACCAACGATCCACAACCTTGTGGAGATAAGCCTGCCGTTTCATTCGCATTACCCAAATTGGGAACAGAAGTTTATAATTTGTTTGTGTTCCCAATCTGTTGTATCCCTTCTGGTGTACTAGAGGTTTGGGGCTGATTGATGGTTTAGAAACCGATATTCACCCCTGGACCGGCGGTGCCCTGGAAGTTGATTTGTCACAACGATGGTGATTCATTTGGATAGGTTCTATGGATTGAGCCTGTGCAATCCTTGTCTGATCTGGATACCATGGGTCCAAGTAGAATCTAGCAGGGAACTTTATGGTCGAACACCAATCCATCCCTTACCACATGTGGCTGGTACACGCATAATCGCATTACTTCTAGAACGGATTCTACAGCTAGGGGCAAGATACACTCTGAATGCCCTAGACCACTTTTGCCAAACAAATGTCCATCTACATCTACAGTATACCCCAAAATCAGTATGTTCTTGTCCAGATTCGCAAAGACCTTACACAAGGTATGGTTACTTAGAAAAGGTGTGGTTAGAGAACGGCTTACCCAAGACAGGCTTCTAAATAACTCTGGATACTTAGTACAAATACTGGATATGCTTCAGACTGCCAAATTAGAAGGCTCCTCCATTTATGCTGATCACGTGAGTAGCTGTACCCAAAGGGTAATATGTTCATTGGGTAAGGCATATGTTTATCCTTATTTGGAGCAGCACAGGGGATTCTTACTGAAGATCAGTCAAAACCTAAGTGCGATCCCAGAGGCTCTGCATCAGAATACAGAAGGTTTGCTGCTTAGTGAACACTACATTAAAGAGTTGGCTAAATACCAGTGGCTCCTACCTCCACTGGCACTGGATAAGTCCCTGCTAGATTAAAGACCGGTAGTGCTCCGTGCCTTATCCAATGAAGAAAATGTCCTAAGAAGATCTTTCATTACTACTAGGGCCCGAATCAGATAAGAGCCCCTTACCTAACCAATCCTACAGAACCCTAGGCTCTGCAGACCCTCCAGGAGAAGAGGCTACTTGGCTGCAGAAAACTAACAACTAGCTGCCTTTTCCCAGTGGGGTCTATCCTACAGGAGTAGGTTGCCCAGAAGAGAATCTAATTTAGGGTGATTGAATGATAGGTTTACCTCGCCCTTCTTTATTGGGGATGCATTCGGCATTACCTGGTTAAGGATGAAAAAGAGACCCTTGGGTACTGCAGACCGTTCAGAGTTTTCACATAGAGTTTGCCTCCCTCCTTTTTCAGGTCACATGAACATGGAGGATTCAATGTACACATATAGGATTGCAAGTCGTTTCTCAGCAGGTAAGAAATCTCCTCGTTAAAGGTGTCCTAGAACCCACACAATGTTCTCCTTCAGGTTTTTCAAGCAATCTTTTCACAGTGCAAAAGAAAGACAGAGGTTTTTGGCCAGTTATATATTGAAGGGAACTCAACAGATTTCAGTTGTACGGGCATTTAAAAATGGAAATAGTCCCCCTTTTGCATGGTGTGTTTCATCAGGGGACTGGATGGTTGTGATGGACTGACCAGTGGATCGTCCTTGGAAGGGAGCAGTGACCGGCCGGAGGCAGTGGCAGGCAGCAACAAGTCTGTGTTTCTAGTGGGGGAACGCCAGCAGCCAGTGACTCCGGCAATGAAGGAGGACGAACCACCACTACCAAGTATACGGCTAGCAGACATGACAGGGCAGCCGACGGTGGTGATCCCGGCAGACTGGGAAAGCAAGCGGCCAAGTACATGGCCGGCGGCCCTGACAGGACGGAACATCGCCAGTTGAAAAGCGGCCCACACTGGGATAGGGCATAGCTTAACGGCAGGTCATGGACTGGGAAGCATGAAGGGGGTGGGGCTTAAGGACAAACTCAGGGTACTTGTTGCAGAAAGAGAGGTGATTGGCCACAGGGGAAAGTGTCAGCTGTATACCACTCCGGGACACCTGGGGGAACAGAAATCAGGTACAGGGTATGCAATCAATGGGGCAGGAAGGGGTGTTTAAAAGGCGATGGTCGTTCAAGGAGGTGATTGTTTGCTTCTCCTCATTGTTGCAGGAATGTGCTGAGGAAAGACACGCAGCAGAGTACCTGTGGGCATACTGAGGACAGACCGAAGCCGCAGGAACAGAGACTCGTAGCGGGACAGAGAAGAATTCCCAGACTTTGGTTTCAGCCGGAGGAGGGTGATGTGAGCAGTACAGTGCCTGTATGTTGAAGTAAAGGAACGTATAGAGAAATGAATCCCTGCCTATCGAGTATTATTTTATCCCAAGTGGTGTCAATGGTCTAACTGGACCTGAAAGGTGTTTACATTTCCATCCCTATAGTTCATCCCAAAAGTCAGTTCCTCAGGTTTTCCTGGGGGGAAAAGTATTTTGTTCCACTTGTCTCCCATTTGACCTGTCATCAGCACCAGCTGTTTCAGGAAGCTACTGAAGCTGGTTGCAAAACTGGAGGTTGATGGCTGGAAGGTTATGGATGAATCTTAAGCACTGTCAATTACTTTGGCCAACCCCCAAGACCATTGTCTTTCAGCCTGCCATTGAATAACAGAAGTGCAAAGACCATATGCAAATAAACGTGTTGCCACCCCCCAAAGGGGCAGTCTAGCCCGAACTGTTAGGTCACATCCCTCCTGCATAAGACCACAAGGGTATCTGGTCATTGCATCGAATGAAATACCATCGAATGCCTTTCCATCCAATGAATTGCATTGGAAAAAAGCATTGAATGCATGTTTTTTGAAGGTAAATTTACAATTACAAGTAAACACTGTCTGACATGGTCGCATGTCGGGCAGCGTTTAATTGTAATTGTGAATGCTGCCAGTTTTTACCACCTGCTAAAAGCAGGCACATTTCAAAGGAATCCATTGTAAATGATGCAATGCAATGTGTATATGGCAAACAGCATTTTGCACTTCTTGCAAAACGAATGCAAAAACAAGGTGTAAAGTTGATTTCCTCAGCTTTTACACTGTAATTTACACCCAGTTTTGCAAATCATAAAAATGAACGGTAGGGGAGCTAACAGCACTTAATCACTAATATTGGAAGTCAGTCCACTCAATGAAATTAGAGCACATTGTAAAGTTACCCTGATAATGGGCCTCGGTGGCCTGTGTTATACCCCATAGTATGAAGAAACTAGTCATTGGTGTCTGATAGTCTAAGACAGGTTTCTGCAATCTTTAGTTTAATTTTAATGGATTTTAAAGGGTAAAAAAAGGGGCTTGGGGGGACCCCCCATTAAAAACAAAAGTTAAAAAAATGCATTCGATGCTATTTATTGCGATGCATTTTTTCCGATGAAATGGTCTGTCGATGGTAAGAATTCGATGGAATGACTATAAACCGACCACAAGCTACCCTAGATATGTATTAGCTTCATTGGCAATCTTTGGTTAGGTGTAGCTTTGGTCTCTAGGTACAGCAGGCTTAGGCTAGTTTCAGCAGAAGAAAAGGGCCAGCAAATTCCAAAGCTGATCTACTTGGACGACATACTGAGCATGCCAGCTTCCAGGAAATTGGCACTGACTCATCGGTATTTGACCCGCATTTTCATCCAGTCTCATCCGGATCTAATTTAGGACAGCTGGAACATACCTGACACTTTAACAGGATACCAATTAGACTTGAAAAAGACCATATGGTTGAAATACGTGTTGGCCTAGTCATGCACTCCATGTTTTTGGGAGCGCTGGAAAACTGCAATGACACTTGAATATTAAGTTCTAAAAAAGAACATTGGGCTCAGCACAGTATGATTGGTGTTCATACTAACCTTACACTATTTCCTCAAGAGGTTAGGGCATTTCCTCTTGAACACCACAATAAGCAGCGGCCAATTCTAATAATTTTCTATCACTCCTATACCTCAGCGCGTAAGACAATTGGTTGCTCTAAGAATTGCCTATACCTATTCTTTAGGACTGGTTGCCAGTTCACTTGCAATGGAATGCTTCATAAAAGGGTGGTTACGGTGCTCCACAATGCTATGGTTGGAAAACGGTGTGGCAGTCAGGTACATCAACAATTTGGGAGGCAATTGCTCAAGAACTCCTGCAGATCTTGAAAGGAGTTTTGTGTGCACTGTCTCCCATGGCCCTTCATGGTGAATGTAGTGTTTATGTCAGGTACTCACAATTCTGTGGCAGATTGATGTTCAAGGCATTTAAAAGAATCCAATGATTGGTGCCTCTTTCACCCTTGTCTTCTTGGTGCTTCAGTACCAGTGGTGCCCAATAGAAATTGATATTTTCGCCTCTAGGCTGAATGCAAAGAGCCCTAATTTTTCAGCTGGAGACCAGATGTGCACCCTGTGCGCAGAGATGACTTTTTAAGCTTTAGGTGCCAATCTTGCACCATGCTTACCTTCTCTTTTCCACAATCTCCAGGTCCACCCTCAATTGGTCTCCGTTGTTTTGGTGACGGCAGTTGGGTTGTCTCAGGCTTGGTACCGCATTGGTCTAAAATCCAGCATCAACATACCACGCCTCCTTCCTTGCCCTCCACACATATTAACCAGCCTGAAAGGGCAGTTCCATCCTCTCGGGTCCTGGACAGCTCCCTGACTCTAACATCCTGGAAGATGTTGGGCCTTTCCTAAATTATCAGAGCATTTAATCTGTGACTTCAGACTTCTTAAAGGTGTGCTGGGCCCCAGTCATCAGGAAACTATATATTTATACTTGGAAGGTTTGTGTTTGTTGGTCTCTGTCTAGAGCCTTGAATCCCTTTACAGCCTCTGAAGTGGAGGCTGCATATCTTCTTGGGGTGTGATCTTATCACCCTCATTTGAGATAGTGAACGTTTACAGGCCAGGCCCAGCATAAAAGGGATCAAGGGATCCCCATAGGTCAGAAGCTGTAAGTGTGGAGTTACTTGATATTATATGATAAATAATTTATAACGCACTTAATACCCAGAAGTTTCTAAGCGCGGACCCGGGGATCAAACCTGTGTTGCTCTGTGTCGTCTTGCTTCCAAGGCGAGCACGTTGCCCCTGAGCTATCCTCCCGAGATAGTATTTAAACACCTCCACCCTCCTCAACACAGGAACGATGTCCTGTAGGATATCAATTTGGTTTTCTCTCTTTCAAGAATAGACCTCCAACAATGACTTCCCTATGCAGGCCAATGTCAACCAAATTGGTCACTCTTCTGTGGGTATAGGTAGATTACATCGAATTCGATTCCAACCAAGTTTTCCATGGAGTTTCACTGCAAATCTATCAGGAGAGGGGGATAGGGAAATAGGAAATGTAGGGGGCTATAGGGAAGGCCTGCGAGCGGTCTCCGTCGCATAGGTTTGAGAGGAAATGTCTTTGATGGAATCGCATAGATCCCTTCTGTGGCTTGTGTCTTTCGCATAGGTTTGAGAGGAAATGTCTTCCATGGAATCGCATAGATCCCTTCTGTGGCTTGTGTCTTTCAAACAGGTTTCAGACATCAGGAATTTGGCCCTGAAGCTGAGGGTGTGGGGGGGGGGGGGGTTTGTAGGATTCACTTCTCCCTCTCTTGAAGGACTAAGATGAATTGCAGTTCAGTACATTATCCACCCTTTCATGATTGTCTCTAGTTATATCACGCATATCTTATTAAACCCTAGCCAAACAACTGAGAGGTTCTTGTTCTCAACTCCTGGGCATCATTACGAGTTGGGTGTCATCCCAACGGTAAACCTCCAGAATACCACCCAAATGAATTACCATTACCGCCACTTGGTCCAGCGGAATTTCCGCTGGATTATAAGTGGTGGTGGCAGTGTAATTCCCCATTTTATTTGAGTCCATTGGTGTTACACAGTTGATGGTCGTGCAGAGTATGGGCTATCCCTCTGTCCCCAAATATCAAACCGACATCCACAGTAATACCTGTCAGAATGAATGTTAGGGCCAAAGATGGTAGTCCGTGGAGTCAGGACGCAGGAACAACCGGAAGAACCCCTGGAGCGCTGTAAGGGAAGGTATATGGTTATGTAATGTTACAGAATGCAGTATCTGAGTATAAACACCCGAACCACTGAAATACCTGTGAGGGTTGGAGCGTGGACCCAGGGAGGTTCTAAGGACAACAGGTCCGGGTGAAGCTTGATAAAGTCCTGGCAGGCAACCACCTAAGGCAGGACCGAGGTCCAAAACAAATAAGGGCTAGACACAAGGCAGTCCGTAGAGCAGCGTGGAGGTCGGCAACAGATGATCAAAGTTCCAAGGCAAGTTAGGGCAAGACACGAGGCAGTCCGTTATGGGAAAACAGTTCGGCAGCCAAATATATCCAAAGTTCCAAAGTTGACAGGGTTTAGACGAAGAATAATCCGTAGTACAAAAGCCGTGGTCCGAAGTGAAAAAAGTCCTGAACGAAGCGCGAGCGACACGTGATCCCAAAAGAACAGCTGTGAAGCAAGGCTGTCAGTAACTGGACTCCTTTTATCCGACGTAGGGAAACACGTGACAACGGTCACGTGACGCAAGTTACCAAAGCGTTGCAGTATTGCTAGGCAACTAGTCACGTGATCCGCGCCGTGTTGTGTCGGACAGTCCTCCGTGAACAGTGTGATTGTTTGTGATGAAGGAGCCTCCAATTAACTTGCCACAAACGTGAAGGGCGATAAACTCCAGTTTTGTCAAGCGTGCCATGTCGTGCCCTACAGTGTGGAACCTGTTGAGGCAGTAAGGTACCTCTGTTGGGTTGTGTGGATTTGAGTGCTGCTTGAGAGGAGGACATAGAGGGGCGTGTCTTTTGTGCGGGGGGCGGTGTGACAGAATCCCCCCTCAAAGGCCCACGACCACGTGGGCTTGCCGGGTTATCCCTATGAAACTGCGACACCAAAAGCGGTGCCTGGACATCACGGGAATGAACCCAAGAGCGGTCCTCGGGGCCATAACCCAGCCAGTCCACTAGGTACTTGAGGCGACCCCTATGGAAACGTGATCCAAGGATGGCACTGACCTCAAACACGTCCTGGGAGGACACAGAGACAGGGGCGGGAGGAACAAGGACACGAGTGGAAGCAAGGTAAGGCTTGAGGAGGGATACATGGAAGACCGGATGGATCCGCCAAGCATTTGGAACAGACAATCGCAGGGCCACGGGATTCAGGATTTTAATGATCCGATAGGGACCCACAAAGCGAGGCAACAATTTGCGACAACCAGGGATTCGCAGGTGCCTGGTCGATAACCACACCCGATCGCCCACCTGATACACCGGTGCCTCAGCCCGCCTACGGTCCGCCTTAACCTTCATCACGGACTGCGCTTCACGGAGATGGACCAGGGTTTGTGCATGAACACCAGCTAGATCACGTACGCAGGCGTTGGCGGCAGGAGTGGCAGATGAGAAATCAGGGAGAGGAAGGACGCGTGGATGTTGCCCATACATAGAATAAAAGGGGGAAAACCCAGTGGCTGAATGACGAGAGTTGTTGTATGCAAACTCAGCAAGGTAGAGCAGTTTGGGCCAGGAGTCCTGGAACTGAAGGGACAGACAACGCAGGTATTGCTCTAGGGCTTGGTTAACCCTCTCGGTTTGCCCGTCACTTTCGGGATGGTACGCCGAAGAGAAGCGAGCATCAATACCCAAGAGTTTGGTAAGAGCACGCCAAAAGCAGGACGTAAACTGGGATCCCCGGTCCGATACAATGACTTGTGGTAAACCAAACAGACAAAAAACCGTCTTAAAAAACAGGCGAGCCAGTGCTGGGGCCGATGGTATGCCCGTGCAGGGAATGAAACGGGCCATTTTTGTATATGAATCGACAATAACCCATATGGTATTGTAACCTTGCCTACGGGGTAAATCAGTGATGAGATCCATAGAGATGGTGTGCCATGGCCTGGGAGGTATGGGTAACGGCAGAAGTAACCCTAATGGTCGTCCTCTGCGTGTTTTGCATTGTGCACATATAGAACATGTGTTTACGTAGTTTTCTACGTCTCTTCTCATGGATGGCCACCAGCACCAGCGATGTAATAATTCAAGGGTGCGTTGTTGCCCGGGATGGCCGTTTATGGCAGCATCATGCGACCAGGCAAGCGCCTGATTGCGTACCTCGCAGGTAGGAAGAAACAGCTTGTCCTGGACAAACGGCAGCCCGTCCCGGAGTATAATGTCCCATTCAGTGAGTGCATGAGGATGTTGAGCAACCCATTGTCTGATGGCAGTGAGCATGGTTGGCGAGGGTGTACACATACAAACAACGTGGCTTTTCCCTAATAACGTGTCTGGAAATGAAACTAATGAATCCCCACCGGGAGATCGGGACAAAGCGTCAGCCTTGCCGTGGATGGAGCCTGGTCGGTGTTTCACAACAAAGTCGAAGGCAGCAAAGAACAAGTGCCAACGTACTTGCCGGCTGTTGCTGCATTTCAAGGAAGCCAGATCTTGTAGATTCTTGTGGTCAGTATAGACCACTGTTTGATGCTTGGCCCCCAAAAGATGGTGTCGCCAGGTCTGGAGGGCGTCCTTGATGGCCAGCAGCTCTTTCTCGGTTACCGTGTAATGAGTTTCGGCTGCCGAGAATTTTCGAGAATGATAGGCCACTGGATGCAAACTACCCGTGGTTGGACACGGCTGGGACAATACAGCGCCTAGAGCAAATGATGAGGCATCTGCCTCCAGAACGTAGGGTAGGTCGGAGTCGGGGTGTTGCAGGACAGGGGCAGAAGCAAACCTGGACTTAAGAGCCTCGAATGCCTTTTGATGTGTAGGGTTCCATATGTAAGGAACCTGAGGACTGGTCAAAGCGGTCAGAGGAGAAACAATGGAAGAAAAGCCTGCGATGAACCGTCGGTAAAAATTAGCGAAACCAAGAAAAGACTGGAGTTGTTTGATGTTAACCGGTGTCGGCCATTCCATAACAGCACGAACCTTAGACTGATTCATGGACAAACCCCCGGGGGAGATGAAAAAACCTAGGAACTCCACTTCTTTTGAATGGAAAGTACATTTCTCAGGCTTGGCGAAAAGAGCGTTCGCCTTGAGGCGAGAAAGGACCTCTCTGACATGACAGACGTGTTCCTCCAACGAGGATGAAAAAACCAAGATATCGTCCAGATATACCACCACGAACGTATCCAGAATGTCAGAGAATACGTCGTTGATAAATCGTTGGAAAGTAGCGGGAGCGTTACAAAGCCCAAAGGGCATTACGGTATACTCATAAAGTCCCTGCTTGGAGCAGAAGGCCGTCTTCCACTCGTCCCCAGGCCTCATACGGATCAGGTTGTATGCCCCTCTTAGGTCCAGTTTGGTAAAAACCGTAGCCCTTGTCAGCCTGTCCAGTAGGGTGGAGATGAGCGGTAGAGGGTACCTGTTTTTAATAGTAATGGCATTCAACCTCCTATAGTCTACACATGGCCGCAAGTCGCCTTCCTTTTTTGGCACGAAGAATATCGGGCTGGCAGCCGGGGAACATGATGGACGGATGTGCCCTAATTGTAAAGCCTGACGGATGTATACTTTGAGGGCCTGTTCCTCTGGGTGTGACAACGAGTAGATCTTACCCCTGGGTATAGGAGCATCTGGAACCAGATCAATCGGACAATCGTATGGTCTGTGTGGGGGTAGACCTTCCGCAGTGGCTTTATCAAAAACCATGTGGAAATCATGATATTCGGCGGGAATGTTCGCCAGGATGGCCCCCACGGTATGCGAATGCCTAGTGTCTGGTGTAATGTCATCAATGTGAGTAGTTGCCAGGGCACCAAGGATTGTGGCAGGAGAGGAGAGCGACTCATTTTCCACAAGACAGAATTGCTGACACACTTCAGATTCGAACATGACTTGTCCCGTTCCCCAATTAATCAACGGGTTGTGTTGCCGTAACCAAGGTATACCCACTATAATGCCGAATTGGGGTGTAGTGATAAGGTCAAATGACATGACTTCCCTATGGGTACTCTGGATCAATACTTCCAAGGGAGCGGTCTGGAACTGGATGGGACCGGAAGACAAAGATGTGCCATCAACCGCATGTACGGGTTCTGGATGTTCTTTTCTGACCAGGGGTAGGTTGAGACGATGGGCCAAGTCTATATCGATATAACATCCGGTAGCCCCAGAATCAATTACAATATGAACCACATGTGTGACCTCCCTAGTGGGTTTCATAAGGGCATGGACTACTACCGGTCTGACGGGGCCAAAGGCGGGTTCAGAGGGATTTGTGGATAGGCTCGCCGGTGCCCCCTGAATCATGGGCGAGCCCTCTGAAAACCCGGGGTTTTGTTCTTAGGACGTCGGGGGCATTCCCTTACATAGTGTCCGTTCAACCCACAATAGAAACAGGCATTATCCGTTCTCCGGCGTTCTCGTTCGGTTGATGTTATCGGGCTTCGGATACCACCTATCTGCATGGGTTCGGAAGTGGTAGAGGAGGCTGGACCGGACTGGCTAGTGAACGTTGTTTCTGTCCTTCTCTCGGATCTCCTTGCGTCGATCTGTAAAGCAAGATCCACTAGATCCGAAAACACCGAGGGAAGAGCACGAACCACTGAAAGCGCATCCTTCATGGTGTTGCACAAGCCATGGTAGAACACAATTGCCTTTTTCTCCTCAGGCCAAGAAGTCTCAGCGGCAAGTTGGTTATACCGAGCGATGTATTCTATCAGTGATAGTTTACCCTGTGTTAGGTCTAGGAGTTCCAGATCCCTTGATTGAGCCTTATGGCGTGTATCGAAGACTTTGGCCATTTCCGCTGTGAGAAGATCAAAATCATACAAGGCGGGATGATTGTTTTCCAACATTGGATTTGCCCATGTAGCCGCCACCCCAGATAAATGTGAGAGAAGAAATGCGGCCTTTGTGACTGAATCGGGAAAAGCCAAGGGTCTGCACAAAAAATGAAGCTTACATTGGTTAATGAAAGTACGGTATTTCCGAGGATCCCCCTGGAAACGTTCTGGAGCGGCAAGAGGAACAGGGTTTGGGAGTAACACAGGAGTGGGTGTAGGGGCTGGAACAGGGGCTGGCTGATTCGGGGGGACAGTATCCCCGAATTCGGCATCTGGGGGCAATGGGTAACGTGTGCTTTGTAGGGCATCAAGCCGGTTATGTATGGCGGTCGTGGCGGCGGCCATGTCAGTCCTGAGGGACGCCACTGCCTGTATCAAAGCGGTCACTGGGTCCCCGGTGGAGGGATTCATGCTCTGGACGACCAAAAATGGGCTTCACAGTCTGTTACACAGTTGATGGTCGTGCAGAGTATGGGCTATCCCTCTGTCCCCAAATATCAAACCGACATCCACAGTAATACCTGTCAGAATGAATGTTAGGGCCAAAGATGGTAGTCCATGGAGTCAGGACGCAGGAACAACCGGAAGAACCCCTGGAGCGCTGTAAGGGAAGGTATATGGTTATGTAATGTTACAGAATGCAGTATCTGAGTATAAACACCCGAACCACTGAAATACCTGTGAGGGTTGGAGCGTGGACCCAGGGAGGTTCTAAGGACAACAGGTCCGGGTGAAGCTTGATAAAGTCCTGGCAGGCAACCACCTAAGGCAGGACCGAGGTCCAAAACAAATAAGGGCTAGACACAAGGCAGTCCGTAGAGCAGCGTGGAGGTCGGCAACAGATGATCAAAGTTCCAAGGCAAGTTAGGGCAAGACACGAGGCAGTCCGTTATGGGAAAACAGTTCGGCAGCCAAATATATCCAAAGTTCCAAAGTTGACAGGGTTTAGACGAAGAATAATCCGTAGTACAAAAGCCGTGGTCCAAAGTGAAAAAAGTCCTGAACGAAGCGCGAGCGACACGTGATCCCAAAAGAACAGCTGTGAAGCAAGGCTGTCAGTAACTGGACTCCTTTTATCCGACGTAGGGAAACACGTGACAACGGTCACGTGACGCAAGTTACCAAAGCGTTGCAGTATTGCTAGGCAACTAGTCACGTGATCCGCGCCGTGTTGTGTCGGACAGTCCTCCGTGAACAGTGTGATTGTTTGTGATGAAGGAGCCTCCAATTAACTTGCCACAAACGTGAAGGGCGATAAACTCCAGTTTTGTCAAGCGTGCCATGTCGTGCCCTACAGTGTGGAACCTGTTGAGGCAGTAAGGTACCTCTGTTGGGTTGTGTGGATTTGAGTTCTGCTTGAGAGGAGGACATAGAGGGGCGTGTCTTTTGTGCGGGGGGCGGTGTGCCAATTGGACTCAATGGGGCTTTTTTGGCAGAATTACCACGGTTGAATTTTCGCTGCACTAATTCTGCCATTTCTGCAGATTTTTTGGCAGTGAGTTAGAGAATTTACCTCCAGGATTTCCCTAGAGGCAAATCCTCCACTTCATGCCCAAACTCGTAATTTGCCATAGTGGCAAAGTTGGCGGTAACTGTGTTACCGCCAACTTTACCACTTACCGCCAAACTCGTAATGAGGCTGTTTTTACCTTTCAGGAAGCCCCATAGACGCATCTCCTTGCAAACCCTTGCTAGCTGTGTTGGTTGGCTCATGTCTTTTTTGGGATTGGCTTGTCCTCCTTTGGCGCTCACGCGGCTATGGGTGCCATGGCCTGCAAAGCATATTGGGTTTACGCTTGAAGGATATCCTTAGGTATATTACTTTCTATGTAGGCCTATATAGCATGTGGCTTTATTTAGGTCTTGAAATTACTTAAAGACGATTCTGCACCCTGCCATTAAATGGTGATTTTTCTGGTGTATGACAGAAAATCGAGATTTTGCTAAGCGCATGGAGGTGAGTATTATCCCTCCACTAGGATTTTCTGACATTATCGGTTCTCACTCTGATGCCGGTTAGGTTGTCATTTTGAGGCAGGTTATGCCGGGACTTGGAGGCAACGGATGAGACATACACCTTGCAATTAAGGACAGTGCAGAATCAAGAAAAGAGGGTGGACTTTGGATTGTGCCATCTTTGGTTACAGAGGAAATTATAGGATTCGTAAAACACCATGTTGTTTTTTCATTTTCTGGAAAGGTTTAGCTTCTGTCTGCTGTCAGATATAAAGGATTATGAGGCATAAACTATCCCCCATGCGCTTAGAATGTATATATCAAAGGAAGGTGCATGTCTCAACAGTTCAAATTCCCACTAGTTGTTCCCTACTCTCAATCTTTTTGCTGACATGTCTCATACACCAGGTGTCTGTACCTTTGGCTCTGCGGATGTTTTAGACTCTGACTACCGTCAGCCCAAGCCAGAGATACTCATAGTCATCTGGAAAGTAAAAGATTGCAGACACCTGTCTTAGACTATCAGACACCAATGACTAGTTTCTTCATACTATGGGGTATAACACAGGCCACCGAGGCCCATTATCAGGGTAACTTTACAATGAGCTCTAATTTCATTGAGTGGACTGACTTCCAATATTAGTGATTAAGTGCTGTTAGCTCCCCTACCGTTCATTTTTATGATTTGCAAAACTGGGTGTAAATTACAGTGTAAAAGCTGGGGAAATCAACTTTACACCTTGTTTTTACATTCGTTTTGCAAGAAGTGCAAAATGCTGTTTGCCATATACACATTGCATTGCATCATTTACAATGGATTCCTTTGAAATGTGCCTGCTTTTAGCAGGTGGTAAAAACTGGCAGCATTCACAATTACAATTAAACGCTGCCCGACATGCGACCATGTCAGACAGTGTTTACTTGTAATTGTCAATGCTGCTTACCATGCCCACATGGTAAGCAGCGTTTACTCACTGTGCACAGAGGAATGTGTGTACACCGCCTTTTGCCCTGCACATTTGCACTCTGCTGTCAAATGACGAAAGTCTGACGACGGGGACCCTGGCTACGCTTGAGTGCAAACGCACCAGGTGCACACGGTTAGTGTGCAGTAAACTGTATACCCCTTTGTTTTGCACCTTACTTTTATGCTCTGGAGACCTAGAAATGACTGCCTACGTGTCTGCTTTAGCTGATCAAATAACACATTTAATGAAATCCAGAAACGTGAGAAATTCCAAAAATAAATACACAACAGTGGGCAGGCAAATTGCACAAACTGCAGAATTGTGCTTACCATTTCAAAATACCTTCCATCGCCTGCAATTAAAGGACCATTTCTGGACCTTGTAACTTCAAAAAAAGGGGGAGCTATAATGTGCGATTTTACTCATAGTTTATTTTAGCGCTTATGACACAGTTCATCCGGTAAAGGGAGCCAGGGGATTGCCTCAAGGTCTGATAAGAGGCCTTGAGGTGGTGCCTGTCTCCAGACGTGGAACACATGTTGTGGCACACCACTTTGCTCACATGGCCACACGTACGTGTATTTAAATGCATAGACAGAAGCAGCAGCATTTGGCTGCAAGGCTCGTATTGAATTGCATTGCCAGGTATATTGCTGGCCTGGTGACATGCCCGAGGCACACCATCAAACACAGTCAGACACTCTGCCCGCCATACTGGCAGGTA
Source organism: Ambystoma mexicanum (assembly GCF_040938575.1). Taxonomy (NCBI): domain Eukaryota; kingdom Metazoa; phylum Chordata; class Amphibia; order Caudata; family Ambystomatidae; genus Ambystoma; species Ambystoma mexicanum. Next base: position 1,312,281,979 of record NC_090921.1, on the reverse strand, counting down.
CACCAACAGGCACACTGTCATTAATTCTGGAAGCCATGCTGCCAGGGCTAAGGTCTGGAACATAGGCATGCTCTCAGACTGTTGTCAAGCATCCTTCTATGGCCGCCATTTACCTCTGCCTTACTGAACCACCTTACTATGGGTTTGGCAGTAAAGTGGAAAATGTACCTCCAGCATTTTACTGGAGGCAGATCCTCGATTATGTCCCCAAAACTCGGTTTTACAACACTGAATTACTGCTTGCGGTAATTCCAATAAAAATACCGATGGAGTCCGGGATTTACACCACATACCACCTCTCGTAAACCTCTGGTAATGCCACGGAACCCAGTAGTGATAATGGTAAAAGAATCTGGTCACTACGAGTTTTCCAGCATCGGCAAATGGTAATACCATTACCAGCACTTATCTGCCAGTATTACCAGCAGATTACAAGTGCCGGTTTAAGCGGTAAATAAGATTTTGCTGTATTACCAGCAACGGTATTACTGTGCCGGTAATACCAGCAGATTATTGCTGGTAGGGGTCGGATTTACCGCCAGTTCTTAGCTGGAGGTAAATCCTCCATCAAAACTTGTAGTTTGATGGTCTGGTAAAAGTGCAGCTAAACAGTATTACCAGCACTTTATTACCGGACCGGCACACTTGTAATGGCCCTCTATGTCTGCAATTCAATGGATTTGCTGCCTCATTACTACTAAACCCCTAATGAAGCCCAGGGTTTGGTTGTTGTCTGCAAGCGTCATGCATGCATGCTGCTAGGCGGCTGTCAGGCCCACTGTCACGATTCTACCAGCCAATCACATCAAACGAGAAACCCAGGCTGAAGATGCCTCACCTGAGATGGCAAAGCCGCTGAAGCCAACAGCCAACACCAGGAAGGAGATGGCCATGCCTCTGGTGTGCGAGTAGCCCACTACAAGCAGCAGGGTCGCCTCCATTCCGAAACCTTGGAGAAGACACAAAACGTAGAATGTCAACGAAACGTGAAATTAATTCCAGCTCAGGCCATTTGTGCACCAGGCAGACAGCATTGAGCTCATTCCTTCATAGAAGAAGAGGTTGGAAGCTACCCTGGTCCACATTGCATCCATGATGAGAAAAAAAGAAGGCAAAGACACAAACACACAAGGATTTACAGGCACTGGGCCCAACTCACCGCCGCAGTTCATCATCTTGCGGACGTTGGTGGTGGACATGATCCTTTTGGTTCGCAGGAAGTCGGCAATTTGGCCTCCGATGGGCACTATGATCGTCATCACCAGGTGAGGGAGAGCCGAGAGGAGGCCGACCTGTCCGGGAGACACAGACATTGCGGTATAGAATTCGCCAGCACCTCCGAGCACTGTGCACAGTCGAAGAGTAAACATGCTCGTAGAGTATTCTCAAACTAACCAAATATATATCTTGCAGTTTAACATTCCAGTAACTATCAACAACCAGTAAAACTATGCAGAGGAGTATTTGCCCCATGCACCGAAGAGAATGCACTCACTTTGCTTATCTCGAACCCAAAGACTTCCTCGAAATAGGCAGGCTGGCTGATCAGCAGCAGATAGAAGGTCCAGCTACGGCAGAAGTTGGCAACAATGATGGCATAGACGGGCATGGAGGTGAAGAACTTCCGCCAGGGCGCCTTGAATTTCTGTGGCGAGAGGAATCAGGGTTTGCTCAGTGGTTGAAGTTAAGCTTACTGCATGTCAAGACCTTCTCCCATCTCACTGTTCCCCTTTTTCCTGTGCGCCTAACACATTTGTCCATCGCCAGAGCCCCACAGGCAAGAAGGCGCACAAATACCAAGACAGCCAGGCAAAGGACCAAATCACAAAGCAAGTGCAGAACAATTAGGCAAGTATACAGATCCTGTGAGTATGTTTCAGCCGATACATGATAGCAATGAAGTAAAGAAGAAGGCCTTCAATGCTTTCTAAATGATTGGCAAAGAGCATGCAACCCTAAGCTGGCGAGGAAGACCATTCCAGAGTAAGTCAAAGGTCAAGCACCCGGCTCTGGCAAGTTTAGATGTGGCTTCACTAGAGACTTTGGGTAATTTGATTGGATTGAACAACACGGATGCTAGACTTCCGAGCTAATCTTTTTTTGCAGGTAAACTGGTGCACTCCCATACAAGCACCTATGGGTAATGGTGATGGTCTCGGGAGGATAGCTCATGGGCAATGTGCTCGCCTTGGAAGCAAGACGACGCAGAGCAACACAGGTTCGATCATGGAGTCCGCGCTTAGAATCCTCTGGGTATTAAGCGTGCTATAAATAACATATCATATCATAACCTGAAAGGCAATACACTCTCTCACAGGAAGCCAGTGAACAGTGCTAATATGGTCCCTGCGCTTGAGTTGGTTGACAATTCGCACAACGCTGTTTTGCACTGTCGGCAGTTTACTCACGTTGCCCTGTGACGAACCGTACAGAAGAATACTACTGTAGCCTATTTGAGCACTAATGATAGCATGCGTTAGGTGGGTGCAATTCCCTTTTCATAAAAATTAGTGCATGTGACAAAGGAGCTTGAGGTAATAGGATGCAGTTGAGACAATATAGTATGTCTGAGCTTTCTAATTTAATGAAGCATCCAGACAAACCCCCCCAAGGTCTTTACTTTGGTTAAAACAGGAATGGTACATCATGCATTTATATACTCCTTATATTCAGGCGAGAGCTTATTCAACCTAGGCTGAGTGCGGACAATCAAGAGTTCCATTTTCGAATCATTGAGGGCTACTTTATTACAAGCCATCCAATTCTGATTTATATTGTACATTTTAATAATATGGTCAGCATCATCTCTATAGACCCCAGATAGCTGCAGTATTATCTGTGTATCATCCGTACAGTTGGTATGAACAGCATCTATGTCATCCAGAATGTCAAAGAGTGGCTTGGTAAATAGGTTGCAGAGTGTAGGGGACAAGCATGAACCCTGAGGAACTCCACAGTTAAGTATAATGTGGACTGCTGCTGCTGAATCACTCGAAACTCTGGCAGAGTGCTCAGATAAGAAACAGAAAATCCAGCTGGCCGCACTCACTGAAAAAATAGCAGATGAAATAAGCCTATCTACTAATATCTTGTGGTCTACTAAATCAAAGGCAGCTGAAAAGATCAAGAAGCATCAAAAGAGCTAGGCTGCCTTTGTCCATAATCTGCAACATACTGGATTTAAGGTCAAGCAGGGCAGCCACTGTGCCACTTGCTGCCCTAATCCATTTGCTTGCCTATGACCCAAACAATTGCATTTTTCCGGATAGGGCTGTAACTACATATAGGCAGTTCGATCAATGATTTTTCAACAATAAAGACATGTTTGTTATAGGCCTGTAATTATTGTCCACTGATGGGTCAAGAGATGATTTGTTCAGTAGGGGAGTAATCCAAGCTTGTTTGATTGATGATGGGGGCAATGTGCTTGCCTTGGATCGAACCTGTGTTGCTATGTGTCATCTTGCTTCCAAGGCAAGCACATTGCCCCCCCCTGAGCTATCGTCCCGTACAATTTATTTGTTGCTGCACGTAATTTATAGAGTTCTATTGTACAAACCATTTTGCTTATTTACCTTATTACAATTCCTATGACGTTTAAGTGGAGCAATCGTGTCGATTGCTGCCAGTAAAGACTGATGGTAATGCATGGCAGTTTCTTGTGCAGATACAAGACTATCAAGCAATTTGAGAGAGGGGCTCAACAGAGAGAGCATAGCATCCTTAGCGACTCTGCGCATATTGTGTTTGCTGGTGAGCATAAAAGTAAGATGCTGTTTTGGTTTCAAACCATGTTTGGGCACCATTCATTTAATGAAGAAATGATCAGACCAGGGACAAGGAATAATATCAAGGTTATTGATGGTTATGCTATGAGCACAACCCCAGTCTATCGTGTGCCCCCCCCTATGTGAATCGGAGCCTTGATATATTGAGGAAAACCAAAATTCCCTAATGCTTTGTTAAGAGAGTTGGTAACAAGAGCTCTCACATCATCCAGCCAATAGTTAAAGTCACCAAGTAACAAAATGTTGGAAGAAGGTTTAAGTACAGATATAAGGGAGGAAATCAATTGAGTTACAAAGAATGGCATATTGGCAGGTGGTCCGTACAAAATGTAGAGACGATAGGTAGTAGAAATATTAACCAACAGCTTTACTAACATGCATCAACTTCCCCTCTCCCGTTTTTTTATCCTTTGCTTTAAACCTTTTGACTCGCCTTCTGACCCTTAGTAGCCCAGACTCCCAATATACGCTACGAATGCATTGGGAAAACTGACCACAAGCGGATTCATAAAATTAGTGCTCTCCCCGATACTCTCCTCAATGTATTTCCGCTCCTCATCTGAAATGGACGGATGCACGGCCGGACTCTCGTAGGACACAAGGATCCAGAATATGTACCAGAAAATTCCAAAACTACCTGCAGACACAGAAAGGAATCCCAATTAGAGCTCTTCTTGGAAAGTGAACGGTTCCCCTTAGTCCATGTATCAATCTGATTTACTCAATGTGTTTAGCTCCGCATTATACTTTCTTCACAACCATCAGTCTGCTTCTTTCTGACTCTCACCGCCCCCACACCCTTCTATCTCTTACGTTCTCCCTTCTCTCCAGGTGCCTGGAGTGATTTGGGAATAATCCTTGAGGTCCATTTACTTACCATAGACATAGAAGACAGAACTCCACCCAGAATATTGGACCAGGACGCCAGCCAGGGGCATGGCAATCACAGCTCCCGCATAGGAACCTACGGATAAACAATGCATCACATTAGCATATTATCTAGAAACATGCAGAAAAAGGTGGGGCTGAGGAACGCAGTGAGCAAGCAAGGAAGCACAAATGTTTTCAGTCCTATACCAGCATTATCCAGCCGCTTATAACATTTATTTTAAACAATTGGTTATAATGTCAAATGTTAACTGTTTTCTTGGAGTATAAGGACAATACATCCTGCTTGGTGTTGTAAGTATTGTCTAAGAAAAATATTTTTACCGCAGAAAGCTGTAGTGGCGAGTCTGCTGCGCTCCAGCGGTGGGGCCCACTTACTCCAGATACCATGGCACGCAGGGTATGTTACCCCCTGGCCCGTAGCGAAGGCAGGCAAGGAGAGAAGACAGAAAAAGGGAGGACATTGGGGTGAAGTGAGGGAGAGAAAAAAGGACAGTTGAGAGAGACCAAGAATGGAGAGTGACAGAGAGAGAGTCAGCCGTATATATGGATGTTGGCCATTTTAGCAAGATTCCATTGAATAGATCATGCATTTATTTTGGCGTGGCACATTCCTGGTCGAATTGGTTTATTCCATTGGATGACACCGGAGAAGCCATCATACAGGAGCCAATGCATAAAAGCAGGAAACCAATTAACATTCCCAAATCCATAACTACCTTTCCCTGCGTGGAGCCAAGAGAGGAGCCTACTAATGCTTTGACCCTTACTGATAAACTTCTAAAGATTGTTAAGAAATGTTGAAAATACAGTTGTAGTACACGATTCGATTCGGGATGCTGCGATTGCTTGCTAATGGCCTGATTGTTCTTTAATAGCTTCATCACTCCTGCTAGCTCAGGACTCTGCAAAATGTGGCTCTCCAGATGTCTTGCACTACAAATCCCATCAGCCTTAGACAATGTGCTCTCTGACTATTGAAAAGTCATATTATGGATTTTGGCATTGGAATTATGTTATAAAGTGCACTCATGTTTCATGGGTTCGTATTACCCATACATATACCTTGTTCAATTAACAAGGCTGCTCCCCCTGTTTCTTCAAACATTTTATGCCACACAGCCATCACACTGGAGTAGACCTTTCCATGGTATAGTAGGTACATTTCTTCCAGCAAGGAAGCAAATATGTGGATGACAGATTGCCTTTAAACAATGTACCAATACATTCAGATATGCCAGTAATAATTCTTCACCATCATGTTCATAGATACATGGAAGACCACATGAAGGTTGTGCCTTCATCTAAAGCTTGCTGCAGTCAATAACACCAAGGTGTACTTTTCAGAAGGTTTAGCTCTGCATGTTAACCAAAGAGTCTGTGTGGCAGAAGATGGATGTGTTTGTGTTATTTGGTATCATGCATAATGGTATAGTGTGTACTATTAATTGTGACAGTATATTTTATTAATTAATGCTCTTTGAAATTATTTGATATATTTCTGCCCATCTTCTGCAGTATTTCATATATGTTTTCTGCAAGACATCTGTTAACTAATGATACATTACGCATTCGATTTTATATTGTGAGAAAGGGGAGTAACATTTTACACCTAAAATACTAGTTTTCTAGTTCAACATTATCTACAGGGTTCCCATTGAACTCCTTCAATTAAAACTAGTTTTGATAGATATTTTTTACAATATTTATCTGTATGTTGCCTATTTCCTTACTCTTCAATTCATGTTAATCACTTGATCCTGAAAGGCCTGGCTAGGGCATGGGGCAGAATGCTTCTAGTAGATGATATTAATGGCTATGTGTAAGAGGTTTTAGTACTACATTTTAACCAAACAGTCTGTGAAGCAGAAGATGGATCTTGCTGGGGTATTTGGTATCATGTAAAGTATTATAGGGTATATTATCAGCAGTGGCAGTATATTTTATTAGTGAATTATTGGATATATTTCTTCCTAACCTTTGCAGTATTTCATATGGCTTCTTCTGGACTACTATTCCTTTATGCTGCATTATATATTTGATTTCCATATTGTGAGAAAGGTGAGTATAATTTTTAGTAGTTTTACACCTAAAATAACTTTTTGTTCTAGTTCAGCATTTTCTACATGGTTCCCATTGGACTCCTTCAATTAAAACTATTTATGAAGGATACTTTTTAAAAGGTATTTCTATTTAATGTTGCCCATTTCATCACTCTTTAACTTATGTTGTGACTTCAGCCAGAAATGCCTGGCTATGGCATGGGGCAGAATTATGATTAAGTTTTATGAACATTTGGGTCCGAAATGTTGTGAAAGGCTAAGATGTCGCACTTCATATTGTTTAGATGGTTCCATGTGTTAATATCCTTGCAAAAATATCACCATACAAAAATATTGCCATATTGTTGCGCCGATATTAAGGCATGGAACATGCGGAAGGCACCCCCGCAACTCCTGCATTATTTTTAATGGAGCGGGGGACACCCCTGCATCACCCGCTCCCAAACACCCCAAAAACGATCCCCCAAAATATCGCCTCTGACCGTTCTAGACGACCATATATACGGCAATAATTTTGGTGGGGATATATGTGTGATACCATTTAGATAACAGTCAGTGTTCTGTAATACTTATGAATGAGTGCCGTCTCTAAATGCGAGTCTATCTTGAAGAAATCTGCTTAGTTTTTTCATTAACCCTGGTACACTCTATTCTCATAGAGACACTGAGGGAGTTGGAGAAAGCAAACAAATTTGAGAGTAAAGCACCCAGATTTAAGATCTTTTGGAATTTGGGCTCCACAGTTTTTGGAATCCTGGGATCTGAGACCAGGAGCTACCTTTGAGAGATAAGGACCCGCCTGTAATTCTTGATAGAGAAGAACTGCCATATGAAAATAGAGTGTACCAGGGTTTCCGCCTGGCTAATATCAATCAGACACTCCAAGATCTGGGAACCACAGGTTTGTAAAATAGAGGAAACAAGGCAAGAATTCCATCAATTTATGGAATCTGCATAATGAAACCAGTCAAGGCTAGAAAAGACTCCAGGATATTAATTCATTGAGCAAGCGAGGGTACATCTCATATGCTAGAAGACTTTTGTAATGAAATGCAGACTCTTTGTGTAAAGAATCGACACATGGGACAGAAACTTGTACAAGTTGGGAATCTATAATGTACCGATAAAAAAAAGAAGTAGCCAAAATCATTTAGGCTTAGGGATCCTAGTGTGAATGAGTTACACGTGTAAACCCGAAAATAGTTACATTATTAGGACCTACTTATGCTGTTTCACTTGTGTTGTTTTAAGTTTTTTTGTATTTGTTTTATGATACATGATCATTATAAATGGTAATGACGCTTTCTCTTGTATTTGTGTACTCTAGATTTTACTCAGTTTTCAATCTCTTTTATGTCTAGTTGTATGCCACAAATGAGTTCAGACATCAGTATTTATTCAAATGCTCATGTAATACTTTAGCATGGTACTTCTAGCAATTAGTTCCATTTATAATGGTACTTAAATTCCACTTACCATCAGACTGCCCAAAAGGACTATAATGGGCTGTGTCCTTTACGAGAAGTAATTACCATATTATTGTTAAACTAAATGTCTGCCTGTGCTTACTATACTCCATGATCTGGCAGTAATTTTGCAGGTTAAAGATTAACCCTCAGGTTTTGAAATTGAAGGGAGCTCAGAGCGATTTAGCTCCTGCGTGGAGCCTAGAAGAGCCTGGTTGTTACACATTACCAACGTTGGTCATGGTGGCAAAGGAAAAGATTAGGAAGTACGGTGGGAAACATTACTGTTACGACTGCCGATGCTATAGCAACGCCTACTGGAAGCAGCTGTCTAGTCGTTTCACGTTCGCCAGCAATGTGCGCGGCAGATCACGTGATACTTGATAAGGAAGGAAGAGCTTCAAGCAAATGCGTCGCTACTGCCTTTATCGGCGCTCTGTAAGTTCGATCCTAGGAATCTTACCCTTCTGACTCTTTGACTACAATTTCCCTTGTATCCAACTACCTCTTCTATTCTATTACTCCTTTCGCAGACTTCCACATTGGACAATTCTGGGTTACGATACTACTGCTCCTCCAGTTGTTTCTTTGAGAGAAGTTCCGTCCCTGATAGTGAGTAGAGCCTCTACCTCCCTCTATCCTCCATTCTTCTGTTGTCCCCAGCAAACAGCCATTTCTTGGATATTCTTTCTTTACATTTAGCACTGCCACCGATCACGCTGCACTGGAAACACTTCTCGGTCTCCCTCGAGTTTCTGAGAATAGCCACGCAATCTAGTGGGTTTCATTCAGGATTCATTAAAGAACGCTCATCCTCCTCGTAGACCAACCCTTCTAAGGAATGGCATCCACATCCTATCGACCAGTCCGAAGCTTTGATGCAACCCAGGGTTTTATTCCCCAGGAGGGTTTCCCTGGGGGTTGTGCCTTCCTCCTCCCTGTCGTTCGCTCACGGGGAGAGAGAGAAGTAGGATTCTCAAGGGAGATCTTCCAATCTCTTGCTGGCTGTCTTCATTGGGAACCGCAGTCTGCCCAGGTTAGTGATATAGTTTTATCATATATTAGATAACACTGGTTAGCTTGAAAACAACAGCTACCAAGAGCTACTTTTGTGACTATGTGACTTTGACACTGTGCATATGGGACAATCTAAAAATAAACATAAGGACGCCTCTATTCAACATTTACAGTTTAAGGGGTTGTGAGAAATTCGAACATCCACATGGTGGGTGTGCGCTCACCTGGGCTTTTTGGAAATTTGAAATGAAGTTGAATGAAGGTTATTCTGCACACATTTTCCTATGCTCACTGCATATCATACACATAGACCCATGTACTCTGGGTGGACACAGCGTACAGGCGCAGTCCCCCTGTCAAATTTAGTTGGGATACAACGGGAGGAGTACATGATACATCTCATGAAGGGGGAAGGACAAATGTACCCCTTCCATGGGCAGCATAATTAACTAGCAAAGGCTCCTTGGATTCACCCTTTGGTGAGCCCTGTAGCTGGTGGCAGCAATTTGCATACTAATCTGAAAGTAATTCAAACAGCCCACATGGGGCATGGCTACAGACGCTAATAAAGGAGACAGGAAACCCCAACAACATTTCATATGCAACTGTGTCAACCTGATGCCAGCTCCTGCCCTCAATATCGATTGACAGTGAAATGTCATGTCTGGGACTGTGTGTTTACAGTAGTCATCCCCTCAGAAGGACCCTATTCAGATGGTACGAGTGTGTGGTTTGACAGAGTCAGAAAGTCTAGTCTTGCAGCAGCTTGAAGGGAGACCTGCCACTTTAATCAGGAACCACATATTTGGTCATTAAAGTAGGCTTAGCCTTCACCAATCCCTGTTGTCCATTTGACAGATCATCTAAAGGCTTCATCAGAAGGAATAACTCATAATTGGATCCTGGCTTAAGCCAATCACTGTGGCCCACTTGGCTTTAAAAGAGGGCTGAGCCCCTCTTCTGGCAGATCATCTGAAGACTTCACTTGAAGTACCAAATAATAACTCAACCTTGGACCATGACTGAGGGTACATACCGTGCCCTGCTAGGTTCTGCAGCAAGCTTCCTAGGTGGGAAGTGGCATTAGTTCTCTCAACCCAAAACCAAGTACAAGGCCGCTGTCTGCAACACATTCCTCAGATTTGGGCTGTCCACTTTAAAGGACGACACAAGTCCAGTAAAGAAGCTAGGAGAAGTGCATCGACAAGCATTTACCGATGTCCACCTTAAAGGACATTGTCAAGCCAGTTGAGCTCCTTGAGCTGCAAACAACTGCACAGCTGACTGTTGATACACCACAGTTGCTAAAGCCGCCCGAGATGCCTTGACCAATGGCTCGAGCAGTGCTTTAGAACCACCGACCGGCACTGAGATGATTCCTGACCTCGAACTGCTGTGTAGGCCAGCCTGCAGCCATCCGTCCAACCTCGCTCGCCGAACTGGTTGCTGCCTGATGCCCACAAATGTCTTCTGTATTGAACTCTGTCACAGAAGCTGCAAAGTGCCCTGAAACCGACACGGCCCTGTCGAGCACCAAGAACTCCTACAAGCACAAGGTAGATTGTAGTTCTGTTCACATGGTCCTTCTCCGAAGGCCCCTAGTCACATTTTATGACCGGATTGCTCCCTTTGCGCTGAAACCAAGTATCCTTGAACTATTGCAATTATTTACTATACCAACTACCCTCCTGTCAATATACAGAGTGCATTGCTTTTCCTTCTTTGAAACTGTCTGTTCGCTTCATTCCTTTACAGGGAGGGTTGTTTTTGGTAGTGTGCTAGAACTGTCTGTTGTGATAGTAATGAAGTCAATATTTGTATGCAACCTTGACTGGACAGTCCCATTTATCCTTGGGAAATAATTGTTTTTTCGCTGTGTTGCAACTAAGCAACGATCCACTACCTTTCAGAGATAAGCCTGCCGTTCCATCCACGTTACCAAAATTGGGGAAGGAGGTTTACAATTTGATTGTGTTTCCAATCTGTTCAGATCCCTTCTGGTGTACTAGAGGTGTGGGGCTGATTGACGGTTTAGAAACTGATATTCATCCCTGGGCCACTGGTGCACCCAGGAAGTTGATTCTTCACAGGGGCCATAAATAATGAACAAAATGATATGTTTGCATCTTATGCGGAAGTTAGATTTGCACAATGCTATGTCGTAGCTTCTCGTTTACCAGTGGTAGCTCCTGGTCACTGGCTAATGCTGAATACCCAGGAGCTGCTTTTAGCTCCTGCTTATGCAATCTTAATTGTGACCCCTGAACCCTTGCACGTTAATAGTATTGGTTGTATTCACTGACCACAATATTAATGTTGCAGAAATGACATAACATAGTTTAGGTCCGTGTCGTACTTCAAGAGGGATTTATTGTTTTATTTGTCACGCTGCATACACTAATGCCCTTGTATATTTGATGTCATTCATATCTGTAAGGGAGCTACTTGGGATCTAAAACAAAAAGCCTCACAAAAGATCCTGTGAAGCATACTATAACATGTAAGTTAGTGTATGTATTAGTGGGAGGGGGTTGTTCTAGAACAAACAGCATACCTATTCATGGCTACCACAGTGTCTAACATTGTGCAAGGTACATAGAGGCAATGGGTTGCAAATCTTCTAGAACATTTACAGTTGTGGCTCTTGGCCAAGACATTTCCGGCAAATTATAGTTTCCTTGCACAGTGCTTCATAGCAGGTTTCCTCTATAACAGTTGGCATTATTACGCAATTTAACGGCGCTCAGTTACATTTTTCAATGTTTCATCAGAATGCAGACTGTAGTGTGCAGTGGGGGTGTCTGAGGCGGGATGGGGCCTGTATCTGATGCTATGGTTGATATCAGAGTGGGTGCATCTCCTGGGCACCTGTGGGTGGATGGACGCACAGTAAAAGTTATGGGAAACTATTGAACAGTCGGGAGTTGTGGGTTTTTTTGGTCAGTGTTTAGTCATCATGCATTTGTCAAGTTAAAAAGCCTTCACTGGAGAAGGCTGCAGTTTTGGTTTTCGCTCTTTTGGTTTGTGGAATTTGGAGTATAAGCAAGCTATTGTAACATGACTCAGTGGGCCTCATTACGGGTCCGGCGGTAACCATGCCGGTGATACCGGCGGGTTTCCGCCGGACCCGTAAATATTTACAGGCACCTGACTTCCCTTTAACACCAGGGGATTACAACCCTGGCGGGCCGGGAAGTCAGGCGCCGTCAAATTGTAAGTCCCCATTCCCATAGAGTGATATTGGACTGTATGGGAATGGGGCCCATAGAAGCACCCACACTGTTGTTAACGGTGCCAGTTGTTCCGTGAAAACTGTGCTGGGGGGTGCCGTCCAGCCCAGCAGGTCTGACATGCCGGGTGGGACGGCACCTGGCAGCATATTTGTAGTGTATCGGTCTGGATACAACGGTGCTGGTAATCTTACCACCACCGTTGTTTTCGGTCCTGCACACTTATAATGAGGAACAGAAACTTAGAGAGCAGCTGGAATCATCGGAAAGCTAACCACCACGGACCAACGTCACCATTTTGGTGGGGGCAGAATCACCAAATACAAATACCAAACAAATTTGCCCAGGAGTATTTGGATTCCATGTAGGCTAAGTAATGTGGTATTTGGTTCATATACACTGCTGATGTGTGATAACACCACATGAGGTAAATCATGAACATTCTAGGGGCACTCAATATTGGAATCAGTCCGATTGTGTAGTTTGTGCAGGGACATGCTGCACCAGCACAGATCAGAGTGGCACATACCATTCGAGATCCGTGCCACGGACATGCCTGCGGCATAGTACACATGAAGAACATATGTAGTTGAATCACCTAGGAAGAGGCACATAACATGCACATTTACCCTATGCATGCAATGAGTCGTACACGTGCACAGTTACCGTATGCATCCAATGAGTCGTGCATCTGCACAGTTACCCTATGCACGCAATGAGTCATGCATGTGCACAGTTACCCTATGCATGCAATGAGTCCTGCATGTGCACAGTTAACCTATGCATGCAATGAGTCCTGCATATGCACAGTTACCCTATGCATGCAATGAGTCCTGCATGTGCACAGTTAACCTATGCATGCAATGAGTCCTGCATATGCACAGTTACCCTATGCATGCAATGAGTCCTGCATCTGCACAGTTACCCTATGCACGCAATGAGTCATGCATGTGCACAGTTACCCTATGCATGCAATGAGTCCTGCATGTGCACAGTTAACCTATGCATGCAATGAGTCCTGCATATGCACAGTTACCCTATGCATGCAATGAGTCCTGCATGTGCACAGTTAACCTATGCATGCAATGAGTCCTGCATATACACAGTTACCCTATGCATTTGTATTTGTATTTATTTTGGTTTATATAGCGCTTTACACCAAAGCGCTTCACATTATAACAACAGGTGCATGCATGCAATGAGTCGTACATGTGCAGTTACGTCTTCATGCAATGAGTCATGCATGTGCACAGTTACCCTATGCATGCAGTGGGTCCTGCATACACACAGTTACCCTATGCATGCAATGAGTCCAGTATGTGCACATTTACACTATGCATGCAATGAGTCCTGCATGTGCACAGTTACCCTATGCATGCAATGAGCCCTGCATGTGCACAGTTAACCTATGCGTGCAATGAGTCCTGCATGTGCACAGTTAACCTATGCATGTAATGAGTCCTCTATGTGCACATTTACACTATGCATGCAATGAGTCCTGCATGTGGACAGTTACCCTATGCATGCATATGGTCCTGCATACACACAGTTACCCTATGCATGCAATGAGTCCTATATGTGAACATTTACACTATGCATGCAATGAGTCCTGCATGTGCACAGTTACCCTATGCATGCAATGAGTCCTGCATGTGCACAGTTACACTATGCATGCAATGACTCCTGCATGTTCACAGTTACCCTATGCATGCAATGAGTCCAGCATGTGCGCAGTTATCCTATGCATGCAATGAGTCCAGCATGTGCTCTTCTGACAGTGGTTCTTGTTCGGGTCCTTCAGAAATCGTCCAAGCCGCTGTGTTCCATTTTCCAGGGTTCTCCCACACCCTCTTGAATTAAGGTGATAGTTTGGAACACGTGATTTGTTTGGGAAATGACACTATATGGCAAGTACTGCTAATATTTTAAAAAATCTCTTTGGCCAGTAAAAGACTCATCTTTGCATAGCCTTCGGACAGGATGTGGGTTTGTCACCCGGGAAAGAAAGTTCGAATGGAGATTACATGGAGTTTATGAATGGTGCATTTTTTTATAGACAGCGTTTCAGATGTTCATGAAACAAGCATGTTTTGCAACATATTGCAATGCTTTATATAAAAATATTATATTTTGCATTATGAAAGTTAAAAACGAGAGAAAGAAAAAGTGCATGTAATTGATACTCATTCCATTCCCGACTCAAAGGCTCCCTTTTAGCAATATCCCATTCTATTCTATGGCTGGGCGCCAAAGCTTCCCATTATGCACTCAGCTTTCCTATTTATTTAACAACAGCAGAAATTGAACAAAACTAAGGCCCCCGTGTATCCATGCTAACCTGACCAATGAGAGATCAGAAAGTCCCAAAGTCCCATACCTCTGTTTGTGTGACTCTAATCCTTCTCTCTTCTTGCTGCTCCCTGTCAGACGAAGCTTAGTGTCTCGCTGATCTATTTTGCATGGGGCGGGGATATGGAATATGATTTACTGTTCGCGGTTCACGGTAAGGTGTTACCCTCCTGGTGTACAGGTAACCTTCCATGCCAGGGATTTGCACTTGGCAGATTCTCTAGCAAGGGTTCCAGTTATCTGCGGTTGGCAGGTGCCCATTCCTGCGGTGTACTTTTTTGTGCTCTGCTCTTCCTATCCGCATTGTGGGGCGGTAGACAGATCATCACACAGTAGGCCTCTACCTCACAGTGGGGGCGAACGGGCATGAGCAAAGTCCTCTTCGGCTGGGCATATTCCTCGAGTCGCGATGGCGCTGGACTAGAGGAAAGGCCCCAATATTGTGGGAGCTCCTTGCGGGCTCCAGATTCTGGTCGCTGACGGATCCTGAGAAAAGATTGCAATCATCTGGCGGTAATGGAACAGAGCTTGGAAGCTAACTGTGGGTTGCTGGTATTAACATTGCCTTTAAGGCGTTCTAGACAGTAGGGATAGGCAGGATGTATAGGATCAAGATTTGCTTGTTCAAGACGCTGATAGTAATGTTGATCAATCGGAGCCTGAAAAGGGGGTTTGAAAAAGGCTAAATGTCTCCTTCGTCAATAAGACAATTTCTGAACCAGTAGATAAAGCTCTGTCCCGATTCCTTAACCCATCCAAACTCCAGGGAATGGGGCTAGCCCAGTCTGTTGGGGAGTTTACTGATGCCTCCCTGCATAATGAAATTGAATCTGCCACCTGGACCGAAACGAAGGCGGAATGCCTGCGCCCTTCCTTGACAGCTCACTCCTCTGTCACGCTGTGAGCCAGGATCCGAAGATCTTGACTTTCTCCACTAAATACGGTTAAGACATAATGAAAGGCATAGACGGAGCATAGCAGTCTTGCCATGATAGACTGATGAATGCCTCAGCCCCTGTCATAAATATTGGACTTGTTGGAAGAGGTCAAGGCGGGGGATGTATCTTTGGATCCAGAGGTGAACAGTAGGTGAGTCCATTGGGCACTGTGTTTGTGGGGGCAGGGGTGCCAATGCTTCTATTGTTTGGAAGAGGAGAATGGTCATTCCCCTTAAAATGAGCCCTAATCCAAGTGGGTTGGCAGAGGACTGAGGGTTGGAAATAATAGGAATAAGTTTGT
This sequence comes from Ambystoma mexicanum, assembly GCF_040938575.1. Taxonomy (NCBI): domain Eukaryota; kingdom Metazoa; phylum Chordata; class Amphibia; order Caudata; family Ambystomatidae; genus Ambystoma; species Ambystoma mexicanum. The sequence goes on along the minus strand of NC_090921.1, from coordinate 1,312,265,939 downwards.
TCTGAGATGAGTTTCTAAAGGAATTGGGCAAATATCTGACCACTTTTGCCATTTCTGAAAGAGTCCAGTCTTCTCTTCATAGGAATTTGACACCCAAGTCTCTTCTGCGTATGGCAGCAGAAGGGATTGGTCGGACAGCTGCAATGCTCCCAACTAAGGCGCCACCAGTCAGTGGCAATACAAGACCCAGTGGTCCTTCTTCCTGCAGATAGACCACAGTTTCAGAATCAGGGTCTTCATGCGTTCTGTGGAAGACCCAAATTCATCCAGTATATTGGTCAATGTCCATGTTGTACAAGGGATTCCAGTGGAGGGAAAATAGCAGTATTTTAAAAATAAAATTGGCATCATGTTTCTCTAGACTCTTGCATGCTGCAGTCAGTACAGGGTTTTAGTCTAGAATGTGTTACTGTGACAATTCAACCTTGCTGCAAGAATGAGGTCTTCTTATCCAGAGCAAATCATGCTTTTATATCCCAAAAGGTCAGGGATGCATTGTCAATGAATGGTATAGAGACGTCTCACATGCACCTGGCGGGGGAGGTTCCCATAAACATTTTCCTGGTAAAAAAGAAGGACAAGGCTTACATCCCACTGATAAACATCACACAATGGAACTCCTTGATTGCATGTTGATACTTCAAGACGGAGACAGTTGGCAATCAGAGGGACTTGTTGAGGTCACAAGATTGGCTCGTGAATTTGGATCTCAAGATGCCTGTCCCACGGACCCCAAATCACAGCCTTCCCTTTCGGCATGTCTTCATCGTTGTGGTGTTTCACCAACATCATCAGCCCCATTTGGCATTCCTCATGAAAAGGGACATAACGCTACCTATACCCTGGATGATATGCTTATTATAGGCCATTCACCTCAGATTACTCAGGAACATTCTTATTTTATAATCGTAAACTTAACAGTCTCTGGGGTTTGTAATAAATTGGCAGAAGTCGGATCTAGTTCCGTCTCAGAAAATGCAATTTCTGAGATTCCTGATTAACTGCAAGACAGCACGTCCAAGCCTTCCCCAAATGAAATTCTTGGCCATCAAGAAGGTGTTGAAAAGGGCTCTTCGGTTGTCAGCAATCTCACTCAGGTACTTGGGCAGACTGATAGGCCTTCTTTCCTCATTCATCCATGCAATACCTCTGTGTCTACCGAATTACAAGGGCTCTTCAATGATTAGAAATGCAGGGACTTCATCTGGAATCAGGATATTCGCGAAGGGTCCTGCTTTCCACCAAAGCAATGGAAGAACTGCTCTGGTGGAGATCTCACATGGATGCTTAGACCGGAAGAGGAAGCTTTGATTCTTCCCCTAATGTTCAATCAGAATTAGACACAAGAGTTGGCACATAAATCGATGAGAAATTCTGGCCAGATCCTTTGCTACCAAATGCTTCACTGCATACCGGTTCTCCAATGGTCTGGTCTGCTTATTGATGGATAACAGGAAGCTGGTCTGTTATATCACCAAACTGAGAGGAGAAGAGCTCAGACTAAGGGACTTATTCATAGAAAAGGTGCAAAATGCCTGCAAAGCACTCTGCGCATAAAACTACGTTGCACCTACCTACACCCAACAACATATCCTGTGCGTTCTGCATATTCATGTAATGCTATCCGCAAAGTAAACCTAGGCACAAGTAGCACCCGGAACGCCCAGGACACGCCCCCACGCAAAGCAAAACCAGCGACATGTACCAACCTTTGCGCCTAACTGTTCCCCACCATCAAGCACCTAGAGCTGGGGGAGCCAGGGAGTTCATGGTTAGGGCCGAGCAAGGGCCGAGCCAGGGGATCAGGCCTGACTCCAGGAGCCAACCACAGACCGAACCCATGAAATTCCTGTCTCCGCCAGAACAATAGAAAAAATAAACATGGTCATGGCCCCCATCAGGCCGCATACATTTTTTCCCATTTTGAGCATTTCTTTCCATATTGGCTGCAACGTCGGCAAAATGGAAAGAAATGGCCAAATATGAAGAAAAGAAAATCTGGCCCTGATGCCGGCTTGGATGCCAAGAGGGCACAAGGGCTGCGTATTTCTTTTCTCCTTCATATTGTGGAATTTCTTTCCATTTTGGCCACACAGCATGGGCAAAATGGAAATACATGCCCAAAAATGGAAGATAGGGTGGGGAGTGGGGCTTACATAGCTGCTAGCCTGCTGCACACCTGTCTCCTGCACAGAGTGACTCTCTGTTCTGCCCCTAGCCAATCATGCTGTCTGGGGGCAGGATTGGAAGTCATGGATCAGAGGATAGTATGTGGGCGGGCCTGCAGCACACAGCGTAGACGATGCTGCTTTAAAAAAAAAAAAAAAATATATATATATATATATCCCTGATTGTGTGGATACTGGGCAGCCATGGTGGAGCCCGTGGCAGGCCTGTGGCGTCCAAGGGTACCAACCCGAATCGAGGGTTGGACTGGAGCCCCTGCTAAAGCCAGAGACAGCCCGGGCCTCGTCAGAGTCGCCCACCTCTACAAGTACCCTGGCAATACTGCATACCACCCCCAGAAACCTAGGCAGCTCCCCAGTGACACTGCGTATGAACCTCCGTAACCCAAAACTGCACCCCGATAATCTGCGTACCATTTCATGTAACTCAAGGCAGCGGCCAGTAAACCTGCGTGTGAATCCCCGTAATTCAAGGCTGCACCCTGCTAATCTGCAAACAAGCACCCCTAACTCCAAGTGGCCCCTCAACTATGAGCTGTCAATCCTAAATTGCCATGTAAAACTTATGCTTGTGTGTTGCATCCTATGCAAACAGTGCTCCGCACCTCCTGTCATGTGACAGTGCATCAACAAGGTTTGCTTGTAACTTTTCCCGACGTGAGGTTACACGTTGCGTTTCATGAATTCAGTTAGGTTTGCGCTTGACTTGGCCTGCGATTTCACTGTGTGGCCCGTCCCGCAACACGCCCACATCATTCCTCATTTTGCAGGCAGAATGGGGAATATGCATGTTCTTCCCCTATTAATTTCTTTGGGTACGTCCATCCCACACTTTGCGTGGAGTGTCGCGAAAAGATCTTGACTACATGCAAAGATGTGACAGACCCGCGCAAAGTCCCAGAAATACACACACAAAGTCCAATTGATGAATCGTTGAAAGGTATTTTGTGCACTGAAAAGTGTGCAAAGTCATTTTTCAGCGCTCACAATATTCTATAAATCAGGCCCTACATTTCTAGCAGGTCTGACCTAAAGCTTTTGGGATTTTTGTCACCAGTATTGTATCAAGATCCAGGCAGCATGTATCCCTGGCACTCATAATCTGGTAGCAGATTTGTACTCGCAAAGGTGGACAGATTCAAGTGACTGGAAGCTTCATCAGTCCCTGTTTACTGGTTTCAGAAATTGTGGAGTCAATTTCAGATAGACTTTTTTGCATTTCAGCTGAAAGCACAGCTCCCAGCATTGTTCAGTTTTAGACCAGATTTGTTTGCCCGAGCAATAGACACATTTGTTCTAGATCGGGGGACAGGTATCTACTATGGCTTTCCCCTATGATAGCACACACTCTGCTCTGCACTCAGTTATAGGGCATGTCGCTGGTGCCAGTGACTCTACTTTGGCCAGTTAAGCCATGGAACCGCCTGGCCCTGAAAATGAAGGACACCCTAATCCTTCTTCCCATCTTCTTGTTAGGTCCTCTTCTGTAGCCCATCTCATGGTACTTGAGGGGACCCCGCAGCTGATGGCCTGGCAAAGTTCAAGAACTGATGGTCCTCGAGGGACTTTTGACAGAGGCTTCTAGTCTCATCGGTTAGATGTTCTACCCAGTAAACTCAAGTCCTATGAGTGCACCTGGAAGGTTTTGGGTCGCTGGTTAATAGGGAGGAGTCTTGATTCCTTCAATGCAGGTTTAACACACGTAGTTTTTTTTGCTGCAGGTTTGTCACATCAAACAATCACATTTTTATAAATCTCCTTTTTCTTCAAGTCATCTCTTGGTCAATGATCTGACCCTGACAGAATGCCCACTGGTCTGCAGACTACGTGAAGGCTTCACGGTTAGTCACTGCCACCGGTGCTAAGAATTCTTGCCTTTGGAATGTCGAATGTCTTCTTTCCTTGTTCAGGGATTGGCTGGATAAGGCAGGTCTAACACTGCAGGCTCCTTAGCTAAATTGGTCATGCTGAAATGTCTGGTATCCTTCAGAAGAGTCTTTGACGTCATGGCCCTGGATTTACTAGGTCGAATTTTTTCTCCAGAGGGCATCAGGTTTCAAGAAGAGACAGATGCTCGACTGTTATTGAATTCCCTCGTTTTGCTGTTTTTTCCAGACTCTCTGTTACACAATGACTCCATGCTTAACGAGCCTCGCAATGCCGACCTAAGATAGTCTATTGATCGATTGATGGTTTTCTGTGGTAGAGCTTTTTTTAGAGAAACCTGCTTCTTCCCCTATCGTGGTTAGGTGAGTCAGGTGGGTAAGGTCCCAGGAGGGTATCGATGTATCTTTATTTGGGGCTTACTCATTCAGGGTGGCAATAGCAGCCCGGGGTAGAGGACATGCTTGGGTCGGTCAAAGGGTCAATCTTTCTACACTTTGTATTGCAAGCCTGCAAAGCACCCTTCTAAAGGCTGTTTACAGGGGTTTTTGAAAGTTAATAAAAGGAAGCCCCCATGCCATGCCATAGTATATCAATTAGTTGAAGAAATGTACTGCAGAGATATTGTAAGTGGCCCAGTGGAAGTATTTGTCTTGGGAGGATAGCTCAGGGGCAACCTGCTCGCCTTGGAAGCAAGATGACATGGAGCAGCACAGGTTCAATCGCCTGGTCTGTGCTTAGAAACCGCTGGGTATTAAGCGCGTTATATATAACCTATCATATCATATCATATTAGCCCACCCTCGGTTTTCTCACTCCCTGATTGGTTGCTTCGTTTACAGCATCAGCCAAGGGATTCAATACGGGCCAGACACTTTTCTAAATTTGGAGGGGATGGCTCTTTGTTTTCCTCTTGGGTATGGACTGCGCTGCCCCCTCCTCCCCGCGTGTTCCCCTAAAGTGCCTTTTGAAGCTGGGTCATTTTGATTTGAAAAGAGGCCGAATGAAGTCACAAGAATCGAGATGTGGCACTTGCTCATCGCTGATTGTGTTAAAAAAAGGAAAATGATGTTAATGTCGCCCTCACAATTGCGACGGCCGAAATGCCCGACTTTTCTTTTTTTTAAACACCCCCTTTACACCACATATATAGGTGCGGGGAATGGGATATTATATTAATATAGGGGAGCAGTGGGGGGGTTCCCCCCGCATATCTATGTGGGCTAAAGGGGGTTTAATAAAAAAATAAAAATATAAATGTCTGCATTTTTCGGCCGTCGCAATTATATGTGGTCGCAGTGATCACATAGATCCGAAAATGATGAATGCATAATACGTTGTGACATTAATGTAGTCCCGACACTTGGTTGTAAATTAGTAGGAATAGTTAACATTGCGTAACACAGGCTCCTAATGCATTGTGTCCCCCCTTACATTGTATCAGTAGAATGTGAGCATAAATGTCTTGCAGTACAAATCTAAAATGAATACAAATTATAACTCATTCTGTGCAGATTGTGCTTTGTCATTGTTTGAGAAATGCCGGCAGCGCAGACTCGCTCCAGCCAATCATCAATAGGTCTCTTAGGTTCTCTAATGAAGGATTTCTGGAATAGATCTTTGAATCTGGTGACTTTGCCCTCTACTGCTCTCCTTGAATCTTAATGCAGTATTTTCTGCTTGTTTATGCATTTCTTTTTTTAGCCAGAGAGTGCTGATGAAGGATGCTTCAAAAGTTCTGCAGGAACGCGCGTTACAAAGGGTTGAGGTGTGTGTCTGTGTGTATGAGTGCATAATATCACACTTGATTACAGTAACTAGGCCCTATTGCAAGTCTGGCCGTTTTCCGCTAGTAAATAACATTTTTGTCACTCGGTCTTGCAAATTTACTGTGGGAGTACGAGCGGGGTAATGGCGGTGTTGGTCCCATTTGTGGAGTCCGTGGAGATTTTGCCAGATTGCGCTAAATGCAATGATTTTTGGAGTAAAGAGAAAGGTTAACATCCAGCTGCATTCTTGAGGCAAATCCACCACTTTACCTCCAAGCTCGAAATTCGACAGTGGAGTAAAGGGCAATCAAGTAGCAGTAATTCTGTTACTGTGACTTTATCGCCATTCTCCCCTCACCCCTGATCTCGTAATGAGGCCCATTGTCATTTCTAAGTGCTCCCTGACTATATCTAATTGGTCAATCATTTCAGAAAATTGACATTGTTGATCATTCTCCACACCTTTGAATTGTGCATGTCCTGTATTGAAGGGGACATCCAAAAAGGTTGTTCTGGAGGAGGACGCCAGCTCTTCTGACAGATGACTATCTCCATATATTTATTTATTTATTTTAATTTTTATAATGCACCACATGCCCGCAGGCCTCAGGGCGCACATAAAACAAAGACTAGACACACAAACACACAAGAGTCAGGCCGGGAAAGAGTTAAGAAAACAATGAGTTCATTAATCGGGACTGAGGTTGAAGAGGTAAGTCTTGATGGCCTTTTTGAAGGGCAGATAATCCTTTATTTGGCGCATGGCTATACTCTACACTATAATATACCCGATGAGTGACATTTTGTAGACCATTGCCCAGTGGGAAATCACCTGCCTTTCACTATCTCTGACCCAGCAACACTAAAGGGTCCCGACAGAGCATCGGCAAGTGCAGGGAGCATATAGCCAGTAGATGTTCAGTTGGAGTCACCGTCCGGAAGTTCCCAACATTACATTTTTTGGGCTGAATGTGATATTCTTTACTAAATGTTAATATGAACACCCACTGTGTTTAGGTGCCAGAGCTACTTGACTAAATGTTCCAATGGAAATTGCCTCATCTAAACAAGCATCGAACCAACATTATTCCATGGTACAATCCCATGGTATACGTCATTCTATCCTGTGGAGAAGTGATAGGTTATACCTTTGGCAGCTGCATGAGTCATCTTATTGTTGGGTGGCAGGCTCTTCCTACCTGTACAAGGCCACAGAAACATCTGGCCTGGTTGGGAACGGCCCTGTATCCATGTACCAGATAGCTGGGCCATCCTAGCCTCGAAGCGACTGGGTATGTGTCCATGGTCCAAGCCCCTGAGTCATCTACTCTAGAGACGGCAGGTTTAGCATACAAGTTCGGATCCACCGAGCCATCCTGTCCTTGAAATGCAGGTTCCAACAACTGCCAGAGAAGTCCAAAAGGTCAAATCAATTTGCCAGCATCCATGCAACACTGGATGTGAAGTGTCTGCAATCACGTGCCAACCTAACACTGCAAGTCACCCTGCCATGGCGGTGAAAGGTTCCAGTCCTCTTGTCTCTGAGTCATCAAATGTCTTTAGCATTCCAAGGGAACATTTTCAGATTACTCTTGACCCGCCCGCTGGGCCCCACAACCCGTATGGGGTGCTACATCAAGCAGATTGCCCTAAACTGCCGGGTGAGAGACTGTGAACCGAAGATTTTACATTTTACACCGGACATATTGGACAAGACAAGACATTCTGAAAGAGACCCTCAGAGAAACACATGTGCTGGGGGTGTGAGCATGCAAGAGGAATACTAGTTCACATGTTCTGGGGTGTGTCAAAGTCAGGCTGTTTTGTGCTGAGGTGAAGTCATATATTGAGGAGGTCCTCAATGTGGAAACCCCAAATTAAAGCAATGTGATAATTCTATGTGGGAACGAAGGGCTGTGCGATATCCCACATGACAATAATCTTTGAGTGAGATGGGTGGCGATGTTTGCCCGCAAGGTCCTTTTGAGGGTTTGGTGGACATTAACTTAACCTGAAGTCAATGACAAGCATGTGGAGGTGCAGAAGACCTTTGCCTTAGAGAGGGCAGTGAACAATTAAATAGGGGAATGCAGGAGAGTATCCTCTGTAGTATGGTATTCTCTGGCATGACATATGGTGTTGTATAGTATGGTATGGTAATGCATTGTATGCATGGTATAGGATGGGATGGCATGGTATGGAATGATTTTGAATGGAATGTGACATTTATATAGCATGCCCTTTTCTGAATGTATCTTGGCACTAATAGCTGCAAACTTTGGGGGAGACAAAAAACAAGCGCAGAGAAGATAGAAGAGGCAGGTTTCGATGGCTCTGCAGGATGTGTGGTGGTCAGAGAGGGGGTAATGTTGAAAGGAATGCTAAGGTGTGGAGGACAGAACAGAGAAAGCCCATCTTTCCTTGAGCATTCGGCTTGAGAGTGGGACTACTAAAAGACTGTGGCGTATCAAGTGACCTGCATGAACTGAACAGCAAACTCGAAGTGTGCCGCTCAGGAAAGAAGGAGCAGGAGAGATGTTCCTGCACAGACAAAGCATAGCTTTATTCAATATTTGCTCTTTGATAGGGCTCCGATGAAGGGGGAACCCAGGTGAAAAGCATAATGAGCAATCGACACCAGTCAGCAATCTGGCGGCCATTTTCTGGACCAGCGGCAGGCAGCTGGCCAGATAAGGCAGAGCACAGGCTACAAGGAGTGCCCATAATAATGGCAGGATGAAATGCTAGATGGCAGTGCTGGCGTGTGGAGATTAGGAGGGAGAATAAGTAGCATGCGTTTCAGGACTGGCAGATGGTGGAAGCAAGACTACGTGGCAATGCCCAACTGTGAGGTAGGAACAGTTCTTTAGAAATCTTTCTCTGATATTGGGCTCTAGACATGTCTCTTCGCCTTAGAGATGTGGGCCTCATCACAAGTATGCCGGTGCGGAATTAACGTGTCAGTAATTCTGTTTACCGGTACGTTTCTGCACCGGCATGCAGCGAGTTTGATGGTGGGGTGGCCGGGATTACCTCTAGCTCAGAGCTGGAAGTAATTCCGTTACCCCACAATCAAAAACTGACGGTATTACTGGCACAGGAATTTATGGGTGCCGGTAATACCGGCTACTTCCCCCATGGATCCTATGGGACTCCATGGCATGGGAAGTAACTACCCTTGCCGGCACTTGGAATCTGCCGATATTTCTGACAGACCAACAATCTCTATTGTATGCAGTTTCATTTCGGCTTCCAACAGTCCTCTAAAGGTCAAAACATGTTCTAAATATTTGTCATAGTGGTTACGTTGTTCTTTTGAATGGAGGAATCTCTCCTCCCCATACACCAAGTCATCACCCTCCTTTTCCTATCCCTAACTACTCCAGCTACTCCTTTCTTCATCCTTTCTCTCTTCCTCGAGTTTCTTTTTCATGTGCTTTGAATGTAGCACATTAATGTGGCATCACAGCGTAGATGGAGAGGGCTATAATAGGTATTATTGGCCCAAACTTGACTTATGAGCCTGAAACGAAGCCAATGCCACATAATGACCTTAAGGGATGATACCATCTGTAAGAGCCAATCTGCTAGGCCCAGCCCATGGAACAGGTGGTTATTGCCTAATTATTAACCCAGGCTGTGGGTCAACACCGCTGGTACAGTTTCTCTGTCCAAGTTAAGAGCCCAATAAAAGCAGGAGTTCCTTTACACGGGCAGTGGGGCCGTTACAGGCGAGGGCAAACCACTGGCGTTGTGTAATAATGGCATTAGCATTTCGAGAAGACCACAGTATCGAGTATACTTGTATTGTTGCGCCCAGCTGCCCATGGGCTTGGAGCGCATTACCAAATAATCAAACAAACAAACAGACAGGTGCTAAAGTGTCTTTTGAAATAAAAAAAAAGAAAACTACTTACAGGAAGCCATGTCCTGTTGGAAAAGTCAATTTTCCATGTTGGTGAGCATGATGTCATGAACCCGGAAAAGGGACTTTTGAAGTGTTATTGTTTGGGTGAATCTCTACATAGCCATTTGGACAAAAGTCTGAGGGACGATGACCATGCAGCAGACAGGCTGCTTGGAACAGCAGGCTCGTATCAGAAAATCCAGTCCACATTCCATGCTGCCTCATTGGCTGCGAGTTTTCCCCAGGGTGCTAATGAATATTATTTGGTGGCCTTTCATTTTTCCATCAATTGTTCCTGGGATTTGTAGTCTTTGTTGACTTCTCATGAATAAATTGGACGAAGCTAAAAGTAAACTAATAGCAAAGCCTAGGTCTGGTACTGGGTCTCTCCGTTAATATGGGGTCCTCTTGAAACTAGTTTTGAGACTGCTTGACGTAGGCAGCCAACCTTTGAACCCCCTTGTTTTAGGATCTTCCCATCACCACGGTTGATCTATTCCTTGGCATTTCCGGCTGCGGGCCATGAAGCCGAGAGAGGACATTTAAAAAAGTTGGTTGAGTGAACCTTGGGCAACTGGCATGAATGGAAAGCCGTGTGCCTGAGAGAGGGGTACAGAGAGCCCTGCAGCGCCCACAGGCAACGCGGAAGCCCATCCTTTTCCAATGGCACCTGGAGAATGTGTGCCTAGCAGCTCACAGGCCGCTGCCAGTCACACATTTCCGATCACTCCACTTAGTAAGACTTAAGACTGGCACCTGCCTTTCTCCTAACACATCTTCGCCCTTTGCCCAATTTCCCCGGAAGGGTCACATCCTCAAAGCACTTCATGATACAAGGCTCTGGGGAAAGTGTGCCATCTCTACCCCCTGGCTCTGTCTGCGTAAGCTTGCTCTGTGGGAGAAGCATTCCTCACCAAACGACCACGCGGCCGACCCGCCCTCTCTGCGCCAGAGAAAGGTAGATGGGCCAGGCATTGACATCATTATCTCATGCCAGGGTACGTATAAGGGAGCTGCAAGCGGCCAGGGTCTTTCAGGTGACACGATTGCCACGGATTTTGTTTCCCCGTCCACCTCCCTTTGCAGGAACTGCTGTTCAGTGGTGTGTTCAGGTGTTGTAACCAGAGGGATAGGGAGCGGTACGAGTTCAGGAACTTGGTGATACCAACTTCTCCCGGTTTAGCAGGCTCTCATTGTGCCACCTACCATGCTCTGTCCATTGAACTACTGGAGCTAAGAGGTCAAGCGGTGCTATTATCCAGAGTCTGTAAACTCTTGTTGTGCCAACTGCAATGGTCTACCCATTGAAGTACCGGAGCCAAGAGGTCAAGCAATGCTGTTATCGGGGCTGGGTCCTTAAATTCTTTTTGTGCCACCTACTATGCTCTGCCCGTCGGGTGAAACAGAGCTGAGATAGGTCGGTCAGATTATATTGCATCACAAATGGGCCCATTGAGTGATGCGGAAGCATCTAATGATTAAAGGCAGGGGTCAAGTTCTAAAAATAGAAGTGCGGGGACTCAGCAACAAATGCAAGGGGATGTGACGTTGCCAGAAATTAGCACATCAAGGTGAAACATGCACTTACCATTACATTGGCTTTACAGAACCATCCGAATTGCACAGGACGAATGGCATTTGCCTTTCATAAAATCAACACACACACAAAACCAAGACAGGATATTTTCTTCCAATAGTGTTTTTGAAAACGTTAAAAGGTGTGCATGTTTTAAACTCCAAGAACCAATACAGATGTTTCCCCTGGAACTTGAAGTACCGAAATGGGACATTTCACTTTTAGTGGTTTTTTCTTCATCAGGTTAACATACTGCAGTGGTGATGTGTTTGGCCTGCAAATATGACGACTGTAGTTTTATTCCTGAGGTTGGATTAAATTTAAAGAAGACATTCAATGTTCCTCAATTTAAGTGGGGGGACGGAGTCCACCCGCGTGTACCATCGGCTTCAAACATGATTAAGGAGGACTGAACCTAAGGTACGCACAGCAGGACAGCACTGGATGCAGGAAGGGACATGGTTTAGCCTCTGGGCATCCCTTTATGTATCCACCATTGCACTGGGGGAGGGGGGAGCGGGGTGGGTGTGGGGTGTGTGTGACTATGGATAGGGAAGAGTAGAGCACCACTAGAGGCCCTGAGTACGGGTGCACACTCCTGCCCTGCTCTGTAATGAAAAGGCTCCGACTGGACTTTAGGGCAATGCCCGAACCAAAAATGCAAGTGTGGGTCCTTTTTTTTGGTCAAAGTGGGTCACTTTTTTGGCCCAAGTGGGCCAGTTTGATACGTTACTTCACCATGTGGCTAGTACTTTTGACCGCTGTTGCTGAATACGTATTCTTTAAAATGCACAATTTGCACCACATTTTATCAAAAACCTTCCTCCTGGGTACTACTCAAACAGTCTGCCACAAAAGGAATGAATTGCCATTTGCAACGCTGGGCCGCTTTTTTCATTGGTGCCAGAGACAATTTTATGCCCCAGTTCGACGACTCTGGTGGTGAACAGGAGCCACCGATGGTAAAGCCCGCCTGGACAGGCCTCAGGCTGGTCCCCTTACTTCCTACTGCACATCGGGTTCTCTCAATGCAAAATCTATGTTGGGGGCTTGCTTACAATTGCGCAAATAAACCCCTCTCGTCCAGAACCCCCTCCCTGGCCAATCGGACAGGCTAATGTACCTGTGCTGAAAGACAGCCCAGCGAGACGTTCCGGAATGAGTGGCGGGTCGGGTCCTTCCACGGATTGCCATCGGGTTTCCCCAGCTTCAGCACCTCAGACAGTGGCGCCCGGAGACTAGGGGCCTCATCACGTGTTGGGCGGTAACGCTGGCGCTATCTGCCCTACAGCCAAACCCACCGGCGCTATTAGTGCCGGATCATGGGTTTGGCATAACTGGAAATCCCCATTCCCCATTGAGCCCATTCGGGAATGCCCCATTCCCCATTGGGCTCAATGGAGAAATTTTGCACTCTCACCGCCGGCGGATTTCCCTCCGGCGGTATGAGCGTGAAAGTTTGGCGCATTTCCCCCCAGCTAAGAGCTGGGGGAAAATCAGCTGAAGCCATGAGCTGGCGGACCCTTAAATGCGGCGGTAATAGCGCTACCACCGCATTTAAGGGTTACCCGCCAGACTCGTGATGAGACCCTAGGACTAAGAAATATTCAGCACCCTGGACAGAACTATCTGCCCTACCGCCAAAACCACCGGCGCTATTAGTGCCGGATCATGGGTTTGGCATAACTGGAAATCCCCATTCCCCATTGAGCCCATTCGGGAATGCCCCATTCCCCATTGGGCACAATGGGGAAATTTTACACTCTTACCGCCAGCGGATTTCCCTCCGGCGGTATGAGCGTGAAAGTTCGGCAGATTTCCCCCCAGCTTACAGCTGGGGGGAAATCAGCCGAAGCCATGATCTGGCTTACCCTTAAATGCGGCGGTAATAGCACTACCGCCGCATTTAAGGGTTACCACCAGACTCGTGATGAGAGCCTCGGACTAAGAGATATTCAGCACCCTGGACAGAGCAGCGCCTTACACTATTGAAGGAGTGCTTCTACAATTGATTGAATTGTCCCGCCTGGCAACTTTTTGTTCATTTTTATAGGCGGGGATACACGTTAGTGGCTGCGAACGCCATAACCTAATGTTCACCCTAGCTTTTCACCGTTTTTTTTCTTGCTCACTGCTTCTTGTATTCCATTGTTACTTTACACCCAAAATAATCCCCATGTAAGCGTCTATTTTTTTCGTTCTTTGTATTATTTTGTGAACGCTGTATTTTGTCCCAGTTCACGACCTTGCCTAGAGCGTTGTCCCCACTACCCACAGAGTCAGCTTCCCAGAGCCTCGCCAATGGAGGTCAAAGTTGGCGGGTACTAAAGGGTACGACGTTCCCTTACTTCTAGGGACAATCCATGATTGTTCCCTGACTTTGTGTAACCCGAATTACCGTTCCAGGACGGCAACTTTAAAAGCAAAAAAAAAAGAAACTTCTCTCCTACTGGCGACCCAGTGCAACATGTCACTGCGCTATTTTGCATGCCTGAATTGGTGCTGTTTATTTCAATAGACTGCTTGCAAAATAAAACGCAGTCCTAATCAGCCAAAAAGCCCAGATCTACATAGGAATTGCTGTAGGTGCAGCAGTGTTTGCAGGACCTGGGAGGAGTGTGTGTGGCTATAGTCCTGGGCGTGTCCCTTAAGAGGTGCGAATGGTGAGGGATTAAAAGGGGAGGCTGCATGAAGCTGCACACTGCGGGCCTAATTTACAGAAGCGTTTTATAATGGCAAAACCCAATTGGAAAACACTCTGTGAATAAGGGCCTGTTTTCTTAAGTCTTGCTAGAACTGTTGTAAAACGCAGGGATGCAGGGTGGAGTGGAGGAAAGCAAGGACCTGGTATGGGCTTTGATTTTGGCGGGTGAAATTGAGTATGGGTTGTGGGAAGTGAGCAGAAAAGGAGCGGCGCCATGGCAACATAATTCCACAACTTTTTGACTTCCACTTCGACCAGTGCTAGGGTGACCAGACGTCCCAGTTTTGCCAGGACTTTCTGGATATTTGCGCCTCCGTCCCGCGGTACCGAGACCCTTTTAAGTTTTAAAACCCCATTCCTGGATTTGGGGATCGGGTGCATAGCATCCCGGTTTTTGGTCCCATGTCATGATTTTTCCATTGGTTTGGCTATAAAACGGGATGGTATCCACTCGATCCACAAGTCCCAGATGGGTTTTTAAAACGTAATAGTATCGGGACCCGGGCGCTCTCCTCACTCGATCAACATGACACGGGATGGCCACCCACATAGAAGTAGCACAAGTTTCACAGCTGAAGCTGTAGTCCTACTTCTATATCAGTGGCCTGTAGAGTTTTTTTATTTTTATTTTATTTTTTTTTAATCTGGTCACCCTAACCACTGCTCACCAAAGACTTGCAAGAGGGAAGAGGCACGCTAGGATTCAACCGCGACTCATGGGAAGGGAAGACTGGCAAAGGGTGTGCCAAGCAGACGTCTCTGTTTGTAAGACAGGAAACAAGATCTGAAGCCCCCCGCTGCCTTCTCTGAAGGCGAAGTACGTTTGTAACCAGAGGGTCAGTCTTATGACATAGGTGCATTATGATGCGTCACTACTAAATTCCCGCCAAGATGGATTGGTCCCAGGCTGTGGGCAATGGGCTAATGGTGGAACCTGGGCAATCCAATGCACCCCTCTCCTGCCCCTGCATGCTTACCTCCACCAGGCCTTGCAGTATCCGGACGCAGATCACACAGCCGTAGTGCACCTTGGCAGCCGAGGGGATCAGCATGTTTAACACCGATGTGGACACGATGGCAAAGCCGAAGACCCTGCGGATAACAAAAAAAAGAGTGTGAGCATGCACAGTGGTCTCCATGACAATTTCAGGGACGCGGGATATGAACATACGCGGCAGCGCCCAGACTGACATCTTCCTACACGCACACACCACACACGCCACGATATCCTTGTAGCCATAAACCCACTGGACAATTGGATCATTTCATAGAGGTGCTTCAGGTTGGCGGATTTCAAGTTACAAACCCAGTTTATCACTTTTGGGCCATATTGAGGTCATATTAGCTCGGCAGGCAGGTCAAGTGTGCTGGTAATGGGCCGCCGCCCAAGTTAAGGGCCAAGCAAAGCGAGGGCACATAAAAGTGAACTGGAGTAACCATTACTGGCACGGTTAGCCCACCTCTCAGCTTAAAGGATAGTTCCGGGACTTTTTTTTTATTGTCCCTACGGTTCGGCCATGTGTTTTTAAGCATAAATCGGTTGATCGTAGAAAACTTTCCTATGGACCTTACCCGACTTTTCGTCCATTAACGCACTCGAAATCAGCCACCATTTTCTGATAATCCTATCATTTCCCCCCATCGCCCTGGCTCACCTGCTTTTGCGGCACTAAATCAAATCCCCCGCCCCTGAAACAGACTTTATCAAAACATTCATATTCCCCGCCTCTATCCGTGACGTGACTGTGCTGCGTAGGCAAACGCGCCCAGGTGTCTTCTACGCGACTACACACAGAACCCGGAAACCAACACAGATTAGCTCACAACACAGCGCGCCACAATTCGGAATATGAAACTGTACTTTTAAATCAAACCGCAAGATTGTAAATTTGGTAAAGTACATTTATTTGACATCAAATGTTTAGAGAATATTCAGCGATTTGCATTTTTATTTGCTCACGTTCCAAAAAGTTCGTTTTGAGGCACGCGATGTTCCTTTGCTGTACACAGGGTCTTAGATCATCTCACAGTACAGCGCCACAATTCGGAATATGAAACTGTGGTTTAAAAGCAAACGGCAAGATTGTCCATTTGGCAAAGTACATTTTTTGGACATCAAATGTTTAGAGAATATTCTGCGATTTGCATTTTTCTTTGCTCTCGACTCAAAATAGTTCGTCTTGAGGCAAGCGATGTTCGTGTGCAGTACACAGGGTGTTGGTTTACGATAAAATAAGCTCTTCGGTCGCACTGATAATCGCATGGCTGTTCCAACAACGAGGCACTAGGCCACCACAACTGTCTGTATGTTGCATCTAGCCGTTAGTACCCCGTAAGGGCATACTTTTACTTGGCGATCGTCCCATAAAATGGTCAGGGTGGTAACGTTGTTCACGCGGAGAAGCAACTGGCGGTTATAAAAGCCATCCGCCGGTGTTTGGTACTCGTGACACATACAATAATGAAGGATGTACCTGTTTTAAAAACATAAAAAATGAAATTAGTCTCACCATCAGTTCTTTATTAAAATTATTCATTTTATATATTAGGTCGGGAAATTATTTCATAGCTAGGACAGTGCAACTGGGTATTATACATCAAGGGAGGGCTGTAGGATACTGAGACAGTCCCCCAGTGTAGGGGTTGACAGGGAGGCAGTGCAGGTGGAGAGTGGAAGGGCCCAGGACAGAGGTCGCAGACAGTGGACCAGCTGTAGCAGGGGAGAGGGAGAGAGAAAGCAGAAGCAAAGAGGAAGGTTTTGAGGTGCTTCCGTAAAAGGAGATGGTTCTCCTCAAGATAGTGCGCGGTACAAAACAATATGCCACATAGAACGAACAAGTACAACTTAACCCGTCTTTAAAGCTACTGTATAGTAATTAAATTGCGGTATAAACTCATCTAAAGAGTTACTTACATTATATTTGCATTTTCCATTGTGTCTGTGCGTAGGGCAGCCCCGAAATACCACTCCTTCTATGCCGACGTTATTTCTTCTAATGAACGAACATTAAATGGCTTTCGTTTCTGAAATTATATTCATTATCGTTTCTTACGCTATTGCCCCACACCCCCGGCCTGTCAAGGTCAAATAACGATAGATCCTTATACTGAGTCGTGGGCCATTCCGGCACCCGAGCAAAAAATCAAAGCAGCTGACCTTCACTTTGAACGAGCACACATTCCTAGTTAGCTACATTCAGTGTAAGGCCATCTCACAGGACTTGAAATTTACACTCCATCTTTGCATTTTGTCTGCGTGCATTTGCAGCCCCAGAGAACCATAAGTACGGAGACATTCTATATTTTTTGAAAAATGATTTATATTACTGTTTGGTTTAATTTAATGCGCAAATGAACAAGGTTGGATAGACACATTGCATGTACATTGAGCAATCACTTTTATTTACACAATACATAGCTACACATATTCAATGGGCCTGCAACATGAGGAGACTCCAGAGCAAAGTCACAGGTGACACCCGGGTGGTTCGCACAACTGCACGGTGAAGGGAGGGGCAACGGTGGAGAGACACATTGCATGTACACTGAGCAATCACTTTTATTTACACATTACATAGATACACATATTCAATGGGCTTGCGACATGAGGAGACTCGAGAGAACAGACAATCAAATTACAATCATTTAAACCGTGATGTGTATTTCTCAATGAGCTCTTCTTTAGGTGGACATGGAACAGAGGCAATGTTGGGTGGCAATGCAGTTGTCCCCTGCACAGGTTCGTTCACAACTCCATGTATGTGCCTATCTAGGACATCAACAATAAGTCTCTAAATAAACTCATATTGCATATCCTGAAACACTGGTTTGATCACCCATTGTTTACTTCTTTTAGTGAAGGCCTTATTGTAGCGAAGCGTCCCTAAAGTTCCGGTCGTCCTACTTTGTAGACGGCCAACATTATGGTTATGTGCCAAGACCGCTAGAAGAGTCCGACTTATCATGCCCTCCATGCCAAAATGCAATCGTTTTGGCCTGTACTTTAGGGACATATTGTGGAACACCTCCAAATCTCCTGTGTGGCAGAATTCCGTGAGTCCCCTCAAATCTCTTGTTATAGTTTTATCAAATACAATCTTTTCAATGGCTTTGTGAGTGGGTGATGAAGGAATCAACCACTTCTTCTTCCGTGCCTCCTCTGTGGACAAATGGCCATGTTCACAATTGTGGAAATGTTGGTTTGTGGTCCAGCGGTGAACGTTGCTACAGTGTAGCATTACTGACCGCCATTTTTCCAGTAGAATTTCCAACGACCCTCCACATGTTTTTGAGCTCCACCAAAGATGGTTGCTGATTGACTTGGACCACTGTGAAATACCTTGCATATATTTTTTTTACCTGCAGCCGACATTTTTTTATTGATTGTTTTTGCAAGATGCCAAACGTCAAATTGGTGATTTATATTTTTGTACTCTTCTCTCATTGTCTTGGCAATTGAAACGTGTCTGTCCGTGGCTATCAGGTCGGTCACCATTCCCCGCGATTGTAGTTCTTGCAATGATGCTACAAAGCCAACTTTCTCCATGGCCACTGAGGATGTACTTTGTGACACCTGCACGACCACCGAACTCACAATTTTCTTACTTTCCATGTCCTGAAAGTGGTAGGTGCAGTACTTGGCTGAAAATCCTGGGCTGTCGCACTGTCCATCACCGGCTAGCCTGAACCGTTTGCCCGCGAATGTACTATCAATAGACATTTTTTCCATTCTCCAAGCTTCGCTAATGGCTGGAAATAGATAATCGGTTTGGTATTTGTAGAACTGAGTTTTCGCAATGAAATGGATTCCCACAAACTGAAAGAAAGACTCTAACTTTTTAAAACTTGAACCACTAAAAAGTGCAGCCGCTGCACAAAGTAGATTGCCTGCTGGCAGTTGCCCCAGCATGGGTTGTGCAGACCATGAGAAAGGATGATATTTTGTACAGGTGGCATGTATTTTAAGGTTAGTGCCTCGAATTGCACGAGTCACATTAATCAATGGCTCCCCAATACTTCCCCACCAACCGAATGCCCACATTTCATCCGAATAATAATATCAATCAAACAACTATCGAATACAATGAATTTGGCCTCTTTCCTTATACTGTCACTCTGCATCCCAGCTGGTTCGGCCTGTAACGTTGAGGACATGTCACTCACATGAAAGGTAGAATCTCTGATATCGTCTTCCGCTATGTTCAGTGATATTGATGGTGTTTCATTGTCGTCCACTTCATTCTCTTCCATTGCAACATCTGTTCCTTCTCCGGCGATGGGTGAATAAAACAATTTCTTCAACTTTCTCGCAGTCTTAGTTTTTGCGGGTGTGGATTCTGTGAATTGATCTCCGACTGCATCCGAACTACCAGGAGGACATTCACTATCAATGGCTGGATGTGGTATAGCTCCGTTGTCAATCACTTCATATTCTTCCCATTGGCACGATGCATCTCCAGTCTCAAGTCCCTGCCAAAAGGTTTGACAAGCAACATCTCTCGTTCGCTTCACTGTCTGTGTAGATCTAGTTCGTACACCCACTCGCAACTAGAGGACAGATTGGAAAAGGGATGTTCAGTTTAAACACAATTTACAGTATTGAACTATTAACAGTGAAAAACAACATAATATAGTGACCAGGACACTAACCTCCTTTTGCTTTCTTTTCTTTGAATCTTTCTTGCCTCGAACTTCAACATCGGGACGCTGTTGCTCCGACTCGTGTGTGCATGTCTCCACTTCCTCTTGCGCTGCAATGACTATATTTTCATGATAAGCACATCCATCACGCACTGACGCTCCATCGACTCCCTGAAACATAGAACTTTCATTAGTATGTATAATAATATTGAAAACACAAAATGTACTTGGGGACCAATACCCACGTACATCTCAATAGCAAAACACGAATGAACGCTTTGTGTAGAACATTCAAACGACAATTATTCACGCATTGTTGATCTAGTTAGATGGAACTGTCAAGAACCATACCTCGGGCTCCTCATAGACTTCCATTGATGATATTATTGAAGATGATGCTTCAGTAACTCCCTGAAACACAGTAATTGCATTATTATGGTTTTCTATTTTGTTAAAAAGAACATACACTTTGTGCAGGCGTCAACGGCTCATCTAAATAGACCTGCACAAATGATCAGTTGTCTAAAATAAATAATGGATATCTAAATATGATTCGATTTGCTCGATCGTTGGAAGTGTCACCACCCAGAGATCTGCATCAACTACTAGGGGTGATGTTCTTGTAGAAGAAGCTCCGTCATCTCCCTGAAACATAGTACTTGCGTTAATAAAGAAGGAAGTATAGCGGATGTAATCACGTCATATGATTTCGCTTGATCGAACTGTCAGTATCCATACCTCGAAATGCATAAGAACATCAAGGGACGATGTAACTGCGGTGCACACTTCTGCAAGCTGTTGCGCCGACCCGTAACTGCATGCTCCCCCTTCTTCTTGGACTAATGCTCCATCGACTCCCTGAAACATAGGACTTTCATTAGTAATGAACACAATATTGAAAAAAGAAGACACATAGGAGGGCGACGACAGAAGGACATATCAATGGCTAAAAACGAAAAAAACATTGTGTGTAACAATCACGCTACAAGAATGCAAGATCTGATGATCTCCATCGATGGAACTGTCCGGAAACGTACCTCGAGCATCTGAGTGACATCAACGGCTGTCGTCAATGCGTTGGACTCCTCAGCATCTCCCTGAAAGACAGTACTTGCATTATTTTGGATAACAATAATTATAACTGAAAACAAAGACTAGAGGACGAGTACAAGGGTGTACCATTAGGTAAAATAATCACACGATAAATCAAAACTATTGATTTACATGCCTAAAACAAGTCAGTGGCAGAATAGCTAAGTAAGATTACACGATAGGCGCTTGAAGTGGCTGATGACTGCAATAACGACACGGATGGAGAATCTTCCGCCTTTATATTGAGTGGATACATAAATGGGGAAATTATTGTTAGCTAATGCTACACACTACCGCAAGGCCGAGAGATAAATACGTAAACTTGACTCACCAGTGGAGGGATGTGGACGAATAGAGTGGGAATAGCGGTTGAGAGCAATTTTCGCTTCGCTCGCGGTGTGTTCTTCTTTATTAGCAATGATGTGGAGTACATGTCAGAGGTAAAGTGCCTGCTGCAGATGCGGTATCGATCACCCCTCTTGTCCGCAAAGACTTCTAGGACTCTACTTTCAAGCTCAGACGGTGGATATCCGCAATATCGGACCCATTCTCTTATCTGATCTATTGTCTTAGGGAAAACATGCATTATAGTACCTTCAGATTTACTATGAGTCTTCGAAGGGCAACCGCCAATGGAACAGGCAGGCATTGTGGAAAGTTCTGAAAAGTAAAGATCAACAATTCTCTATGAATACCAATGTGGTAAAAAATAAAATGACACATAAAAGGTTCAATGCAAGGTTCGTTTTAGTTCTTGAAACTATACACGTTATTCACATGCGGATAAGTATTTGAATAACTTTAAAAAAATAGAAAAATAATTTCACTAAACTCAGAACATGTGACTAGTTCCTTGCATGTACTGTCTTGAACGAAAAGAAATTGGACGGAAAATGATTATGGTACATGGCCTTACCTTGACGAACAAACAGTTAGATGCAGGGATCAGAGTAGTTTCTTGTCGTAGAACAGGGAGCAGTTCACAGGTTGCAAACTGACGAGTTTCCTGGAAGTGGTCACGGATGTTCACAGAGACGAAGAGCAGATAACCAGCACCTTCACGGGTTGACTAGCAAAGCGCAAAGAAGTTCTCATTAGAAATATGAAGTGGGTTATAAAGAATTCGAAACAGGGGTGTGTTTGTGAATGACGTGTATATGTCGTGGCATTATGCGGTTTGCAATATGCCACAGGGGGGCGTCCAGCGTGAGGGGGGATGCTTGGCAGGAGACACGGGGTCTGGAGGTAGACATGGGAACAACAACCCATGCTCTATAGACCACTTTGAAGTGTACATGGTATTTGGCACCTCTTGGCCTTTATCGCTCCCTGACAGCTCCACTTGCCAGCACAAGTACCCCGGTGCGAACTGCCTTTGATAGGGCGGGGGGTGGATTGGGGCGGTGGTCGTGCAGACAAGACACAGGAAGACTCGTGAATGGAGACACACTTATGTGGATTGCAGGGGGGCGTTCAGCGTGAGGGGGGATGCTTGGCAGGAGACACGGGGTCTGGAGGTAGACATGGGAACAACAACCCATGCTCTATAGACCACTTTGAAGTGTACATGGTATTTGGCACCTCTAGGCCTTTATCGCTCCCTGACAGCTCCACTTGCCAGCACAAGTACTCCGGTGCGAACTGCCTTTGATAGGGCAGGGGGTGTATTGGGGCGGTGGTCGTGCAGACAAGACACAGGAAGACTCGTGAATGGAGACACACTTATGTGGATTGCAGGGGGCGTTCAGCGTGAGGGGGGATGCTTGGCAGGAGACACGGGGTCTGGAGGTAGACATGGGAACAACAACCCATGCTCTATAGACCACTTTGAAGTGTACATGGTATTTGGCACCTCTTGGCCTTTATCGCTCCCTGACAGCTCCACTTGCCAGCACAAGTACCCCGGTGCGAACTGCCTTTGATAGGGCGGGGGGTGGATTGGGGCGGTGGTCGTGCAGACAAGACACAGGAAGACTCGTGAATGGAGACACACTTATGTGGATTGCAGGGGGGCGTTCAGCGTGAGGGGGGATGCTTGGCAGGAGACACAGGGTCTGGAGGTAGACATGGGAACAACAACCCATGCTCTATAGACCACTTTGAAGTGTACATGGTATTTGGCACCTCTTGGCCTTTATCGCTCCCTGACAGCTCCACTTGCCAGCACAAGTACCCCGGTGCGAACTGCCTTTGATAGGGCGGGGGGTGGATTGGGGCGGTGGTCGTGCAGACAAGACACAGGAAGACTCGTGAATGGAGACACACTTATGTGGATTGCAGGGGGCGTTCAGCGTGAGGGGGGATGCTTGGCAGGAGACACGGGGTCTGGAGGTAGACATGGGAACAACAACCCATGCTCTATAGACCACTTTGAAGTGTACATGGTATTTGGCACCTCTTGGCCTTTATCGCTCCCTGACAGCTCCACTTGCCAGCACAAGTACCCCGGTGCGAACTGCCTTTGATAGGGCGGGGGGTGGATTGGGGCGGTGGTCGTGCAGACAAGACACAGGAAGACTCGTGAATGGAGACACACTTATGTGGATGGCAGGGGGGCGTTCAGCGTGAGGGGGGATGCTTGGCAGGAGACACAGGGTCTGGAGGTAGACATGGGAACAACAACCCATGCTCTATAGACCGCTTTGAAGTGTACATGGTATTTGGCACCTTTTGGCCTTTATCGCTCCCTGACAGCTCCACTTGCCAGCACAAGTACCCCGGTGCAAACTGCCTTTGATAGGGCGGGGGGTGGATTGGGGCGGTGGTCGTGCAGACAAGACACAGGAAGACTCGTGAATGGAGACACACTTATGTGGATTGCAGGGGGGTGTTCAGCGTGAGGGGGGATGCTTGGCAGGAGACATGGGGTCTGGAGGTAGACATGTGAACAACAACCCATGCTCTATAGACCACTTTGAAGTGTACATGGTATTTGGCACCTCTTGGCCTTTATCGCTCCCTGACAGTTCCACTTGCCAGCACAAGTACCCCGGTGCGAACTGCCTTTGATAGGGCGGGGGGTGGATTGGGGCGGTGGTCGTGCAGACAAGACACAGGAAGACTCCTGAATGGAGACACACTTATGTGGATTGCAGGGGGGCGTTCAGCGTGAGGGGGATGCTTGGCAGGAGACACGGGGTCTGGAGGTAGACATGGGAACAACAACCCATGCTCTATAGACCACTTTGAAGTGTACATGCTATTTGGCACCTCTTGGCCTTTATCGCTCCCTGACAGCTCCACTTGCCAGCACAAGTACCCCGGTGCGAACTGCCTTTGATAGGGCGGGGGGGTGGATTGGGGCGGTGGTCGTGCAGACAAGACTCGTTTGCCGCAGGGCCTCACCAAGGAGAGGCCATCTAACTGCATGTAAGAGGCAGGCTGCAGGATCTAGTACATGGAAGGCAGCGGGGTGAGTTTATAAATACCTCAGCCTCCCAGGAGAATATATGGGTGCAGTTCACCCTGGAGACCCTGGATGCCTAGGCAGTTAGTCAGCAGCAGGCTGGCCTGTGGTGGCAAGGCGGCACGGGCCAGAGGGGGTCATCTCTGTACCCGGTGCCCAAAAGGATGATTTATTATGATCAACCATATTGATTATTTACCTATAACCATGTTTTGTATCAATAAAATCCAACGGCCTTTTATTGCCAACGCTTGAACAAAGTGGTGTGGTAAGTATTTTCGGGGGAGGAGGCAAGGCCGGGAGGCTTGATGCCAAACCGCAAAATAACATATGTATGTCTGCTGCATATGGGTTCAACGGTTATGTGGATTGAAGGTGGGCGGCCAGCGTGAGGGAGGATGCTGGCCGGAGACATGTGGTGTGACAAGACAAGGCACAGGAAGACTATTCAATGGAGACACACTAGATTCATTTAAAAAATCAAAACAACCATTGTTAAAATATATGTTGGGTTTTATTTTAGATCTTAATTTCAATTGAACATAAATAATAAACATTACACATTGTAAAGTTCCGGTTGCAGCACATCCAGGGAAAATCCGCGGTATTGTCCACTGTCGCTGGGGAAATGTTGTCTAATGGCAAGTACCGCACAGCAGGTATTACTCTCCGAACGCGGTGTCCGAGCCTCCCGTGAAGCCACCAAGTGAAGCAACGATAGGCCACCAGCCTGTACCACCTGTGAAAATGAAAGATGCAAACTGTATTAAAATGACAAAACTTTCTTATCACTGTCGACTCAGGTAAAAAATGTCATTCTGCTTTGAAAAAAATTCTATCTAGAAAATGCACAATATGGAACCAATTTACATGCATTCGAATGATATGTAGATGTAATTTTATATGTGGGAGACGACCATGAAATAGTAGTGGCATCACTGACATCACAACCAGAGTATACTTACTCGTTACTCGGATTACGCGGACGAACAGTGCCGCGAAGCTCGTGCATAAGCACCATCATCATCCTCAACACGGTCCGTGAGAGGCAGGCTTCCCTGAACTCTGGCAGCTCGGTGATGCATTGCGGACTTGGCTCGCCTTGCGAAATGTAGGCCAAGCACCCGGAATTTTCACGGCAGCAGCAGTTCTCCTCCTCAGTTGGCATTAGCTCGCACCGATTGCACGTGCACCAGGTGGAGACGCCGTCCATGCGACATGGTCCAGGCTCTTCATCCGTTGACTGGTCCTCCCAACTGCCGTCCGAATCCCCATCGTTTCCGCGTGCTTGCCTTTCCAGTAGTTCTTCCTCTGTGTACTCGGGCTCGTACATATACGGCATTATTGTAGCCATTGTGTGGTAAAGAAAGTAAAATAATTTACAGAGATGGTACAGGTGTTCACAAGGCCTAGAAGCGGCGAAGATAGCTGACCAGAGCACAGAAACGAGTCACAGAATACTCAAAGTAACACAGAGAGAAAAATGGAATCGAAAATCTGCTGCTGTGTGTTGTGAAACGGTGTGTTTATACTTATTGAGGAAAGAGGCGTCCTGCCATTTCCATGGCGACACGTCATTAGCTGAGGCGCAGCGATTGTTGACACGAAACGTGCTTTGGTGTTGGGAAATGGGCGGTACGCGTCTGCTGATGTCAGGCTCAGGGGCGGGGGATTTGATTTAGTGCCGCAAAAGCAGGTGAGCCAGTGCGATGGGGGGAAATGATAGGATTATCAGAAAATGGCGGCTGATTTCGAGTGCGTTAATGGACGAAAAGTCGGGTAAGGTCCATAGGAAAGTTTTCTACGATCTACCGATTTATGCTTAAAAACACATGGCCGAACCGTAGGGACAATAAAAAAAAAGTCCCGGAACTATCCTTTAATATCACCATAAACTCCCAATCTTTACAAACTCGGGTGCTGATGGTTATTTAAAGAAATTGGGCTCGTGAGTCTCCACTAATGAATAGAAAACCAAACAAGTATGGCCACCATTGGAAAGAACAAAAGGGCACTCGGAAACAGGGTCCTTTCCTCTTTTCAGGGTGGCAATTCCTGGTGGGGCAGCTTTAGGCAAGTGCGGAAGTGCGGCTACAACAGTAGGTAAACACAGTGCTTAAAGTGGGCCGGAGCCTGCCGGGGCCGGCCCCCAGCAGGCTCCAAAAATTGGGACTGAGCCGGGGCCCTACCGGGGCCCCCGTCCTACCGCAACATTGGCGGAAATCGCGGGATGCATTATCCCGTCGCGGCCGCAGCCGCGACGGGAGATGCGCCTGCAATGAAGTCAGGCAAGCTGACAGAAGTGCCAGCCAGCCACAGCGATGCTGTGACTGACTGCCACTTCTGTCAGTCATAGTAACTGCATCTGGTGACCCCTCGCGCGAGAGGTCACCAGAGGCAGTTACTGTCCCTTTGTTTCCCCAGGTCGCCGAGGCGTCTTTAACCCTCGGCGAACCTGGGGATTCCTCGACATATTTCGAGGTTTATGAAAGATGGCTTTGAAAGTCCACATTTCAAGCCATCTTTTATAAAGCTTTGCCGAAGGACAATTTTGTCCGTAGTCAAAGCTTTATAAAAGATGGCTTGAATTGTGTACTTTCAAAGCCATCTTTTATAAACACGAAATGTTTAAAAAAGATGGCCTGAAAACTCGTCAAACCGTAGGGTATGCACACAAATATATATAAATGTTATACATTTGTGTGCGTACCATACTATGGTTTGTGTACTTTGCAAGCCATCTTTTATAAACGTAGATATATGTTACATAATGTTTAGAAAAGATGGCTTGCATAGTACACAAACCATAGTAAGGTACGCACACAAATATATATCATTCATATATATTTGTGTGTATACCCTACGATTTGCGTACTTTTTAGGCCATGCCCCTCCCACAAGCCACGCCCCCCCCCTCGATTTCTTACCCCACTTAAAGCTCTGGGTAAACACATGGCATTAAAGTTTTCTTTTTATTGTGAGGTGGTGCTGGGTGGTGGGCAGGGATTGACGGTCCAAGGCAGCGCAAACAAGGGGACCACAGCTCTCCTGCTGCTCCAAACACTGGTGCTCTACCACTGAATAACGCCCGCATTCAGAGCAGCCCGATTGGCTCAGGTGCTACTGAGGTTACTTGGCTTTCTTCGCACGCCAGACACGTGACTGTCTCCGCCAGGGCCCTCCCTCTCGCATGCACTGAAATAGCTCCGAAGTGACTGTGGTTCATCTTGTCTCAGCATATAGCAAACTCCCATAAGGAGGTGCCCTGACATCATATTCCCCCTAAATTGGACACTGCCTTCACCTTACTTTTCTAATGTTTTTCCAGCCCTAATGAGATGTGGGACCACAGAGTGGCGTAAAAAAAAAAAAAGACACTTGTTTCAATCATTAATTTGACATACCTTTTTTTCAATCGTTGTAAATGCCTTATCATTCTTCCCTCAAACGTTCTCTTTTTGTTTCTGAACACAATACTTTGCCCCCCGCGGCTGCCCACTCCCTCTTCACTCGTCTATCTTCACCCTATTCCTCCTCTCCTCATTCGCCCTTCCCCAGTCCCTCACCACCGCCTTCTCCATTTCACCCCTCTGCTTGCATTTCTCCTTCGCAGGTTGTTAAGTGGGCCGGGGCTAGCCAGGGCTATGTCCCGGCAGTCTCTGAGATGGGCTCCCTTGCAGGGGCTCTGCCGAAGCTCACTCCGACTAGTCCCACCAATGCCGACCTCTAAAACCTTGTGAATGGAGGATAGCACAGGAGCAACGTGCTGGTCATGGAAGCAAGGCCATGCAGCGCAACAGAGGTTCAAATCCCGGATCCGCGCTTAGAAACCGAACTTAGGTATTAAGTGTGTTATGAAAAAATAAATAAATAAATAAAGCAGCAGTTTAACTAAGCACTGCATAGATTGATGTCTGGCAGCTGTGGTGTAACCAAGCAGTGCTTCAGGAAAACCTCTGCGTGATGTCTCTTTATTCGAAACAGAGAGTAGGGCTGGGTTGGCCAGCCTCTCACTTTAATTCTGTGTAAAGAGCTAATATGCAGCAGGAAGCCCATTTACCATGCTTGGTTAAAGGGCTTCCACTATGTGTTAGCTCTTTACTCAGAAACAAAAGGAGAGACTGGCCAACCCAGCACTCCGCCTGTTTTGGAATAAAGAGACATCACGCAGCATGCAACCCATTGCATTCAAGGAGCCCTGTGGTTAAAGGGTTGCCTGGGAGGGTCAGCAACCCCTGCAGGCATTTCTTTAACTACGGCTCCTTGAATGCTAGGGCTGGGAGGGGGGTTTACTTGTTGGCGTGCGTGACCTAAGTAGTCGTACTTAGGCCATGCGCCCTAACTAAAGCCCCCCCTCCCCGCGCTCGATGTACCACCCACTTAAAGCACTGCGCCATCACTCTCTCCTTCCCTTTTTCTGCTTTCTCTTAGTTACCTCGTCTTTTCCCAACCCTCCTTGGGTTTTCCTTGCTTCCCTCTCTCTTTCTCTCCACACCCCCCCAAGCCTCCCCCACCCCCCTCTCCCCCACCTCCCTCTTCGTCGTGTCCTTTCCTGGCATCACTAAGACTCCCATCCAACACGTGAAGCATGCGCGGTGCTGTTCAAAGACACTGCCCTGAAGAGACAGCTGCAGAGGGCGCCATCCTGCCGCAATTAGTGCACATCCTCTCTGTTCAGGGGGGAGAGTGACGCCAAGAGGCCCGAGGCCAGCGCAGATCTCTCGGTGGGGCTCATTAACCGCTGGAAAGTGGCAGGAAACGGCCATCTATAACGGAGGCGCGCACCTGCCTCCCACAGATTCATTAGAACACCGTCCCACATTAGGCAGAAGGAAGTCTCGCGCTCTCAGATGGCCGTCAGCGTCAATGGAACCCTGCAAATGGCGGACATTGGGCTTCACAAATACCACATAACATAACGAATAGATGAGGAGGAGAGACAGAGAGCCAGGAGAGCTCAGCTGTGTGGAAGGATGTCTGGGCAGCAGGAACTCTGGAATAATGCACAGTAAGGGGGTCAGCGCCAGGAAATGAGCGATAAACTGGCGGGAGCCCACACATATATCTATAGATATAAAACTTGAGTGACGGCCCACCCCAGTGAGGGTGTATCGGCCGAGGACCCGAGCTGCAGCACTGCAAGGCCTTACCTTAAACTGGGATTTGGCAGCCGTTTTGTAGGCTTCATCCTGGATCCTCTGCCCTAAACCTTTGTTTCCTTCTCCTGTGCTTTGCGTGTGTTTGTATGAACAGTGTCCTGCCCGTCTGCATTCGGCCAAAACAAAATTATGTTAACCTCTTAAGTGCGGGATTAGGTGGCGCTTCATTGATTTCCTATGTATATTAAGAAGATGGCGTACAAACCAAATTTAAAGAGCATCACGTTAATAATGGACTGTACTTATGTTTACAGATACATGCAGACCCAAATCATTCTATTTCCTTTCTGTGTCCATTTGCAAACAAGCAGGAAGCAGATCTGTGGCTTCTGTGCCCTGCACAGTGAGTCGTGGCTTGCAGGATATTGTGGTTGTATGTGATAGTAGTGTCTTTAAAACACCATTTTGTAAGAATGTTGATAAAGGAAAGGGTGCCTAAGTATTGTGCACGTATAAAAGTAAGGGCACGTTTAAAGATATCGTTCTTAAATCATAGTTGGAAACCAGCATGTGCTGGAAGTTGGGAAATCAAATATTTGTTATTTAGGAAGCCCTTAATTAAACAGAAACATATCTTAGAGATATTAAACAAGTAGTGAAACTAAAAACCATGCGGAGATGTGTAACTGTCTGCTTACTCAAACAGGTAAGATTCACACCACTTGCACCTAAGATTTACCAGCTCTGAAGGCAGCCACCTTTCCAAAGGAAAAATGCTGAGTTGTAGGTCAGGGAAATAAAGCTTGCAGAATAGCTTTGCATCCTGTGCAGTAAACTCTGAACGGTAGAAGACTTGCCATAGCTACAGAGTGTTGACCTTCACCTAAACCATTTGGAGGTGCAGTTATGCATCCTTGCCATGCAGGATTTTATCTTTCAATTCCAAACCCTAACAATTTCAGATGAGGTTTGGGATGATGAAGAATATGGGCCTCATCTCGAGTTGGGTGGTATCACGGCAGTATTACCGCTGAGATACCGGCGGGCTAATAGCGCTACTGCCAAACCCCCTGGCGCTATTAGCGCCGGAACACAGGTTTGGTGGAACAGTATTTCCCCATTCCCAATTGGGCCCATTCGGGAATTCCCCATTGTGCCCAATGGAGAATTTTTGCCGCAACTACCGTCGGCGGTATTACTGTGCGATAATTGCACCAGAAATCAGCAAATTCCCAGCGCAATTAGCCCAAGCTCATAGCTGAGGGTAAATGCAGTCAAACCAGTGATTTGGCCGGCCCTTAAATGAGGCGGCAATAGCGTTAATGTTGTATTTAAAGTTCACCACCAAACTCGTGATGAGGCTGATGGTTTGGAAAATCCCTCCCCTCAAAGTTGATAATCCCCCTGCCTCCCATCCCCCAAGCACACAAAAATGCTGTTGATACAGCCAAATTCTCTGTGAGTTAAATATAAGGGCTTGCAGTGGCCGTCTAGCCCCTGATCTTGCAGCAAAGAAAACATATGGCAGGCACAATGGTTCCTCACCCAATGACTGTGTTCCGATCCATTCCAAGGATTTTGAAGTACTTGACTGCCAAGAAAGTGACCACAGACCTCTCGCTGTTACTTTTAAACTTTTTCAGGGTTTTTTGAAGTGCAAAGCATTGGCCTTGCAGTCTTTGGATATAGGGATCACAGGCCATGCTCGATGCACTGATAAATGGGCAAGGATTGATTTCCCTGAAATGAAAATAACACACTTAGAGTTCTTTCCTCAATGATATTGCGGATCTATGTGATGTTTCCAACTCTGATGACCTCATACTAAGGACATTTTCTAACTTGGTTGATTGTCTTTCTCCTTTTCTGACCCGCAATGCTGTAAAATTAAAATAACGCTGCAATCCAAATAAATGAGTGTACAAAGAGGATTGCAGGGATCTAAAAAGAGAAATAAAGGCTTGGCGTGGTAGGAACAATTGTGGATAGGTAGCGACTGCGGGAATTAGGTTCTGAGTATAAACTGGTGATTAGGAATTAAAAAAAAAGTCTTTTCAGCAAACTCACGGGGATAAGCTATTGGAGGCAGTGAAAGGTGGTGATCCGATTATCAAGAAAGTGCACAGAGTACCAGTCTACTGCGATGCAAGTGGGGAAGTAAATGGCACATGAATCGTCGCCCGGGGCACAGGGAGAGATGGTGTGTCTCCGTAACACACCTGTGGATACAAGTTTGTGCAAACACACTGTCACGCCTGGCGCCTCACAAAACTGTAACAAATAACCAAATAAGAAAATGGGATTCCAGAATGATGAAAGTGTTTTTAAATGTATTGACGAACACAAATGTGGATTTGATACACTGTAGAACACTTTCCAAAAATAAACCAATCAATGATGCAAAGACTGACAACTAAACAAATAATGGCACGAAAGAGGAATCTGTTCAACCTGATCAATTCATCAATTGATTAAAGCATGTGTCCTCTTGGAGAAAAATAGCAGGGGTGCCAGGATGTTTGTAGCTAGACATGGCAACGGCTCTGCAAACCCGACTTTGGAGATTTATAAAGTGCAAGCTATTCCACCCGCAAGCTTATGGAACAGAAATTTGGGGTTATACAGATTTCAAACCCATTCTTGAAAATGCTGCTGAAATGACCAAATAACTTCCCAAATGCTCCTCTTCACCCGGAGTGCAGAACTCGCCCAATATTAGCTCTAGTTTCGCTCAGGGCGGGGATGCTTTGGGTAAGGACCCGGGCAACTCCTGAATTGTCCAAGTTTAAGGAGGCGCTCTTGCATGTTTTGGCCACCGAGGGGAGATATTCTCTCCAGTGGGTAGGTAGCACGTGTTCAGAATCACCAATTGGCCCTTGATCTGGAGGATGTATGGAAAAATCCCACAGCTATTAACATGGGAACTAGATCTGTGGCGTGTAAAGCTGCGAAAACAGCTCTCATGTAGCGGGTTGGAGGACGGCTGCATGAGATTGAGAACAGGTCCCACCTATCTGTCAAGTAAACACATATGTGTCTTGATATGATTGCACCCCATTGGCTCGTTATCTTTTTCTTCAGTTTAGAACAAAGGTAGTTGGTCTCCTTCCAATCCTAATATTTGCCCGGTGTGTGGTTCAGAAGAAGAGACGATTCTGCACTTTGTATTGCTTTGCATGGGTTACAGAGATTGAAGGGCCCAATATCTAATCTTGCTGTTTAAGCTTCTTAATGTTCGCTCCAGAACTGAGGATGTGGTACTTTGCAGATCAACCAGTGATTTCAAAGTTTCTCATTTCAACAGTAACTTTATACATAGAGCATGGTTGGTCTGCAACCGATCAATTTTATTTTGATTTTAATATTAATTTTAAAGGTTTTATCTCTAGCAATTTGATGATGTATTATATATGTAATTGTTTTAATGTGAATCGTTGTGTTTTTTACTATTGGTATTGCTATGATAAAGACTAACTTTCAATACAGCTGGAATGAATGAATGATGAATACATGAATGAATTAATGAATGAATGAATGAATGAATATTAAGGGAATGTTTGTTAATGTTCGTTGTGCCTCCAGTAATTGGTACCCAAAAACTGTCATTTTAACAAGCACGTTAGACTTCTTGTTTATGCATAGACACGTTGTGCTTCAACATTCGACTTTATATTGTCAATGAAAGTACAAACTCAATACATTTGAGGCCCGATGCGTGGAAATACTTGCACGGAAAATAGGGTACTTGGTGAACAAACTGCATGTGTAAACCAGTTTGTCGATTCATGGAATCGGATACGCAGAATATTCCTTGGACTTGCGTGGATTTCACGCATGCTTGGCACCCCTCTGTGAGTGGCCGCGTGCCTTGCATGAGACTCCACGCAGAGCGTGGGCGACACCTGCCCAGAGGGCGGAGTAAGGGGCGGAACTCGAAAAATTAGAACGAACAAGGGAAAAAGTGGGCATTACGAGGGACGGGCCACAGGCAGTCCATAGCACGCACACAAATGCACACAGCAGAGGAAATTCTTGGATGTGATCATGCAACCTCTCGCTTGCGAAATGCCCACACAAATCCCTCAATCTCTCTGCCACCCGAAGGCAGGTGTAAGGACACTTGCACATAGGATTCGCAGCGCAGAGGTGAGTTCGCTTGTCGGATTTGTGTGTGTGTGTGCATGCAGATGGGGTTCTGATCGGCCTTGGGGATGTGCATATGCTTCGTAGTGGTGGGCTCGGCTGGTTTACGGGGGTTTGCATGCAGAATTTCCTAGTTTTACCCAATTTACAAAGTGTTATAAGCATGTTCTCGGGGTGCCGGCAACAGTTGTGGGGGACCCTGCACAGGGTCGCTGCGATGCAGACCTGCTGCCGGGAGGACTCCATGCACTGTTTGAAGGGTGCACGTATTGGCACCATGGTGAGCGCGCAAATGTTGCTGTTCTGGATGTTTACGCTCTGCATGGGGGCATGTCATTGGCATTCCATGCACGTCTTGCGAATCCAGTTACTTTGCGCTGTATATGCCATGAATACATAGGGCATGCACTTTTTATTCTGCGTGAAAACTTGCGCAGTATCGTTCTCGGCCTGTGGCACTTGCGGGGCAATTGCACACTTTTCCATGAATCAGGCCCTTGGTTTTTAATCTGCAGCTTTTATTTGCACACTATTACCGCCTTTGTATGTGCAGACTGACAGCATGGAACGTTTAACATCAGCAAAGTACCTCTAGTTAAAGATGTTTAAAGCTCTGTGAAGATGTGGTTCAGGTAAAATACTGCACTTTGTAGTAAGAATGTACGTGATGTTTGCCTTGATGCGTAGGAGCCCAGCTCCGCTCACATCCCAAGGCCTTCTTTAAATATTTCTCAAAGGTCCTTGAGAACACGAGGAGATACCCCGGCACTATTGTAGAGATCACTAATTTCTGATTGCAATCAATACCATAGCTTGACATTTATTTTTTCATCATTATTCTAGGACGGTGGTGCATTTCCACCTGAAGAAGGAATTATAATATTCCCGAAACGCGCAGACAAATCAAGAGCAGTTTTTGAAGCTCCACCAGATAGATTATGACAACTGTCGGTACATTACAATCAGGCTCCAGTGAGCCTTTGTGATTGTTTTCCGCTTATTTGTTGCTTAACCTACTTTTGAGGATGAGAAGATATTTCTGTTTGAAGGAAATGAATTGTTAGTCTTTGATTTCCCGCAATCATGCAATGCATGCAATTTGTTTGAGTTTATTTTTAGACATGTTTTTGAGAGTTCACTAGAAAAAACATCACACACCATTCTTACACTTAGTTGCCTCTTTTTACACTTCAAGCGGCAGCCCTACGAGAGAGCCTGGGGATGTCCTCGTCTTCCCAAGGAGCTTTGAGATTACATTGTCTCGGGAGGATAGCTCAGGGGCAACGTGCTCCCCTTGGAAGCAAGACGACATGGATCACCACAGGTTTGATCTCCGGGTCTGTGCTTAGAAACCTCTGGGTATTAAGCGTGTTATAAATATCGTATCATTTGTGTTTGGTCGCATAGCCAGGGACCCACCCGGAGCACCAGAAGTATTTTTGAATGTTTTAACTCTTGCCGAAATTATTTGAAAATAGTAGCTCATCCCTCCTCTCTTTCCTTCTTTAAATATTACCATATTTGCTTTACAAGGCAAAAGGGAGCACAGCTTGATCTATAGGAGATCAGCACTGCACACGCCCTTCTACAGGCATCCAAGTGCTAATGTACGTTTTCTATTTCAGTGATTGCGAAATGTGGAAAGAATCCTCGTTTTCCATCAATGTTTTACAAAACAATAAAAACATCTGGACAAATATGGATCATGTCACCAAAGAAGAAATAGGATAAACACTATCAGAAATGCCTTAAACACGGGAGCCCTATTGTTACGCGCACCCTGCAAACTGAATCGCCGCCATGCTCGACTCTCAAAGGTTGGCATTGAAAGCCGAGGGGTGAGGATGGTCTAGGAGATGGGTGGCAGCGAGAGAAGGATCTGTGCCTGGCAGTGAGAGGTGGCCCGGCGCTTGGCAGACCGAGCCCACGGTCTAACAGCGGCGTTCCTGCATGGCATCATCTGGGAATACCCAGGGGAGTGGCGGAAGCCATCGAAAGGGGCAGAATTTGATTGGGTGCATTGCTTGCATGGGCGGGAGGGAGGCATTCACCATTCCAGACGATCCTGCTAGATGTGTGTATCACGAGCAAAGCGCGCATGCGCAGGCTGCGTTTCCTCTTTTCAGTGTTTGTTTTGTGAATTGTGGTGGTGCTTTTCCCGTGTTTTAAAAATAATGTAAAGACAAAAGTTTTTCATTGTTTATCCATTTTACCTGTGCACAAAAAACGCGGAAAACATGATTTATGTTTTTCAAAAATCTGTTGCTTTTTACAAGCCTATATATCTGGATGGAGAACTATCGCATGTTGTATATATAGTTATATTTGCACGAGGAATATTGAAAGGATATAATATTGAAAGGGGGGGAGAGAGACAGAAAAAAGCGAGGCAGATATGAAGGGAGTGCAGGTTGTCCGAAGCCCAGAGAGGAGAGACAAGGAGAGGAAAGACAAGAGGGAGAGAGGGAGAAAGCGAAAGATAGTGGGAGATGGAGAGTAAAAGAAGGGGAAAGGTGTAGGATGTGAGAGAGGGGCAGGAGAGTCGTTGCCTGAACACGGTGATCAGACTGCTCAGACTCACGGGGACATCACATGTCCATGCTTGTATTTTCCTCAGGTGTGACAGTCTCACTGGTTCAATTGAAGTGAACTAAGACTACCTCTTCCAGAACATTCGTTTAGGTGAAAGAATAGCCAAGCTTGGAACGAGGACGGAATGATCTGCCCACAACCCCCCCGTCCCCTCCCCCTTGCCCCTCTCGTGCAGGAACGTAGAGCTTCACGTCTGACTGAAACTGGTCACCCTTTCCACCCAATAATAATTCTAAAGTCACATTTATTTCTGAAAAGATATGTAGAAATAGAGTCCTCAGGTGATGGGCATGCCATTTTGTGTTCCTGTACAGAACTTGTAGTTTTATTTTCCACCAGAAAGCAGGACAGGTGGGGCAAAACCCAGGGGCGAATAGTCATATCACGCCTGACTTAAGGCAACTTCACATCTATAGGAAATATTTTCCCTTTTATTGCGGCCATTTCAGGACAAAGAACTCAAGTAACTGACAGGTCTCCTTTTTATGGCCATTGTTTGAAAAGGTATGCAGTTGTTTTTTTTTTACCAGGGACCTCGTGGGAGGTTTGCATTTGAGATGGAAACGTGTCAATCCTTCTGCGAATGGCTCTGCCAATAACAATTATTATTAAGAGGAGTTGTCAGAGGCTATGGTCACTGCAGCATCTGTTCTATTAGTTATAAAATAGCTGGCCATCATCTTTGCCAAAAGCAGAGAATGGTTACAAGGTGCAACTCGGCGCACACCTTCATCAAGGCCTTATACTGAAGTCTGGCAGTTTCTTTTAACAGTCCCTCACGTCTCAGTGTAGCAGCAAAGTAAAAAAAAAAAAGCAAAAAAACCCCCAAAAAAAAGCAGTCATGTTCAGTTTTCTCCCAAAATATAATCATTCGACTTTGTGTACTTTTTAACATAAAGTAAATTGAAAACTCGAATGCATATACACAGGGCATGTGTCATCAATTGGTACAAATAATTGTAATACATTCAAACCCCAAGCAACCCTGCCAATACTATGTGACATGCCGTTTTATAATATAAAGCACTAATTTATATCTACTTGGAGTTAAATGTGATGAGTCCTGGTGAAGTGCTATGCAAGTAGGAAACACAGTCCCGGATTACCAAATGGGCAAGTAAGCACCGGCCTATGGGCCCCACTCCTTTTAGGGGCCCTGCGACAACGGATACAAATAATATTGATTTGATCTTGAAGAACATTACAATCCAGCTTTCTGAAATTGTTTCCAAAAGATAGAAAAAAAATGAATCAACTCACAGAGACGAAAACATTACATTAAAGTGAAAATACTGTATAAATGTAATACAACTTAAAGTGCACAAACCACAGACATCAGATTCACATAACAGTTTGTCTCTTAAAAGCACATCTTCAGAATCTGTCTGTACAAAAATATGGTGCAAACTACGTACCTGTAATGTTCAGTAGCAATGGTCATCTCCATCTGGAGGCCAACATTCACACTCATTAGTTCAATGTTATCCCACTAGAGTGCTGCCAGCACACAAGAGACTTCCAGAAACAAAGCCTTCTTTGAGTTAGTATGCCACGAGAGTTCCTGCCGACTCCAGACCCTAGTAGAATATTCATGAGTAGAAGCTTCGAGAAGACCGACAAGTATATATACCCAACGTCTGCGTTACCTAAAGTTAGTTTTTCTGAGTTATAATGAGGTTTGATTAACTTCACCGTCTAATTTAATATCTATCTTGTTCAGGCACTTTTACTTATTTTTGGATGACACTTAATTCTTTTATTTTCTTGAACAAAACAAATATTGTTTGTTGTCGCTCACTTGCCATTATGGCCACTGAATACGTCTTGCAAAAGGTAGACTTCCAAGATATCCTGAAAGATTTCACCACAAACAAATTGAGGAAAGTGCATTTTTTAAGTTTTCTTTGTTTATTAAAATAAAATAAAAAAAATGTTTTTGGATAATTGGTTAATTAAAATTGCTTTCTTGTAAAATTGAAAACGTATTAGGAGATCATTTGCGAGGGGGCCCCCTAAAATTTCGACTGCGTAGGCTCACGGGCCTCCAAAGGGTTTAATTTGGCACTGAGAAAACACGTGTTGAATCAACTTGAATTTGATAACTAATTTTCTGGTCAATATTACCAATCAATTACGATGAATAATATTTCTTGAACTGTGAAGGCTTACTAGTATACACATGAATAAAGACTGGTTTTGAATCACGTGAGCGCACAATTTGTGTTACCCTCTTGTAAATAAATAGATGAAGCGGTAAGGCATGAGTCTGTGGATCAAATGCAGGGCACGAGTTGAGGGTACACGTGGCTCCATGCCGTCCGCTACTATTTCAGAGGGCAGACCCAGACTCTCTTTGAACCGGGTTCTGAAATACGGAAATGTGCGCCATAAAATAGTTCAGTCATGTTCAGGGGGTTTGCAGAGCTGAAGCTTAGCCACCAGACCACAGTGTGGCACCAGCATCATCCATCTGAAATACGTCATGTCAGTATTTTACTGCGTATTCTACTGTGCAGTAAACAGTTCACAACAGCTTTTTGGATTAGTAGCTGTGCACCTTTGAAACGTTGTCTGCAACGTTATAGGAAAATCATCTCTTATGAGTTTTTTCCCAATGTTGATGATTCATTTTGGAAAAGTCAAACGCTCATTTTCCCTGTGAACTAAATCACGATAGGCCAATTAAACGAAATCCGCCAATTTCAGCTTCAGAAAAGCGTACTTCCTATGACGTCACTTATTTCATATTTTAATGATTCCCACTAAGGTCTGTGCCCCGAATCCCAAGCTGGAGTGGTGGAAGATGTGAGCGAGTTACAGATGTACATGGCTAGAGCAGTAAATGGGACAGATATAGACACCTGCTGCGGGTGATAATTGCATTTCGAACACTAGGCTCATCCCTGCAGGCGAGATTATTATCTATATTATTTAGGGGCTCGATTTTGCCAGCAGATTTCACACTACGCCCACAGCGCCGGCAGGCGCCAGTGGAGCTGCGACTCACAGCATGAGCTGTTCAGGCAGCAGCGCCGCCATCTTGTGCTGAAATGAGTCAGTGCTGCGTGCTGTCAACGAGCGGAGAGAAAGGCCGCATACTGAAGTTGCAATGTGTTCTAATGAAGTGACGTGGCCGTGACTCACCTCCCTGATATCGTGTGACCTCGCTTGTCACTCAGCTCTGGCAGCAATCACACCTCATTCCCAGCTGCGGGAGGAGATTTGTTAGGGAACGCGATTTTCGACGCGTGGTGCAAAGCAACGTTATTTTCTCTCAGTGGCAGAGATGAATCCCATCGCTGGACTGTACATGTGTCACAGGAAAGAGCATTACGTCTAGGGATCTCTAATCAAAAGCTGTGTTACTAGGTCTAGGTATCTCTACTCAAAAGCTGTGTTACTAGGTCTCGGTATATCTACTCAAAAGCTGGTTTACCGCGGCGCAAGGGTGGACTCGCCTATAGGGAACTCTGGAGATTTCCCAGTAGGCCTCTGCACTATGGGTGTCTTTTGTGCGATAATTCCAAATGTTCCCATAGGAAAAGGGTTGGAGTTGCTGAAAATATGTAACATAGGGCCAATTAGAAAATTATTTCCAGGGTCTCTTTTGGTTCCCAGTCCAGCCTTGCCGCTGCAGCCTTTTGGCACATGCCCTCAGAGCGAGGTCTATGGAAGATAGCCTTTTTATGAAAGAAAGCCATTCATTAAAGGATTCCGTGGGGATGGGCACTAGTGAGGAGGATAGCTCAGCGGCAACGTGCTCGCCTTGGAAACAAGACAACATGAAGCAGCACAGGTTTGATCCCCGGGACCACGCTTAGAAACCTCTGGTTAAGAAGCGCGTTATAAATACGCAATTAAGACATAAAAAACAAAATCCTGTAACAGCGTCTCGATGCCACCGAGCTGCGTGAGCGCTTTAAAAACAATAATAATAAGTGATAGGACCAGCGGCAAAACGTTTCCCAGCTATGGAGGGGCAAGGCAATAACCTGGATTAGTCTGTCTGAATTACCTCTGCGTAGTATTCACGTGACAGCTGCCTGCTGGCATTTAAACAGAAGATTTTTAAGGACCCCAAATAAAGCGTGAACTATGGGTGTGTCGGGTGATATCAGCAGGCCAATGCTCCTGAAAAGCTGTTAGGATTTGCCTGCAAGCTACCTCTTGTGCATGTCACTGCAAACTTGTAATGCATGCTGTTATCATTCCGAAATGGCAGCCAAACTCGCATTACCAACGGGAAGCAAACATAACAGCTCTCCAGCTAGCACCACAGTTCACTAGGTGCCTTTGATAATATGTTATTTCAGGAAATGGCTTGTGGTGCTTGTCTCGTAGAGCAGGAGTGACTCTTTTTATTGTAAGCACTGCTGAATCCCTAGAAATGGCCCAAATGATCGCTCCTCTTTTTTAGACCTTGCCCGAGGAGCTGGGCTTGCGTGTGACAACCCTCCTGCACGTTTCAGTGACATAATACATTTGATTTTAAAAATAACGCAGACAGTTTCATGTCATGCATATCCCAGAAACCGACCCCAGTCAGCCGCTTGCCCATCTAATTTGTCAGGGTGGTCAGGAAAGGCCCCAATGATGGAGAGGGGTTATGTTGCGCATGCCATATTTGTGACTGGCGGTGCTGCGAAATGGGTGTAATGTTGCAATTTCATTTGCATCCAGTGTAGTTAAATGTGAATGGGATTTGTTATTTTCAGTGTTTGTGTTCGAGATTGTACATATTAGATTTGCACACGCTTAGCAAGATAAATGTCAAAATTCCAAATGAAATATTAACACAATCCAGATAAGGTGTGCTATGAAGTGCATAGAAGCTGGGCAGCAAGAAGTTTCATAGCGTGCATGAAAGGAAGGGGACTGGTCATAGAGAACCCACTATTGAGAAATCATGAGTTATTGAACATGCATGCACACTGACATACATACACAGGGAATTATAAATCTACATATAGTGGGCTTTTTAAAAAATGGATTTAACTTGGCAGTCAGGGTTTCGCGAGATTAATTTTAAGTGACTTGGAAGAACTGGATTTGCAAAGTTTCACAGACCAGAGGAAGGGTAAAGGAGTAAATAGGATTTTAGCAGATTGTCAGTTCAGCTAACAAAGCAGCCAGGGTTTTTTACGGCCTGGTAGTATCACAAGGCAGACGTCATCTTTTTTAAGTGCATGGGGGCTTGTAGAGGGATCTGAAC
The DNA here is from genome assembly GCF_040938575.1 of Ambystoma mexicanum. Classification (NCBI taxonomy): domain Eukaryota; kingdom Metazoa; phylum Chordata; class Amphibia; order Caudata; family Ambystomatidae; genus Ambystoma; species Ambystoma mexicanum. The sequence goes on along the minus strand of NC_090921.1, from coordinate 1,312,224,729 downwards.
ATACACTTTTGACCAACAATAAACATGGAGTGAAGGAGGCCTGAGGCCAGAGTTGACCGATACTCTGTGTTTTGATTTTTTTCAGGATGTGCCATGTGTGCTGAATTGGTAGTCGTTAGATTAGATTTTTCCAATGACGCCAGTAAGCATGAGTGAGTGAGATGGTTATCAACAGTTAAAAGGGAGCCTGTTTATTCTGCTCTCGCTCTCGCATGTGGTTTGAAGTATCCATGCAATCCATGTGAAAATTACATTTAGGATTAAGAGATCTCAAACAAGCTGGGACTTGTAATGAATTATGTTTGTATGTGAATGTATAACTTTATGTTGCTTTCATGACCTATCACAAAAGAATCCTAAAAAGAGGTGTGTTCTACACATGAGCGGAAGATGGTAGTTAAGATAATGGCTACAAATGAGAATGGGGAATTGGAGAGCGATGGGATTTCTTTGTATCGGTTTTAACCAATCACGTGTGGGGGTGGTTTGCAATAAAATATATGAGATTGTTTTAATTGTTGCAAAACTGTATATAATGTGTCAACTTTTGTGATTCAGGGAGACCTGGGTTAGTTTGATTTAATAGGGTCACCTAGCCCCTCCCAGCTGTTTGTAAAAGAAAACTGGCTTTAGGAACAAAACATGCACTTGCTTCTTAAGGGGTAGGCCTACTCTGCGTAGAGGTTATTGGAGGCCCACCCCTATAAACTCCCCCCCTCTCACACATCTCAATTAGGGTCTGAGTATTGACACTATGTAGGGAGTCCACTCCGGTAACCTTCTGTTGCCCTTCCTGCCTTTCAGGATGTATGCTGGATGGCCACAAATTTCACACTCTGCAAAGGTAGACTATTTATCATGATGACAAAATAAACATCTGGAAAATACCTGTTAGCCCTGGCCATTTCAGGGGTCTGTCTACAACAGCTGCCCCTGAAAGGAGGTCCTCTGCTTCCCTTTCCACGCCTCCTGGGCAGATTCAAGACTATCTTCTCCAGCTTTTATGGCTCGAGTCCAGGGGTGGACTTGCATAAAGGAATCTCCGGGGATTTCCTGGTAGGCCTCTGCACCCTGGGCCTTTTTTGTGTGGTAACTTATTTTATTTCCACATGTTCTCACAGGAAAAGAGTTGGACTTGCAAATAATGTATCATATGGGGCCACTTTGGAAATTATTTCCAGGGCCACTTTTGGCTCCCATTCCACCCCTTATCAAGACACAGGCCCACTGTAATGGAAGCAATGTATTGCTCAGCCACCAATGAGATGCCTTCCAATGGAAAGGTTTGAGGTCAATTAAAATGTAAATGTGGGGTCAAGGCTATGGCCCAGCTGAATATGCACACTGTTTGGGAGAGTGAGGCAAGCAGGGGCATGATCCACTCGTGTGAGGTACACACCTCACGTGATTTGATCACTCGTGATGCATAGCTCCCCAGATTTCAAAGTTGCACTGAGGGTTCGTTGCCATGACAACGCTGGCCCAATTTTCACTTCCATGTAAATGCATCGGAATGGGGGACTATCCCTTTGGAGAGCAGAAGGACTATAATTTGTGATTCAAATGAGTGTAAAATGTCAGGTGTAGACACCTCATGCAGATAATCTACGAGGAGATGGCTGGCACTGGGTATGTGGGAGGCATAAGAATGTGGGGTAGAGGATGACCCAGACGAACTGACATTGATGAAGTAACCTACCAAGTCATAATTGAATACATTGTTTTTTAGGCTTCTTGGTAGTGATTTTCTATACATCATTGCTGCTTCATTTAAATTTTTCCACAAACGTATTCAAATCCCAGCAGAGTATTTTCTTTATTTCATTTTTGGCGGTCATCTTGCTCGGGCGCCTGCCACCACCTGTATGAAATCAATAATTCAGCCAGCGCGCCGTGGATGTGCGCTGCAGCGAATGTGCACCAAAGTCACACGCAAGACAAGCTTATCAGCATCCACCCATGCCAAATCCAGCACACTGCCTGAATCCCTGTAAAAAGTGCTCATTTCCTGATTATTGATAATTGCACCAGTGCTTGGTCTCGTCCCACACCAAAAGAAATGTTAGTTCTCTCTTCACCTGATTATTTGACTAACTGGTTTAAGCAGACGTTGTTTGGGAGCACAGCATGTGTGTCATCCACTTCCTTTAGCAAATGTGTGTAGCAATGTGTATACATCTGAACCATGTACCCTGTTATCATTTTTCTTGTTGAATCTCGACTCATGGTCAGCTATCTCAAACGCGTCTAATATAATTTGCTCAGCTAGACTTGATGTATGTTATATGACTGAAACCTGACTTTAATACACTTCCCTTGTTGAGTTTAGTGATTCAATTCTGGATGAATAGAAGGGGATTAGTATCGATCCAGCAAAGTGTGAGGTTGCCTTAATTTTTAAGGATACATCCATTTTTATTAAGCTGATTGCTGAGTCAGCTGAAATCTTTCTTAGCCAGGACTATTTCATCAGACTCAAAAGTGCTCGATGCTTTAGGGCTTTAATGCCCTCCGAATATGTCCCAGCAGGCACTTAGCAGAAATATTGATGCCGTTGACGCTTCTTTGATCACATCTCCTGAAATGATAACTTTGGGTGATTTTAATGTTTTGTTCCACACCCCAAAAAATCCTTCCGCTTTTTATACTCGGGATCCGCTGACCTCGTTCGATTTGGATCTGCTGGTTACTGATGCTAGTCATAAGCAGGGTCATTGGCTGGATCAAATCTCCTCCCAATTCCTGGTAGACTCCATAAGCCTTGCCCAGTGAGCTGGTCAGACCACTTTGCCATCATCATTTCAGGCACTGAGACCCCTGAACCATAGCTTCTAGGCAATGCCAGTGCACATGGCTGTGCTGTCCGGGGGTGGAACGCATGGCACCTTCTTTGTGGCCAGTGCCAGAGCAATGTCACCCACAGTCAGGGGTTAGAATTCCAGGACCACTGATTACACACATCACAAGTGGTTTTACCTATTGTCACACTTCATGGCATAGGTCAATTCCTCACAGCCAGCACTATTCAATGTTAAATCTTGTCAGGGACCAGTTTTCATGAGCAATTAATACGATTCTGCGCTAGTTTATGGCATCTACGCTTAAAACCCAGCATGCCTGGACTCTTCCCCTCAATCATTGGAGTCTCAGGTGGCAGCAGTGATGTATTGCGAACAGAGGATAGTGCTCGACTTCCAATCCTCACAACTAGTGTCACAACAGCACTACTAACAATAACAGCAGGAGGCAGGGGCGTTGCTGGGGGGGGGTAAGGGGGCTATAGCCCCTGATCTTTTGGTTGTAGCTCCGGACAGAATCTCAGGAGCTACAGCCAAAAGACTAGCTAGCCCCCAGTCCAAACAGTTCCGACATCAGCTTAGCCCCGGGTCTTTTCCAGACCTAGCAACTCCCCTGGCAGGAGGACTGTGCTCATTGACCAATTCTTACAGGCAGCACGAGTACACTGTTACAGTTGTGCAGAGTTGTAGAAGCAGTTGGTGCAGTGCTGTGGAGTGTTTTGTTGCTATTCATTCAAACGTGAGAACGCAAGGACGTGAGGAAAAGTTGTCATTTAAAGACCTTGCAACCGCAGAGCAGAGTTGTGCAGGGTTGTAGAAGTTGGTGCATTCAACGTGAGAATGCGAAGACGTGAGGAGGAGTTGTCATTTAAACATCCTGCAGCCGCTGCCGCGTAGCAGAGTTGTGCAGCATTGGAGAAGCAGCCTGCGCAGTGCTGGGGAGAGTTTTTTTGTTGCTATTCATTCAACGTGAGAACACAAGGATGTGAGGACCTTGCAGCCGCGGAGTGGAGTTGTACAGAGTTGTAGAAGCAGTCTGCGCAGTCCTTGCTGGCTGTCCTGATTGTTCTGATTAACTGGATTGGTGGTGAGTCTGATTGATAGCTTGAACTCAGTCTGCTCGCCTCCCCTACTCCATTTGACTGTACTTTGACTGGCTGACTCCGGAAGTGTTTTTCCTATGGAGCTATCTTGCCTCTAGGAATCCCACCGGTGGCCCTCTGTGCTTGCCGCTTACGGCTGGCGTGTCTAATGTGACTCTCATTTGCGGGTCAGCTAAGAGGGAGTATTTTTGCCATAGCTCATGACCTAAGAAGTGGCAACAAAACAATGACAACTAATCATGCCCAGATTTTGCACGCCGAAATGTTAGCCGCTATGCATTTACCCCTGCCTCCCTCTCCAGCAGCAGGTGGTGTTTTACAAAAGCAAGTAAAATCATCTCACCCCTTGTGCCCACTGCTGGCCTGGGAAGAAAGCAAAGAGATGCAAAGTTTACACATTTTTTCATGACTGCTTCAGCAGCAAGGTCACAATCCACTTGCTCGATTTCCTCTCTTATTGTCGATAATTTGGCAACCGTGGATTTTCCTACATATTGCACCTTAGCCCCTACTGATTCCGGGGGTGGCACAATGATCCGGGGTCCCCGGCCTTCTACCTCAACTAATAACATGGCTCCTTTTGATCTGAGTCCAGTGGACACTCCTCCGGATTTAAGCTTTGTGTTCAACTTGCCAGAATCGGCATTGTTCATTTGGTTCAGATTCTTTTGCGTCATAAGAAACTCTACGCCCCCCTTGGCCCCCTCCTCCACCCCAGAAGGCTTTCTGCAGCTCTGAGAAGAATTGAAGATACCAGTGGGGACATTCAAGATGGACCTTTGGCTGAAATGAATCAAGTACTTTGCAACTTAGTTTCCGTTTATGAAGGTTTGCAGCGTTACTGATTCGCGCCTGTTTAAATTCAATAACTTAAACCTGCATGTTGCCTCAAAAGAATTTTTGTATAACCGTAATAGAACTTCACTGCAACCTTCAGATCCTATACGGCCCTTTTCCTGTGATAAGGCGATCGTTTTGTAAGATCAGGATAGTCCTGTGGAGCTTGAGCAGGTCTCTCGCGGTGGGCTAACCTTGCAACACGGCAAAGAGCATTCACAAGTGCACAATCAACTTTCCATTCTTGCAGATTTTCAATCTATAAATGCTGGCACCTTTTGTAACCAAAAAGCATCCCCCATGATACTGAACTCTTTAGTCACATCAATTGAAACGCATCCCTCGCTAAGTGGGGATCCTGCACTAAATGCAGAGGTTATTTACGTTGATGATGATTCGATTAGTGGAGGGGTACTAAATCAATCTTTGGTTACTTCTCTAAACCACCTTTGAGACGCAAGACCTGTGCTTTACAAGCAAAAAAGCACGCAAATCAACCTCTTAAAGAGTCAACCAAACAGTCCTCGCACACATTCTTGCGTTCCCTTTTTGCCCAACCTGTGGTGAAAGTCGCCCTGCTTAATATTCCCACAACTGCTTCTTTCTCTGGCTCATGTGTTATCAGCTTGGCTGAGACTAGGGCCTCATCACGACTTTGCCGGTAACCCTTAAATCTGGCGGTAGCGCCATTACCGCCGGATTTAAGGGTCCGCCAAAGCAGGACTTCGGCGGATTTCTCCCCAGCACTGAGCTGCGGGGAAATGCGCCGAAAATTCGCGCTATTACCGCCGGCGGGAAATCCGCCGGCGGTATTAGCGCGAAATTTCCCCATTGAGCCCAATGGGGAATGGGGCATTCCTGAATGGGCTCAATGGTGAATGGGGATTGACATTACCGCCGAACTCGTGATCCGGTGCTATTAGCGCCGGGGAGTTCGGCGGTAGGGCTAAAACCGCCCACGCTAATAGCGTTACCGTTACCGCCCAAGTCGTGATGAGGCCCATGCCTGTTACCAGCAGTGAGTCTTTGGCTCAAGAGGTATCTTCAATGATAGCGATACCTGCTCGTTTGAATGTGGCTGCCGACAGCTACCTCGGTCCTTGGATTACCTTTTGCCGAGTAGTGCCTTTGAAAGTAATCCAGCTCCTATTTGTGTACCAAGTCAACAGTCGAATTTTTTCTTTTAACAACAGCAGTCTTCGCAGGACCTTGGCGCTGGGCCTGCAACCACCAACCCAGGGGCATGGGCCAACAGTGGTTAGCAGAGGGCTGCAATCGAACTTACTTGATGTCTTACAATGCCCTTCTCGGATAAGTACTCTGGAGGGTGGTTTATTCCATCGCATGCCCATCTGCCCAAGGGGTCCCTAGCTACCTGGTCATCAGCTCATTGGCCGGAGCTCGGAGGAACCTGCATCGAGCCATCCCTTTAAGACTCTAATGGAAAGTGTCATCTCAGGTACCAGATCCTTGGTGTTGAACCGAAAGAACATTCTTCACATTTTGAGTGAGATTCTGTACGACAAAGGTATTTTAATAATTCTTTACAACTCCTTTGCTATTATTCAGGAGAGGACATTTGGAGCCGTCTATTAACCAGTTGTAGAACATCAATGCATATTGCATTGGTTGAATTTATGGCTCCAGTTCTCCCCAAATGAAGTTAGTATTCTATGTAAATTGAATTTAATTGTCTGTAACTGATGAGTTTTTTTTCGTTTTTTTCCTCCTTCTTTTGTATAAACATTATTTTAGCAATATTAGAATTGTATGTACATTTTAGAATTGTATTTTAGAATTGTATGTAAATTTGAAAGGTTGAAGAATTCAGCCAAACAAATAAAAATATTTTTTTTTTAAAAAAACGAGTGAGATTCCAGCCCAGACATCCTCTAAGGATTTGGATCTGTATAGAAAATACTGACCAGTCATATTTGTGAAGTCCAAAATTGTCTTTGACATTATCCTCAGAGAATATGAAAATCTTAGAGTGCTGGGTATTGATTTGCTATCTTACATTGAAAAAATGTTTCTTAACGATGGTGCATCCGTAGATAGGAGGTGTGTGACCTCGGTTGATTCCATTGGATGTACTGATGTTTTTGAGGAGCAAGTTTTATCATTGAAAAGGAAAATGAAAGCTATAGAGGAAAGCAGACATCGGCCTTGGCTGTTGTTGTGTCAAATTGAGAGTTTCCTACCACCCCTTCTAACTCTCCCTTTGATGAATCTCACTTTCTTTCCTTTCTATTATTGAATACACATGGGCTTCAGCACCTTTTTATTAGTGCCGAGCTGGGTCTTTGGTTGATGAACCATACCATCTTTACCCTCTTACAAACATGGCTCAAATCTCCCCCTCATTGGATGGTTATGTTGTTTACTTCCAGGGGGAACTCATCAACACTATATTGGTCTCTTTGCTATGGTGAGATCTTGCATTGAAATAAGGAGGATGAATAATTATGACATTAGTTTTGGTACTAAAGTCACACACATGGAGATCCGTGGAGAGAGCTTTTTCCATCCGCAGATTCTCAACGTGTATTGGGATTCTGGCTTAATTCCGCTGTGTGATGAATTAGATCTTATAATGCAGTTTGTGAATGAGTAGGTTAATAACAATAACTTTCCTGGTGGACACATCATACTCTTGGGTGACTTAAACCCGGACTATATTCATTGCCACCCTTCATGTGACAGTGAGGACCCGAGGGGTCAGCAAAATCCCAAACTCACTAATGGGAGAAAGTGGCTTGAGGGGTTAACTAGTCTGGGATTGTCTCCTTTGAATGGGACTGTTATTGAAGACATTCCACCTAATTTCTCTTGGTCCATTGGGGAAGCCCACTCCACTATTAATTATATCTTTGTTGGTATCTGGTCATTGGAGAAATGTTCCTTGTTGAAAATCAAGATAACCAATGTTAGTGACCATTCTATGCTTATGGCCCATTTTGATATCCTTGTATTGGGGGGAAGCAGGAGGGAGCACAGACTGACCAACAACGTAGAGAACAACAGCGGCAATCGAGTTTTGTGGAATCCCGCTTTAGCCTCTTGAGTCAATGAAACTCTTAGTAGAGGACTGGCCACTTCTTCCTTGGACTGGAAGCTCTACACCTTCACGGTGGATAATTATGAGTGTTTTTTATATGACAATGTCATGTCTAACCTATATTGGAAGAATCAGAATGGGTCTAAATTCAAGAGGCATCCACATGCTTATAATAATGAACTTGTTCTCAGGAAAAGAGAAATGAGAAAGTCTGTTAGGCAGGCACAGAACAATATCTTTCTCTCTTTAACTGAGAAAGGTGTTTTGATTAGAAATGCCCAGAACTATTATAAAAATTGGTTGCACGGAAGTCATGTTGGCCGTTTTGAGCTTTGAAAACGCTCAGGCCTTTTTTAGGTTTATTAATTACCTGGATTCTATGCAGTCAGGTCAATTGGTAAATGCAGTCACAGAGAAAGACTGGGTATCCCATTTTCTTTCACTCTATGCACAACCTGACCGGACCACGCTTGGTGCAAGGGAAACCTCTGTCACTAGTGATAAGACATATAACATTGAAAGAAACTACGAGTCAGTTTTGAAGATAATCAAGGGGCTTAGTTCTTCATGGACCATGGCCTAAATAAGATTTCAACTGCCCATTTAAATCTGATCGGGTAGCTTGGGCAGCTACGTCGACCTTATTGTTCGCCAACGTGGTGAATACTGAACTTTTTCCATTATCTTGGTCCCAGGCGCATATCGTCCCAATACATAAGAAGGGTGCCAGATTGGAGCCCTGCAATTATTGAACGATCGCGATCCTTGATGCTGGCTGCAAGGTTTTTGATACCATGCTGCTTCAGCACATGGAATAATGGGCATATAAATCTGGGCATATTGAGAAATGGCAGATAGGTTTCCGAAGAAATATTGGTACATCACTAAACAGCCTCATGGTTAAATGCATCCAACATATTGCATGGAGGATGAATTATGATACTGTTTATCTTGCTTCCATTGATCTTACAGCAGCCTTCAATGCCATTGATCGCAACTTACTGGGGTACAAGTTCAATAAGTGGGATATTCCTAATGGTTTATTGAAATTGATGACTGGTTTATAAGATAATTCTAGCATCCAAGTTCATTAGAATAACCACGGTCTGCTGTCTCGTTCAATCCGTACCACACAGGGGGTCAGGCAGGGTTTTGTCCAGCCCCCCTGCTTGTTCAACGTGTACATGAGTGATGTTGGTGAATACTTGCAATCTGCAGCTTTTGTTACACCAAAATTGCATAACCTATGACCATTGTGGCTGACTTAAGCTGATGTATTTCTTCTCTTTGACTGTACACCCATAGGCCTGCAGCGTTTACTTAATGGCTTCTCTAACTTTGTCGATACACTCTCTCTAAAGATTAATTCCACAAAGCCGAAGATTATGTAAATATCCACTTGGAAAAACAAAGCTCCCTTTAGTTGGCGGAGTCTGTCGGAGCCTGTGGATTCAACTGGCACCCTTCTCTATCTGGGCTTCTTTGTTACTTCCAAAACAAACAAAATCAAATTTCAGTCTTGGCTAAGAACCCATGCTTTATTTGTGGATTTGAAAGAAATTTTGATGGAATATGTATGTGGAGTATTGCAAGAATGTGATAAGTATTGCACGGCCTTAATTACAGAATGTGGTTGTACTACGAGTGAGATGGTGGGGAAGCCAACCAGAGTCAGGCACGCTCTATACTTACTTGATTGGGTACACACTGTTGATAGCTTCCATCAGTATGCTTCACTGTCTCACCTGCAGGAGGATCACAAGAGGCTGGGAACACTAGCTCTCATTCTGGCTATCTATCCTGAGTACTAGGCATCTATTCCTCAGGTTTCGATGGAACCTTGTGCTTTCCAAAGACGTTTTGGTTCTTTTCTTCTTTTACATCACTGTTTTAAATGTGTATTCTGTATTCATTTATTCTAATCTAACAGTGTATTTCAAAGTTCGAAAAATAATAATGTGTGTTTCATTTTTTGAAAGGTTATTTTTTTAACACTATGAAACAATGGTATCAGTAGTCAATAGCCACTGCCCTGAGACTGTTCCTCACGCCATCACCATGACAGTATTGCATAAAATAAATCAACAGTTCCTATACCATTTCTCACAGCCAATGCTAGTAAAATGTTGCCTACCGTTTGGGGAAGGCACTTCTGGAACATTCTTTGAACCAGTATTCAGGCAATGCTTCATTCAGTCAGGGACCACAACCTCTGGACTCTATTTCACAACTGGTTAGAGTACATTGATCAGAACATTGTAATAATGCCAGTTCCATTTCTGAAAATGCACTGACAGAAGGCAATAACGAGGTAATATGACTCGAGGCAGTAGGTGGACCCTGTCAGAACAGCCCAAGGCCCACCTATAGTCCCAAACCAGGTGAGGATCCCTTAATGTGGGCGTGGTGCCATTACAGGCCTGATCAGCCCTGCAGACAAGGGTCATATCACCATAAGCACTCACGAGCAACAACACACGGATGCTAAAGGCTAAGAAAATGTTTTAAAATAGAAATAAATCGCACCTTTGCTCTGCCCTGTGAGGCTGTGTCTAGAACAGGAGTCTGCTTTCAGTGTTTATTATGATGGGGTAATAAACACTGAAAGCGGACTCCCTGTCATGGAAACGGCATCACAGGGCTAAAGGAATGTACGATTTAAACAATATGTATTTTTCATTAGCCTCTGGAAGCCACGTGTGCTTACTCAAGGGTGTTAAAGGTAGCATGGGGGAGGAGAGTGGGGAGCAAGGGAGGTACACGGCAAGGGGCGCACTACAGTGGGGGTACTCAGAATGGTGGCTTATACCAGAGAATACAACCCACGTTCAGAGCTCCCTGGCTGCCTAGTGCCCACGCCCAGGGTGCTAATGGCTGATAAAAAGTCCTTTGCCCCAACATTCTAAGGTTTTGCATTGTCTTCTCAAGTTTTAAACCGGACATTATAGCCTCATTGGGTGGAATGTTCTAACAGAAATAATGCTCCCTCCACAGTCCATTACCCAGTGGAAACATCCCCTCGTTAAACTCGGTTGCAAGTTGCGGTTCTTTAACTTGGGCCAAGGGCCGTTATTACCTGGTCAAGCCTTCGAATGCAACATTAGTGCTTAAATATTACCTGCAATTAGTGCTTCAGCTAAGCCTTTTAGGGACACGTTTACAAGCAGTCAAACATAGGAGCCAAGGACCTTGCGAGATTGCAGTGTGATTAACATATGTCTTCCAATTGTGGAGCCTCAGAAGTATTCTTACACTTGCTGAGAGTATTTGTATGTTCACTGAACTCCCCACAGGGTCACCTCATCTACTTCCTGAGGCTAGAATTGATTGATACTTTGAGTTCCGTTTTTCTTACACCCGAAACACAGAATACACGAGCATAAATATTACCTAAATATTGAATTTTGATTTTTCTTTTAATCATAGGTAGCATTTACTCCCAACATTTTAGGCATGGAAGTCTCATTGTGATTGACAAATCTCATTCAAAAATCTCATTCACAAATATGGACTGACTTCCATATTATAAGCATTTAATCTAAGGACATCCTCACTAATAACGTAGCCTGCATACAACTGACTCAAACTCTTGGGCCTGTCTTCAAATCAAGTGCCCGTGCAGTGTTACCCTCAGTAAAGTCTGGGTGCCCAGGACTAGAACTCAGAGCCTGCAATAATAAAAGTTTACCAATATTTAGGGAAACTCAAACCTCTGAAAACGAAGCCACATTCGAGGAAGATCAAAATGCCATCAGGATTTTGTCTGCATTTTCAAGTTAGACCTCTACTGGGAGCAACACAGTGACTCTCCCAAACCTAATTTGCACAAATTGTATTTAGCCTAATAAGTCACTCGAAGCACTATGTTAGGACAGGAATGACTCTGTCTCACTTTTGCTGCTATCACGACTTTACGTTTTTTCTTCGCTACTTTTACTTATCATTCAATTTCCTTCTATGCATGCTTCCCCTTCTACCCCACACCACCGCCCAGATTTGAAACCTACATGTCGTATGACTAATGAACATGAATGTATAAGGTGTGTGTTTTTCTTCATTTGCTTTTTTTGTTTATGCCTTCAATGGCAACAAACAATTTTCTGTTTTATGTTTTATGCTGCTAATACAAAATTATTTTGTACTTTTTACATAGACTGTGTGTCTCTTTCTTCTTACCTCAAGGTATCCCATCTGTTTAGCCAATAGGACTAGATGTGATATTCACCGAAGCATTCACTGCAACAATGTTGGGTTGACAAAGGGTAGGTTACGGAATAATATTTACCCACCCTGTTTCTCAAAGTACAAACCCATGGCACAGCAAAACTCTCCATTTTATGATTTACAATATTTAGGGATCAGCATTATCAAACAATTGTGTAGCCAGAGTACAGTGCGACCTCCTCATGTAAAATCGCACTCACAGCCACTAGTAGTAAAATGTTACATGTCATCAGGGGACAGTGCTCCTGAACCATTCCTTGGCTCCAGCTATATGACAATCTCTCCCATTTTCATAGGTCAACTCTTGTGCACCTCAAAGCCAGTGCCAGTGCACCTCATGTTGTGGTACCAACCAACCCACCAGAAGAAAATTAAGCTGTTCCTTCAAGCAAGTAACTTGAGATCCACTGTCCAAGCCCTCAATGGTGTCAATGGTCTTCTTGAAGGCCTCCCCAAAGGTCAAGAAGACAGGCCTTCTCTGTCTATGCCCCCAGACTCTGGAACCTCCTCCCCATAAAGATCCGATTCACCCCCACACATCGGCAATTCAGGAAGGAGCCCAAGACGTTCCCCTTCAAGGACTTGCTCCTCAGCAGCATCTAGGACTTCACCTCTCCAGTACTCACGGACCGACCCTTAGAGCCCACCTGTGCCTGCTGCACTCATACCACCCTCTCCTCAAGGCCGGTGCAAGCGTGTACCCCCTCCTGTATAACCTCCATGCTGTGTATCCCCCTCCGTCCATCATCCACTAGTGCACCCTCTTCTATGTTAAACCTCAGGTGCTACTACTTTTACCCGGTGCTAGCCCATTGTGTCTCTTGATTGTCACCCTCCCCCCCTCATTGCTCAGTCCCTGTTGCCAAGTCATACCCTTCGTTAATAACTCCCCTTTTCTGTAGAATCCCCCCATTATTCTTTAAAGAAACCTGTTGTTTTCCGAACCTAGGTTTGCACTCAACAAATACCCCAAAATACTCATTTTCTACAGGGAGAGAGCAGAGCTCCAAGGCCCTTTGTTTGGTGTGTATTTAACTTTTACATAGCACAAACTCAAGGTGAAAGCATCTAGGCACTTCACAAAGAGCAGCGGCAAAGCGAGTGGAGGCAGAAATACAAGGTGCAGTAAAAGGGAGAGCAAGGTTGCATTTTAATTTGGGGCAGAACAGAACATATTTGGTCTCTTCCACATGAGGCCATGGTGTGGATCAAGGGGCAAATCTAAAAACATAAAGTCTAATCATAGTTATCAATGGACTGGCTCTAGGGGCATCAAAAATCACCAGCAGCATTGATCAAAGAGGTCAGATTCTACCCTGCAATCAACCGCTTTACCACGGGGGGGAGGGGCGGTTAAGGGGTGCATGAACTCTAATACACCATGCTTTCACCACCCTCCCGCACCAACCTTTGACCTGCTTTCCTAAACTTTGGTCAGGCAAGGTCATTGAACCCTCATCATAACCCAAACACGAAATTCTCCAGCTGCAAAGGCAATGCCTGCTCAGCAGTCAACAACCTCTGGCATGTTTGTCCTTCACACACATTTTCAAGTGTATTTTAAGATCATGCAAATGTCAAAAGCAATTTTTTTAATCAATCAATACTTCAAATTGGTAAAATTCTCACTTTCCACCCGTTACAGAGTTTTCGTTTCCTTTTCAACTTTCCCTCCATTGACCTCAATGGAACACCCAGCATATCTGTCTGTTTTGGTACCCAGGCTTCTTTTGATGTGAGTGGTGACAATTTGGCCTCAGTCACCAGCTCAATTTCTTTTGGGGTCGCTGGTCAGTGCCTACGGCTGCCAGGGCAGAGAGAGTTTTTCCCCCATTTGTATTTCATGTATTTGCACTTTGTAACAACAAACATGTAGAGTACAGTGTTACAGGGACATTAGGGGGATTGTTTTGTAAAAAGTGCAAATTGGATGCAGGGAAACGCCAACGTTAGCACATACGTGCTGTTTCGTCCCCTACATGCCATTTAAATCAAAAAACTCTTGGCTTCTATCTCGACACTAACACCAACCTCGCCAAACAAATTAATATGACCGCCTCAGCCACTGCTTACACTGGGAAACTAATCAGAGCCTGCAGACCTTTGATATCCCCCAACAATTGCCTTACTCTAGCCAGAGCACTTATACAATCCAAACTGGATTATTGCAACAGCCTGTATGTAGGTGCCAATAAAACGGTTGTTAACAAACTACAAGTTCTACAAAATAATGCACTCCGCGCCGCCCTTAATATTCCCAGAAGAGAACACATCTCAGCCACAAGAATCACATGCAAATGGCTCTCCATCCAACAAAAAATAGACCTAAAAACTATCTGCCTCACCTACAAAGCTCTTAACCACCTGGCCCCACCTTATTTAACCGATAAATTCATCTTAAGACAAAATATTAGAACCACCAGATCCTCTAACACACTACAACTGACAGTGCCCAAATACTCCCTCAAAAGAGCCGGCGGATCCAGTTTCCCAGTTCTAGCTTCACAATTATGGAACACTATCCCATTGGACATCAAATCCACCCCTACATTTCAACCTTTCAGAACTAAGATCATCACCTGGTTACTTAACAATTAACTAGCACCGTATGTATATATGTCACTCAGTCTACTATAACTGCTGTCATAACCGATGTTGTAACTATACTTACTCTGCACAATTGTACAAATGTTCCTACCTATGCCTGTAACTTGATGCTCAAGCGCCCATATACCTCTGGGTCAGGCGCGCTATATAAATAAATAAACAAACAAACAAACAAACAAACTCACAACGCACGGTGTAATGGTGAAGAGTAAATGAAGGGGTAATTGCCTTTACTCTCACTTTCACTCTCCGCTCTCTAGAAAATGAAAATGCTACGTGCAAATTACCATTTGCTTGCAGTGTTGTATAAAGGATTCCTACTGAATCTGCCTACTATTTATCAAGTGTAAATAAGAGGCATATTCCATAGGAGTAATTTCGTTTTTACGAATGCATGAAAATCTCATGTAGGTGTAAAACCGGGTGCTCTTCCAAGACGGGGGAGGAAAGCAAAGCGGGCGTGCAAACCCTGTTTTGTCCCCTCCTACGTCTTGGAAATGCACGACAATGAGGCAAAGCGTTAAACGGAGGCCTACAGGCATTACGCCTCGCGTTTACTTACCACTGCATCGAAAATGACCAATGTTGTGTCCTTTTTTAATTTTTGTCTGGCAACTTTATAATACTTTTTTGATGTGCCGAAGTCATGCTGGTGGCAGCGAAACATGTTTAACAGCTTTTCAATGCCATTTTGAGAACCATATACTCAAAATGGCTGGTCCTCCAGTGTCAAGACATGTACTTCTGCTCTCTTTCTTTTTTGCCATCTTTCTTCCTTTGCAGAACTGATACACCTTGGATTCCTGGTCAGTGCTTTGAGCAACTGGAACTGATAAACTAGGATTGTGACCATCTAGTCCTAACCCACATTTCTCCCAGTGAATGTCTGTTGCTAGGCAGAATTGAAGTATCTTGCTGTCCTTGATTTAACAGCCACTGCCTTTTTGTGTGGTGCAGACCCTTCCAGTTGTTGGGTTAGGGAAGCTCCCAGACCAGGTTTTGTGTAAGAGGAAAGGCTATTCTGCAGGCCGCCGATTGGAGTCAAGAATCCAAAGAGAGAAGACAGAACTGAGAAGGGCATGGAGGACAGCAGGAGAAACAATCATCCTTGCACAAGCCAGACGCTGGGGATCCTCTGCTGTATATCCAGTGAGGAGGGAAGCTGTTGCTTGATGCCTTTCTCTCTTAGACTGGTAGGACTAACCAGTCGCATGCCCTACAATGCTGACCTGCCTTCATTGGAAAACAGTAATGTTCCTGGTCTCCGGGAAGCTGACCATCTACTGAAGAAGCAGTATTGCTGGAGTGGACATCATCCAGAGTTGGAGTTTGGGGCTTAGTATATCTTCAACTTGTGGGACAGGAACCTTGTCACCTGCAGCAGATGTTACCCATCTGGAAGAGGCTTCTTTCTGCAATCTTTGTTTCACTGGCAGAAAATGCCCACCCTGCTGATAGCAAACTAGGTTGCATGTACTACCTTGTTGTGTATGCAGTGTCTTGGGATCCACAGTCTTTGTGGAAGCAGTAGTCATCATTGTTCAAGGTTGGCTGTCCTGTGCAACTTGGGGTCTTCTGGAACTGCACCTGCTTCGGAGATTGGAACCACCAACTAGCCTAACCTAAAACCAATGCCTACTTCATCTACTGGACCTACGACCCCTGGACCTCCTGCAATGGGGCCAATGG
Organism: Ambystoma mexicanum; assembly: GCF_040938575.1. Classification (NCBI taxonomy): domain Eukaryota; kingdom Metazoa; phylum Chordata; class Amphibia; order Caudata; family Ambystomatidae; genus Ambystoma; species Ambystoma mexicanum. Next base: position 1,312,208,413 of record NC_090921.1, on the reverse strand, counting down.
TTTTGATGAGTGGTCCAAGTGATTCTGCCTTACCTAGTAGTGGTTATTTCAAGTAGCAGTGTTCTGGCCTGAGTGTATATACCGCTATTGATGCCACCCTCACCCCATAGATATTGCATGGGCTTAAAGCCCACTCCCTAACACTACCCTTACCTGGGCATATGTGGTGGAGTTTGGACCTAGGATTCCTCTCTTGGACCCCTTGGTGTGTAGGAATTAGGAGCAAACCCGGATCTTTTTTCAAACCTATTTTGTGATTTTACCTTTAAAATTACTGATCTTTTCACTTTGGGCAAGTCTTATTCAGAAATGTTTGACTACCCACACCCCTTTTTAGGTAGTCAGTTGTGGTCCGAACTCTTTAAGAACACTGCAACATGCTGATCTGGTTAGGGAAGGCCTGCATAAATTGAAGTTTACAGCCTTACAATTAAATGGCAGGTTGTTTTATTATTTTGTAACCACTTTTTCTCTCCACCTTTTACTTGAAACCATCTAATTATTGCTTCCCTTTATTGTTTATAACTATGTTGTCATATCAAGTGGTGTGTAGTCATCATATGGGGTGACCTAAAGTGTGTCTACATATTGTACACACACACACACACACATATACATATGCATATGTGTATATATCAAACAGAACACACTGCCTCCATCTGCCGCATCCTCAGGAGCCAGAAGTAACAAACTAAATCACTCCTCCAACTTCATCTCCTCATTTATTGATACACAGTGTCTATAGAAGCACACCTAATATGCTTCACCCAGACGGGTTTCCTCAGAATTGAAGATAAAACCATCACCGACAATATTTCAAACCACTGACGTGCATCATTGATGTTTACCACTAATGTATACACCATTATGTTATTTGGTCTTGGCGGCCGCCATATTTGAGTGGACCACCATAACCTACAAACCCATGAATTACATGTCCCTAAATGCAATCAATTGTGCAATTCATATTAGTGATACATTTGAAGCAAACTATGTTGTTATGCAATGGAACCAATAACGTTAATCTTTGTTGAATCCTTTATGAACACATCTCCTTGTATTATTCTCTCATCATAACCACCTTCTTCAAGTGTGTGTCATAAACCATCACTGTAATTCATTGCTGTTTTTGAGCTCCTTTCACTTCAAATGTAATCAACTGCACAGTACTCAACAATAAGTATAACTGATAGCTTAGAATTATTATGTTGTTGTACCTCTACAGAGTGCATCACAATTACTAAATAATACCAGCATAAACAGCCCCATCTAGTTAATTGATATTACATGGCATACCATAGATTTTGTAGCACATGCACCTTACTCTGTGAGTTTCTGCCCTTCATTTAAGCATATGCACTTTAAGTCACAAGGTTTGTACATACCTTTGCATTTGCACTTTAAATTGCAGATTGTGTATAGGATCGTGGAACAACATGCATGTGTTGTGTACATTCATGTTAATATGATATTTTTAAGTGCATTACATTTGAATGTATGCATGTATCATTTAGCTAGACGGGGCTATTTATGCCTTTCCCAGAAGCTCTGTTACCTCTGCATCCTCTTGTAGCCCCCAGGGATGCTGTACTACATTTACCCGGCATGCATTACTTTAATACACCATAGTGGCTCTCATGCATGCTGGGGAGGAGGGATTAACCCGCCTTATTAGGGAGGAGGGTAGTTCATACACTGGATGGGGAGGTTTAGACAATGCATTATATGAACATGGGACCTCGATCCAAGGAAGGTGCTTTGTTGCTGGTGGGGGGTTAAGCCTGGAGATTAGATAAAGAGGTGTGGAAATACCAGATCATAATCCCAGAAGTGTTAAATGAGAGGACATTGGGACCATAAGAGTTAACCTTCCAGAGATGCGGTCCAGTTAGGTAGAGCAGAAGGGAAGGCAGGGGCCCTCTAAAGGGGTATTGAGCATATCCTTTGTAAAATAACATGATGACAACTGAGTCCCTCCAACTGGGTGTCATGATCCATAGATCACGCCCCTTTTGGTCCTCCTGGTGCCTGGTACGTCAGGGGTTACTTGCTGTAGTACACCCAGCATGGCCGTATTCGCAGAACGCGGTCTATCGACCTTTACGTCCATGCAGCACGTTCCATAAATTAACCAAGCCCCTGCGGCTCCGCGCGTCTCAACGCTATCGTTAGCTGAGGCTAGACGTGCGTCGCGTTGTGCTCCTGGAGCTGAGTTGCTGATCTAATTGCCACACCCTCTCTTTCTCCTTCCCTTTCCTTGTACCTGTTCTTTCCGTGATTCACGCACACCTCCTCGGTGTGCTCTCTTCCTTCCTGGTCTTCCTGGAGTTTCCTTGATCCCGGACGAAGAAGCTGAACGAATCCTGGAATCCGACGACGGCCGAGCGGGCTTATACAAGACCCGAACAGCACGGAAGAAAACCCCGGCGAAGGATCCCGCAAGGCAACATAAACAGGTGAGAAAACACGAAACCTGTGACAGATTGAGACGCCACCTGACTGAATTCGACACAGACATGGAAGCGGCCATCCAGGACCTAATGCGTGGCATGCAAGAGCTGACGACCGAAGTGCAACATTTAAAGGCAGCGAACGCCGCCTTAAAGCAATTGGTGTTGTCCTATGAATCCGCTACGAAAGAGAGTGTAGTACTGGGCGGCGTTGTTGATAAATATGATGGTTCCGCAAAGAGTCTTCGTGGATTCCTTGACTCATGTTTGGTCCACTTAACTTTCAAGCCTTATTATTTTTCTACGCCCAGGGATAAGGTGGGCTTTATTATTTTGCATCTTTCCGGCAATGCCTTGACCTGGGCCACCCCACTGGTTAACTCTGGGGATTCTCTCCTGGATGATTACGATGGCTTCATACAGGCCCTTAAAACCATGTTTGACCGCCCAGAGCAAGTCTACAATGCCCAGGAACGTCTACTCGACTTTCAACAAGGAACCCAGGATATGCTTACGTATGTCACACGCTTCAAACAGCTGGCTAAAGAGGCGGATTGGTCCCCTGAAGCTTGTTTTACCCTATTTCGAAGAGGGCTAAACGAAGACATCAAGGATGAACTAGCCAGAGTGGTGCGCCCAAGTTCTTATCAGGCCCTAATGGATCTTGCCCTGCAGATTGACTTTCGCATTCATGAGAGAAAGGCAGAGAAAAAGAAAAGCAAGTCGCCTCTCCAGAAGAGCCCCATTGTGATACCCTCGAACCCCGAAGGTATTTCCACTTCAAGTAATGAGCCTGAACCTATGCAGCTAGGGGCATTCCGTGGACCCATATCCTCCCAAGAAAGAATGCGTAGGATCCATACCGGCTTGCGTATGTATTGTGCATCAGACAAACATTTAGTAAGAGAGTGCCCAATAGCCCCCCCCGCGGCACTCGGGAAACGCCAGCTCCCGATCCTAAATGGAGCACAGGTTCGGGAGAGAGATGCCTGCTCCACATCAATTCCATCCTTGAACTCTCCTGGACAAAATTCCTTGGTGATTTTACAGGCCTTCTTATCACCATCCAAGAAGGAAACGCATCCCATCCTGGCACTGGTGGACTGTGGAGCTATGGGAATTTTCATAGACCAAGAATGGGTTCTTAAACACCATATTCCTTGCGAATCCCGGACTATCATGCAACCTGTAGAAGCTATTGATGGAAGACCCCTTTCTTCAGGACCCATAACCCTTCAGACGAAGGATGTTGAACTTGCCATAAACCACCATTGAGAAAGGATAAAATTTGACATCATCAAGTCGGCCCACTACCCAATGGTTTTGGGAATGCCCGGGCTTCAAAAACACAATCCATACATCAATTGGGCAGCGGGTTCCTTGTTCCTGGGCTCCCAATTTTGTATGTCCCACTGTTTATTGTCAGACCTTACTCCGACACCATCTGAAGGACCTCCTATGAATCACCAAGGTACAATCTCTGTCTCAAACATTATCCGGGTTCCGGAGATATACCAGGAATACTCTGATGTCTCCTCCACTGCCATTGTCCAGGCGTTACCTCCCCATAGACAAGAAGACTGTGCTATAGAAACGGACCCTTCCACTGTAATTCCCTTTGGGAGGATGTTAATCTTATCCGAACCTGAAAAGAAAGCCCTTCAAGAATACCTGGATACTAATCTTGCAAAGGGCACCATACGACCCTCTAAATCCCAAGCAGGGGCCTCACTGTTTTTTGTTCCCAAGAAAGACACCAAGGAACTCAGACTGTGTCTGGACTATCGAGGTTTAAATCAATGCACCCTTAAGGATCGCTATCCGTTACCCTTGATCTCGGACATTCTGGAGGCAGTAAGGGGCACACTTGTTTTCACCAAGTGGATCTCAGGGGTGCCTACCATCTGATTCGCATTAGGGTAGGAGACGAGTGGAAAACGGCCTTTAGAATACCCTTTGGTCATTAGGAATACTTTGTCATGCCTTTTGGACTTGCTAATGCCCCAGCGGTCTTCCAACGCTTCATGGATAGGGTGTTCTCAGACATGCTATTCCTTCTTGTGATTGTCTATCTGGACGATATCCTAATATTTTCGAAGGACATTTCCAAGCACGAAGAACATGTAAAGGCAGTGTTACAACGACTACGTGAAAACAAGCTCCTGGCAAAGCCAGTGAAATGCATCTTCCTTGTTTCTACTGTACACTACCTAGGATTTGTCCTTAGTCCAGAAGGCATTGGAATGGATCAATCCAAGGATAAGGCTATACTATCCTGGCAAAGCCCCACCTCTGTGAAACAAATCCAGTCATTCCTGGGCATAGCTAATTTCTACAGGAAATTCATACCTTCCTTTTCTGAGATAGTCCAACCAATCATTGTCCTATTAAAGAAAGATGTACCCTTCCTTTGGACCACAACTCAAGAGGAAGCCTTTTAACGGTTGAAGACTCAGTTTACACAAGCTCCCATCCTGGCGCAACCTGATGTCAACCGACCATTCATAGTGGAGACAGATGCCTCCAGTTACGCTATTGGAGCCGTCCTCAAACAGCTATTCGGGGCCAGGATGGAACAGCCCGTCGCTTACCTTTCCCGGACGTTAACTCCCAGTGAAACCCATTACTCAGTCTTGGAAAAGGAACTGCTGGCTATCCGTCAAGCCTTCACCAAGTGGCGTCATCTACTCCTCGGTGCGAATCATCCTGTCCAGGTCTGCACGGACCATCGAAACCTACAAGTACTGCAGGCCTTGGAATGTAGGAACAGCCGTCAAGCTCGCTGGGCCTTCTTCTTTGCCCAGTACCAGTTCCAGATTCACCACGTTCCCGGAACACAAAATCTAATAGCTGACGCCCTCTCTCGACATCCAGACTACGAACCTCCGGGAGATCGAGCATATCCCAAGATGTTTCCCCATACAATATTTGTAGCTCAAGCAAACAATCTCCTGGAAGACATTCGTATTCAAACTCAGACTTTGGAACTCTGGAAGGATCCTCCGAAAAGGACTCAATGGGATCTGAGAACCCAGGATGGATACCTGTTTAAAAATAACAACCTGTTTATTCCTACAAAGAAACTACAAAAAAAGATAAGAAACCTCTGCCATGATACCCCTCACTCCGGTCATGGCGGCATTTCCAACACCCTCCGTCTAATACAAAGACATTTCTGGTGGCCCAGAATGAAGGCTGACGTTCAACTGTACGTGCAATCTTGTTCTGTCTGTAATCAAAACAAACATGACAACCAGAAACCAGCAGGACTCTTATTACAGCCTACTCCACCAACAAGACCTTGGGAAGTCATCGCTATATATTTTATTGTAGAATTACCGCCATCCAGAGGGTACACCACTATCATGGTCACCATTGACTTGTTCACTCATATGGCCCATTTTACACCTTTGTATAAGTTACCATCCTCGTCAGAACTTGCTGGAATCTTCCTGGAACACATCTTCTCACTGCATGGACTTCCTTCCAAGATTATATAGGACAGAGGACCACAGTATATCTCTCAATTTTGGAAACACCTCTGCAGGATACTAGGAATCCAACGAGACCTCTCCTCAGGATATCATCCCCAAACCAATGGAGTCACAGAACGAGTGAATCAAACCCTTGAACAATACCTTTGTTGTTTTTCTACTAAGGTCCAGGACGATTGGTCGCTTCTGATACCAGTGGCAGAATTCGCCTACAACAACTCGACCATTCGGCCATTAAAACCAGCCCTTTTTTTTGCAGCCATGGATTCCACCCCGCGGTACTACCTTCAGTCCTTCCGCATTCTACACCAGTTCCAACAGTCGATTCCTGGATTGAAACACTCATCAATATACAGAGAGAAGCCAAGGAACATCTAGAAAGAGCACAGGTCAAAACTAAGCACTATGCAGATTCGAGGAGAAGGTCATGGCCTTCTTACACCATTGGGGATAAAGGATGGCTATCCTCGAAGTTACTGCCCGACATCTCCAACCGAATAAGTTGGCTCTTCGATATTATGGGCCCTTTCCTATAAAAGAAGTCATTAACCCTGTGGCCTTTCGACTTAAACTACCAGACTCCTGGAAGAAAATCCATCCAGTTTTTCACAAATCTCTATTGAAGCCTTACATCCAAACCACCCAGACTAATCTTAGACCCAGTCCTGTGGTTGTCAATGACCAGCTAGAATATGAAGTGTCTCGAATATGTGACTCCAGATATAGACGAGGACAACTTCAATACCTGGTGTAATGGAAGGGCTATCCACCCAGTGAACGTACCTGGGAACCAGCCTCACACCTAAACTCCCCCAGATTGCTCAGAAAATTCCATCTAATACATCCAGGCAAACCAGGTGGAACGAGTTTTAGAAGGGGGCATGCTGTCATGATCGATCGATCACGCCCCTTTTGGTCCTCCTGGTCCCTGGCACATCGGGGGTTACTCGCTGTAGTACACCCAACATGGCCGTATTCGCAGAACGCGGTCTATCGACCTTTACATCCATGCAGCACGTTCCATAAATTAACCACGCCCCTGCGGCTCCACACGTCTCAACGCTATCGTTAGCTGAGGCTAGATGTGCATCGCGTTGTGCTCCTGGAGCTGAGTTGCTGATCTAATTCCCGGACCCTCTCCTTCTCCTTCCCTTTCCTTGTACTTGTTCTTTCCGTGATTCACGCACACCTCCCGGTGTGCTCTCTTCCTTCCTGGTCTTCCTGGAGTTTCCTTGATCCCAGACGAAGAAGCTGAACGAATCCTGGAATCCGACGACGGCCGAGCGGGCTTATACAAGACCCGAACAGCACGGAAGAAAACCCCGGCGAAGGATCCCGCAAGGCAACATAAACAGGTGAGAAAACATGAAACCTGTGACACTGGGCTGTTGGGGCACTGGGGAAGGGGTGTGGTAACATGGAGGGATCCTCCCTTGCCGAGAATGATAAAGCGGGTGGGTAAATGAGGGGACTATCCGTGCCTTATTAATGAACTTGAAAATGCATGGAGAACCCGGGGAGAGGGGGCCTTCGAAATATTTTAAGCATCTAGCCATTTGCATCAGCCTTTTGTATTCGCTGGGGAAATGTGTGAGGTGTTGTGGAATGACATACTGGCGCCACTTAGAGCTTAGGCGGAGGGGAGGGGTTTATGAGTCAGGGAAGATACCCCTTGATTTCCTAAGTATTTCCTCCAGTAATCTATATATAGTGAATTATCATCTCCCCTTTCATCCTATCACTCTTACACGTTATACTTGGAGTAATTACACAGGTGGTTCTTCCCTACACTCTAAAATTAGGAAGCATGAAGTGGGGGAGTTGCCTTTTGGTCTCTTACAGCCACCAACTAATGCTTCTCAATTGGCTTGTATCCCTTTGGGTGGTGGCCTGAATGCTTTTCCATTTCTCTACATATAGCGACTTACACCTGCTCTATTCTGAAGTTCTCCTTAACACAGACAGGCCAGAATCCAAGCAGGCCACTGAGCAGAGCTCCTGAACTTGCTAGAGGGATATGCTGCTCAAAATGGCATTATCAGGATTACAACTGTAGTGCACAGCAGGGCATCTGGAAAAAGAATAAAAATGTGCACATCCCCCAGACTGTGGGCAGCACAGGCGGCAGGGCCAGGGAGAGTCACCGCACACAGGTATTCTTTGGAAGGCATTAGGCTGCATTTATTACATTTTTTTACAACACCCAAATGCGACAAAGCCCTACAGGAATGATATCAAGAAGCACTGCTAAGCCATCCATTCCATACTTGAGGGTGGGGGAATGGACGTGACCATCGCCCCCCTCATGCTTTGGGAATGGGCCTGAGGGGAATATGAGACCCCGTAAATGAACCAGACTCCCCTTTCCTCCGCTATCACAGACCGGTGGGGACAGCTCCGTGAGCGCCTGGCATAACACCTCACCATTCCGCGCCGAACCTTGGACCATCATAAAGACCAGCAATAAGTATCCCTTCCAGTTGTCAGAATCGTTGAGCCCGTAACTCAATTCAATGCAATGTGTGCCAACCTAATGCAATACACCCTCTCAATCCCCACTCTACAGAGAGGGCGTGAAATTAGAGAGAACTGTGCTGCATCTGTATTTCACTGGTCTCGGGCAGGTGCAAAATAAAGGGAGAGCACCTCATGCTCCCTCTCTTTACACCCCATCCGAGACCCCTTGGCTCTATGCTTCCAGCGCTGAGAGGCGGTGCCGAAAAATGATGTCATGCCGCTAGGTGCCAGGATGATCCACCCCCCCCTTCATGGTGTCTCCCACTTCGTGGCCCGACACCATGCCTCCAAATCCGCCGTGTTGTCTAGATGCCAGGGCTGCTATTGTTCTCAACACATTTGCCAAGTAACAAAACGTTGTGTGAAAATAAAGGTGAAAAGTGAATAGGGGAACCCCTGATTTAGTACATGGAAGGACCCACCCGTGCCCTCCAGAATAAGGGTTGCAGTGGTAGGTGGACTTCAGTAGAAGTGTTGTTGGCCACAGGAATAAAGTCGGGAAACAATGGAAGCCACCATAGGGGAAGCAGAAAGGTTTTATGGGACTCAGATAGTGGGTCAGAAAAATGGGATTCTGTCCTAATAGCTGACATGGTTAGAGCTGTGATCTATGCTAAATGAATAGTAATGCTCAACGGAATATGCGTGTGCCCTTGTTCATGCCGTGGCTGGAAGTGAACAGAAGTAGAGTGGATAGCTGATTACTGCGCTAGCCGGGGCTGAATGGACAATGTGAAGGGAAAAGGTCATTGACAGACTGTGAGCAAGTGCAAAATAGTAAGGTTCAGCAGCAGTACATCTCTAGTACTATGGAGAGCAAGTTCTATTTAATTGTAGGTCTGAGGAAAACCGTCACCAAAAAGTCATGATGGTGCTATCGAAACAGACATAGCCCTAGAGCGATTTGATAGCGAGAACCAATATTGCTGAGAATAGAGCCTCGTTTTTAATCTTTTTTCTGACCAGCAGCAGGTGCTGGGTTAATCGAATGTCCCGAGGGAGAGTTTTGGTACGTGTATGCAGAAATAGGAATTCATAATTTTTAATGCAAATGTCACCTGAGGAGATATTCTGGAAAAAAGAATGTCTTAAATTGGTGGATGTGACAGGATTGCCCCCAGATTCTACCTTCCTTCCACCAAATGAGTGTATGCCACCAGAAATTCCGACCTATGATAAACACAATACTTGCAGGTCTCCAGGAAATTATCAAGGGATCAAAATATGTTCTATCTAATCTCGCACAACAGGAGGTTCAAGCTTTGAATGACCTTAAATATAATCATGAATTGCTCATTAGTCATGTTAAGGGTGCAGAAGTAAGGCTCAGACACAATGGTGGCATCTTCTTGGATATAGACTTTTATTAATAACAATGAGGTTGGAAAAATGCCTCCCTATCCCTAAAGCTAAGAGGAATGTCCCTACCTCAAAAGAAACAAATGGTTTTGTCAGGAAATCCAAAACGAAAATGTCTATCACTGTCGTGTCCTCAAAACCTACTTCTGTCCCTAAGACGAACATCGTAAAATAACTCTGTAAGGATGGTCTCCTATCAAAGTAATAAGTGTGCACGGTGTTGTCAAACAACAGAAAATTCCCAGTTTCACTGGTAGTAAAAGGTGATGCAAAATAATATTCCAAAAACGCAAGTTTCCAATTGCTAGGGTTGTTCTCATTTCTCCTAGAGTTCCTCCTATCCTAAGTCACAATAAAGTTCAAGAGGGATTGTTAGCTTCACAGTTCTTGTATCCTACTGGCTTGGCACCTCCACTACCAAGTGTAGAACTCCCCCTCTTCTATCACTAGGTTTTAACCTTCTTCTTTTAGTCTCTTCTGTGAATGCAGGTCTCTGACTCACAACTTCTTTGTCCAGACTGATTTACTCTCTTGTCAAACAAATAATCATTGTTGAAATGTCTCTTTGTTTCTCTCAGGTATTCAAACCCTTTTTACATACTTGGGTGCAAGTCCTAGGCTCACGATGTTGCCTGGTGTCCACTTTGATCACTCTTTTATCAAGTGTACCACTGTTTCTTTCATTTGACTCAGAGTTCCAGACGTTCTCTTTCATCAGGGTCTTAGTCCCTCTGAACTTTGGATCTGGGTCCCAGACTCTCACGGTTGCATGGTATCTGTTTGGTTCACTCTCCTGCCAAGTATGCTATCAATCCTCATTACATTGTTGCCGGTCCTAAACAAGGGTGCCGGTAAGTACAGAGAAACATCCAAGGCCGAGAGCCCCCCCTTTCCACACAATTCCAGCAGTGTTATGAATTGCCCGCCTGGAAAAAATTTCAATTGTAACCATTTTGTCAGGGCAACATAGCTTCTCTCACTTGTGATGGGAATCCCAGGGTTGTAAATGATCGGTAAGTCTGGGATATAAATGATCTCGCCTTTGGTTCTCTGCCCGATGAGGGCCCATGCCCTACAGGTCAGTTCCACCATATTGTTTGCTCTAGTCATCCTGTCGAGCGCCGTCATGATAATGGACCTTTAAAGAAATGGCAAGGCTATTGCTCTTTCCACCTCTACATGTTCACTGTCGCTGGTCCCCAAACCAATGTAGGAGGTACCTCCCTGAGCTACGATATAGTCAGTCGCGAAGTCTGGCAATGACAACCCTCCCCCATGCCACGGTGTCACCAGCTTGTCCCACAAGATACTAGCCTGTTTCCCAGCCTAGTTAAAGCATAGCGTCATGGATTTTAAGTCCTTAAAGTATTCCCTGGGTAATGTTAGCGGGACATTAAGGAACACGTATAGGAGCCCGGGCAGCAATACCATTTTGACTAGGGAAATCCTACCGTAGGGATTGAGGGGTAGGTCCATTCATCTGCCCATTGCAGTTCTGGCCTGTTCCAACACTCTCTTATAACTTTTTTCTTATAGGTAATTCGGGTTACGGCTATGTTAACTGCTAGGTATCAAGTGTAGTCGATATGCCACTGAAACCCCCACCCATCCTCGTATTGTTCCACACTATCTTTCATTGGAAAGAGGATTGATTTTGTCGGGTTAATCTTGAGCCCTGAAAATTCCCCAAATTCTAGTACATCCCACATTATCGGAACAAGGTTATGTTTGGGGTCAGACACGAAGAGCACCATGTCATCTGCATAGAGAGAGATCACTATCCTGTGTTTACACAGTTGAACCCCTCTGTGCAGATGTCCCTCCCTGACTGCCTCCGTTAATGGATCTATCACCAAGGCAAACAGCAAAGGCGACAAGGGGCCCCCCTGTCTAGTGCTTCTTTCCAGCATTATATCGGGGGTAAGTTGACTATTCACCCTTATCTTGGCACAGCGTATATACCAATGATACTAGTGATATAAACTGCTCCTCCTCCCCTATCTTACGCAGAAATGCAAACATGAAGGGCCATTCTACTGAGTTGAATGCATCCAAAAGTGCTGCTATGATTGGTTCGTCTTGGCGTACCGCCGACAGCAAGCCAAACATCCTGCGGAGGAAATGAGAGGCGAGTTGTGGGTTTGATTGATGGTTTAGAAACTGATACTCATCCCTGGACCAATGGTGCCCCGGAAGTGGATTCCTCACAATGGGACTCCCTTTCAATGTGATTCTTCCCTAGCACACCACCCCCAAGGGGAGTACTGTCCTAGCCTTATCAAGGTTGTGCCCCCAGGAAAAAAGAGATGAGATCCTCAGCCTTGTTACATCTCCAAAGGTTCGCTTTGTAGGACATATGCTGATCTGTTCTCCAATAGCTTCTAAGCGGCAGCTTAGTATTTGATTCCCCTCTCAATTCTGCATGCAGCTGGTTTAGAACTCCTCCTAACTTGAACACGCATGGTGATCCTGCTTCCTCAGTCCTCTACTCCTGGATGCCACGAGGATGGGTCACATGATGGCTGTGGGGAGATACGGGGCCTCATTACGACTTTGGAGGCAGCCATGCCCATAATAAGGGCATGGCTGCCTCCAAAATCGTGTCCGGGTCCGGGTTCCCTGAATGGGGAAATACCGGGCCATTCCGACTTTGGAGGGCCCGGTATTTCCTCCTTCAGGGAACCCGGACCCGGTCCTTCCCCATTCCCAGTCGAGCCCCCTTGTTAGCTCCCTGGTCCCCTCGCGGGACCCGGTCTGGACGTCTGGTAAAACCAGACGTCCAGAACGGGTCCCGCGAGGGAACCTCATAATATGGCAGAATGGGATTAACGGCGCCGGCACCATTACCGGCGCCGTTAATCCCATTCCGCCCACCTCGTAATGAGGCCCACGGTCTTATTATGAAGATGTCAATCCGGCACTTCAGTACCCACCACCACCATAAAGAAAGACAGTCTACTAAAATGTTTACTATAAAGGTGTTAAGAGGGGCACCCTGCCTCTATTGACTCGATAATGTGCAGTTGTGTGTTCACTTAATCCCTTGGAAATGTAGCCACGTCACTTCCATTAACAGTAGGCTATAGAATGGAGGCTTGTGTACTAGTGACAGAGAAAGCACTCCTTGTGAAATGCACATACATAACTCTAGCCAGGTACACCGTTATGAAATGTTCCTGTTCTGGTTGGGTCCCTGAATGATAGCTCTTACAATGTAACAGCTTTCTCACCCCACTACTACCGGTTCCATGTGTTAATATCCCCGCAAAAATGTCGCCATACAAGGATGGCGCTGTTTATTTCAGCGATATTAACATATGGAACCTGCGGGGGACACCCCCTGCAGCCCCCATATTTTTTAAAGGGAGCGGGGGACAGCCCTGCAACCCCCGCTCCCATTTACCCCATAAATTATCCCCATAAATAATGTTGCCTATGTCATTTCCCGGCGACCATATATATGGTGACATTATTTATGGGCATAATATTACCGGATACTTTACTACCATGTTTGTTGCATTTCAGTTTGATTGACTCCCAAATTTCCTTTATGAGAAATTGCGTTCTTTCTTTGAAAATGAAGTTTCAGAACGGCTATGTTAATTAAGGATGTTTGACTTGGAGAGAAATAAAGCTTCTGAGATAGCTTCGACTTTGGGGTAAATATATTCTGAATGTGGTACTAAAAGTCGTAAACCATACCGCAGCAAGAAATCATAACATCAAATATTGTTTGTAATACATAGGAAAAAAGAAAACCGTGTCACCAAAGATAAGCCGAATATCTACTGTTTAGTCCTGATGAAAGCTACACAGCCAAATTGGGCGCCCTCGACTCAAAACTAGTTGCGTTATGTTTAATTATTTAATTTGAAACCTTTCATGTTTTCCTTTTTTCCTATTCATTTTATTGTTATTGTGTCACTTATATGAATCAACTATCTCAAACGGTAATGATTGTCTTTTGATATAGCAATATATATTTTGTATATGTATGAGGAACTGAAGGTGGTTGCATGTATGTTTGGTACAAACAAATTTGTGAAACATCTATACATGCAATTAATGTGTGGTATAGATTTATTGTCACCTGGATAGAGCAGAGATGTGTTTCTACTTATACAAAATGGCCTCTGTGTAATTTCCCTTTGGAGCTTCCTATTATTGACTTGTTAATGTCCAGGATCCTGCTGAGGATTATAAGGGCATTCCTGTGTCCCGCTAATGAGAATGTCAGATCCGAGGGGCTGACCATTTTTGATTGTTGAAAGGAAGATTTCATGAAACGGGCAGACGAGGATATCAAAGGACGAGGTGGAAGGATACGGCTGCATGGAATCAGGGACGGCGGGTGTGAACCACGCAGAAGCCTTTGTGTTGAATCCGTCTCCGCACAGGGAGCCAGGACGACGACTAAAGATCTGGAGACAAAGGATCTGATCTTTGAAGTTTACAGAGAAGTGCAGCCATTGCTTTTTCCGGTTTCGTTAACCTCGAAATTGAAGCTTTGACGAGACCCAGGCGAAGGGATTCGCAGTGGGTAAGGCAGGTGGAGACAAAGCAATTCGTGGTCATTATATTCTCTCAGAATGGAAAAGAAACATGAAAAATGTGTATTAAAATGCAAACCAGAAGATCCCAGGAGAAAGTTGGCAGGTCAAAAGCTGCACATGATGAACCTTGAGTCTAAGGTTTACCACCACAGGTATTTTGCAAGGTTGTGGTCTAAAACCAGTGGCTCAAACCACAGGGCCCCGGTTATAAATGTGATTACAAGGGGCCAATGTTTTGGTTCTGATCTTCATTGTTGACAGTAGCTGTTCCAACCAAAAGCACATAGCCAAAAAGGCACAAAACTCATGGCTACAGATCCACACACTTGGCAAAATTAACCCCTTCATTCCTCAAAACGAATTCCGGATGGTGTTTCAAGCCCTCGTTATGTCACACATCGATGGGGGAAATGGCCCCCTTACTGGGTTTCCAGTTGCACGCCTGGCCCCCCTCAAAGCAGCACACCATGCTGCAGCCTGCCTTATCACAGGTGTCCACAAATTCGACCATATCTCTCTAACACCGCGCACGCGTCACTGGATCCCCTCCCCACCAGGATCCTATTCAAAACCGCATGTATCATCTACAAAGCACTCTCAAACGGAACACCAACAATCTTGGCGGCTAAACTTCACAACTATGGATGCTCTTGTACTTCACGTAGCAAAACTATGAAAAAGGTCAAAGCTAGCCCACAAAGAGAAGACTCCCAAGCAGTCCTTTTCCTGCCCCGCCCCGACCATCTGGAACTCAATCCTGATAGAGGCTTGAAATGTCCCAATCATTCTGCAGTTCCGCAAAACACTAAAGACGTGGCACTTTCAACAATACCTGACAGACGCATAAAAATCCCTCTCTCCCTTCTCCATCAGTACTGCATTACTGTACAAAATACCAAAACCAATTCTGACACAGTCCTGTTGTAAAGTGCTTTGCTGCTCTTGAGCTAGGTTCGCGCTATAAGCAATAAAATAAACTTAATACAAATAAAAAACCTCTTTTGGAAGGTTTCATGTTCTTTTCAATCGATACCTGAAATCTGTCAGGTGAGGATACATATCCTTTATTAGTGTACATCATATAGGAGGTCCATGTCCTATGGCTATCCAACGGCACACTCTTCTTCCAGAATGGCATCATCAGTACACTACTATGACACGACTGGCTTAAATCACAGAATGCCACACATCCCCCCTTTAGTTATTGAACAGTGCAATTCTGTGATACCTCTGAGTCCTGGGCACTATAAAAAAATAAAAAAATAAATACAAATAAATAAATAAATAAATATCAGGTGCATGGAGTGAGCACAGGGAGCAGGGCAATGTACGAGTGAGTGAACATCTGATGAGCTGGGGATAGGGTAAACAGTGGACAGGGCAATATAAGAGTGTGTGGACAACTGATGAAGCTTCGCCTCCCTTACAGAGCAAAAGGTCCATGAGGTATTGGGGGTTGTATGCGTAATCTAAATAGTGAGGAGACCTGACCTGTCTCTTGGGCTTAGGTTGAGGATTCAGGGAGTTATTTGATACATGTTTAGGTGGCATGGGATTATTTTTATGGAGTCCACCCCTACTTGTCTATGCTGGTACTGTTTCTGCCCTATGGACGCATCCTGTTGTTGTTCTTTCCACTTCTGTCCTCGTTTTCTACAGATTGATAATACACTTCAACTACTTTAGCTAGTTTGATGAGCAGTTTTAGGATCCTGTTATACCTCTCCTGGTGAATGCAATTGCTTGTTAAGTACTTTATCATTTCCCTGGAATTTAACTGAACTATGTTGTAAATGATAATGTGCATAGGTTGGAAGAGAACCTCACTTTGGTCCACCTTAAATGAAGGGCTATAAGAACCAAGCAATGATCCTCCCTGCTACTGTGTTTCACAAGCTCTAGGATGTCCAGGTTTACTCTTTCTCAGGGAAAGGAGGGAACATGAGTGGTGCTCATTGGTGCGGTCTGATCTTTGCAGGCTTCAAACCCCTTCTCACAGATTATGCCCTCCCTTACTGTGCATTCCACCTGACTGTCACACCTCGGCCAACTATAATGTACCCAAAGCCTCTGTTTTCATTTGAATATGGCTTGGTAGCCTTCAAGACATATGCTGAAGATTCTTTATCTACCCGCTTTGGGAGGGTATGTCGGTGTCGCCCCTTCAGACTACACCATCTGTGTTACCAAACCCTTCTGGTCAGTTCATTCAAATTGAATTTGTTAAACCATCTGGTTGTGTAAGGCTCTTGAAGTTGAGATTGTTTAAAATTGTCATTCATTGCTGACATCCAGTCTTGATGGGAAATAGCTGACTCCTCCACCACCAGAGCCTGTCCTTTGCATCTTCAACGGTTATGGTGATTCGCAATAGGTAGTCTGGAGCATTATTTGCCAGCCACAAGTAGTAAGTGACGTTTTCAAATATGTGCTCTTGCAGCATGGACAACCATTTGCATATGGCAGAGACCTTATGCAACCTTTTGTAGTCAGAAGTTCTGGCAATGGTTTGTGGTCCATTCACTGCTTGTTCTTTATGCTGCCACAACTAAAACAGCGAAACGTATCAATCTCTCACTTCACAGACAGCAAGCTACTTTGCAATAGTGGGGGGCGCCAGGGTTGTACTGCGCGACCTTCAAGCAAAGGCACTTACTTTCCCTGCCTTGAAGTTGGTCTGCAATAGGACAGCAGCTAGTCTCGTGTTTCTGGGATCTGTACTCAGGATTGTTCTCCTGCCGTATCCATCATTCTTCAGGGTTGGATCCTTCTGTAGTCCCTGTTTGACTTTCTGGAACTCTTTGCTATACCCGGAACTTCATGTCAAGATGCACATCATCAGTGGATTCTACTTTCTGCTGAGGTCAATGATGATTTAATAAGCTATTGTCATGCACCAGCCCTGGAAGATCTGGCCTAAGTGGGGATACTAATACGATGGTTCCGAGCAGTTGCACACTAACAGTCTAGTTTATTCCAATATGGCCTCCGGAACTGATAAACTAGCCTTCGACCTTTCATCCAGTGCGTTGTATCATCTTTGTTGCCGACGCTGCCAGTCACTGTTCCATAGCGACTTGCATCCCTTGTTTCTCCCTTGTTCATTCATCCCTACTACTCACCCTTGCTTTCCTGTTCTTGTTCCATCACGCTAGGAGTGTTCTATTTCTCAGGTAATTTCTACTTTGGGACTTTATTACTGTTCTGTTGTGCACTGTAGCGTTCTTCATTTTAACTTGTAGAACGCTACCTCCTTTTGCCTTTAGCTCGGATTCCCGGTGGTTAGCATTCCCTATCTATTCTTTCTGTTCCTGCAGTTTATTCTGCTTACCTCAACTTTCTTAACTATTCTATTTCTCTGGTACCTTTAGTTTATTTTTCCAGTCTACCCGTACCCATGGCTTCCGCCCATGTTATCCTCCCCGCTCTCTCAGCTGAAAGATACATACCTGCTCCTTTTCCACTTCCATTTGTGCTTACAGCATTTGCCTGCTGGACTCTAGAGACTTTCGCTCAGCCTTTTATTACGGTTTTCCTGATCAGCAGTCTACGGACTAGTGCTTGCGAATCCTTTACAAGAATCACCTCAGATTGGAGCAGTCTTATTTGGAAGCAGTCACGAGTACACCAAACAGGGTTTTTTCTGCCTTTGGCTTTTTCCCTGTGTCTAGGGGCTTGTTCCTCGAGGGTCCCCAGGACCTGTGTTTATTCCAGGTCAAGGAGGCCACCGAGGGAGCGCGCCCTTACTTGCACCAAAAGCAAGGAAAAAAGACAACAGAAGTAAAGAGATCCAAGAAAAAGAAGGACTTGGAGAGGTCGGAGGAGTCGTTTGATGACACAGGTGAGGAGGAGTTTGGGAAAGAAAGATCAAGTCTTGATAGTATACAATGCCCAGAAGGGCAGATGGCATCCCTGGAGCAATTCCAGGAGCTATGCAATGCCATCCAAGGCCGTCGAATGGAAATGCAAACCCTGCATGCTGAAAATCTCACTCTTCGCCAACAAGTTGCAGCCCGAGATGAAGGTAGAGACGACTTGCCACCAATGCCATTTTCATATGGCAAGTATGAAGGAAACCCCAAGATGGTAAAGGAGTTCTTAGAAGCCTGTGCAGTGTACTTCTCCTTCAGACCCAGAGCCTTTGCATCCGGGAGATCCAAGGTTGTTTTTTTGATTTCCCATCTAGCTGGAAGTGCACTGGCTTGGGCAACACCTCTCATTACCAATCAAACCCATCTATCAACGACTACACCTTGTTTGAGCAGAACTTCAAGGCCCGTTTTGAACGCCCATAGGTCCAGTACTCTACTTATGAAGCCCTACTTGATGTTAAACAGGGTAATCAAGATCTACAGTCCTATATTGCTCAGTTCCAAAGATTAGCAGTTACTGCAGGATGGCCAGACACGGCCCAACAGACTATATTTCGACAAGGGTTACACGAGGAGATAAAGGATGAACTTGCTCGTGTGACCAGACCAAATAACTTTCAGGAACTGATCACTCTGGTACTCCAGACAGATTATCGTCTACAAGAGTGGCGTTATGAATGAAGAAGAGGACGAGGAAATCCACCACGGTACAGTCCACCACCGGTGAGAAGGCAGAGAATCACTCCTGAAGAGCCAATGCAGATTGGGTCCACTAGGGTACCCTTAACCCAGGAGGAAAGAAAGAGAAGACAAGACTTAAATCTTTGTATGTATTGTGGATCCTCTAAACACATACTCAGGGATTGTTCTGAGGTCCCTCCCAGGCGTCAGGGAAACATCATACCCCGAGTATATGCAAGGGAGACTACGGGGAAGCCCACTCAAACCCTTGCAATTTCACCACACCAAGCAAAGAAGGAGTAGACGATAATCGTCTAATGATCTTCCAAGTAACCTTTTCCTACAAAGCCGAACATTCATTATCGGTTCTCGCCATGTTGGATTGTGGAGCTGCCAGCAATTTTATAGACATTACCTGGGCACAAGAGAACCAGATCCCACTCCAAGAGAAGAAGACACCCATACCAGTAGAGGGAGTGGACGGACGTCCTTTATCCTCCGGACAAATCACAATGGAGACTATACCTGTGACATTGGCCATGAGTCACCACTGTGAAGATCTCAGCTTTGATGTTATTCGGGTTGCCCACTTTCCACTGATTTTGGGCATTCCTTGGTTAAGGCGTCACAATACCCAAATCGATTGGAAAACCAATAAGCTGAATTTTGACTCTGACTATTGTGGTGAATATTGTATAAAGGAGCATCATGTTGAGGTTCAATCCAGCCAAACGACTTCACCGGCAAGCATCTCTATCTCATCGATTCCGATACATTACCAGTCCTTTTCTGAAGTCTTTGAGGACGTTAACCCCAGGCTCCTCCCTCCTCACCGTCTCGAAGACTGCAGCATAGATCTTAAAGAAGAAGTGCCTCTACCATTTGGATGGATGTATCCCTTGCCAAGGATGGAGAAAGAAGCCTTCAAATAGTATCTTGATGCAAACCTCAAGAATGGACTTATCGGCTAGTCCAGGTCATCTGGCGGGCGTCGTTATTTTTCATTTCTAAGAAGGATTCTAAGGAGTTACACCCCTGTATTGATTATAGGGTTTTAAACAGCATAACCCTCCAGGATAGATATCCCATGCCCCTCATACGGGACATCCTAGAGGCAGTCCGAGACTCAAGAGTCTTTACTAAACTCGACATTAGAAGGGCCTATCATTTACTAAGAATCAAGAGCAGGGATGAGTGGAAGACGGCCTTTAGAACACCGCTGGGACTATTTGAGTATTGTATGATGCCCTTTGGGTTGGTTAATGCCCCAGCGGTGTTCCAGAGATTTGTGGACTGGATGTTTGCAGATATATTGTACATATCTGTAGTAGTGTATCTGGACGATATATTAATCTTCTCAAACTCCTTGGAAGAACATCGTCTTGATGTGAAGGAAGTACTTCAAAGATTGAAGGAGAACCAACTACTGGCCAAACCCGAAAAGTGTACCTTCGAAGCATCCAAGGTATCTTATCTCGGATTCATATTGTCAGCCAACAGAGTTCGTATGGATCCCAATAAGGTCCTGGCGATAGCTCGGTGGCCTGTACCATCTTCGGTGAAGGAGGTACAGCGATTCCTTGGTTTGGCAAATTTCTATCGCAGATTTATACCAAGCTTTTCCAAAGCATTCTTGCCAATCACCTCCCTCCTTAAAAAAGGGGTACATTTTATTGGAGTCGTGAAGCTCAGGAGGCGTTTACAGAACTTAAGAGACTGTTTACCTCAGCACCATTCTTATTGCAACCAGACCAAACCAGACAGTTTGTCCTCAAAACAGATGCCTCTGGAGGAGCCTTAGGGGCAGTCTTGTTACAGAAGGACAGTGAAGAAGAGGAACATCCAATAGCGTACTATTCACATACTTTGACTGAAAGTGATCAAAACTATTCTGTGCTTGAAAGGGAATTATTGGCTATATGGGCGGCCTGTGAAGAATGGAGACACCTGTTCCAAGGAGCCTCCCATCAGTTTCTCATATGCACTGATCACAGAAACCTTAAGGTTCTTCAACAGATGGAATGTAGAAATTCTAGGCATGCCCGGTGGGCTTATTACTTTTCCAATTTTGATTTTTCAATAACCTACATTCCTGGAATGCAAAACAGTGTAGCAGACGCTTTATCTAGAAGTTGGCCAGAAGAAGAGGCGGGGAGAGCTAACAGAGAAAGAATCCTACCAGATCGCCATTTTCGTACTATAGCCAACACCTTACTTAGTGAAGTACGCAAGAACTCAAGAGACTGTACACAAGAGGAAGGAAACACGTTTCAACTACAAGCAAAAGGAGGATTGTGGTTTCACCGAGCTGCTTTGTTTCTACCGACCAAAACCCTCCAGAATCAAGCTCTGAGTTTCTGTCATGACTCACCCTTAGCAGGACATAAGGGTCAAAAGGCAACCTATGAGCTTGTAACTAGAAACTTTTGGTGGCCTTCAATAAGAGAAGATGTAACGTCCTATGTATCAACTTGTCCCATATGTGCCACCAGCAAGACATCTCGACAAAGACCACTGGGTCCCCTACACCAAGCCGAATTACCTTCACGACCGTGGAACGCATATCCATGGATTTTGTGGTAGAGCTGCCTCTGTCAGACGGGAAGACAGCTATCTTGGTGGCGATAGATTCTACACTAAATTAGCCCATTTCACAGCCTTACAAAGTGTAGCCTCAGCCTCAGAATCGGTGGTTGTATTCCTCCACGATGTAGTGAGACTCCATGGATTACCGAAGACAATAGTTTCTGATAGAGGCACACAATTTATTTCAAAGTTCTGGGATTCCCTTTGTAACCAATTGGGAATACAGAAAGCGCTTTCATCAGGGTACCACCCCCAGTCAAATGGTCAGACGGAAAGGTTAAACTCATCTTTAGAGCAATACCTCTGCTGTTTTTGTAATAGTGAACAGGACAATTGGGCTTCTCTAACACCCATGGCAGAATTCACCTACAGTAACACCTTTCATACGGCCATCAAGATGAGTCCTTTCAAATGTACCTGTGGGTATAATCCGCATCATCTTCCTGGGGTGTTCCCCACAACCTTCAAGACTCCAGCCATTGATAAGATACTGACCGATCTTAACACATCTCACAAGGAAGCCTTACAGGTTTTGGAAGACAGTAGGAAGATCTACAAGAAATATGCAGACACCAAAAGAAGTCCCAATCCCCCGTGGGAACCAGGTACACGTGTCTGTTTGTCTACTAGATACTTACCTCGCTGGACACGTATGTACAAGTTTGCCTCTCGGTACATCAGCCTGTATCGGATTCTTTTGAAAATGAATCCAGTGGCCTTTAAACTACAACTACCACATAGTCTTAGAAGAATCCACCCCATCTTCCATGCTTCCCTTCTCAAGACATATAAGGAAGATTCATACAAATGAACGCTTAAGAAGACAGTGATTTCCTCTCCCACCGATCGTGAGGAATATGAAGTGGACAGACTAGTGGATTCCTATTACAGAAATGGAATGCTCCACTAGCTAGTCCATTGCAAGGGCTATCCTGTGACTGAAAGAACTTGGGAACCAAGATCCCACATACATGCCCCCCATCTTTTGCAGCATTTCCACAGACTGTATCCACGGAAACCCGGCGGAAGCAGATATCGAAGGGGCATACTGTCATGCCCCAGCCCTGGAAGATCTGGCGTAAGTGGGGATACTACTACGATGGTTCTGAGCAGTTGCACACTAACAGTCTAGTTTATTCCAATATGGCCACCGGAAATGATAAACTAGCCTTCGACCTGTCATCCAGTGCGTTGTGTCGTCTTTGTTGCCGGCGCTGCCAGTCACTGTTCCATAGCGACTTGCATCCCTTGTTTCTCCCTTATTCATTCATCCCTACTACTCACCCTTGCTCTCCTGTTCTTGTTCCGTCACGCTAGGAGTGTTCTATTTCTCAGGTCATTTCCACTTTGGTACTTTGTTACTGTTCTGTTGTGCACCATAGAGTTCTTCGTTTTAACTTGTAGAACACTATCTCCTTTTGCCTTTAGCTTGGATTCCTGGTGGTTAGCATTCCATATCTATTCTTTCTGTTCCTGCAGTTTATTCTGCTTAACTCAATTTTCTTAACTATTCTATTTCTCTGGTACCTTTCGTTTGTTTTGTTTTTCCAGTCTACCCGTACCCGTGGCTTCCACCCATGTTATCCTCTCCGCTGAAAGATACATACCTGCTCCTTTTCCACTTCCATTTGTGCTTACAGCATTTGCCTGCTGGACTCTAGAGACTTTCGGTCAGCCTTTTATTACGGTTTTCCGGATCAGCAGTCTACGGACTAGTGCTTGTGAATCCTTTCAAGAATCACCTCAGATTAGAGCAGTCTTATTTGGAAGCAGTCACGAGTACACCAAACAGGATTTTTTCTGCCTTCGCTTTTTCCCTGTGTCTAGGGGCTTGCTCCTCGAGGGTCCCCAGGACCTGTGTTTATTCCAGGTCAAGGTGGCCGCCAAGGGAGCGCGCCGTTCCTTGCACCAAAAGAAAGGAAAAAAGACAACAGAAGTAAAGAGATCCAAGAAAAAGAAGGACTTGGAGAGGTCGGAGGAGTCGTTTGATGACACAGGTGAGGAGGAGTTTGGGGAAGAAAGATCAAGTCTTGATAGCTATAAGCGATTGCATTGTTGATGTCATCTGTGATATCAGTTTGCTCATGGGCTGCTCGACTGGGGGTGGTTGAGAGGTGAGGTTGCATATCTCTGATGGATATCTCTGATGTTCTTGCCTAGTTGTGCTTTTATAAGAATTATTAATACATTAATAAGTAAATAGCTTCCAACAGTTACCGAATTTCAAAGGTTTTGTTGCATTACACTATAACCCTAACAGCGCCTCAACAAAGGATTTTTCATTGAATTCCAGGTGTTCTTTTATATCTCACACCACGTGTAATACCAAAGTTTTTCTTTTCATCTCATCACAGATGTCATATTCAACTTTATTAGTATGGTTAAAAACTATGCACTATGGGAATGGTGCCCATTATGGGTCTCTAGCCCACTGGCCATATTCATTGGCCATCTTGCAATGATGGGGACCTGGGATGAGAATGCGTGTGATAGTTGATATGTTTTAGCATACATTTTAAAAAGGGTTCTGTGCGAACCCCTTGTTTTCACATGAAACGTGTGTGATATTTTACTGTGAGATTTTCTCGCGAGAACGCAATCATTGTCACATTTTCATGAGAAATCGCTGTAAGAAACATGGCAGGGTGACTCACTTTAGCAGCCTTGAAAGGGTGAAAGGCTGAGTCGACCTTGCTGGGATTTGAACCTGCAACCTGCAGATCACACAAAAATTGGAGCAGGCAGTGCGTAACTCACTTAGCTATCTTACTGGCCCTTTTTGTGTCACTACTTTGATTGGGTGAAGGTGTTAGTCATGGTAGGGTTGTGAGCTGTTGTCATGTTACTGGGTGATACCAGTAAAGTATTACCTCTCATACTTTGGTATTAGGGTAATAGGATGTTTCCTTTAGATGGCTTAATGGCAGTTGTCTGAGCTTTGCGTGTAGGTAATGCCTGAATGGGCCATGGGGTTACATTTAAGATCTTTAATGTCTAAAAACAGGCCAAAAGCTACTGTTGTGTGGTGTGAATTGTACTTCTGTGTTGACAAGTGAAAGTATAGTTACAATTATCAGTGGTCCTTCGCAGGGGGTAAATTATGTAAATCTGCCTGCCTTCCCTATTGGCTGAGTGGTACCTCACCAGATTTTGCAGAGGCCCACGGTGGCTAAGTGTTCTTTTGTTTGTTCTGCAGAGGGAGTGTCTATTTTGTGTGCTGCTCAGGGCACATACCTTTCTTGGCTCATGGTGCTAGAGTTCTTGGGCACGATTCATGGACTGCTTAGCGCGGGAAGTAGGGAATTTGCATGCCAAAGTGAGTGCGGAATCGAATGTGCAGGACTTTTACAGGACTTGCGTGGAGTTCGGGCAGGCTCGGCACGTCTCTGGGAGCTGTCGAGCACCTTGCGTGAGACACCCTGCAGAGTGTGGGCGTAGCTTGCACAGAGGGCTGGGAAGGGGCAGAACACAAACATGCGAAAAAGTGGCCGGTACGAGGGCAGTTTCACACACGCCCACAATTGCACCAAACAACATGTATTCCTAGAAACACCTGCGCAGCCTTTCAGCATAGAAATGGCCACGCAAATCCCTCGATCACTGCGCCACCCGAAGGCAGGCATAAAGACACTTGCGCTGGGAATCACAGCACAGGGTTGAGTTTGCATGTCGGATTTAGGGGTGCGTGTATGCAACCGGGGCTCTGATCTAATTTAGGGGTGCATGTACGCAGTGTAGCAGGTGGAGGAACGGTTTACGGTGGTTCGCCCACAGATATTTCGAGTTTAACCCGAGTTACAAAGTATCATACGCATGTTGTCGGGGTGCCGGCAACAGTTATGGAGGACCCCGCGTAGGGTCCCCGAGATGCAGGCCTGCTTGCGGGGAACCCCACGCACTGTTTGAAGGGTGCGTGCATTTGCGCCTGCAGAGCATGGAAAATAGCTGTTCAGGCTGTTTATGCTTTGCGTGGGGGCGTGTCAGGGGCGTTCCATTGCTTGCCTTTCACACTAGCCTTACATACTACCCTGTTCAACTTTGTACTTTAACAAGTAACTTTAACTCCTGCCCCCTCCCCTACATCCTCCCTCTAATAACCCTCACAGATTTGTCTCTCATCTTTTTGTAATATAATTGTAATGAGTTATTTATAACGCGCTTAATACCCAGAGGTTTCTAAGCGTGGACCGGGGATCGAACCTGTGTTGCTCAGTGTCGGCCAGCGCGTTGCCCTGAGCTATCCTCTCTTTGCTTAATGCACCCGCCATTTCAACAATTCCTTCAGGGATGCCACTCCTGCCCACTCCCACCACTCCCTCCGGCCACTCTTCCCCTAAGCTAGCTTGTCTATCTGAACAGAACAAACCCAGCTAACCGTAATACCTCTGCAACTGAAAACCTTAACAACCAAAGCACTTTACTACAACTACTAACCAAAATTCCTGTGCACCCTGAAGACTCTAGTCTACGCGCCTCCTAATCCTCCACTAGACAAGAACTTGTCCCTGATACACATTGCCAAGCGCCCACACCAGGCTGACCTGTGCACCACCAACAGACAGAACATTCACAATGCATCCCCGGACACATAACCCAGCCATGGCCCACCTTTGCCACAGCCTTTCTTAATCACACCAAAAAGACAAAAGCATTTCCCTTGACGCGCCATCAGCTATCATGGGCTACCAAAGCATCGGCCTCTCCTAATGAACACCTCACTCCTCTGACATCTCGTATGTGATGTTTGGTTATTTGCCCACCCATTGATTGTCCATGGCCGTGCTAATCCCTATGACCATTCCCACCCAGTTTGTGCTACTCCACGCCCAAAACACTTCCTCATGGGAACTCTTTCAGTGACCTTTAATCCAGCCTTACCACCAAATTTTGCACTCAAAGTGCCTGCCAGTGTCTTTTGCAAAGCAATCTTATAAGAGGTAATGGCTCAATTGGAGTGAATTGGTGCTGCTGGTGTCATGGAACTGCCTAAACCAGGCTGCCTTCAGCAACTCCATTTATGAGCACTATGCATATCCTTCAATGAAGTCCAGTTAAAAACAAGCATTGCAAAACCAACAGTTTTGGCTTGCCTTTAAGTATTAGGCATTTGCCAGGCACTGCCTTTCGATACACAAGTACCAGCACATGCTACCATCAATGGCCAGTTAATGCACTAAGGCAGGGCCTGACAATTGCCTTGCCCATGCTTGCACAAAGGTTCAAACTGTTGGCATTGCCAATGCTTGTTTTTATTAGCAGCTGCCATTGGGTTTTGCAGCTTCCTTATGCCACGGTTGGCGCAGGTTGATGCAAGCCTGGCGAGGAGTGTGGTAGCATTTAGGGTTTTGTCGCCTGTCATAGTGGGTTGCATGTCATTTGGCTTAATACTAGACGGATGTCTGGTGGAATTTTCGGAGGGTAGGTGTTAGCCCCTGGGTCGGCCACAGAAGATCTCCACCTAGTGACCTTTTCAGATTGGCCATGGGAATGATAGCCAGGGAGGGACACTTTTCCGTGACACTTGTCATGTAGGTTTACACGTTTCCCAGCCCTTTGAATGCCTTTGGCATGTACCAGGTGTAATCCATAGCCTTTCTTCGCATCATTATACTATGTGCAGTGGCGGCATGGAAGAGGAGAAACACACGTGTTTGAATCTAGAGAGGCTCAACATGGCGGTGAGTCCCTTTAATCCATGTCAAGAGCACATGCTGACGTTGCGAGAGCAACATTCCATACATTCCGAGCATACCTGCCTAACATCCAAGTTTAACCCGTAGACTCAGGGGTTTCACACTCTTCTCTGCGTCTTTAGGGAAGACCGTGGAGTGTCTGGGTTTTCCGGCATTCCCTCGTGTCTTCTGCACCATCTCTCCTCCTCTCCCCCTGTCTTATATCTCTCATTAGTACCCGGCGAGAGTCAAGCAGAATGCAACACATATTCTGATTGGCTCTCCCCAGGTCATTACCCGGCCGAGAATCCCTCGATTCTTGGCCGGGATTCCAGCAGCCTTGTCCACGGTGGGGGGCGTGCCAGCCCCTCAGCCAATGAGGAGGCTCGAAGCAGGGCTATCCCTGCTCCAAGCCTCCCCACGGCTGAGAAGCTGCCTTCGCCCCCAGCCGGGGACTCATGTGAGGTTTATTTTAATTTTTTTCTTCCCCTTTCCTCCCACCTCCCTGCCTTTCCCACCCCACTTACCGTCTGCCTCCTTTGTCCACGGCGGGCGGCGTAGCAGCCTCCAGCCGTGTGGAGGCTCAAAGCAGGGCCATCCCCGCTCCGCGCCTCCACACGGCTGGAGGCTACCATCGTCCCCTGCTGGGGATTCTGGTGCGTATTTTTTTTTCTTTTCCCTCCCCCACCCCCCAGCCCCACTTACCTTCTTCTCTGTCGTCTTTCAGGAGCAGACGCGCTGGGAACACTTCTCTTCCCAGCGCGTTCGCTCATGATATCCGCCATGGAAAGGGAAAACGGACTCCGTTTTCCCTTTCCCGGCGGCCAATTTCTTGGTCGTTTTTGTTTTTCTATCCCGAAAAACTGCTTTTAGTGCCCCGGCCACACAGATCTTGCGAGCCGGAGTACTAATAGCAATATGCCCCTCCTGGCAGGGGCCTTACCGAGTCAGGTAATGCCGCGGCGTATTAACTGACTGAGTAATGCCCCCGTCGCTCGGGGCATATTGCTTAATTGTGGAGCCCTTTCAATAATTTATATGAGTGATTTATTTATGTATTTTTTATTTATTTATTATTATTTTCTTTATTTCTTTATTTTGTGTGTTGTGTCATAATGGATTTGTCTTGTTGTTGGTATTGTGTGTGTCAATTGAGTACATTTCCAATAGATATAACATGTAACTGCCACTAATGTGATAAGACTATGGGTCTCTTTAAAAGTTTGCCGGTCCGGTAAGCTACTAGTACCGTTACCGGACCGGCAAACTACGAGTTCTGCTCGCGGGTGCCTTCCCACCCGCCAGGTCTGACCTGGCGGGCGTATTGGCACCCGCGAGCAGAGCATGTCGGATGCACCGGCACCATTCAGAATGGTTCCGTTGCATCCAACCTCCCCATTTCCATTGAGCCCTATGGGGATCAAATGGGAATGGGGAACATTTCATTCTGGTTGCTGCGAATGGGCAATTACCGGGTCTGGCAGGGCCGTAATGACCCAGTAATTGCCCATTCGGCACCGGAAAAAAGAGCAAGTTTGGTGGCAGCCTCCCGGTTTTACCGGCAAAGCTACCACCAAACTTGTAAAGAGGCCCTATGTTTGCTTAAGGTTATTATAATGATTTTATGGTCGTTTTTATTACTTAATATATGAATGTGTACTTTCATATTTTTATCCTTGAAGTTATGTGATGTTTAATATTTATATTATTAAAAAATAATTTAAAAAAGCCAACAGCTTGGTTGGAGAGGAAGGATAGCTCAAGGGCAACGCATTTGTTTTGGAAGCAAGACAACACATTGCAGCACAGGTTTGTATCCCGATCTCACGGTTCTAAAATTATAATTATAGATATTAAACCAGCATTTGCCAGGTACTGCTAATCATTTTCCCAAATAATCATGCTGTTTTCCAGCTGTTGCCATTTTATGGCCATTCATGGCATGGCACAGCCTGGCTAGGGCCTGTCCCACACCCAGAGCCAACACTGTAGCCTTTGCTTGTTCATTTCTGTCCTCTTCTTTAAGCACTTTGTTGATGTTGTTCCTTTTTTGGCATGTCCTGTATCTGGCAGACCCACAACCACCCTAGCCCTCCTTTGTGTTAAAAATAACTCGAGTTTTAGTGACAGGAGATGTTTTTGAGCAAGATGCTTTTCACTAACAAGATTTTTAAACCTGTTTTATTCCATGGTAACTTTTTTGTTTTGTTTATGGTTTATAAAACCTTTACAAAACACAAGATAAAAGCTTGAACATTTCATCACATTGCATTTCTCCTTAATAAAAACAACATAGCCATTGTCATATATATTTTAAACATTAAGATAAACTCAAAACTGAGAATAATGCAAAAGGAAACACAAAATTATAAAACAAGTATTAAATTGTCACAAAGGGTTTTCATCATCTTATCGATAAAACATATCTAAAATGTCCTAAGTTAATAGCCAAACATGTAAAAGAGTAAATACGGGTTAGCAGTTCATTAATTTCAATGCAATAGATTTAAAAAAGGCTATTGTCCCATGAACATTGTCGCCATGCAGACATCTCTGCCAAAGATATTTCTTTGTACACCAATGATTGGATAAAAACAGATTTCCTAAATAGCACATCCTCATATCATTGAGTGCTGGACAATTTAGAATCAGATGTCGAGTGGTTTCCTCTATGTCCATATTCTTACAGAACCTACACCCAGGCTCACCTGCTGTGATCAAACCTCTCCTCTGGCAGATTTCATTGGTAGGTAGAAAATTCCACCGAAATCTAAGAAAAATTGCTCTATACAGATTATTAGGAAATCTTATCAAATATGACAACAATGTGCCTATTTTCTTGTGTTCATTGCGGAGGTGACTCATTGATGGCTAACTATGAAATTTCTCTACTGTGTCGATCCAATCTTTGTCATATAGGCAGTTTATGACCTTTATCGGGTTTGCAGTCAGATCGTCGATATTCAAGTTTAGGTTTTGCAGAATGTTTTCCCTTGCCAAACAAATGAGCAATAACACTGATGGACTTTCCTCTAGGATTAAAAATCATGCATATATTCAGGTCTACTTATAAGGAGGTAGAAACAGGTACAAGCAATTTTCTAAATAAAGACAATACCTTCCACTCTACCCGTGCTCTGGTAGAGATAAGGCTTAGCTCAAATTGTATGGCCGCAAGAGGGACAGCGTTAGGAACCCCCAGTATCTTCTGCCAAATCTTGGCTTCTGCTAAATCCAACCATTTTGGAACAACATGAATATAAAGTTCCAGCCTGTATTTGAGTTTTGCAACTATTTTCCCTTTGTAAAATTTGAGTGCTGGAATAATAGAATACGATCAGAATTTTTTGATTTAATGTTATCAGTTGATTAAGCAGAAGAGTAGATTTCTGAAGGAGGCTTTGTCTTTCATTGCAGTAGCATGGGGTGGCAGATATAGGAAAGCCCAAATATGGCATATTAGATGCAGGTCAAATTGTTGTTTTCTTACAGGACCACATTTGCGCCCTTCGTTTCATACATCTTGTAAGGGCAAGTATTTTCGTTTTTTTTTGGGTTGATAAAAAGGCTGTTATCGCCTGCAAAATATGAAAACTGCAGAGAGTAGACTTTTTAAACCAACGCGAGAATTATCAAACAATAGGAAATCATCTGCATAGGCTAACCACAGCGCCTTCACGGCGTCCACCTTGTGAGACACAAGTAATCATTTACATCAGAAACATATAGGTTAAATTAGCGAGCTGCAAGAATATAGCCCTGCCTAAGGCCAGAGGGGGTGGGAATACGACTGGACATAATCCCCTCTATATTTAGTCTGACGTGAATACTGGAATTCTCGTGGAGCCCAATGATTCATTTTAAAAGGCCAGGTGGAATTCCCCAACCTGCTAACTTTCCCCACAACCTGGCCCAATCAACACGATCAAAAGAAGAGGACAGATCGACAGATGCAACATACGTGCAGCTGGTAGGAGAAGACCAGGCTAATTCTTGGAAGGCTTGTGATATAAGGCCAATAAGATTTGTAGAATGTGCAGTACGAAAGCCTGACTGAAATTTAGATAACCTTTTGGAGGAAGTAGCCTATGTTTCAAGGTGTTGACGTAGAACAGACGCGAAGATCTTACTGTCAACATCTAACAACGAGATTGGTCTGTAGTTTTTCAGATTCGATCTTGCACCCTTTTTAAAAATAGGTACAACATGGGCAGTCCGCCAAGATTTAGGAATTGTTTTAGAATCAATAACACTCTTAAAGAGATAGTTGGGGCATTCGACCAGTTAGTAGGGTCATTCTTTAGAGTGCTGTTAGTAAGCCCGTTTGGACCAGCAGCTCTAGATGATTTACATAAAGTTATCAATTCATATACTTTGTTCACATGAACTATAATGTTTGTTTCTGAAGACATGTCAGCATCAGACTGGAAAACAGTAGATAATGGCCTGGCTTTGCCTGGGGCATATAAGTCCGAACTTAACTTTCACTAGTTAGCACTTTTGCACCACTGCCAACACTGGAGTCAGCACACCTGCACCATTCACTACAGTCAGCAATATTGCATGCCTGCTCCATTCAATACACCTGCTGTTCTCATATCATGTGCCACAGCTAGAACATGTGATCCACTTGACACAGCTAATATTCCCACTCCATTCCTTACAGCCACCAGCACCCCTGAATTATAATTTACAGCCGCCACCCACCCACTTTTACAAATAACTCAAGCTTGTGCACTATGAAGGGTTGCTACTACTCTCACACTACATTCTAGAGCTACCACTCTTGCACTAGTATATATGGCCAATTCACTATTATTCTACGCGGCTGTACTATTAGCCCTCTTGGGGATAGCCCTGGATTTTTGAGGGAAAACATCCTGAAAAGAACAAAAACCCCTTTTTGTGGAAATAAATGTGTGAATGGGGACTATCAGCAGAGTCACCCCAGACAGTAAATGGGTGTTTGGGGTAGAAAGTTAAAAGAGGGTTAGAGGCCAAGTGGGTAACCCCCATAAAAGGAAAGAGAGGGGGGAAACAGTGCAGTAGCAAATCATTCAGGGAGAAGTGGACCAAAAATGATTCAGTGGCGAGAATGAACATTTCCCATCAGGACAAAACCAACAGCATGCCATGGGCGGGACCCGCCAGATTCGTTCACACATTTTTTTAAGAACCCAGATCAAATCCCCCTTGGACCCCTCAACGCTTACCTGTTCGCTGCAAACTTCTGACAGATGAATCCTCCCGGGATCTGGGTGACAATGTAGCCCCAAAAAAAGGATCCGTGAATCATCCCCACAGTTTCAGGGTCCCAGGTGAACTTGGCTTTCTGAAAAAGAAATAGACACAGCGGAGGGGGGTTACTGACGGAACTCTGGCTGCTCCCTGTCCATCTCTCTCATCTTCTCAAATGCAGGAGGACAACGGGGGAACCAGCATGAATCTAAAGCAGTGGTCTTCAAACTGTGGGGCAGGCCCCCATTTGGGAGCCCAAAGGATGGCTTGGGAGTGAGGGGGGGGCATGAGGCTCTTTAAAAAGTAGGTAAAGTGACTGCTTTCAATACAAAATATCAGAAAATATGGCATCTGGGGGGGCGGCAACACTATTTCTACTCCAGTGGCATGGGGGCTTCAAAACAATATTTCTACACAAGGGGGGGGGGGGCGCTCAGCATCAAAAAGTTTGAATGCCACTACTCTAAACGGATCCCTTGTTCCAGGGCAAAATCCACCAGGTTGAGATTTTTAATGAGCACAATACACCACCTTCCAGCTAAGCCTGGTCATGTTGAGGCCACTACAGCGTTGATTCGGTGCAGTTTCAAAGAGTTCTAAAATAATCCAGAGCGCCTTGAGATTAAGGAAATGGTAGCGACACTCAGGAAACCTCCCTGTAACATAATGTAATGGAGGATAGCACAGGGGCAAAGCGCTGGTCTTGAAAACAAGACCACGCTGAGCAACAGAGGTTCGAATCCATCCCGGATGCGCGCGTAGAAACTGTACGCAAGTATGGCATTAGGCGCATTTAAATTAAATAAATAACATGCTCCAACTGCTATCTATTAAAGTGCGTGGCAGTAGCCTCCAGACAGTGCGCGAAAGGGTGTGATTCAAGTGACATCAAATAAACTGATTGGAATTTCGCTATTTAATAAAAAGTCTACTAACGACATGTTCATATAGCAATCAAAAAGAAATAAAACACGTGTAAAGCAGACCATCTGCCTGTATGAGCGCAAGTGCCTGGATGTTCTTTACTTATACAGATAGGCTATATAGAAAGCTATTTGGGATTGGTTTCCTTGGATTGAGAGATGAGTTTGCTTTGATCAGAGTCAGCAAGAAGAATATACATGCTGGTGGTCTCGTGTAGAAGGGATGTGACCAAGCAGTTTGGGCGGGAGGGGGCAAGCCACATTTGCATATAGTCTTTTCCCTTTTGCAATGGCTTGGCAGGCAGAGAAAGGTGGTCTCGAGGATTGCCCAGAGCAATGCTAGAGGTTAAGATTAATTTCAAACCATCCAGCCAACTCCCCTTTTATTTTGCTGTAAGCTTCATAGGGACATGCAGCACCTACAAATGTGGTAATAACCATGCACAGCAGGTGACACAAAGCTCTTACCTCTACATGGGACCTGCTTGCCTCAGAGGCAGCATTGTCGTCCCATAGACCATATGTTCTTGGCCCATGTGACCGTGGACACTTTCTTCATTTAGGGTGATTTCTTGGGCCCAGCATGCCACCATGAGAATTCTCCAGGGTGCTATTGCATGCATGTGAGCCCTGTTTCCTCATAGATATTTAATGGTGATGATGACCAGGGTGGGTGCTTCAACAGCACTGCCTGCCACAGAGCACACATCTAATACAGGAGGCGTGTGGAAAGAGAGTTACCAAGTCGATTGTGTGAGAAGGCAAGTGTTTAGCCACTGTCAAGCTTTAAATGGTCGTACATTTTTGGCAAGTCTTCGTAGGGGGGCATTTCAAAGGCTGGAGACACAAGACAGAAGGCAAGGTGGCTTTCTGAAAAGGAGTTAAGACAAATATCTCAGAGCCCATGTCGGTTTGTAGGGTATGGATTTTCGGGTCAGCCTCTGGAATCATGGATGCAGGCTAAACTTGCTAACCCCAGCGAAGAAACACCCGCCTTTTCCTGTACATTTCAATACTGCTAAATCGAATTGGGGGTCAGGGCGAGGGTCATCTTTTGTGAGTCACCTTTCTGTGGTAACTGGCTCCTTACCGCCTCCTCTCAACCCCAGCTGCCCGAGGTGGACCAGCGGATCACTACATGAACTCACCCAACTCCTATTGTGCTCTATGCACACCAACGTATGACTACATGAACTCACCCTGCACCCATTGTGCGCTACGCACACTAGCGGATCACTACATGAACTCACCCAACTCCTATTGTGCTCTATGCGCACCAGTGGATCACTACATGAACTCACCCCGCTCCCATTGTGCACTACGCACACTAGCAGATCACTTCATGAACTCACCCCACTCCTTTCGTGCTCTCTGTGCACCAGCGGAAATCTTCTCCGTGACTTCTCGTCGGGGAAAAGATGAACCTGTTCAGCAAAATCACCCTGGAAGTCCGAAACAATGTGCATCCCTAAAACTAAGAAGCCATTCAAACACAATCGCGTAGCCCTTGGTGTTCACCAGCCCTTAACCTGGAAAAGCAATCCATGTTCAAGCGTCAAAAACTCTGACTCCATCTGCCAGTTGATAATATCCTTGTGCCAAGCGAGGTGATAATAACGCAAATTGAAGACTTCAGCAATCAGACCGAAAACCTTGGAACTTTTAAAATATTCCACGAATCCAGGACCTCCAGCAGGGATCTCCCACTCACTAGAAAAGTACAAAGAAGTCACGGACTTCAAGCACAACACGATTCCCAATAGGGCAAATGAAATGCCCCTGCTCACTCCATAGAGCCAAAGACCACTGCTGCCCTGTCTCGATTCATTCCACGCAAAACAAAGGGCCTGCAACAAAACATTGCCATTCAGAGACCAACCAGCTACACGCTCCCGGCCTCTGGGGTTAAAGCAATCTTCAGCCGGCTTCAAATTATTAGTCCCTCAAAAACCCTCCTAGTACCATGAGAATATTTACAACGCTCCCTCCCTCCCTCCCTCCCTCTCTAACCTTTCCTTGATTAAGACAATCAAACGATGTATCTACAACCAATGAATACGTGTGTGACCAACATCAACCTGTTATGGGAACGTCAATCCGAATTCAGATAGGATAGTAGAGTAGAAGCGGCCATTTTGTAAAGCAATGATAATGCTCTGTGTATAATGGAGAACGGTGAAGGCTGCCATTAGAGAGCTCGAGGGTATATTTGAACGAGTGGATCTTGAAATCCTCGAAACCTTCATGAAGACCCACATGGGGGCCAGAAAACTGAGTATCTGAATTCGCTGACATGGGAATGACACACAACGGCAAAAGGAACAGGATGCCAGGTGATAACAAACATATCTGGGGCTGCTTGTGTTTTTGTGCAGGGGGGGCCTGGCCTAGCGGTTTGGGCAGGGCTGCTCCCATTGGTGGCAGTACCTGACTGATTTGCACATGTCTGCACCTCTTTTGCAATGGTGCAGGCGGTCTAAAAAACAGTGTTGTGGAAGGTTGCCCAGAGCAGTGCCAGTGGTTCAGATTAATTCAAAACCTTCCACCCATCACTTTTTGGGTTATAGCTGATAATAAAGGACAGAGTGCCACACAACTATCTAAAACTAAACCTTAAAAGCAGAGGTTCTGCTATAAACATCTCCCCTGCATCACACTTCTTATCAAGAACTGGGGCGCGAGAACAAAGGCATCATGACAATTAAATGTTTAACTCCCCCATGGGGGATCACTAAGTATGTTATTTATCATCTGTGTATGTTTGAAGCATACACTCCAGCAGCCTATGACCCTAAAAAGAGTGGGCCAGACTACTTGCAGTCTCATGGCAAAGCGTGTTCTCCGTGTGATTTCTGCATGAGTAGGACCAACAACCTAATTCTCTTGATAACAGCCAGGGGTGTTTATTTGCACCTTTAGAACGGAAGGGGGAACAGCCAGTGCTTCATTTGTTGGTATGTTTACCAGGGCTCAGTCCCGGCACTTATTTCTGAGCCCTGGCACTTATTGCCTCCAACTCAGTTTGATTATGATGTGGTGTTTTGGCAAATTAATTGTTTCAACTGTCTGTCATAGTCAAACATCAAGCAACTACAGTGTGCGATGGCAAGGGTCTCTGCATTCTGGGCCAGCTCATTGTTATCCATGAAACTGACGATGCCGGTGGGCAGGGCAATGCTAGTTATCCCTTTTCAGGGAGAACAGTGAGTTGGAAGGTGGCATTCAATCCTCCATGCTTGTGGACAGGACAGTGACCATGCCAGCAGCACTAACACAGGGCAATGCCCAAGAGCAGTGCCTGTCATGAGTGCCAACGTATACAGAAGGATCCAGCTGCAGGGAAGGTCAGTTCAGTTATGATCTTTCCTGATTTTGCTCATCAAATTTCTTGAGGAGGAGAGCTCATTTGCTCTTTTTCTGTGGATAGATGGTCAACATGCTCCACTTGCCACTTAAAGAAGCAGGGCCACCTGTTAACAATGATGTGTTTTAAAAATCACTTAAATAATTCCCTTATTTCAAGACACATGTTGAGTTATTTTGTGTTAAGTTTGTTGACATCTTTAAAACATACATATGCCTTGGGTGGTGTATCCACAAACCCAATGAGCCGGTGAGAGATACAGCTTTACCCCCAAATATCTTGGCATTGTGGGGAGCAGGCCATGGGGGATGGCAACAGTGGACGATGTGTAACAGGCATGTTCGAAAGTATTTGGGCCCTGGCACTTATTGCTTTGCAAATTAAATTAAGCACTGGGCCGAGCGGACCAGACCTGAGTGTTCTATCCGCTCGGTGCAGTGGGCCTGTGAAGAGGAGGCCAGTGGCAAAGAGGGGTGCAATTAAGTGAGACCAAAGAGTGAGTGTCAGGGTTGTCTTGAAGTGTGTTGCTGTTTGGCGAGAGAAGTTTCCAGACAGACCCTGTGGGTTTCTAGGCGAGGGACCCTGCACAACCATGGAGTGTGGCTTCCTCTTCATGAAGTCCTCCGGGCCCCCCTCTCTGCAAGTCATCACCCCTGCAGCTGTATGCCAAGGCAATATATATGTCTAATAGCTGACGCTTACGCATAATCTAATGGCCAAAAATAAAAAAAAGGATATCCTGTGAGTGACCCGTGAACCGCCGCATAAAAGTTGTCATTGCAAGCTCCTAAAAACGTAGACACCACAATACACAATTCTTAGATAAAAAAATTAATACATTAGTACAAATCGCAACTTTTTCATGGGAAAGAATCACCTGCGTTTATCTAACTCGCATCCCAAAACTCTAGTTAAGCCACACAAAGATGCCGTCCAGTCTCCCCTGCAGAGTGACGCAGATGCTTGTTGACTGCAACCACGAGCGCTTTGAACTGAGGCGGGAAAAGCAGCGGTGCCGTTATAATATCTGAAGTGTGCGCCTTTTATGTTCTTGTTCGCGCACCGTTAATTAATATTATGCGGGTATGGCTAACGGAGGCAGACTTTCAATGACGTCTCTGCTCTGATCTCTTCGACATGTTTTGGAAACATTTTTGAGAAGCAGTTTATTACCTATTTTTATGAATAAAAAGCATCCCTACAGCGCACACATAGTCACAGGTGATTTACCAGTCATTGGGTCTAAAGGGAGGGAGTGAATGCCGTAGTTTACGAATGTGATTCTCATGGAACATTAGCAAAAGCAATGGCAATAGCAGCCAAGTTCACTAATCAAAGATGATGGCCATGTTAATGACTAAGCAATTTAGTTAGCCTGTGTTACTGTGCATAGACTGCCAATCAAGGAACCCGTGACAGAGATAAATAAGCGAGAAATCGGCATCTGGAACCCGGGCCTCCACTGAACCCCTCACATTCATTTATTTTTACATTTATTTACAGCACACATAACCTGTAGGTATCTAGCGCTAGTTTCATTGTGGAAGGGCAGGTTATTTATAACACGCTTGTTTTTTTTTGTATTTTTTCAAGCGTGGGTCCGGAATCTGAACTTGTGTTTGCTCCAAGACCCGCGCGTTGCCACAGAGCTAGCCACTCGTCCCACATCACGCAAACATCTCATTTGCACTCAGGCACAATTATTAATATCAATGACAACTACTGTAAGTCACCTGGGCTGTCATCAATGGTAGAACTGTAGTCCTCCCAAAGAGTTAACTCACATCGACCAAAGCCATGAAACCCACTGAAGCACACCTGACACTGAGCCCATGGCCAGCGGACCGCACATTACCCGTCCCTGTGCCGGCTCCCGATTGGGGTTCTGTCTAATCTACAAGACCAACCCCCATAGCATTGGGAGTTCTCCGAAAATTGTCATGAACCACCGATTCCGGCCCTTCTGGACTTCGTGGTCCCTGATGCACCGCAACATCAGGTCGGTGATTCTTCCAACATGGCCGACGGCCCAGAAACGCTGTGCTCTAGTGTTTACACGCAACTCTCTGCTTTCTAGAAAACAGGCACGCCCTGCGGCTCTGCGCGTCTCAGCGCAACTTATTAGAGTTGTTAGGCGGGTGTATCAAGTCCCATGACCCGTGCTATTTCCAGTTCCTTACCCCTTTTTCTCCTTCCTGGAACCCCCTCCTGATTCCTGCCTTGCTTCTGCTAGCTTTATCACCTTTTATCCCGGATCCTGTCTCGTGCTCGGTGTCGAAGTCTTCCCGGCACTCTCTGAGCATAGGACGCCTGCCCCCTCTCCTTCCTAGATTCCGTTGCTGAACATTCCTGGATACTGAACGCTATCCTGCTTAAGGCAGTCGGCTTACCTCACGCTGGAATCCAAAGACTCGCGCCCCTACCTGTAAAAGTCTCAATCAGTGAGGAAGAAGTAAGGTGCTCCCAAAAGGACCAAAAACAAGGAAAAACAGGTGAGATAGAAAGAAGGGTGTGACAGATTGAGACGCCAAAAAACTGCTCTCGAAGTAGACATGGAAGCCGCAGTCCAAGACCTCATAAGAGGGATGCAAGAATTAACCACAGAGGTCCAAAAACTCAAGGCCAAAAATGCAGCATTAAAACAGCTTGTCTTGTCCCGGGATTCAGCGTTCAAAGAAAGCTCCCTGGTAGGGGGTATAGTGGACAAATATGATGGCTCTTCCACGTCCCTGCATTCCTTCCTTGACTCCTTCCTGGTGCATTTCACGTTCAAACCCTACTATTTTTCCACACATCGGGCTAAGGTAGGGCTTATAATATCTCACCTCATGGGCAATGCCTTAACTTGGGCGACTCCCCTAGTCAATTCGGGAGACCCACTCTTGGATGATTCCGATGGATTTATAGAAGCCTTTAAGGCCATGTTTGATCGACCAGAACTTGTCTACAGTGCACAAGAAAGACTTTTCGAATTCCAGCAAGGAAGTCAGGATATGCTTACTTACGTGACTCATTTCAAACAGCTAGCTAAAGAAGCCGATTGGTCTCAAGAAGCTATTTTTACCCTATTCTGAAGGGGATTGAATGACAAAGTCAAGGATGAGTTAGCCAGAGTAGCCCATCAAAGTTCCTTCCAGGCCTTAATGGAACTTTCCTTACAGATTTACTTCAGAATCCAGGAGAGAAAGGTAGAGAAAAGAAAATCAAAGACAACATTCCCAAAGACAACCGTAGAATATCCGTGCCTCAAGGAAGCACCCACTCCACATTCCTCAGACCTGTACCTATGCAGTTGGGTGCCTTCCGTGGACCTATTTCTCCGCAAGAAAGGATCTGTAGGATCAATACTGGACTTTGTATGTATTGTGCCTCTGATAAACATCTTGTGAGAGAATGCCCAAAAGCACCACCCCGGCGTTTGAGAAACACCAGCTCCCGATTCTAAGTGGAGCGCAGCTTCGGGAGAGAGATGCCTGCTCTGCATCCATTCCTTCCTTGAATACTCCAGGACAAAACACCTTAGTGATTCTCCAGACAATCTTGTCACCTGCTGAGAAAGAATCATTCCCCATCCTGGCCCTAGTGGACTGCGGTGCCATGGGTGTTTTCATAGACCATGACTGGGCTGTGAGTCACAATATTCCTCGAGAACCCAAAGAAACAATACAACCTGTCGAAGGAATTGACGGAAGACCATTATCTTCCGGGCCCATTACTCACCAAACCAATGAACTACTACTTTTGATAAACAACCACCAGGAAAAGCTCTGTTTTGATATCATAAAAGCCGCTCACTACCCCATGGTTTTAGGCATGCCCTGGCTTCAGAAACATAACCCATACATCAACTGTGCAGCCAGATCCCTATTTCTAGGTTCTGAATTCTGCCTGTCCCATTGTTTGTCTCAAGACTCATTGCAAAACCCTCCTGTGAACTCCCTGAATCTCAAACAATCGCCCTTATGTGTATCCAACATTACCGAAGTACCTGAGATTTACAACCATATTCGGATGTATTTTCAACAGCCATTGTTCAAGCTCTTCCACCCCACAGACCTGAGGACTGCGCCATTGACACAGATGCTTCAGCAGTGATCCCATTCGTCAGAATGTTCATATTATCCAAACCCGAAAAAAGGGCCCGCCCTACGAGAATACCTGGATACCAACTTGGCAAATGCGACTACTCGTCCTTCGAAATCTCCAGGCGGTGCTTCTCTATTCTTCGTTCCAAAGAAAGACACCAAAGAACTTCGACCCTGTTTGGACTACCGTGGTCTCAACCAATTTACTCTCAAGGATCGTTATCCTCTACCACTCATTTCTGACATCCTGGAGGCAGTTCGGGGTGCTGTCATCTTCACTAAACTCGATCTTCGGGGTGCTTATCACCTCATTCGGATAAAGGAAGGCGACGAATGGAAGACAGCCTTCAAAACCCCTTTTGGCCATTTTGAATATCTAGTAATGCCCTTCGGTCTCACCAACGCCCCTGCAGTCTTTCAACGGTTTATGGATAGAGTCTTCTCAGATATGCTGTTCCTTTTCGTCATCGCGTACCTGGACGATATACTGATTAATTCCAACGACCCCCAGATCCATCAGGAACATGTAAATGCAGTTTTACAACATCTACAAGAACACAAACTCCTGGCCAAACCAGAAAAATGTCTCTTCATGTCCAGACCGTTCATGATCTTGGATTTGTGCTGAACTCCAAAGGAATCGGAATGGATCCTGCCAAGGTCGACTCCATACTCTCTTCGCCAGCACCTACTACTGTAAAACAGATTCAATCCTTCCTGGGACTTGCAAATTTCTACAGAAAATGTATCCCTACGTTTTCCTATATAGTGCATCCCATAGTAGCACTCCTAAAGAAGGACACACCGTTTAAATGGTCTACTGCTCAAGAGACGAAACAAAGATTTACTCAAGGACCTATCTTGGCCCAACCCGACAACAATCGGGCCCTTTCTGGTGGAAACAGATGCATCAGACTACGCCATTGGTGCGGTCCTAAAACAAGAATTCGAAGACAAAGTGGAACATCCTATTGCCTACCTATCCCGCACATTGACTCCCAGCGAGAGTCACTACTCTGTCCTGGAGAAGGAGTTATTGGCCATCCGACAAGCCTTTACCGACTGGCGCCATCTACTCTTGGGCGCTAAACATCCAGTGCAAGTACGGACAGATCATCAAAACTTGCAAGTCCTACAGTCCCTGGAATGCAGAAACATTCGTCAAGCCTGTTGGGCCTTCTTTTTTGCCCAGTACCAATTCCATATTCACCACTTTCCTGGAACTAATAACATTATGGCAGATGCCTTATCCAGGCGTCCTGACTACGAGCCTGTCGAAGCTTGTGCCTTCCCGAAGATTTTTCCAAACACTGTGTTTGTGGCACAGGCGAACTCCCTCCTGAAAAATGTCCGAGCCGAAACACCCTCTTCTGATCTCTGGGAGGATTACATCAGGACTAATCAATGGAACCTAGTTACGAAAGATGGTTATCTCTTCAAAGACAAACGATTGGCAATACCCACACAAAAACTTAGAGACAAGATCATGAGTCTATGTCATGATACCTTCCATTCGGGACATTGTGGCATCACTACTAATCTCCGCCTCATTCAGAGACAATTCTGGTGGCCGAAGATGATTGCTGATGTAAGAACTTACATCCAAACCTGCGCAGTGTGCAATCAAAACAAACATAAAAACAGAAGCCCTGCAGGGCTCCTACATCAACCCGCATTACCAACACGCCCTTGGGAAACTATCTTCACAGACTTCATCGTAGAATTGCCCCCATCCAGAGGATATACAACCATAATGGTTACCATCGATCTGTTTACCCATATGGCTCACTTCACACCTTTTTTCAAACTACCTTCCTCGCTTGAATTGGCTGGGATATTCCTAAAACATATATTCCGGCTACATGGATTACCTTCCAAGATCATCTCTGACCGAGGACCACAGTATATATCCCAGTTCTGGAAACAACTATGCCAAATACTGGGCATCCAGCGTGCATTATCTTCGGAATATCATCCTCAGACTAATAAAGCAACTGAACATGTAAATCAGACCCTGGAACAGTACCTCCGCTGTTTTGCAACCAAGGTCCAGGATGATTGGTCACTTTTGGTTCCTGTAGCTGAATTAGCTTACAACAATTCAGATAATTTGGCTATCAATACAAGCTCATTCTTTTGCAGTCAAGGATTTTACCCTTCAGTTCTGCCATCTGTCCTACCACATCCAACCCCGGTTCCCTCAGTTGATTCCTGGATTGAAACACTAGTAAACGTACATAGGGACACAAAGGAGCACCTGGAGAAAGCCAGGATAGAAGTCAAGAAATATGCAGATGCGAAGCGAAGACCTAGCCCTTCATATGAAATCGGGGATAAAGTTTGGTTATCCTCAAAACTTCTCCCTCGACATCTACGGGCTAATAAACTGGCTCCCAAATATTATGGGCCTTTCTCCATTAAGGAAATCATTAATCCAGTGGCCTTTCAACTTCAACTTCCAGAATCCTGGAAGAGGATTCATCCGGTTTTCCAAACTTTCTTATTGAAACTGTATGCACGGTCCACCGAAATTACTCCTAGACCTAGTCCTGTGCTCGTCATGACCAGATTGAATTCGAGGTCTCCACGATATGTGATACAGACGGGGTCAGCTCCAATATTTGGTGGAATGGAAAGGATACCCCCCAGCCAACGCACCTGGGAACCTGTCTCAAATATGAATGCCCCCCGGCTAGTACAAAGGTTCCATCGAATCCATCCAGGCAAACCCGGTGGTGCTGGGTTTAGGAGGAGGCATGCTGTCATGAACCACCGATTCCGGCCCTTCTGGACCTCGTGGTCCATGATGCACCACAACATCTGGTCAGTGATTCTTCCAACATAGCCGACGGCCAAGAAAGGCTGCGGTCTAGTGTTTACACGCAACGCTCTGCTTTCTAGAAAACGGGCACGCCCCTGCGGCTCTGCGCATCTCAACGCAACGCTTAGAGTTGATAGGCGTGTGTATCGAGTCCCTTGACCCGTGCTATTTCCAGTTCCTTACCTCTTTTTTCTCCTTCCTGGAACCCCCTCCTTATTCCTGCCTTGCTTCTGCTAGCTTTATCACCTTTTATCCCGGATCCCGTCTCGTGCTCGGTGCTGCGGTCTTCCCGGCACTCTCTGAGCATAGGACGCCTGCCCCCTCTCCTTCCTGGATTCCGTCGCTGAACATTCCTGGATACTGTACACTATCCTGCTTAAGGCAGTCGGCTTACCTCACGCTGCAATCCGAAGACTCGCACCCCTACCTGTACAAGTCTCGATCATGAGGAAGAAGGAAGGTGCTCCCAAAAGGATCACAAACAAGGAAAAACAGGTGAGAAAGAAAGAAGGGTGTGACAAAAATGGTCTGAGCATACTAGGTGGAAGATATTCTCTGGCTATGAAGAGGTTCTTAAATCCACAAAATTCCGGAAACTATGAAACAAAACAG
Source organism: Ambystoma mexicanum (assembly GCF_040938575.1). Lineage (NCBI taxonomy): Eukaryota > Metazoa > Chordata > Amphibia > Caudata > Ambystomatidae > Ambystoma > Ambystoma mexicanum. The sequence continues at coordinate 1,312,164,186 of NC_090921.1, read as the reverse complement.
CCTTCATTGGCTGCGCCTGTCCAAACTGAAACTCACTTCGTAGTTTAAGCTGCGTATCCATCAATAAACAGAATTTTCATTTGCTGACCGGTAGTACCATATATAATTCTTGTGTATGCCTATGTAGTCACTGAGGCCAGCAGCCCAGAGTCCACTAAAATGTGCCTAAATACGATAGGTGTCCATTTTAGCAAGCTGGCTCGTTCGGGCCTATTAGCTTTGCCCCAGAACAGTGCAGTGTTACAGAGCCAGCATTCATCCATGCGATTCTGTGACTGACTCGATCAATGCATAATGTACCTACCCGGGCACTGGGCACAGCAATCCTCGATTGTGCTTGCATATTGAACACTTCTCTTAAGGCGCTATTTGGAACCTTGTCTCACAGTTTATCACTCAGTACACCAAGCACAGGGCACACAGGACATGGTAAAGCATGTTCCCTTGGGTGCATCCAGGGGTGGAAGTGGAAAAAAGAAACTGGTGGCACTCTGGCTGCATCAAAACAGGAGGGAGTGGGATGGCGAGACAGACGGGGGCGTGGTTTGGGGGAAGAGGGTGTGGGAGGGACAGGGCGGGGCAGGGGCTTGACCTTTGCTTTGCAATGTTGAATGGCTCTTTTTGCATCGTGGCCAGATTAGGCATTGGCTGGAATAATAACCTAATGGCAGTAGATCAGTGCCTGACAAAAATATAAAACAATACATTCTTAGCTAGAAGTCATTGATACAACTGTGCATGCAAATTAAACAAGGTACTATTTAACACCCCTCTTTAGAACATGTTTATTATTGTTCTTTATGAATCATCATCTACTCGAAAACACAGAATTGCAAATATGGTTTAAACATATTTTGATTGGCAATAAAATCTGAAATGTCATTTTCCTACATGACTAGTGCAGGAAGTTAATCCATCTGTGGCAAGTGACAGTTTAATGTTCACTTTAAATTACTGTATCTTTTCTCTTAATGAATGCTTTTATTTGTAAGAAGCAGTAGTTGAGCAAAACCGAAATTCAGTACTTTGAGCAAGCCCACACCTGTACCTTAGACTCCATACACTTTGTAGTTGCCAGTAAGCATCTGGCTGCGATCACTTAAATTCAATCCACACATTGGCAAAGACAATAGATTTGGCTTTTGGCTAGTCATGGGATAGGCATTTGCCAGGCACTGTCATAATGGTACACCTAACCATAAGAAGCAACAGTTGAAATATGATCTGATTTCCTAGGCGTAGGAGTGTCTGTTATGTGCCTATCTAATACCTATAGAGAAGCCAAAACTGTTGCTTTAGTCAATATTTGTTTAGACAGGACCTCAGTGCAAGGACCATACATAAATCAAGTGGTTGACGGCAAACTTGTTAAAGACATTTTTATTAAACCCATAGAAATGTTGAAGCTGCAAATAAACCATTAGCCCTTAACTCTCAACAGACTTCTTAGGAATAACACGGACAGGCCACTGTTTGATGTTACTACTTAATAGAGCTAGCTCACAGACATTTCAGGGTGATGGTTTTTGTGGGGGTGGGAGGAGCAGCTAGAGAGTGTGAATGTCTATACGGAACAAAATGGTCATGGGCAGTCAATAACTAACTAAATAACTAAATCACACCTATGAATTGTGTGTCCCTCCTCACATGTCCTCTCCTTTTGTGATGTTTCTGTTTGAAGGGCACTTTGAAAGCCTCATATTCCCACTTTTGCATGGTATGTCAATGCAATCAAGTTTGCCATTGATTTGAGAAAGATAATTTTTTTTAATTGTTTTTATTTTACTTGATTCAATTTACAAAGAACTGTTTACAAGACATTTTTTTTCAAGTTCTTCTTCCATTAAGAATCCCCCTTGTACCAAAAGTATTGTTGTCTCTCAAGAGAATTGACAGAACCCAGTTAAAGAAGGAGTGAGTGGAGTAGAAGAGGCAAAAGATAATGAAACAAAAGTAACTTCAAAATTACTCTATCTCCCTCCCTAACTGAAAATACATGGCAGGACACAACCTGTGCATCGTAAAAACACAACATACAAAATGGGACATACACCATCTGGATGCACGTAAATGCACTAAATTTCCCGGAGCACCAAACAAACCCATAACAGACACACCAACACAACTCCCCGCACTCCTTAAGCACCACTCTGAAAGCCCTGCAGATAACCAAACAAACATGTAACGTAGTAACCTGAGTGCACATTAACTATTGCACAAGACAGCTCACAAAATATGTAAAACGTACACCACATAGAGCCGCATCTTCAAATCTGCACACATGAAAATTGAAACAAAGCAATCTTGCGCTGGTACCCCACTACTGCATTAGTCTCCAACCCCACTGCTTCCAGATCTAAAGCTCTTAGATCTAAAGCTCCTGAGAAAATGACATCAGGTGTGCCACAAAAGAAGTAATAAAATAGTAAAACAGGACATAGCAAAGAGGTTCACTCATGCTCTTGTGGAGAAGTGGTTTGTATGGCCCAAGCAACTTCTGTGACCGGCAGCAACAGGGGAGAAAATTAATGCTGGCTCTGCCGCAGTTAGTGTACCACTGACTGGCTGCTGAGACCATATATTTGCCTGTCAAAGCAGGTGATATGGGACTATGGAGGCCTAGTGCATCAATACTGAAATTCTAGACAATGGCTTTGGGGTCCACATATAGAGGAGGATGAGTGCACACTATTTTTTTCTTACTTAAACCTTACCCATTGCAAGGATGATTGTTTTCCAAATACTGTGAACACGTTTGCACTATTTGAAATAAGGACTCTGATGTTTGCATTTAAGTCTGAGTGTGATTAAATAATTGACCAGGATCTCACACTTTGGCTGAACAGTAAAGTATGGATTGAAACCCACGCTACACATTTGACCACATACCTTCCAAGCTTTACTTGGTACAATTATTTAAATTTTGGTTTTCAAGTCCTACAATAATGCTGTTTTATAGAGTTTACCTACAAAATGCACAAATTGCATAGTAAACCCACATGACATGTAAATCCTTATAGCAACATGTTAAGCCAAAATAATATCATTGTGGCTTTTATCTTCATATCCTAAATGGTAAACTATAAATCCCAGAATGCAAGATAATGCAAACCTGAAACATCTATTTAATACCACTGTACTTTCAGCGATTTAAGACATGCAATAAAAGAAGTTGTGTAATAAATTCAGCTAGATATGAGGATTCTTTGTCACAAACCTCCAGCTCGCTGTTATTCATGATGTTGAGAAAATGTGCATGTCAAGCTAGTAGACATCATGGATATACACACATCTTTGATAGGGTGCTTTGGGTTGCTCACTTGAACGCTGGGGTCTGCAACCTTTGGCTCTACAGATGTTTTGGACTACAACGCCTATCATCCCCAACCAGCATAGTCAATAGACAGAATTCATGGGAATTGTAGTCCAAAACATCTGGAGAGCCAAAGGCTGCAGACCCCTGAAGAGTAAACTGGTACTTTCCTTTGCGAGGTCTTTCAGTTGGAAATGTTCCATCATGAATATGAAAGGCTGTTTTGCTGATAAAATACATGTGTTTTTGAGGTCGTTAAGGTGCTCAAGCTGCAGAGCTAGGATGGACACAGTGCGTGTGTCTGTGCCTGGCCGTGACTTGGGAAATTGGCTAGGAAGCTTCTACTGAGCCCTTGAGAGAAAGGTACCCGCTTTAAAATACAACAGAACCAGTGGTACAGCGTAGCAATGATTTGCACTTCCATCTCTGGGTGCATCCACTTCTCTGACCCTGGGAGCCCACCTGGCACAGCTCTGCCCCCCTCAGTACATGAAACAGCTGCAGCCATACATGTGACCCCACACCATTTCTTTGAAAACAGACCCGAGTTGCTGCAAAGCATGGAAATCAGAGATTCTCTAGTCATGTGTCCCCTGATCTGTGTTTTGCATCGTTAACTCCGTGACAGCCCATAGTCTAGGGTAGCCAACTTTACAAAACGGGTTCACTGGACACTTTAGACGCATAGTAGTCCAGTAAACCAGGAGTAAGACTTGATATGGAGCAGAGCAACGCTGTAGTCTAGTAAACAAGGAGTAAGACTTTTATTAGATATGGAGCAGAGCAACACTATAGTCTAGTAAACCAGGAGCATGACTTGCATTATTAAATATGTAATAGACAACTGTGTAGTCTAGTAAACCAGGAGTAAGACTTGTATTATTAAATATGTAGCAGACAACTGTGTAATCTAGTAAACCAGGAGTAAGACTTTTATTAGATATGGAGCAGAGCAACTCTATAGTCTAGTAAACCAGGAGTAAGACTTGTATTATTAAATATGCAGCAGAGCAACTCTGTAGTCTAATAAACCAGGAGTAAGACTTTTATTAGATATGGAGCAGAGCAACTCTATAGTCTAGTAAACCAGGAGTAAGACTTGTATTATTAAATATGTAGTAGAGTAACTCTGTACTCTAGTAAACCAGGAGTAAAACTGTTATTATTAACTATGGAGCAGAGCAACTCTATAGTCTAGTAAACCAGGTTTAAGACTTTTATTAATTAGTACCCAGCGAGGGGTGTGTGGCAGCCTCGCAGCCAATGGCGGGTCACAGAATGCGGGCATTACTACATGGTAATCCTGCTGCCCTGAGCCTCCTCACGGACGGTGGCCGCCATCTCCCCTCGCCGGGAAATCAGGTTAGTCTTCTCCCCCACTTACCTTCTTTTTTTTTTCCATTTCCAGAGTGGACGTGCTGGGAACACTACAGTCCCCAGCGCGTCCGCCCCCGATGAGCAACATGCCGTCAGGGAAAGGAAGAAGGGACTATGTGTAGTCCCTTTTCCCTTCCCATGGCGGCCATTTTATTTGTTTACTTTTCTCCTATCTTTTAATGGCCACCATGAAAGGGAAAACAGACTCTGTGTTCAATTCCCAGGCAGACATTTAAAAAAAAAAAAGGGGTTTTATTTATTCTGAAATGCTAGCACCCGGTTTAACGGACCAGGGTACTAATGGCAATTAGCCGCTCGACTGCGGGCCATTACCGCCTATGGTAATGGGCCCTGGGGGCATTTCCTTAGACGATAATGGCCCGCAGTCTCTGGGCTTATTGCCAAAATATGGAGCAGAGCAACGCTGTAGTCTAGTAAACCAGGAGCAAGACTTTAATTAGATATGGAGCAGAGCAACTCTATAGTCTAGTAAACGAGGAGTAAGACTTTTATTATTAAATATGGAGCAGAGCAACTCTATAGTCTAGTAAACGAGGAGTACAACTTGTATTATTAAACATGGAGCAGAGCAACTCTATAGTCTAGTAAGCGAGGAGTAAGACTTTTATTATTAAGTATGGAGCAGAGCCACTCTTTAACCTAGTAAACCAGGTGTAAGACTTTTATTAAATATGGAGCACAGCAACTCTATAGTCTAGTAAAACAAGAGTAAGACTTGTATTATTAAATATGGAGCAGAGCAACTCTATACCCTACTAAACCAGGTGTAAGACTTTAATTAAATTATGGAACAGAGCAACTCTGTAGTCTAGTAAACCTGGAGTGTAGATTTTTAAATAGCAAAAGCTGCAAACTAAATAACTTCCAGGGATTCCCAATGTTGGCGTCTACCACCCAGTGAGATTACATGATTTGCCCAGGATCATACGAGCTCCTTAAGTGGTCTGGCCCCGATCTGGTCCTAATTTGCAATTTAAGGACTTAACCCCATCTTTACAGCTATAGTTATATAACTATTCATACATTTTCGTTTCAAGAAGTTTAAGAGTGCTATGTTTTACAGTGATGCCTTGAAAAGTGTGCAAATCATATAAAACGTTAATCAAAAGTCAAGCAAAAAGAGGACCTTTCATTTGCCCATCCTAAAGCAAAGGTTACACTAGTACCATGCAAAGTAATGTCAGCCTAAACATATCTCCTTTGCCTTTAACATTGCATTATAAAGACACAAAGACATGCATTGAAATGAGGTTATATGCTGCTAGTTATTGCTTCACACAGCATGCAGCGTATCCATGTGCATCATCTCTTTTCACACAATGTTCGCACCACTTAAGGGACAATAGTCCTTCTCAAGAGCCCACTCACTGCTGTGTCTGTGGCGATCAACCTCTAATATCTCCCATTGTAACAGCCTGCTGACACAAAGCCATATGTCAATTCACTGAGCACGGGGCTCCTCTGTGCTACTCTGCTCTTGAAATATCACATGAAAAGCTGTGAGCTCAGAGCGCTGGGAAAGCTTTGAACAGCTGATCATACGGTGGACACCAAAGTTGGGACTTTTCCCCATCTGGGGCAGATTGTGTGTGCGACCTGGGAGGCGTCTCATAAAAGCGAGACAGTCCTGCAAAACGCGGGACGGTTGGCCGCCCTACATGGAGCATTCTAGCCAATTTACCTGGCATCCAATATATGCATCTATAACTCCCTCTCTATGACTGCCATATTAGGGTAGACTTAGACAGGAGCGCACAAGATCGGTTGGAAAACATGCAGGGTTCATACGAATTCTACTGTGCCTGACATTCAGAGGTCAACCCTCACATAGGGCGATCAGATTTTGAAAATGAAAATCCGGGACAGGTTAGAAACATAAAAGTAGGACTAGCACCTTAAGCACATCAAACCCCCTCTCCCCAACTCTGTCACACACCCCTTTCATGGCACTCCATCCCCCTGGGATCATGCATTAAAATAAACATTTCCACCACGTCTCATATAATCATTAACTGCAGGGTTGTACAATTAAACGTCACTATAGCGCTTTGAGGAGCTTTTGCATTGATTGCTGTTACAGGCTTTGATACACTCTTTCTTTTAGCATTCAATCAGTCTCAGTGGGCAATCAATAGATGTGTGTGGTTATGGACACAAAGGTTGGCGGTTCGAGGCTACCCTGGGGTTTCTAACAATGGTGATGCTAGAAAACAGTATGTTATGTAAAAATGTCAGCATGAATCGTTGCATTACAACGGTGGCCACCCTCCTTTTCCCAAAACCGGGACATGTATTTTACATTTTAAAAACTCTTGGGACAGGGGACAGGGGTTCTAATTCCGGGACGGTCCAGGCAAAACCTGGATGCCTGGTCACCCTAACCCTCAAACCCTGGCCAATTACATTAGGTAAGATATCTGACATAGTATTCTGGGCTCTCTTGGTTGTCAATTTTCCTGTGTATTTAAATAAAGTGCTATTAGACTAAATTCTCTCTAAATCTCTTACAGACTCTCACCCACTCTTTCACTCTTTCTTTGTGTCCATTTATTTTAGTTTCTCACTCCTCCCTTTTCTTTCTCAGATTCTTCTCCTATCCCTCCTGCTCCATGTCCTTTTGTTCCAGAAGGTTGTAAGATCAAACGTCCTCAGCTGTGATGTAGCTTGGTGACCCCAATCAGTTTTCAGTCGTCAATATCTGAGTTGGAAGTGTATGCTAGCTGGAATCCCCTGTTAATTAATTGAAATAACACCAAAATGATAAGATGTCCCAAGATGCATACATGGGTTTTCTTAGTGTCAATTTGGAAATAGGGTCTGTATAAGCACTAGGTTGTTTTAGATGATTTATTCATCTATTGGGGCGATTATACACTCCAGAGCTTTGCAAGGCAAAGTTTGTTACCTCTGCACTTTTGAGATTTGACAGGAAATATGGGGGGCTGGTTAATGTTCCTATGATTTCTTTTTGTATTCACATTTGTATTGAATATTAATTCAGAATTCACAGAAAAAGACATTACATTGCACATTAAGGCCCCTCCAACCACCCCCCTAACCAACTTGGTGAACAGAACACTTATTTAAAAATCCAAAGACCTTCCCCAAATCTCTTCATGCAGGTTGTATTTCTTATTTCCTGTACAAAATCACCTTCTTCTAGCAAAGACATTCTAGGAAGGCCCTTCAAACATGCTGATGTGGTAGGCAATGTCTCACTCTTCCATTCCCGCAATATAATTTGCTTCGCTGACAAAGAAGCCCTGTAGATCCAACACCTTTGTGGGAATTTCGCTCCAGAATACCTTTAAACTGCTACATTCCCAAATCATATGCTCAATTGAACCTATTCCTATGAGTGAAGGCTATATGGGGGGGTGCACTCCTAGATTGACGTTTGTTGCAGAGATATGGCCCCCAAAGGGTCTGGCATTTTTGGGTGTGGTATAAGCCTGTATTCAGTCAACTGGATGCTGGCTGCATCAGCCCATGCCTCTTCCCCTCATTTGGCATGACTTAGGAAATCTGCTTCTGGCTGGGTAATACATCAGAGTGTTATCTGTCCTATTGCTATAGGACTGAAAGTAGAAGGGGCAATACAAAGATCGTTGATTTAATCGATATTGTGCTTGCTGATCCTGTACACCAATAGAGGTGAGTTGCGTGCCCCCTTTAGCTTTTTTTCACTTTCATTTTTTGTTACTGAGTTGTTTGGTTTTGAGAACCATTTATCTTGAGATTATTTACTTGGATCCTATTCCATTTTTATCTACGGTTCACTGCAGGAGGAGCTGTTGATTTATTTTAACTGGCTCCATCATTTAGGTGTGTGTATAGGTTCAATTCTAATCTTTTTCATTGGCTAGATTGACTCCTCACAGATATGTGGACTTCCTTCCAACTCTGGAACTATGTTTGACCATTTAGATATATGGCAATCCATAACTCAAGTTGTGTTCTGACACTTTGCCTTACAGATCTGATTTACATGAGATCTTCTCTTGGTGTGGCTGAGCCGCTATTTCCTGGATTTATTGACAGGCTTCTGGGATCAGCCCCCACCAGGGTAGAGACTATGGTAATAACCTCTTCTCCCCATATATCACATGACATGTCTTAACCTATATATATGGATACAGTCCTGTCTGTTCATTTTTTCAGATCGCCATCTTTTTAACATTTTTAACTTTGTCATTTTCGATCTTCTTTTTCTCCTTTTCTTATATTTCCATAGGGACAAATTCTTCTTTGTGTCCTACTATATATGTGAATGTTTTAATCTTAACTTGAGTACGTTCATTAAGCTATCGATGAATGACCCAGAAAAGATCCAGTTTATGGGAATGCTATGTCCTGATGAAGATGGATTCCATCTGCACTTTTTTGCAAGATGCATTTCTTCCATCGAAACTACAAACTGTTAATGATGCCATGCTCCCTCTATTGTTGATTATCTCTTGCATGACATCGCAGTTGTTGACGTACAGCATTCCTAATTTGTTTTTCTATGTGCATGTTTTTTTAGATGTGTTTTTACTCTGGTATTGAGTTTTTTCTAGCAATTGGTCCTCTTGTTTGCTGATCATTACAACTGATTCTGTTTTGATTTTTTGCATTGTCTAGAATGTGCTATTAATATACATTTGCTATTTGCACATTTCAACTATCTCTGGGTGACTGTGGGTTCCCCCGGTTGAGTGATCCCCTTCACTCATCTGGGGATACCTTCCAGTCATCCTTGTGTTTACATTCGGGATCTATCAAGATTGATTCATTTCCTGTTGATATTTTCTAGAGGTTTACAATTGTTACTAGCACTTTACCACAGTATGCACTTTATTTCGTAAATTGTACGATACAATTTAATGCATTGCACAAGTATTGCAGATTATTTAATCTCTTTTTAATATATAGACATAAATTAAAAATTTAATAAACATGTCATTTTATATTATGCGTTGACTGATGTATGGTGATCCGACTTATGACCAGTAGTACTGTCTCCATTTCTTCAATGGTAGGACGATGTTCTTGAAGTGAATATATATTCTGTTTCCGCTGACTTGACCCCTGTTTATAAAAATCCTTTACACCAATATGCCTGGTATATGGTTTACAAAGTTTAGAGGCGATAAGAGACTGGTGAAGTATATGATAGGGAACAAAGGTTTGGGGGATATTGAATAAGTCATAAAGCTTTGACGAAAGGAAATTTGACAGTGTGGAAGTCATGTGATACCTAAGGTTATTTAAACGGATTGCAAAGTAGTGATGGCTGTAGATTATATGTGAGAGCTAGGTTTCACAAGTAGACGATAAGAGAGGCTGTCTGGCGAAACATTGCAGGTGAGGCAATCATGATGCAATACAGAGATTGAAACATTGGGACATTTTCATACAAATTATGAATGTTTGCTGCACCAAAAATCAGCCTACTTCCTAAAATATAGTGAAATGAATAATATAGTGAACAAGAAGGAAATGAACTAAAAGCCCTTCCCCCAAACAATGTGATATTAGCATTGCAAGGGTTTTGTGGAGCAGAATATTTGAAATTAATAATACATGGATCTGACATGTGGTTTATTTGTAATCTGGTCCCTTTGATTTCTTTTCTGTGCAATTAATGCCAGGTTTAAGTGTGTTAATTTCCTTTAACCCGAGTACTGCTCTTCCTCGTCAAATTATTTACTTTTTGAAGGATGTCTGGTCTTTCCCCCATGCAAAATCATAGCATTGAAATGCTTTTCTTCCAGTCATTCCCCTTAAAGGGGACCTCCCCCCTTATGTGCTCCTTGTGCATACCTAAGCCTACCAAAATGAGCCTTTAAACTGGATAACAGGGGCAGGATATAGGGAGTTCAGCAATGCGACAAGGAAGTGTAGGAGTAATGGAGATTACATTACTCAATGGCGTCACATTAGCCCCTCATCCCTCTTCCTTGTCCCACGACTTACATATTGAAGGAATACCAAAGCACCCAGAGCATCAATTTGACACACCAATGAACCATGAAGTGCACTACAAGTGATGCAAGCCAAAGCATGTTATTCAGTGCAAAACAAAAGAAATTGAAGCATAGTCGCTTCGTGGTGGACCTGCATCTAGAACTCCCACGCTAAACGTACCAACCGTGCTCCGCACCAGGCGCTGTTTATAATAGGCCACAATGGCATTAGGCAAGGGCCAGGTTGTTGCTGTGCAGGTATCCTGAACAAGGACAACCTTTATCATCTCCACCCAAGAGGTTCAGGCGGTCCCGACTATTGCGGTCTGAGGAATGCAAGGGTGCAGCCGGATGCACAAAAGAAAGCTAGACATAGCCTGATGCATAGTGTGTTGCACTGAAGCCCCGCATCCAGGAGGAGGCCACAAAAAGGGTAGGAGGGAACCCAGGCACAGCGGGGGGTCGAGCAGGGCAGAGAGTGGTTTGGTGAAACCCCCCATTAATGTGTGGGGAGAGGGAGGAAGACAAAGAGCCACATTGCAGGGTGGCCTTCATCTGGCAGCCTTTGCAACATCACTCTACTGTTCATGGTCTTCAGACCTGGAACCCCTCCTGGTTGATATGCTCTAGATTAGAGGTCTAAATTCCACTGCACCAGCCTGTGGGCTTCCGTGATTGCAGCTCTCCGCCAGCTACCGACAGATGTTGTGGCTGGGTGAACACCCATGTGGTTCAGGGCTAATGACAGAAAGAGTGACTCCTCTGGCTTACACCAACCCATCCCCACTCTCAGGGGCTGTGCATTAACCAGATTATGCAAACCTTTCTTCTGTGCAGTTGCTAGGGAGGGAAAATACTCAGGCAACACAATTTCTTGGCTTTGTGAAACGCCATCAAAACCTTCAAGAAAAGGATGGGCCAGAATGAAGGACTATCCAGTCTGGCATTACTCTCAGGTTAGGAGTGTCATGTGCAGTGTCTTACGTTCCCTTAGAAGACTAGCTAAACTTACAGTGACCAAGAATGCAAGTTGTGGCACATACATTGTATGGATTACTCGGAGAGAGGTTCCATGGGAGCCCTTTGTAATGCTCTCAAATCAAGAGGTAGGTGTGGTGCGACACATGAGACCATGCAAGGTAAGTTCACCCGTCTTTATTGATTTACATTGGAGAGGAAGGGAAACGCCTAACATCCCATGGGGATAAATATAGCACATGAGGATCCACCAAAAGCGTGCTAAGGTCTGGATAAAACACATGCACGACTCCCCAATGATAGTTGAAGGTCTTTCCCCCTTTCCCATTCCAGAATCTCCCTATTCTGAATATGTTACTGTCTCTTCTGAAACACGCTACTGCATCACTGAAAATCCAAAGGACGGCAACAAAAGTCTCAAAACCTAACCTTCATATGTCCTCAGCCAAGCAGCCACCCCTAATCTACCACCTAAAAGTCCCAATGTATGGGCCAACTCAAAGGTACATCAATTCCCTATCTTTCACAAGTCTGTTCCTGGACTAGTTGAATTACTTTCTTACAGTCTGGGTTCCTGCTCCGCCTATCTGCTTTCACTTGATGTCTTTACTCTTGTGTATCTTCTGGTAATCTCTTCCATTGCTCATATTCTGAGTTCACCTGTCCCTCTCTGCTTTCAACCACTCTCTCTGTACTAAGCTAGAATCTATTTTCTTCTTTCTTTTGCTACTCACATCTCATACATGGGTTACAAGCATTCTGGTTTGTCCCCCTCTCTTCTTTCTTCCTTGTCGGCTGTATCCGCCACCGCCTGACTGCTTCATGTTCTTGTTTCTTTGTTACACAACTTCCCTTCTTGATTCCTTTCTCCCTTGCAAGTCTGTTATGTCTCTGAAAGGTCCCTAGTATCGGAGCTGCCTGGGATTGGTTCTCCTTTGGAATTACAAGCCACATCTTTGCATTTATTTATCCAGTTTCGAGATTTACCCTTGTTCTTTAGGTCCTTGTATGCAGATCTTGGGTAACTTTGCTTTCTGCTTGAAGCAAACAGGCCCATTGTGGGCATGACACTTTTTTGCATATCTGATTGAATACTCATCTAATGAGGGAGAGATCATGTAAGCATGGGAAGAGATGGGTAAGTGAGTCTGTTTCAGTGATCTGCCCCCACGGCGTGACGATCACCTCCAACAACAATAGATCATGTTCTCCCCAACTGCCCCTTGACCAAGCTAATTGATTCAGTAATGTTGACCATGTGTCCCGTCCTGTTCACATTTATTTATTTACTTATAATGTTCTGAAGCCCGCAGGCATCAGGGCGCACCAACGTAGACACAAGTGAGACAGACACAAAGCAGACGAGACACAAAGGGCTCCAGCAGGATTAACCAGCAGGAAGGGATGTATTCAAAGAGTAACATTTTGAGCTTATGACGAAAGCTGGGATGGTTTTCCTCTGGTCTCAGATTAGAAGGAAGGGAGTTTCATATTTTAGCTGACACAACTGGAAAGGATTTACCTTGACCTTTGGTCCTATTGAAACATAAAGGTCTTACCAACCCCATCTCGGAAGAGCGCAGAGATCTAATCCAGACATAGGGGAGAATCGTGGATTTTAGGTAAGCAGGGGAGGTGCCATAAAGACAGTTGTGTACAAATATTGCTGCTTTGAAGGATATACAAGCAGTGAACGGAAGCCATTGGAGTTCTTGCCTACTCTTAGAGACGTAGTCCCAGTTTGATTTTCTTCTGACAATTGTAACTGTGTCATTCTGGCAAATTTGAAGTTTAGACAGGCATTTCATTTTTGCTCCAATCAAAAGTGAGTTACAATAATCAAGCCTAGATAAGATTATGGCCCGAGCAATAGAACTGCAGTTTTTCTCAGATGGGAAGGGCGGGGTCTTCCTCAGCAGTTGTAGATAGTAAGAGCAGTTTTAGATACTTGGTTTACGTGAACTTCGGCAGAAAGAGATGAATCAAGGTACGTGCCAAGCATTTTTACCCTTTCTACAACTGAGATATCACAATCGCCAAGGTGAGATTTAGCTTCAGTTTGACCCCAAGATCAATAACTCTGTTTTGTTGCCATTAAGGCACATCCAATTGGAATTCATCCAAGACTCAATTGAAGCATAGATGTGCCCTAGATGGTTCGAGTCCAAAGAGTAGTCACCCGATAGTTCCATCACCAATTGGGTGTCATCGGCATAGTTAGTAAAGTAGACACCCATGCCTTCCAGGAGGATATATGAGAGCTTGATGTAAAGATTGAAAAGTATGGGCGACGTGCAGGCTCCCCATGGAACACCACAGGTGATCAGAGCTTGAGAGGACATTCCCTCTCCCCAGCACACTCTGGACATCCGATTTGTCAAGAAGGAATACACTCAATCAATAGAATCCTGACTACATAATGCCACATCTTTTAGTGTGTGGAGTAGGTGTTTGTGGTCCAGCAAATCGAAAGCTGCTTAGAGATCTAAAAAGACCAGAAGGCCCATATGTCACATAGGATATTGTCACCCTGGTGACTACCCTGAACTTGTCAAATTGGTTCCTTATCTGGTGGAAGAAGTGGCGCATACCACTCTGAATTGGCACAAACTCTCTCCAGTTCCACATTGTCCGAGCTCAACCACCAATGCAAAGAGTTTGAGAGAGCCTGACACAATGGTGCAGAGTACAATTCTTGGAGAACTGGAGGCCGGTATATGAGGATGTGGAACACCGTAGGCCAAAGGTGCAATTGTGCCCATGTGGCAACATACAGGCAGGATCCCTTGTTGCCCTGCGATCACACCCACCACTTCAATTTCAACTGTTATTATTATAGAAGCCAGGATTCGTTGCTAGTTTGTCTGTTCATCCGTATCTCGTGCCTGTCTGAAATGTGCTCCTGTATATTGGAGAACCTGGCATGTAATCCAGGAAAATGTTCCCCCAATTCAGGAAGGGACCAAGATCTAGCAAAGTGCCCACCATAAATCTGCCTACATTATCTAATTGAACTAATTGAACAAGCTAGCTTCCAGGTGGATCTGCGTGATTTTACTGAACCCAAAGGTTCGACTCCCAAAAGTTCACATGTTTGAAATGTATTTTGAAATGTATTTTTAACATTTTTCCACAAATATATATGTGGGGGAGATCCTCCACAGGCCCCCACCTTACCCCTATACATTTTTATACACTTTACCCCCCCACACACATATATATATATATATGTGGAAAATTGGGGGTTGGACTTTTGGGAGTCAAACCTTTGGTATTTGGTCTTTTTGTACAATACCCTTCCAAGTATGGTGGACACATACTATTTGGACAAGCTAGCTTCCAAGTGTGGTGGACCCCCCAAGTATATATCCGGGCCATAATTGGGGCCAGAGACTTAGTTAAGATCATTGAAGTCAACTTGAGACTGAATGACAGAGCCCTGGTTTGGAAATGTTTCCCTGAAGAGCAAAACAGAGAAACCACAGATGGTTGGATAGATTGGCACATGGAGATAAGCATCCCGTAGGTCCAGTGAGCACAGGGAGTCTGCCTTGTTGATTGGTGGTATCACTTTCTGCAATGTTACCATCTTGAATCTGATGGACCTGATGAACCGGTTTGACCTCTTTAGATCTAGCACAATCTTTCACTTTCAACAGACTTTTTCCACCAGGAGAAGAGAATAAAAGCGCTTCCCCCAACTCTTGAAGTGGAATGGCTGGATGGCCCCTTTTTCACCATGACATCTGAAATCCCTAGCATCAAAGCACCTCTCGTTGCTGGGTTCCATGGTTCTGGAGTGATCAAGCACCCTCATTTTGATATTTTACTAAGTTGGTCTAGCCAAGCTGGGGAATGCTCAGCCTGGGGGTATACAGAACTGGGATAAGCATATAGGGGGCCAGATGGAGCTCTCCATGCAGTCTCACTAAAAATGTCTCCAGAAGAAGGTGCTTAAAACCACTTGGTCATGATTGTCTTCTGAGGGTCTACCTCACACCTGAAGCTCTACAGAAGATGGGAAGGATGGGTGTCCAGGCTTGCTGGCAGTTTCAATGTAATCTAGCCGATTTACAGTATGTGTGGTGGGACTGAGACCACTTTTGGACAAAGGAAGTGAAGAGGTTGGCAAATTTCAGGAATTGGCACCTGTAACCTACTATTAAACTGTGCTTCATGGGCTTGTTTCTTGTTAAAAGGAACTGTGCTCTTCAGTTAAAAGATCTTTCTTTGACTTGGCAAAGCGTAGTATTGCCATGTTTTGGGTCTTCCACTCATTAACAATTGGAAAAGGATCTAAAAAATAGTTACTGGTGTAACGGGTTGTCTGCATTGTGGAAAGGCAGCAAGATGAGGACCACATGAGATACTCTGTGTGGCACGAGCTGTGAATTAAATTAGTTGGATGGGTGACCTCAGACCACCTTCTACTGGTGTAAGTGTGTGCACTAAATGTATCTAATGACCCACTGCAATAATGAATGGCGTAACCGCATCACCCAGTCACATGGGTGTTGGGTGTTGAATTGCAGGTGTGTTCTCGCCACCAGCTGTATGATTAGGATGAAGGGTGTGGCTGGGTATGCACTGTATGCACTCTAATGAATGACTTTTGCTTGTCAGGTATTGTACCTGATTAAGTATGTTGATTCCTTTGAGAAATTGGTTTATGCCCCAAGTGACATTGTTTTGAAATATTCAGTATTAATGCAAATAATTTGTTTTTAAAAAAGTGCATGATTCTGTTGGAATTAATTAATGAAATTTTGAAGCCATACTCATGCTCTACCATGTCAACAGCCAATGCGTCTGTGATTCTTCTTCTCTCTCACCAGATTGGATGAACAAATAACAAGCTTTGTGCTGCCAGTTTCTCTGCCATGGTCTGGAATGAAGAGTCTGATGCGTAGGAGATGGCCGGTGACTTTTTAGAAGCGAAGATGAAGTTGAAAGGCTGGCGTTTCCTAGTTTTTGCCTGTGCTGGTGGAAGGGGTTGCAGAAGGACAGCTGAGGTCTGGCGATGTTGGGTTTGTTTTCTGTTGAAAAGTAAGAGCCATCTGACGGGTTCTGAATGGCCTCCTTGAGACGCTGTGTATCTGCTCACCAAACAAATGGTTTCCAAAGAAAGTCATCTTCTGAAGTCTATTGGTCGGTGAAGCTTCTGCTTTCTAGTCATTCACTCATAAGCGGTGTCATCCAAACACTGCTGCTCCCGATGTCATACAAGTGACCATGAGGCTGTTGAACACCACGTCTGAAGTCCACTCCACATGCTTCTGAATCATTTGTAGAGTCATAGGACAGTCTTCCCTGGTTCGGTGCAGGATAGAGGTCATTCAAATCTTTCAGGAGTTGGCAGAGTCTGCCACATGTGCACTGGTGGAACCTAATGCTAAACTACAACCATTGAAACGCAGCAGTCAAGGTTTGCATATGTTTAATGAGTACCCAGCAGGGCGCAAACACAAAGAAAGCCACTTACCTATTGGTCCATTCGCAAGCCTTATCTTCTGGTAATCCTGCTCACGTCACACCACATCCCTCGTGCTGGCCATCGCCTTTCTTCTGTTTCTTCAGGCCACCATGGAAAGGGAGAAGGTACTACACATAGTCCCTTCCCCTTGTTCCATGACGGCCATTGTTTTTGTTTACCTTTTTTTACATGTGAGTCGATGGGCCCCATGGAAAGGAAGAAGGGACTACATTTAGCCCCTTCTCCCCTTCCATGGCGGCCATTTTCTTAGTTTACCATATTCGCCACGGAAGGAGAAAACGGACTATGCTTTCCTGTCTGGGTCAAGCATTTTTTTAAAAAAAAAAAATTTCGACTGCGAACTGCAAAGCGTCTCACAGCTGGAAAACAAACACCATTAGGCCCCGTCTAATGGGCCGCGGTCCTAATGGCGATAACCCCCTCAACTACAGCCCATTACTGCATACAGTAATGCCCCTGGGGCCTTCGTTAAGGCCCTCACGAATGGCCTGCAGTCTCGGTGCTCATTGCCTAATTACATTGGTTAATACAAAAGAGCTACGCGGCCCGTCACCCTATCGTTCCTTTAACATCCTCTTATCCCCGTCACTCCATACCTGAACTATTTCGGTCCAAACCTCCCCAACATTCTTTGTCCTCATCAACATGTTCCACAGCCTTCTCTAAAGCAGATTCCACCTTGTTATCTGCAGTAGCATTGGGGATCAGATCACCAACATAAACTGCTGTTCTGTCCATTGGATCCATCATGGTTTGGTCCACCTGGACTCAGGATGCCACTCGCGCCTCCTGGCCTTGCAGATCATACTGGCTCATCATGAACTTGTGAATGGAGGCTTTTTCCGGATCTGCCCGTCCTGTAGCAGCACACCTTTAATTTTGTTCATCCATATGAAGCCAAGATGGACTCTGCTTTCTATAATGATGGTAAAAACGAGATGTCAACAGGGCTTCTGGATTTGGACTTCGAGGTGGTCCATTAGATGGTGTATCAGATCAGGGACATTATTTTGCTATATATCTACCTCCTACCCCACACTGTGGTCTTCCTATGATAATGAGGAAATGGGCAACAAGAAATTTCAGAATCAAGTGGTGGGGGAAGAATTGTGATCCCTCCTTCCATTCACAGACAGAACTTTCCTTACTTTGTTCATTTGTGAAGGGGAAATGGGATCACTGCTTCTGCAGTGAGCTCGCTTTCTTTTCTTCACATATGTTCTACTCTCCAGTTGCGCGCTCTTTTCAGGCCGCTCTCTGCCCTCCATGATACACTTGGTCTCTGCAGGGCATGCCCTGTGTCAAGATCACCATTTCCAGACAGAATCACTGGTGAACCCACAGAGAGGCAAGCTGCTGCCTTACACATCACATACATAAGTCACAACCTAGGCCATTCTTGCCTGTCTGGCTAAATACCCATGCCACAGGAAGTCGGGCACTTGTAACTACCCAGCTCTTCTGCGCTCGTATACTGTCTCACTGGGGCTTTCCCGGGACGCACAGAACAATATGGCATCTCGTTCCAGTTTGTAGCAGTGGAGCAGCTCCCGGTTCTGGACTGTGTCAGGAAGCGTTCACTATCCATCAGATGCTCCTGTAGCACCCACTGTCATTTCCTGCCCGGTGGTCTTAAGGAGGATCTTGGCTGAAAGGGCCATGACACACAGTGGTCCAGGTTTCTCTTACCAGCATGTTTCAGGGGATATCACTCGACGGCTACAGGATGCTGGAGCCAGTACAGAGAACAGGGGTGGCCTTGTGCATGCCCTAAAGTGCTCAGCTTCAAACTGTAGCGGATCCCACTCACTGACCACCCTAAAGTGTTTTACAGCCATCACTTAAGGACTTCCCACAGCAGTGCACTTTTAACTCCTCCAGCTCAGGTGGCCAGACAACTCTTATTGCTTCTGAGCCAATGGTTGGAGTCCAGAGAAATAGAGATAACTGCGTGAAATGAAACTGATATATAGTTCTCAGAAATACTGAAAATGACAACAGTCGTCCTAAAAATTCACTAATATCAAGAAACAGATTTGTTTTGTCTTCCTTCTGTAGCAACATTATGCATGAACATAAGCAAGTAGCAATAGCACCCTGGAATCAATTATCCAGACTCTGCCCAGCTGGGGGATTACAACTGAGGGTAGGCGAGCCTTAAATTGCTCGGATCATGGTTTCAGTCATTCAAGAACTGGTTGGAATCAGTTCAAGTCCGATCCACAGATAAAGAACTGACTCGCTAGCAGAATGCAACAAGCTTTAAAATGTTCGATTCACATTGTTTAGGTGCCAATCTATCCATTCCAATATGAACCCTAGACAGTTATTGGTTTGAATCTGGGCGAATCAATATGAATCTAAACAAAGGATTAAAAGTAGAATGAATGAAAAAGGAAATGACGAAAATATAAAGTAAACCGTAATAAAACCAAAAGAAATTAAATGCAAGAATCTCCCAAAACTTTAGCTGGATTAAGCCATAAGGTACTCGTACCACCTCTGTCAAGTGACTCCAGTCGGGCCTCAAATCTTTGAATAATTTCGAGTTTCAGCTCCAAATGGCTTGAGTCCTTTCAGGAAATTCGAACTATCACTGTTTAAATAGGTTTAAATCTGAGTCAAGCCGATTGGCCAAACCCTAGATAAAACGGAACATACAATTACTGTGCCGATTTTTTGCTGCGACAGCCGAAACTGTTGATTTTCGGCCTCCACATTTCACTCCATATATATGTGGGGGGAAGGGTACAGTACATAATTAATGTGGGTGGGGCAGGGGGGCTGTGGGGCATCTGCCACGCTATAGTCGGTGAAAATCAACATTTTCGCAGTAAAATCGGCCCAGTAATCACATAGATCCTTTTGTCGCATGGCACTTTACTGTGCATCGTGAGGTTTCGAAAATGCTGTGCTTTCGAAAACGCCACACATGCCGTGTTTTTACATCCCTGTTCCAGGTGCTTTTGAAGACGAGTCGACTGGTGGTTCACCTTCTCTCGCTGTCCATCGGCAGTCCAGCGTCACACTAAACTGTGAGGCAGTGGTTGATAAAGGAAAAATCTGGAATCAACGGCGAATGGACTACCAAACAATATACGAGAATACAAAGAGTACAAAATAAAAGTTTCAATTGGATTTGTTTTTTAATTGGGAAAATCCACGTTTACAGGTACAACTTAGATTGAAAAAATTGCATTTCTTAAAAACAAAAAAACAAGAGGAAAGTGGTTAGCAAAGGTTTTGAAACGGGCTGAACTAGTGAGAGTTGTGGGGTTTTGTGGATGCAGGGGTCCCCCTCACCACTTTGTCTTGAAAGAAGTATACTTAGAAGTTATCAGAGTGACGTACATTTACTTCCTGGTTTCCAACTCTCGCGAGATTTGGATCGGGAATTTATGGATACCATAAACAACACAGAGATAGTACCTGGCTTCATAACCGTAAATATACGAGCTCAAAAGACTTCTTGTTTTACTTTTTGGGATTGTGTGCTTTATGTAATGCGGACAACGTCCTTCCGTTTTTCAAACGTTTCTGTGGCATGATTATAACATAGAACCGACTGAATGTCCCACTAGTAATTGGCCTTCAAAAAGAAGCAGGATAGTGCTTCTGGCAGAGGTACCCTCTAAGGGCCTGATTTAAGGGTCCCACGCATCCCTGTCTGGATTCGAGTTCCCACCTCTGAAGTAACGGATTGGCCCATACATGCCAACATTCAGAGCCACCTGGGAGGGAGATTTCCACTGGGAAATCGGGGGACGTACATTTCCCCATAGAGATGCATTGGGGCTACAGTTATTTTAAGCAGGAGACCGCGAAAAAAGCAATATTTGTTACCGAAAAATCGGGAGTCTCCCGCCTAAATCGGGAGGGTTGGCATGTATGGATTGGCCGTGGGCTTGCTTATGTGTTTCGTGCCTGGAAAGCCAGCAGGGGAAGCCGGCCCCCTCTAAGGGCCCCATTTAAGGTTCCTACGCATCAGGTCTGGGCCTGTGCTAACATCATACACGTTGAAGATCTACTGGGCCTTGTCAGTCAGCAGCAGGTAAGCCCTTGCTGGGCTATGTTCCATTTTTCTTGCTTTACTGCATTTCAACCTTACAACACCGTCATGGCCGCTGTGGCGGCTATAAGATTTGAGATGCCTACTCTGACTGAGTGACTGTCTCCGCAGTAGCATATTGGACATGGGATTGCTTATGGGTTTCCTGCCTAGGTAGCTAGCAAGCGAAGCCGAACCCCTCTAAGGGCCCCATTTAAGGCTCTTAAGCATCCCCGTCTGGGCCTGTACAGGCGTGTACGGCGTCAAAAACGTTTGTCGAGACCCATATGCACTCGAGCATTGACATAACTCGGTTACATGTCTTTATAACGAAATATTAAATAACGAATGCATATATAACGAAAAATATATAATGACGAAGCATAGCACATTTTTTTGTTCCTTTTTTTGGGGGGGTTCCCCCCAAGCCCCTTTTTCCCCACCCCTAAAAAACCCACCCCAACCATTTCCCCACAAGATATATCCCTTTACCCCACCCCCACATACATTTTTGTTACGTTTTTCATTATATCATTTTCGTTATATATTCATTCGTTATAAAATGTTAATTATAAAGACTGTATCCCCATAACTCTCATCATCGCACATGAAGACACTGCTGGGATACTTTCCAACGTGCCAATATCTGCATTGCAAGTTAAGGAGGCACAGTTCCTCCGTCTTGCTCATCTGTTGTCAGCTCTCTTTCTGGTCTCACTATATCGCCTGACACTCACTGATGAATGTTGACCCTTCTCAAATAATCCACAGCCACCAGTCTACTACCTCAATGAGCTTTCTGTTCACTTCACATCTACCCTGTGACTGCTGATGCCTTTCAGACTATTGCACGTTAAAGCTAGCAGGCCACTGCCACCTTTCCCTGCCTCCATGATACCTTGTTATGTATTACCGCCATTGCCCGCGGCAACTGTTGTAAACCCCTTGCCACTCACGGTAAGGCTTTCCCGGCCAGACGAGTCGCTCCTCAATCTCTGCGTTCCTTTTCCTTATCAATGATCTTGGACCCAGCATAATGGGGCTGTGACGATTTCCACCTACCTGAGAACCTTACTGGACACTAACTCTCCATGTGGCACCTGATTTTCCTTCCTGCTTCGACCCTCTAATTAATGTAGCATGAGGACTTGTACATACATCACAACTCGTCCACCCCCTCATCTTGAGGTGAGTCTGCCCAGTTTGTGTACATCCACCTCTTTTGACTCTTATGCTGTTTGCATATCTGATGTAGCCCCCGATACCATGTGGCAAGGGTTTGCCAGAACGTGCACTCATACTAATATTGTCACTCATGTTTGCTTACATTCACTGCCACTCCTGCCTGCTTGAATAACTGAGGTAGCCCTGGCACCATGGGGTCTTGCCAGACTTTGCATTTACCCGTATTTTGTCACTCTTGTATCTGTTTGCCTGTTGTAGCCCCTGTACCACGAGGTGAGGGTTTCCCAATTTTGTGATCCATC
Organism: Ambystoma mexicanum; assembly: GCF_040938575.1. Taxonomy (NCBI): domain Eukaryota; kingdom Metazoa; phylum Chordata; class Amphibia; order Caudata; family Ambystomatidae; genus Ambystoma; species Ambystoma mexicanum. The sequence goes on along the minus strand of NC_090921.1, from coordinate 1,312,141,520 downwards.
CTAATGTTGCATTTCACCTATTTGTACCTGCATGTTTGATGTAGCCCCCTGCACCATGAGGTGAGGCATTCTCCCTTGTATATCCATCCAAGTGTTGCATTTTACCTGCATATTTGATGTAGCCCCGTACCATAAGGCACGGGTCCGCCAAAGCCTGCTTCCTCGACTTGTCAATTGCACCTAATGTAACCAGTACCATGATAGATCAGGGTCCTGGGCGCTGCTATTAATGCTGAAATAAATAGCATTAGTGTGTTCCGCTCTGAGCAGCACCTCCCCCCCACCTCCCGGGTTTTTGTTATTTTCATCCGTGTCCCCCCAGCCCCCATTGTACTTTGTACTTGTCAATTGCACTTCATGTACTTTGTAGTCTGTACCTCTTGTTACTGCACTTGCATGATGGGAATGTTCACAGGGCCTAGTTAGACCGTTTTTTGTTACTCTTCATCTCTGTCCCCCTCCCTCCCATTTGTCTTGTTGCACCTTAAAACACCATTAGCTGTATATCCGCATTATAAATAAACAATAAATAAATAAATAAATTGACATAAATACATCCACGAGGGTCACTTGCGTGTATGTAGACGTGCCTTCAGTCATGTGACACTGAGTAGCCCCTTTTAGTGGCCCCTCTGTAGGTTATCCACCTGCGCTGCTGCCTCCATAGGGGTGCGCCCTTTCACTACAGCAACAACCACATAAGAAATCCATCCGCAGATGAGCTTCCCCTGAAACCCTCCCGGACAAGACATTGTGTACATGAGTAACTTTAGCACTGCTGAAAGGTGTCCGTGAGTGCAACGGCGCTGAGTAATGAGGCCAGCACACACCTCAAAAAGGAGAGGGAAGGGCTTCCGTACTTTTCTTTTTATTCGCTGCTGTGCACGCATTGCAGGGAGGGGGCATGGACCCCACTTCAACGTATCCATTTATCTCTGTGACATGGGTGAATTTTGGCAAAGAGTGAACTGATACCCACTGGGCAAAAGAGATAACAGAGATTAAAGCTTTATCTTTTAAAAAGTTTGGATACTAAATTAAGTTGTATCTTATTCCTGCTTTATTTCCCCACGTTTCGCATTTCACCACGTCACTCAGGGACGTCATTCATGGGTCGCCAGAGGTCACAACTGCGACCTCTGAGGTCTCCCTTGCAACCTCTGTGGTCTTCCTTGCGACCTCTAAAAAAAACTAAAAAAAATCATATATATTTATATATTGTTTTGTAATGCAAGCTCCTGGGCTGTGGCCAGCACCATGTGGCTCTTTACTTCTGGAATGGCTGGTTTTCTTGTTCAGGCCCCTTAAAAAAAAGAAGAAAAATAAGAACAGGAGTGCCACAAGTCTAACACTTTCAGCAATTAACCTAAATAAGAAAGAATAGGAATACCAAATAATGTGTCTTTCTGGAATTCTATACAATAATTGCTAGACTCAGTAAAGGTTAATTTCAGGCACACTTCAGGGGGTGAGTCACTGATTTAGTCTGCACTTAAACGCCTCAACTCAGCCTTTCATCCTTCTGAGGTCGATAAATGAGTACCAACACAGGTTGGGTGATATTGGGTGTATATTTTTTCTATATAAAGCGCTTAAGCGTAAGTGCTATGTAATAACACATCATTATCATTTGGTCATGGACGTCTGCTTGCATTCACAGTAATTTGGTAATATGGGCCTATACACACTGATCTTAATGATACATATGGCGATCCATTCTTGTATGAAATGTACTACACATTATAGTGATATTGTAACCATATTTTTCGTAGTGTACAATGCTATGTGATGCCACTTCCTGTTTTGTCAATGGGTGAAAGGTTGTGTTCCATCGTTCACGTGATATCACTTCGGGGTGGGGTCAAATGACATCACTTCCTGTGATGTTATCAGGGGTCAAGGGTCGTGTGGTACCACTTCCGCTACCACTAGCATTTTGGTGAAATGACGTCCCTGGCGTCACTGTGCTTTCTATATGACAGGGCTGCCCCACATACTACTTGCCCTGCCCACACAGCCTTCCTCCAACTTCCTACCCTCCTTGTTTACTCTATGCCTGACAACCCATTTACCGTTTTCACGGCAGTGAAATGTCATGCAGTACTCCTTGTTTACTCTATGCCTGACAACCCATTTACCGTTTTCACGGCAGTGAAATGTCATGCAGTAAAAAGCATTGAAATGGCTGCAGAAAAATGGGGGCATAGCACAGAGAAATTCATCTGCAGTAACCGACTTCTTTAAGAGCACGCTTTGGCTTTCTATAAACCGGGCCTAGATATATGACACCTCCCGGGCCGAAGGTGCAGCAAAGAAATGATACAGGCTGAGGCCCCCGGCCTCAACACATCCTGGCAAGGCACACTGAGGGCTACAGTATGTGGCCCCCTGCCTCAACAGATCATGGGCAAGCACACTGAGGGCTACCAAGTGCTTTAAGTGGGGCGGAGCCAGGTGGGCCCGGGCCCTGCCGGGGACCACGTGGTCCCACCACAGCAGGACAAATTATCCCGCAACGGTTGCAGCCGCGAAGGGAGATGCGCCCATCATTAAGTCAGGCAAGCTGACAAAAGTGCCAGCCAGCCATAGCGTCGCTCAAACAGTTTGAGCGACGCTGTGGCTGGCTGGAGCTTCTGTCAGTCACTGTAACCTCCTCTGGTGACCCCTCACGCAAGGAAGTTACTGTTCTTTTGTTTCCACACCCCCTCGCTGTGTCACTGAGGCGTCCTTAACCCTCTGAGAACCTGGGGACTCCGTGGCATATTTCTAGGTTTATAAAAGATGGCTTGAAAAGAACACAATTCAAGCCATCTTTTATAAAGCTTTTCTGATGGACAAAGACGCCTCGGACTTTGTCCGTTGGCAAAGCTTTATAAAATATGGATTGAATTGTGTATTTTTCAAGCCATCTTTTATAAACCTAGAAATATGTTTATAAAAGAAGGCTTGAAAAGTACACAAACCATAGTAAGGTATGCAGGCAAATATATAAATGCTTACATACATTGATATATTTGTTTGTGCACCTTACTATTGTTTGTGTACTTTTTAAACCATGCCCATCATGCAAGTCATGCGCCCAAATGAGGGCCACCCCTCATTTTCTTACCCCATTTACAGCCCTGTGGCTACCGTATTAGGCCCCCTGCCTCAGCACATCCTGGCCAGGCAAACTGAGGGCTACCGTATGAGTCCCCCTGCCCCAACACATCCTGGCTAGGCACACTGAGGGCTACCGTATGAGTCCCCCTGCCCCAACACATCCTGGCTAGGCACACTGAGGGCTACCGTATGAGTCCCCCTGCCCCAACACATCCTGGCTAGGCACACTGAGGGCTACCGTATGAGTCCCCCTGCCCCAACACATCCTGGCTAGGCACACTGAGGGCTACCGTATGAGTCCCCCTGCCCCAACACATCCTGGCTAGGCACACTGAGGGCTACCGTATGAGTCCCCCTGCCCCAACACATCCTGGCTAGGCACACTGAGGGCTACCGTATGAGGCACCCTGCCCAAACACATCCTGGCCAGGCACACTGCGGACAACCGTATGAGGTACCCTGCCCCATCACATCCTGGCCAGGCACACTGAGGGCTACCGTCTTAGGCCCCCTGCCTCAACACATCCTGGCCAGGCACACTGAGGGCTACCGTATGAGGCACCCTGCCCCAACACATCCTGGCCAGGCACACTGAGGGCTACCGTATGTGTCCCCCTGCCCCAACACATCCTGGCTAGGCACACTGAGGGCTACCGTATGAGGCACCCTGCCTAAACACATCCTGGCCAGGCACACTGAGGGCAACCGTATGAGGTACCCTGCCCCAAAACATCCTGGCCAGGCACACTGCGGACAACCGTATGAGGTACCCTGCCCCAACACATCCTGGCCAGGCACACTGAGGGCTACCGTATGAGTCCCCCTGCCCCAACACATCCTGGCTAGGCACACTGAGGGCTACCGTATGAGGCACCCTGCCCAAACACATCCTGGCCAGGCACACTGCGGACAACCGTATGAGGTACCCTGCCCCATCACATCCTGGCCAGGCACACTGAGGGCTACCGTCTTAGGCCCCCTGCCTCAACACATCCTGGCCAGGCACACTGAGGGCTACCGTATGAGGCATCCTGCCCCAACACATCCTGGCCAGGCACACTGAGGGCTACCGTATGAGTCCCCCTACCCCAACACATCCTGGCTAGGCACACTGAGGGCTACCGTATGAGGCACCCTGCCTAAACACATCCTGGCCAGGCACACTGAGGGCAACCGTATGAGGTACCCTGCCCCAAAACATCCTGGCCAGGCACACTGCGGACAACCGTATGAGGTACCCTGCCCCAACACATCCTGGCCAGGCACACTGAGGGCTACCGTATGAGTCCCCCTGCCCCAACACATCCTGGCCAGGCACACTGAGGGCAACCGTATGAGGTACCCTGCCCCAAAACATCCTGGCCAGGCACACTGCGGACAACCGTATGAGGTACCCTGCCCCAACACATCCTGGCCAGGCACACTGAGGGCTACCGTCTTAGGCCCCCTGCCTCAACACATCCTGGCCAGGCACACTGAGGGCTACCGTATGAGGCACCCTGCCCCAACACATCTTGGCCAGGCACACTGAGGGCTACCGTATGAGTCCCCCTGCCCCAACACATCCTGGCTAGGCACACTGAGGGCTACCGTATGAGGCACCCTGCCTAAACACATCCTGGCCAGGCACACTGAGGGCAACCGTATGAGGTACCCTGCCCCAAAACATCCTGGCCAGGCACACTGCGGACAACCGTATGAGGTACCCTGCCCCAACACATCCTGGCCAGGCACACTGAGGGCTACCGTATTAGGCCCCCTGCCTCAACTCATCCTGGCCAGGCACACTGAGGGCTACCGTAGGAGGCACCTGCCCCAACACATCCTGGCCAGGCACACTGAGGGCAACCGTATGAGGCACCCTGCCCCAACACATCCTGGCCAGGCACACTGAGGGCTACTGTATTAGGCCCCCTGCCTCAACACAACCTGGCCAGGCACTCTGAGGGCTACCATATGAGGCACCCTGCCCCAACACATCGTGGCCAGGCACAGTGAGGGCTACCGTATGATACACTGTGAGCCACTGTTCTGCACTCACACATACACAGCGAGTGATGGCAGGGATGGAACTGCTAGAGGAGTGGGTATAAATGGCTGAAATGGGAACACTTAAGATGCCCTGAGACCACAACAAATGATGCCACGGATATGTTATTCCAGCATCCTCGGGCTGTCCGTGGCCTGTTTCGAAAAACCTGTCGTATTCCATGGATTTTTAGGCACCCCAAAGACCCACACCCTTTTTGGTTTTGGTAATAAGGTTGCACTTTTGGTGCCACCCACAAGCCTAAAGGAATGCATTGGAGCACAGCTAGGGAAAGATGGCATAGCAGGAGGGACACAATGTGGATGTTGTTTGGATATTTGCCCACCCCTTGACTCCCCGTGGCCATGCTAATCCCTATGGCCATTCCCACCCACTCCCTGCCCCTCACCACCCAAAGCACACCCTCCTGGGATCTCTTCCAGCTGACTGTTTTAAGCCATAACATCAAACTTCGCACTGAAGCGTCTGCTAGTGTTTTTTCAAAGCAGTCTCCTGAGAGCTAATGTTTTCATTGGAGCTGTAAGTGAGCTACTGGTGCAATGAAAATGTCTTTCCCAGGTCTGGCGATAGCCACTTGCTTTTCCAATTATCTTGTTAAAATCTTTCTGCTGGCTTTTTTCCTAAATGCTTTGCCTGCCACATCATGTGTGTCCTATGCCATATGTGCCAGTCATGGCTACTATTTATTTCTATTCTATTTCATGTCACACTTTATAATGTGCTTTAGAGACATCCATGTCTTTCACCTGTTTTCAGTCCAACCTTTCAAGGTGGCTAATTGAATTACATTCTACTCTATAGAAATGCACCCGTGGTCCTTATGGCACCCTATGGTTCGTTCTTCTATCACCTGCGATCGAGATAAACTCGGGGCTCCGCCAACGCTATCTCAAGTCGTGCCAAGCATACAGTTTTAATGTTCACTTTTTGACATCCATAGTTCCGCCAGCACGCGTTCTGCATCTGCGGGCACCTCTTCAAGGCTCGTAAGAGCCATTTCTTTGTTATATTCCTACATGCCATCCTCCGCAGAAAGCCGTTTTCATCTCAAGTTTCCTAATGATTTCTACCTATTTTAAGTAACTGAAATTCACACGTTTCATCCGGAGGGCTCTGAACTCCGACGCTACAGCCCTAACGCTGGCCTACATCTAGCAGACGAGGCTCGGGGCGGCACTGAATAGCGCGCCAAGGTGTTTGACCTTATCCTTAACCAGCATCAAAGGGAGAGGGGATCTAACAGGAAGTTGGTAGATGGTAATGCAATCTCCCAAGAAAAGAAGATCCGAATGCTTGCCTGTAGCCGACGCCACTTGTACTTGATCTGCTCCTGCACCGCACGCGCCACTTGTACTTGATCTGCTCCTGCACCGCATGCACCACTTGTACTTGATCTGGTCCTGCACCCCACGCGCCACTTGTACTTGATCTGCTCCTGCACCGCACGCGCCACTTGTACTTGATCTGGTCCTGCACCCCACGCGCCACTTGTACTTGATCTGCTCCTGCACCGCACGCGCCACTTGTACTTGATTTGGTCCTGCACCCCACGCGCCACTTGTACTTGATCTGCTCCTGCACCGCATGCACCACTTGTACTTGATCTGCTCCTGAACCGCATTCACCACTTGTACTTGATCTGCTCCTGAACCGGAAAGCGCCACTTGTACTTGATCTGCTCCTGAACCGCACGCGCCACTTGTACTTGATATGCTCCTGCACCGCATGCACCACTTGTACTTGATCTGCTCCTGAACCGCATTCACCACTTGTACTTGATCTGCTCCTGAACCGGAAAGCGCCACTTGTACTTGATCTGCTCCTGAACCGCACGCGCCACTTGTACTTGATCTGCTCCTGCACCGCACGCGCCACTTGTACTTGATCTGCTCCTGCACCGCATGCACCACTTGTACTTGATCTGGTCCTGCACCCCACGCGCCACTTGTACTTGATCTGCTCCTGCACCGCACGCGCCACTTGTACTTGATCTGGTCCTGCACCCCACGCGCCACTTGTACTTGATCTGCTCCTGCACCGCACGCGCCACTTGTACTTGATTTGGTCCTGCACCCCACGCGCCACTTGTACTTGATCTGCTCCTGCACCGCATGCACCACTTGTACTTGATCTGCTCCTGAACCGCATTCACCACTTGTACTTGATCTGCTCCTGAACCGGAAAGCGCCACTTGTACTTGATCTGCTCCTGAACCGCACGCGCCACTTGTACTTGATATGCTCCCGCACCGCACGTGCCACTTGTACTTGATCTGCTCCTGCACTGCACGCACCACGTGTACTTGATCTGCTCTTGCACCGCACACACCACTTGTACTTGATCTGCTCCTACACCGCATGCACCACTTGTACTTGATCTGCTCCTGCACCCCATGCACCACATGTACTTCATCTGCTCCCGCACCGCACTTAGGCAACGGGAAAGCGTGCTGAGTTGGTCTAGCCTGACACCAACAATTTCAGAATAGCATGCATATGAAGGGCAACATGGGCATAGGTGGAGGAGGGGCACAAATAGATGTAGAACATGAATGGTGATAGAGGAGACCCTTCTGGGACTCCACAATCTAGTGCCCTTCCAGCAGGATGTACGATCCCCTCAGCACCAACTGTGGAGGCACTGTTTACAGCATGTCAGTTGTCTAGCCCCTTACCATTTGACTACCACAGTAGTTCCAAAAGCATATACCTCCATGTGAAACTGTCTCCCTCCACCGAGGCTTTGGTGACCTCTAGATTATCAGAAGTTTGGCTGCGGCCTGTGAGCAAGTCTTTTCTCCTTCATATTTATGAATGTATTTATGTATTTATTGTGCATCTGTTAGGCAACAAGATGGTGTTTCCAGGCACCACAAAGCAAAATAGAGAGGGAGCCAGGGGAGTAAATAACGTGGCAAAAACAGTAAAATATACAATCATGGTCCTAGTAGGCCTTGTGGCATTCGGACGTGCAAGTGCAGTGATGAGAAGTGCAGGAGAGAGGGATGGGTGGGGATGGGGGCAGGGCCAAAGGAATGGACACGTGCTGGTGGGGCTCAGAAGGGAAGTGCCAAAAGGAGGCAAGAGAGAACCTCGGCTAAGTGCTAGGGCGGACGAATCCCAGGGTGGAATGGCCAGCCTCCAGGCAGGGGGCCCACTGGGGGAAGTGCTGAGGGTTGAGTGCTAGTGTCAACTGGGTGGGGGGCTGTGAGATTCACGGGGACCGGGCTACCCGTTTCAGCAGCTGTGGGGTGATTAGGGAGGAAGGGGGAGAGGGAAGGAGGTAGAGAAAAACAGAATTTTGAGAGGTTTCTTGCACTTAAGGAGGTCCGGCTCAAGTCTGAGTGGGGGAGGGAGGCTGTTCCAAAGAGAGGCACCAGCCGAAGAGAGAAACATGCCCCCACTCTCTGTTTGCAGAACCATTTGACAAGTAGAGAGTTGGAGTTAGAATAGAAGAGGGCTCTAATAGGGAAGTATTTAGGGAGAGACATTTGGAGATAGCATGGTCACAGCCTTGTAGGTGATGTAGAGGGTCTTGAATTTGATCCTTGCAGCCAAAGAGAGCCAATGGAGATATTTTAGGGCTGGAGAAACACAGTCCCTGGGCTTGAGGCCAAGGATAAGTCTTGCAGCCCTATTCTGGATTAGCTGAAGGGGGCTAAGGGAGCAAAGGGTGCGATTGAAGAAGAGGCTGTTGCAGTAGACCAGCCTAGAGAAGACCAGAGCTATGGAGACATTGAGCTTCTGGTGGAAAGTGGAGAAAGGGAGAATGCCTTTAAAAAATCTGGAAATGAGCCTTCTTGGCAAGGTCCAGGATGTGAAGGGTGAAGGGGAGAGCAGAGTCAAAGTTGACCCCAAGGTTTTTGACCTCACAGGATGGTGAGGGAACAGGGCCCAAGGAGGGCAGCCAGAGGGTTGGGGAAAGCAGGGCACAGGTGTCCCAATGAGAAGTATCTCTGTCTTACTGCCATTAACAATCTCTGGCTTAAGTGGGAAGGGCGGTTGGTGAGGAAAGAGGTCAGCCAACCAGTGCATGGTGCGTGATGGCGAGGGTATCATGAGTCATTTTATGAGGATAGATTGGTTGCCCATGTCAAAGGCTGAGGAGGGATTGAGGAGAATTAGAACAGCAGGAGAGTTTTAGGCACGTTTTTCAAGCATGTCTTCACAGGTGTTCAGTAGAGCAGTTTCCGTGCCTATGGATGCCCAGAATACAGATTGATGGTCATGGAGGCAACCAACAAGTTCAGTGTTGAGGGTCTGTTGGTGGAGGACCAACTTCTTCAAGAATTTTCCCACGAAGGGGCTAGTGGAAATAGGGCAATAGTTGCCGAGCAGGAGGGATCAGTAGACATCTTTTTTAAGAGAGGGTGCACAAGGGAGTGATTGAAGCAGAGATGGAAAGAACCAGAGGCAAAAGAGTGGTTACAGAAGTCGGCAAGACCCAGGGTGAGGGAGGAGATGTTGTCCTTAATGGTTCTGGAAGAGCAGGGGAGCACCTGTTTGGAGGCGACCTTCATACAGTGGGCAACTTTAGTGACCTCATCCAGTGCTATGGACAGAAGGGAGGAGATCGCTTTGGTTGAATTAAGGGGAGCCAAGGGAGACAGGGGAGCAGGAGCGGGAGTGGAGATGGAGGAAAGTGAGGACAGGATTTCCTGAGTTTTAGATGTGAAATGGGAGACCAAAGTGGTGCAGAGAGCCTGGGAAGGAAGGAGAAAGGTGCAGACTGCAGTTGGAAGTTCAGCCGTGTTGTTAGTGGCACCAGAGATGCAAGCTTGGATGTGGGCCCTCTTCTTGGAGCGGATAGTGAAGCAATATTTACTTTGGAGCAAGCAGCAGGTCTGTGTGTCAGAGGATGAACCCTTGGTCTGCAACTTCTGTTCAACTTTGCACTTATGTTTCAGAGATGCTAGATTGGAATCATACCAGCTGCTGCGCTTGGAGGAAGGTTTCAGGTGGATCCTCATGACAGGGGCAGGGATGTCAAGGGTGTTGGAGATAGAGAGGTGCAGGTATGAGAGGACTGCGCCAGAGGGGGAGTCAGAAGCAGGGGTTGGAGGGGGATAAATGTGGACGCAAAAGCAGTGACTGTCACTCGCTTCATCTGTTGAATGATGGCAAAAGAGACTGGCAGTGCACAGGGGGTCTGACAGTGAGCCGAGGGGCCCCAAGCGGCAGGAGAGGGGTCAGTCCAGGAGAGGGGAGTGGTAACCAGGTTAGAAATGGGGATGTCTCCATAGATGAAGGCATTCAGAGTGCGTCTGGCTAAATGGGTCGGACCGGAAGGAAGGCTAGTGAGAGAGAAGGAGTCGCAGAGGTCGCAGAATTGAAAGGTGGCTGATTCAGGGGAGTTGAGGTGGATGGTGAAGTCGCAAAGGAGGAAGAGTTTGGAAGAAAAAATCAAGAGGGAAGAGGTGAGTTCAGCCCATTTAGAGAGTAAGAGAGAGCTAGGGCCGGGGGGCCTGTCGTTGGTAATGAGGGTGAGTGAGGGAGTAGGAGAGACCGCAAGCCTACAGATGCAGCATTCAAAAGAAAGGTAGGATTGCGTAGGTATGAAAGAGCCACTCTTTCAGAGAAGATCAGGGCCACTCTGTCACCAGACCGGTGGAGCATAGGTTTGGGGAGGATCTTGTAGCCCATGGGAAGTAGAGTGTTCGAAGCAGTGACAGAGCTGGCATTGAACCACATCTCATTGAGAGCGAGGACATTGAGATCAACGTCTTCAAGATGGAGACAGATGTCAGAGAAGTGTTTGACAGCGGAACAAGCATTCAGAGTAGCTAAGTCAAGCTGATTATCACCTTTGAAGGTTTTCCGAGCAGTGGTACAGGGGCGTGGTCTCCTGTCTCCTGTCGTGGAGGTGGAGAGGAGGAAGGAGGAGTAGCAGGAGAAGGGAAGACGTTAATGAGAGAGGGCAAGCACTGGTCAAGGAGGAGGAGAGTAGGTTGAGAGCCTTGGGCCATGATAGTGCCATTGTGATAGACATTGATGCACCTAGAGGATGAGAAGTATGCCAAGAGTACTTCTCATCTAGTGCCACCATTAATGAGTGAAGAGGGGAAAGGGGAGAGAGTGTAGACCAGGTGGGGAGTCCATTGGTCCGGGAAGTAGCATTGACGTAGGTGTCCGCAATAGGTAGGTCTGGATTAGAGGACAGGAGGGCTACTTTAAGCTTTTTTCTTCCAGAATTCATGTGAGAGGTAGGATAGGTGATAGAATAGCAGTTTTAATAGATAGGGAGATAGAGAGTGCCATGCGGGGGAGGTTCGGGGCAGGGAACTGTAAGTGCACTTTATTGTGTGTGTACTTTATTGTGCAGGAAAGTGTAAAAAGACTGCCAGAAAAACATGATCACAAATGGAATTTGTTATTGCTTATGAAAGGTGTGAGGTAATGCAAGAGAAAGAAGGTAGAAGCTAAGACCGTCTTAGAAAAGTGAGAGAGTGACCGGGGAGAGACTGAGGAGTGAGCAGACAAGTGGAGGATTGCCATATTTAGTGGTATTTTGTGAAAACCAACACAGAGGGATGGGATAACAAGGAAGGTCTGAGAAGAGATAGAATGGAAACGACTAGGAGACATAGAATAAAACCAGCACATAGAATGGTGTCCAATCTATGGCCGCTCCCATCCCCTGCACACCTTAAGGCCTTAAGGCTAGAAATACGTCTCACAATAAAGTTTTAAAGGGTGCACTTATGCATATCATTGTAATATTCTTTAGATACAAATATTTTGTCTTTGATGAAGTTTCTTTATTATCCGGAGGTCAAACAAGTTGCTCTAAACAATTTGTTCTACGCATTTCGGGGACACTCTGCCCTTCTTCTGGAGCACAACTTAAGTATAATTAAATGGGACTGTAACACCCAACATTACAAAAATCTACATTAGATTCAATAGGTTATTAACTTCCCAAAATTGAAACCAGAAAAGGCTGTAAATGGAGTAAGCGGTGAAAATGCCAAATGGAATTGGATATCAAGCATGCATTGTTACTCAAAGAATGTTGGGCCAACTCTTTCCAAAGATGAGGGTATATTTAAGCGACAAAGATGGACTAAGAGGAAATGTATATGGGGAAATGAAAGCAGAAAATGGAGTAGATTTTAGCTGTTACATAAAGACTGTAATGGTGCAGTGGCATGAGTAGGTCGACCAATTACAGGGGAGGAACATTACTGAGGCAGGAGAAGACGAAAGTGAGAATCAAAGGTTTGGCGGCATGGAAAGAAAGAAAGGACTATTTTAGGATACAGCGCAGGTGAAAGTAGCAGGTGTTGAAATTGAACATAGTGGGCCCATGAAAAAAGAAAGAGAGTGAAGAATGAAAACACACTGTGGGATTTAAGAGAGTAGAGGAAAAGGGAAGGGAACAAAAGGGGTAGCGGTATCACTCAAAATGGCTTCTATGGAACACAACAAATACAAATAAACAGGGGTGGGAAGGAAGGGAGGAGGGAGTGGGGACAGGGACTTCATTTCACCAAAATGCCAGGCGTAGCAAAAGTGACATCACACAACCCTTGACCCCCTGATGACACAACAGGAAGTGATGTCATTTGACCCAACCCCAAAGTGTCATCACGGGAAGCAAAGGAAACCTTTTCTCCCCTTGACAAAACAGGAAGGGGCATCACATAGCATTGCTCCTAAGTTTACAACGAAAAATATGGTTACAATATCACCATAATGTGATATACATTTCATACAAGAATGGATCACCATATATGTTGTTTATATAGGCCCATACTATCAAATTACTGTGAATACAAGCAGACATCCAAGGCCAAATGATAATGATGCACTAATTAATGATAATTAAGCACTTTATATAGAACACATATGCATACAATATCACCCGCCCTGTGTTGGTACTCATTTATCTACCTCAGAAGGATGAAAGGCTGAGTTGAGGTGTTTAAGAACAGACTAAATTAGGCACTCACCCCCTGAAGTGTGCCTGAAATAAATATTTTAATGAGTCTAGCAATTATTGTACAGAATTCCAGAAAGACAAATTGTCATTCCTATTATTTCTTATTTAGGGTCACTGCTCAAAGTGTTACACTGCTGCAACCTCCTGAACAAGAAAGCCAGCCACTCCAGAAACAAAGAGCCGCATGGCACTGGTCACAGCCCAGGAGCTTCCATTAAAAAAAAAATAATTAAAAAAAAAGATTTATTTTTTAAGGGGTAGCAGGGGAGACCACAGGGGTCGCAGTGGTGGACCTGAGGCAGTCCTTTTAATTGAAATTCCTAAGAAAATAAGACAAGTTGTAATGGCTGAACACTTGATGAAACAGTTATTCGTGCTTTGAAACCGATTTCTGCAAGTTATCTATCCTAGCTGGGTAATTGTAATTGGTTATTTATAACGCGCTAAATACCCAGAGTTTTCTAAGCGCAGATGCAGGGATTGAATCTGTGGTGCTCCGCGCGTCGTCTTGCTTCCAAGGCGAGCACGTTGCTCCTGAGCTATCCTCCCGAGCTCGTGTGATACTCAGGAGGTAAACATTTTGATTATGCGTGCTTTGACAATAAAACGCTTTGTCATAAAGTATCCGGACATAACAATATATCACCTATACCTGAACTTCCAGCACTACACATAGCTTAGATATACTCAAGCTTCCAGCATTACCCATGTATTACCTATATCAGAGCTTCTTGCATTATACATATATTATCTATTCCTGATTTCCAGCATTACCCATATATTAGTGATTAATGATCTTCCAGCATTACCCATCTATTGGCAATATAAAAAATAAAAATAAAAAATAAAAGAATATTCGAGCTTTCAGCATTACCCATATATTAGCTGCACCTGAAATTCCAGCATTACCAGAGCTTCCTGCATTATCCATGTATTAGCGATACCTGATCTTCCAGAATTGCCTATATTAGTGATACTTCATCTGCCAACATTACCATATCTTAGCGATACCCGAGCTCCCAGCATTGCACATTTATTAGCTATATCTGAGCTTTGTGTATTACCCATATATCAGCTATACCTCATCTTTCATGATTACCCATATATTAGCTATACTTAAGCTTCCAGCATTACCCACGTTAGTGATACCTGAGCTTCCAGCATTACCATAATGACGATGCCTGATCTTCCAGCATTACCCACGTTTTAGCGATACCCGAGCTTCCAGGATTATAGATATATTAGCTAGACCTCAGTTTCCAGCACTACCCATAGATTAGCAATACCAGATCTTTCAGCATTGTTTATTAGCTCAGTCTAGAGGGATTGGCTGGAAAGGCAGGGACCCACTTTTGATGAGGCTTGGGATCCGCACGCTATGGGGTGGGTTTAGGGGCCAGAGTTTGTGCCCCACATGCTCCCCGAGGATTTTGAAACAGCGCATTTTATTACTTTTAGGCCATAGTTCACAGTTGTACTTTCGCAGCATCTGATTGCAATATAAAACAATAAAAAACCCAAAATTGCACTCAAGGTTTCTGAAGCAACTGCAACTGTAACAGCCCTAATGTAAACACACAATGACCCACCGCGCTCTGTCATGGCTTCCCTTGGTGTGCGAGTCCGCTTTCATTTTTACAGTTGCTGTGGTTCTTTTTTTTATAACTTGTCAGAAGCCTGACCAATTTGTGATACTTTTAGTTTTCATAGCTGATTTTCATAGCTGACACCCAGTAAGTACCAAGGTGCAAAGGGAAGGTTTGCGCATGTTATATGCATTGGCACATGTTGTGTTCCGAGCAGTGCGTGGGGTGGCTGAAGTATGTAGTGGAGCAGTTCTGGTTCCTCGGAAATCATAACTGAAACTGACACATGTTGAGGGTTTGCATTATGCACTGTAAATGTGACGTCCCTTTAACGATGTGTTATTTATATTGCGCTTACGCCTAAGCACTTTATGGAGAACATATATACCTCAAAATATCCGCCAAACCGAACTTACTACTCATTTTTCGACCGCAAAAAAGATGAAAGGTTGAGCGGGCCTTCCCAGGATTTGAACCTGCAACCTGCACATCACACAAATTGCAACAACGAACGCTCACCCCGCTGAGCTATCTTATCTTAAGAAGGTCGCTGCACTGAATTTTAAAGGCTTTTCAAAGAGAAACCTAGCCGCATATCTATTTAAGTTTTTCCGGGAAGTTGTCTGTTTTTTATTTATATATGGTATCATACTGACCTTGCCCAATTGGCACGTCCAATGATACTACCCAGTGATACTACCCAATCCTGGATCCCTTCAATGCAAGTTTGATTGCATCAGCCTGGTTCTTAGCTTCTCCAAAGTGAATCTTGGAAGAGTGTCTGCACAGAATAGCCTAGTAATGTATGGCATCAATCAGGGATGCCATTGAACAGCCATGGGAGGAAGTCAGAGCTCGCAGGCACCCTGTAAGGATCTGAACATGGCATGGCTTGCCCCATAGGAAGGATTGGAACCACTTCACAGCTTCTCCACCAAACCCCATTGTGAACTGCAAACGTTGAAGCATAGGCCGCGGAAAGATCAAACAGCAAGAGCCTAGCAGGTTGCTTTGATTCCAAGGTGAGGAGCAAGTACTGTTTCACATACTAGCCACTGTTGTGAATGTTCTTCTTTAACCGGCAGCCATGGAACAAGTTGCTCTCCTGATTCCAACGTTGTACTTGGAGAAGGAACCCTCTTTCTATGGCGTTGACTTTCCAACGGTACGTTAGCAACAGCTGAAAAGGATTGTAAGACCCGCACTGGTCTTCTTTAAGAGAGGAGTCACTTGCTTGAATGTGTGTGGGATCCCTCGAGCGGCGAGGGTGACCTTGCAGAAGGCAGTGAAGAGCAGAAATACAGAATCAATGTATCCTTTCATGAAACTAGACGAACATGTGAGTCTCCGTCCCGAAGAAGCCGCCATCTTGCTTGACTCGTTGCTTGATGGCCTGGAAACCATTTCTTGGGATGGATGGGACAGAGGGAGGGCCTGCCACCAGAGCGAGATGGACTGTCTTATTCTGGTGATTGCAGTAATGAGGATCTGCCAATTCGCCTGTCAAATTGCGAGTAGCTTTGGGAATAGAATTCAGCGAGGTAGGGTTGGCCTGGCTCATAAAGACGAGCAGGATCAGCAACAGGCAGACACAATGAAACCGGGCGTGTGATGGAGACAGTTACAGAGTGGGCCCCAAATAGGTACATAAAGCCTATGTAAAAAGGTTTAACAACAACAGGATGGCTCCTCCTTGTGCTCAATAGTTGTTAGTTTTGCAGATCTCAATCTGGGTTCCCTTGCTGGAGAAGAAGGTTAGTTCATGGGCACTCAAAGTCCTGGCGTTTTCAAGTGCCCCTGACTCCTCTCTCTTGTCTTCTGGTGCTGTAGATCCCTTTAGTCGACAAATCCTCCTCGTTGCAGCAGAAGGGCCCATGCGGGTCTCTGCAGGCCCATGTGCACTTGCACTTTAGGCCTTGCAAAGGTCAGAAGCTGGGTCTCGATAAGCGTTAGCAACATCCCAGAGCTGGCAATCCTGCCTTCTATACTTCATCTCGTCTGCCAACACCCTGTCCCAGGGTACTGGCTACGTTCCCCAGAAATCTGCATTCAAGAATAAGAAACAGGCTTGCTCCTAAGGGGAATCCCCCCGGCCCACGACTCCTTTCCTTGCTATTGTCTTGTCTTCTGCACCTCCTTGCTCCCACACTACTGGCTAGAACCTTTGGCCCATCAAGGCCTTCCCATGTCATGATTTAATCTTGCCTTCTCTGGCTACTCCCTCTCTTGTATCTCGGTCACTCCCTATGATCCTCTGTCTCTATTCCATGTCTTTTCCTCCTGCCTCCAGAACGCCACTTCCACATTCTCTTTTGATGCTTCTTCCAACCCTCTTCCTTATTTTCTCCCTTTCTATTAGCAGGGCTTTCTCCCCTCTTCCCCCTAGGTTTCCATCCCGCCTTCTCTGTGATTTTTCTTCTACCATCCTGTGGCATGTAATCTAAACCATCCTCATTCCTCCGGCTTTCCGTCAAATATTTCCACACTCTATTCACCTTCTCTCTTTGTTTCCTTTCAATGCCTAGGATGTTATTCCCAACCTCCCCAGTAGTGCTTTCTCCTCTGCCGTCATTTCCCCTTCTTCCTCCCGCCACATCTTTACTGCTCCTGATGGGAATAGCAGTTTATGCTGCAGTGCAATTGGTCGAATCCGATTTGGTCGTTGTTTTTTAAAGGAAATTGACTGCAAATATGTGGGGGGGGGGGGGGAATCGTGGGTATAAATATAGAGCCTGGTCGGGGATGGTCTGCGGGGTCACCCACATATTTTTCCAGCCAATTCCAGCTAGAGAAAAAAAAACTCTGCCAAATCGGATTTGACACATTAGATTTGATAGAATCACCCAGAACCCTCCTGATACTTCTTGCAAACTCTTTTCTGATGATTTCCTCTCCTCATCCCTGACAAGTCCTTCCATCGAATCTATGTGATCACTGCGCTGCCTGTAACTGCACCGACGAAAATGTTGACGCTAATTACGGCGCAGCGCAGTGATTCCCCAACCCCGCATACCCCTACCCGTCCGCTGCACCCCACTTACCTTTACAGTGGCACACTTCTGTGTGCGCCGCCGACTCCGCGCTATCCCTGCATAATCGGTTCCCTCCCACTTGCGTGGGTCAGAGCTGACGCTGTAGGGTACATCTTTAAAAAAACATTTATTTTTACTTTTTTGTCCCCCGCCACCCCCCACTGCTGTTACTGCCCCCAAAGAGAGCGGGGGACGAAACCTGCAACCTCCGCTCCTGCTCTACTTGGGCGCAGTAATGGGAGTCAGTATTTTTTGTGCCCCCAAAGTCGCAGTAACGGTAGGGTCGCACAAACGAGAGTGACATTTTTCTATATTTCCCGTCCATCCTCTCTCATATTCTCTCTGCCTCCTTCCAACTGTATTTTTTGTTCTGTCCATCTCCTTCATTACAACTCCCACCAACCTTCTGTGACAGAATGATTACTGCTCCTACAGGAGTTCAGGGATGAGAAGTGGCTGAACCGCCTACTCACCCACACAATACTACTAAACCAGCAGTAATCCCAATC
This sequence comes from Ambystoma mexicanum, assembly GCF_040938575.1. NCBI lineage: Eukaryota > Metazoa > Chordata > Amphibia > Caudata > Ambystomatidae > Ambystoma > Ambystoma mexicanum. The sequence continues at coordinate 1,312,123,300 of NC_090921.1, read as the reverse complement.
ATGCAGGTGAAACAGGTACATCCCTGCACCTCCTCTCCTCTTTCGGGAGTGCAGGGTATATCATCAGGAGGGGTGTGAGCTGATACCAGTAGTAACCCGAACAACTTGAGTAAACTCGTCCAAAATAAAAGCATGCCCAATTACATTTTTTATAAATACAGACTTTTAGTTACACAATAGGATGCAAACAACTAAGTAGATCTAGAAAACACTTCTAGAAAACACTTACGAACCCAACCCTAAAACAAAAACTCAGACAATTCAGACTTTTACATAAAGGCATTTTGGGTAGATGAGCCGAGGTGTTTAGGCATTTAATTGACAGTGCCAATGTTAAAAAATGTGCCTAGGAAGAAAAAAGGTAGAGAAGTAGAGATTCAAAGTTACTATGATCCACAAAACGGACCAGAGAACCAGGCCCTCTTCATGGTACATTCATTATTGGTACTGGGTGCTCCAGAGCATTGAGCCAGGCTTTTCGGTGCTTTTTTCCAGTGGCATAGGCTTGCGGGACGAAGATGTTGGAAAGGGCAGGTGGTTTCAGGTTGGTGACACCAGAAGACACAGTGACTTTGGCGAAGGAGAAGTAGAGATTTGCTTTGGCAGTGAGTGGGCTTGGCTTGCTCAACACAGTGTCAGGGCACTGCAGTGGTGTCAGCTGGCAACACAAAGAAGGTATCAACCAGGCGGCCATGTCAAGTCGGGGATGCAAGAAGACTCAGTGCGGAAATGATGAAGCTTCAGTGTTGTGTTTGAGTGCATATATAAATGTGGAGGCAGGTGGACTTCAAGGTGAAGGATAACTCCCATCGGTTTCCGTGAAGCAGCTTGGATAGCATTGAAGGTGTTCATACTGGTGTTAAGTCAATGAGGAGATGCAGGGAGAACCACAGATCACTTTGCTGGTTCTTAAGTTGCTGAGAATCTCAATCCAGGGGCCTCGGGACAAAGTAAGTCCTTCTGTTCTGCACTCCCACTCCAGGGAGTTGGCCGGCATCTACAGGAGGTTCTTCACTTACAGTGAACAGTGTCATGGCTCCAGTACAGACAGCAATGTGGAATTTGCCCAACAGCAGTCACAGCAATTGATCCCTGCACAGAGTTAAGGGACAAAGCTCGCCTGTGCCTTGGATGCCTTCTTTCCACGCCTCCCTGGCAAAATACAATGGGATAGAATGTATCCCCAACAGAGTTCCAGATGAATTCTTATTTTTCTTCTTAGAGTTTAAGAGGTGAATCGAAGGATGAGGAGGTACCATTCTCTCTTTTCATAGGCAGAAAATCAAAGGTGATTGTTCCAAAGCAAACCTGCTGTAGGGGGTCCCATCCCAGTTGTAACAAGTGCCCTTTTGCCTTTTGACATCACACCCAGAGTACTTTGCCTGCAGGGAATGGGTCGGGAGGGGGTAGAGAGTTCTAACTGAAATCAAGATGTTGGAATCCCTCTTCGGTCTTACCTTCACCCTGTAGCAGAACTAACCGCCCCCCCCACCCCATGCCATGCCTGCTGACTTCAAATGGACTCCAGTGGTCAGCACCCTGGCATGAGAATGGCTTTCACATGTCAGTACTACCTTTGAATCACCTATTCCCTGGTGACCTCCTTTAGGAAGTTTGTATGCCCTGGAGGAAGGTGTTACCATTCCTGCAACAGAATCAAAGAGGCAGAATCCTGGCTATTGCGCCACATAGCAGATGTGTAGACATTGAGGCCAGACACTAGTATACATCATTCCTGTCATAGCTGGACCCTGCTCACAGAGTGGACACTAATGTGATAGCAAATTGCTTTGGATGTTTAATTTTGTGTTCTTAGTAGTCACCTTGCCACAACTAGGCATTGGTTATATTTTCAAATGTGCATGATACTAGACTGGCTAAGGCATGTAATCATTATAATTTAGTCCAGAGGTACAAAAGATGAATAGGTCACCTCAACAGACGGTATTCTGGCACCGCGACCCTGAAAATCCCTTCCAAACCCTTCTTCAGTGTTCCTCCCAAAACCTGTTCCTTCCTCTCCCTTTCTCCCCCACTCTTTCTTCCCAATCGTTCCACCTCATCTCTTTGTTCTGCCACAGCCACCTCTCTCCATCCCTTCTCCTACTCTGCCCTATCTGTGTCTCTCTCACAAACTCCAAACACATACATATCCCCCAAAGTACCCATGGCTTTTAACCCCTACTAGTCCATCCCTCCCTCTGAGCCACAGTCCCCGAGAGTGAATGCATTTGTGCTGGGTAATTGTAATGGGTTTGGATTGGTGCATCTGGTCCTCGCAATTTAGAGCACCTGCAAGCAATGGTAGCCCACAGAGTTTCACAGTACAGTGGGCAAAGCTTATCTACCATCATGAAATGTACACCTGGGTCCCGACGCCTTCATCCTGTCTCTGACAACAAGGCCTATGGAGTGTCAAAACTGTGCTGCACACAGAGCACTGTTCTTCCCTATAAAAAAGACTCTGCTTGTATTCCATTTTCTCGGTTGGCTAGAGTCGTACCATTGCCAACCCTGGTGTCCCCGCAATACTGCACGGTACAATCTGTTTTTTTCTTCTTCAGGGACATGGATAGCAGGGGCAGCCTTAAGTGACAGTCCCCTGCCAAGTACCTTGGACATGATGGGGTGGTCCAGTGGATCACCCGTGTACTGCTTCCAAGCCCAGAATCACGCCAGTGGTGGTGGCAGCAGCAGGAACCGGTGGGCACCCATCCGAATACCACCAGATCCAGGCAGAGAACTTCATCACACCGGCTCATTGTAGATGCTGAAAATATCTCTTGTCTGAAAAAAAATGTTTTTTCTCTTTTGGATTGACTATCAGTAGATGTGTGCTTTTTTGATTGAAAGCAGTCAGGGCCTCTTTTCCCTACATGTGCATTGCATTGTCCTGCACAGCCTTTTCATATTTGCCAACACTATGTTAAACCATTTCTTTCTGGCCTTACTCGTGTTTTTAACCTTTCTCTTGGTTCCAATGACGTCATGATTTTGTCATGTAAGGCCTTTAAAATGATAAAATGATGTCAGGGAGGCTATGTTGAGGCCCACCTTCTGCGGGGGGCGGAAGTAGTAAATGGAGCTTTCTCCGATAGATATATGCCTGAAAGCAGAGGTCAGACTGCCTTATTGTCATCAGCCATAGATTTCCTAGGTTGTTCTGGGAGAAGGACAGAGGTCAGAATATGGCCAGACGAGAACAGGGGATAGTAGTCACCTCAACAGGGCTGAGGTTGAACTAAAACATTAGCTCAAGCATGTTGTCCTGACTGAGGGTAGGGGCCATTATCCATCGAGTGAGGCCCATGTTGGACATGCTCGTGAGGAATTCTCTTGCAGCCATGTTAGAAGAACCAATAACCCCCAAATTGAAATCTTACAGCACTAAAGACTGGCAAGATGTATCCAAGATATTAATCATAAGCTGTGTCCAGTCAGCAAGGAAAGATTTGCCGAAGCCTTGAGGAGGGTTGGCATCTATCACAGTCATAGAAGATTCGACACAGAGGAGGCCTTAGACTACAATGTGCTCAAAGTTATGATCAAGGCTTTTGGTTGGCACTCTTAATGTACTCAAGGAGACGGAAAGCGGCTCCCCTCCTTTTCTGATCTTCATCTTTCTATGGTCTATCTTGATGGCATATGGAAGCATGACATCAAGAACAGTAGTAAAATCATCTAACAACCCAGGTTACATAATAACCATGAGATGAAGATGTGTATCCTCCCTGATACGAGAGATGAGAGACAAGAGATGCTTCCAGCATTATGGAAGAGTGGGATTGATTGGGCCCATTTTGTATGTGCTGGGATCAGGGATGGACCATGCGCTGCATGGAGTGGTCAGCTCGGACGAAAGGGAATGGAAACCGGAGGCTGTAGGGGTGCGTCTTTCAGACGGGAATGAGGCATTGTGGCTGGAACCTTAGTAGCATTACAAAAAATGTGTGGAGGTGGAAAGGTGGGGTGCAGACCTACTAATACTGTGGTGGGAACTGAGCGATAGAGTTGATGCTGTCATTCAGGATGACAGCATCAACTCTATCGCTCAGTTCCCACCACAGTCGGACCTTCAGTCCCCAAGCTACCTCACTGAAAAACTCAGCATCTCTGGAGGCCTGCAATCAACTAAAGTAAGGACATGTGCAGACTTGTATTACGACAGTGCAGGAAGGAAAGAACCAGAAGACAGACCTTCTCTGTCGACACTCTAAGACTCTGGAGCCTCCTCATCATCAACATCAGACTTGCCCCATCACTTCTGCAGTTAAGCAAATAGATCTAGACCTTCCTCTTAAAGGAATGGCTCCACCTTAACACCTATGCCCACACTGCTTGCACTCCCCACCTTAACGGAGACTCTGTGATTTGCTCCCCGATGTCTCCGCGCCATGCTGCCAATTGCTGCACCCTTCCCTGTTAGTGAACCACTACTTTTTTCTCTTCTTCTCTCACAGAGTTCTTGCCCCTATCCTTGTACAGAGCTCTGTTGCTTCACGAAGCTAGGTGCGTGGTCAATAATACTCTAATAATAATAATAATAATAATAATAATAATAATAATAATAATAATAATAATAATAAATAAATGATGATGATGATGTTGGTGCTTTTCAGCAGAGAGTCTTTTCAGAAATAAAAATCTGCCATATCTTTTTGCTTGAAGAGAGCGATTACCAGGGTAATACCAGGAGACAAAAACAAAAAGTGTTCAAATAGCTATTTGGAGGAGGAAAAAGGATATAATTGCATCAGGGTAGAGGTGGGGAGGGAGAAGAGGATGCCATGTGAAATACATTTTGGGGGTGGTCTGGGGAGCCAGTTACAGTGCAAATGTTTTACCGATTATCGGGGGAGCACCAGGAGAGTCTCATGAGAATCTTTCAGCAATAACATAAGACGTGCTCGGAAAAGAAAATGCGTCATATGAACCAAAGATTAAAAGGGGTTTTGGGAGAGAGTCAGGGAGGAAAATGCAGCAGAGGGGAGTGAGGTGGGCATGAAAAGAGCAGGGGGGCACTTGGTAAGTGGCTGTGAGGACTGAAAAGAGTTTTTGATTTTCAAGCATTATCGGGGGAATACTGTGGGAATCACGCAGGGATGGGTAGTTTGATGATGTTATATGGTTAGTTCACTGTCGTTATATGTGTAGTTTGTTGCTGTTATTGGGGGAATATCGGGGGAATCCCATGGGAATTGGAAGAGAATAGCAAAAAGGAAATGTTACGCCTACAGTGATCACATCTCCTAGGCAGGAGGTAATGGGTCTTTGTGCAACTGGCATGGCCAAAGGCCATGTCTAGTGGGCCCAAAAGAAAACTATTGCTGCAACATGTTCAGTGGATACATCCATCTCGGCCATGCACGCACGCCATGGATGAAGGCCAGGGCTAGTGGGCCCCAAAGAAACTAGCTGTACGTTTATTCCCCGCAGGCCGATTTCATCGTAACCCGAGTCCGATGTTGGCGATGCAAGGTATCATTTTTAACTTTGTGGTGCCCCCTTCCCTATAGTTCCCTTATGCAAGGGACACCCTCCAAACCTCCATTTCCTCCCCACCCCTTCTCCCCCATTCCCAAAAGTATATTGTGCAGGGAAAATCCCGCCACCCCTAAACTCCTATTCCCCTCACCCATGCCTCATCCCTGACAACACACGGGTACACGCACATCCATACACACACCCCTACCCCTCCCCAAAATGCCCCCTTACCTCACTTTCCCCTGTCTCTTCCTGAAGGTGCAGAGTGCAGTGAACAACAGTGGGCGCAAAGTTAAGGTGGACTTGCTTAAATGGCAAGTGCTGAATTTGAAGCGTTTTGTTGTGTGAAATCTGATCACTTTCCCTCTCTCTTAAGCAAGGTTTTTTCACAGAATATATATATATATATATATATATATATATATATATATATATATATATATATATATATATATATATATATATATATATGTAAACACAGCCACGCTTCTGCAAGTGGCACTCAGCCTCTGAGTGGGTTGTTGCACAGGCAGGGAAAAGCTGAGCATCAACGCTGTGTTTTTATATATATATATATATATATATATATATATATATATATATATATATATATATATATATATATATATATATATATATATATATATATATATATATATATATATATATATATATATGTTATAGTGCACTGGTCACACTCTATAGTATTGAGTTGCACATGAAAACCGAAAAAATGAATTGCTAATACCCTTTGACTCATATGACGGATTTGGCAGAAATCTTGCAAACAAAATAGTACTCACTGGCCTCCCCAGACTTGGGAAAGATCTGTTAAAAAAGAGAAAAGTTATTTAGAAAGTATAAAAACGCTGTTTCGGCCTAGTCCCCATTCATTTTCTCATAGAGATAAAGTCCCATTTTTGCTCAAGCTCACAGCCCAAACCGCCGCACCGAACTGGACCAGGTACGAAACAACTTGGGCACAAAGTGTTGACTCGATTTCCATGAGGGGCCTGGGGCCATTGTGTCTAGAGAAGGTGCCCCTTCTCCTAAAATTATAGCAATATCACCCATGGTTATTCTTGCAGCAATAATGCAAGACGTGCTCGGAAAAGAAAATGAGTCACACGAACCAAAGAGTGAAAGGGGTTTTGGGAGAGGGTCAAAGAGGAAAATGCAGCTGAGCGGAGTGAGGGGAACATGGAAAGAAGAGGGGGGCACTTGGTGAGTGGCTTTGAGGACTGAGAAGAGTCTTTGATTTTTAAGCATTATCGGGAGAATACTGTGGGAATCAGGCAGGCACGGGTAGTTTGTTGCCATTATATGGGTAGTTCATTGTCGTTATATGTGTAGATTTTTCTGTTATTGGGGAATATTTGTATTTTGTATTTTTGTAATTTATTTGATTTTATAGTGTGCCCTCCACCAAAGCGCTGCACATAAGAACAAGTTCAGTACAAAAAATTGAATCAAAATTAAAAAAAACAGAATGTCTCTGTGATTGCAGTAACCCTTATTAACCAGAGGAAGTAGAAAGAGCCTTAGAGAGACCCAAAAGAGTGAATAAACGGTAACAGAGCAAAGAGAGAGTGGGAGTGTGTTCCAGCTTAATGGTGCTAAGAAAGAGAATGGGGAGAATGAGTGACCCCAATAGATGCCACATCCAGTAAGCCAGAAAAGACACACTCAGCAAACAACAAAGACTGCAACTAAGGAAAGTGTGCAAATGAACTTTCTCAACGGCCATAAGACAGGAACTAAATGAGATGAGTCAAGTGCACGTTCACTACCAATCAGTCGCTTTTTAGTTATTTGAGTGTTTTTCTCTGTTCTTTTTCTGTCATTGCGGAAATTAGGAATTAAGAATGGCAAAAGTAAAAGTTTTCAAAAAGTTTGTAAAAACTAAATGAAATAAAAAAAAAAAAAAGAAAGATTGAAAACGAGATTGAGCACAGGGGGGATGAGGAACAATAAGAAGATACTAAGAAGCAGACCGAAGTGGGCAAGAGGGAAGATGGAATGCAACAAGAGAGGAAAGATAAGGGGGAGCAAGACTGTGGAGAGCTTTAAAAAACGAAACATAAAAAGTTACATTTTAAACGGTGATGGAAGGAAAGCCATCCAAGATTAGTCAATGAAGAAGAAATGGAATCTCGAGGAGCAAGCAGAAAGAGAACATGAGTAGTAGCATTAAATACAGATTTTAAAGCAGACAAACGAGATAGAGGGAGACCAAAGAGAGTAGAAGAACAATAGAAGAGCCGTTAGAAGATTAAAGCAGACACCAATAGCTGCGTGGCTTTAAAAGTCATAAAAGGACGGGCTTCCCGAAGCTAGGTGTGCGGTCAATAAATACAAGTGGAATCGGCAGAAGCAAGCGGATAAAGAATATGATGACTAAAAGAAAGTTCTGAGTCAAGATAGAGACCCAGGTTACGGGTCACAGAAGAAATAGGTAACTGAGACCGAGGAAATGATATAAAGAGAGGTGATGTAGACGAAGAAATGGTAGACAAAGGAAAAAAGATAACCTCAGTTTTTGCAGCATTGAGTACTAAAACATTATCTGATATCCATTATTGGATGGCTGGAAGACAGGTGCTAAGTTATCGGGGGAATCCCACAGGAATTGGAAGAGAGTGAAAAAAAGTAAATTTTACGCCTAGAGTGATCACATCTACTAGGCACGGGTTAATTGGTCTTTGTCCAACTGGCATGGCCAATGGCCATGGCTAGTGGGCCCAAAAGAAAACTATTGCTGCAACATGTATAGTGGCTACATCCATCTCGGCCGTGCACACACGCCATGAATGAAGGCCAGGGCTAGTGAGCCCCAAAGAAACTGTTTGTACGTTGATTCCCTGCAGGCCGATTTCATCGTAAGCCGGGTCCAATGTTGGTGGTGCAGGCTATCATTTTTACCTTTGTGGTGTCCCTTTCCCTAAAGATCCCTAATGTGGGGGACACCCCCGCAACCCCTGTTCCCTCCATAGCCCTCCTCCCCCATTCACAAAAGTCTATCGTGCAGGGACAATCCCGCCACCCTCAAACTCCTATTCCCCTCACCCATGCCCCATTCCTGACAACATACAACCCACACACACAAATACATACACCCTACCCCTCCCCAAAGCCCCTCATTACCTCACTGTCCCCCATCTCTTCCTGAAGATGTAGAGCGCAGTAAACGCATCTGCTGTTCCCCACATGCCACAGTTCATTGAAAACGGCCTGTCAGGGATTTCTTTTTAACAGCTCGGCCAGAATAAAGAACCCGATTGGTGCAACATGTACAGTCGCCATGGCCGAAAGTCATGTCTAGTGCACCCCAAGGAAACCTATTGGTGCAACAAGTACCTTGGCCAAGGCCGAGGGCCATAGCTAGCAGGCCCAAAAGAAATGTATTGGCGCAACATGAACAGTGGCCACGGCCAAAGGCCATGGCTAGTGGGCCCCAAAGAAACCTTTTGGTGAAACTGACCACTGTCCCTGGCCGAAGGCTATGGCTCGTGGTCCCAAACAAAACTATTGGTGCAACATGTAGAGTGGCCACGGCCGAAAGCCATGGCTGGTGTGCACCAAAGAAACATATTGGTGCAAAATGTACAGTGGCAAAGGCCGAAGGTCAGTGATGTCATCAGTGAAGTCATCATTGTGGTCATACGCTGAACAACAGTGGTCGCAAAGTTAAGGTGGACTTGCTTCAAATGCAAGTGCTGAATTTCAAGGGAATTGTTGTGTTAAATCTGATCCCCTTAATTCTCTCTTAACCAAGGTTTTTTCACTGAATATATATAAATACAGATTTTAAAGGAGACAAACGAGATAGAGGGAGACCAAAGAGAGTAGAAGGACAATAGAAGAGCCATCAGAAGATTAAAGCAGACACCAATAGCTGCGTGGCTTTAAAAGTCATAAAAGGACGAGCTTCCCAAAGCTATATATATAAACACAGTCATGCTTCTGCAAGTGGCGTACAGCCTCTGAGTGGATGCCTGCAGGGTGGTTTCAGAAGCGTGTCACAAAATATGAAAACACACCATTGTTGCACAGGCAGGGAAAGGCTGATCAACAACGGTGTGTTTTCATTACACGGCCTGCGGTAGTGGCCGTGTAGTTATGGTTAAGTTTCTCAATTCATAGGAAGGGCACTTTTTGGGTGGCTTATAACTTTGCTCCCCCTGGACGAATCCTTACCAAACTTTGCACTAAAAGTATATGGTCCACTCTGAATCATAGACGCAATGGAAAATATATTTTGCTCATGTCTACAGCCCAAACCGCTGGACGGATTTTCACCAAATTTGTGATGTCATCTTTGATGTCCTGGGTGTTAGCCTTAGCAGTGCACGGTGGTGGCATGAGTTATGGTTGCTTAGCTTACCATAACTAGCAAATTTATGAGGTTTTTCGGTTTTACTTGTAACCATAACGTCCCTTTAACAACATTTTTTCCCTGAATTTGGTAGGTTTTTATTAGTGCAACGTAACCATAACATCCCTTTAACAACGTTTTTTTAACTGAATTTCATAGGTTTTTATTAGTGCAACTTAACCATAATGTCCCACAAGTTACATTGTGAAAAGTACGATAATATGCTAAGCCGACTACTACATCACTACGGAATGCACCAGGAATGCTTGTGGGATGTTGCTATGGTTAAACGGTGGAATATATAGAGTCGCACTGACCAACCACTTCTGCGCTTGGTGGCATTAAACAGTGCTGGATGAGGGTGACCTGCGGTTTCTATTTAATTTTCTTGCAAGGATGATATATCCATGGGCGTTGCAGCAACACACACCAATGGGGTATGTTCACACGTTCACGTTGCGTAACATATTTTACATGGCTGTTTGAGACTGTCCTTGCTACTACTCGCACGCATCGTCATCTTTTCCTTTCTTTTTTGCATTGAAAATTGAAACCTACCCGTCTCTGTCTTCAATCACTGAAAACAAGCTCCTTTTGTTATTTGGCCTTGAGCGCTAGTCAGCAACTGTTCAGAGGACACAAGTTGTCGAATAGCCACAAAAAATTATAATATCTACTATATTGAGAGTGGACATTCCAAATGTTAGTTTACACTTCTGCAATCCGTTGTTCAGAGCAGTTGTTCATCAACAGAACGTGACAATGGAATTTCCTGAAATTATGTAAATTCAAGTTTACATAATATTATTATTGGGATTAGAAACGACTAGGATGCTGTATGCATAATAACTAATTCAATAATGTCTGAACTGGACTTGTTTTGGGTTGTTAGCTGAAGCATATTGTAATAATTATTCATCTACGTCAAGCAAACGCCACCAGCATGCAGGGTAGTGATATCTGAACCGTGTTGTTCCATGCAACATACTGTTGTATCCTAGATGCTCATAAAGTCGGTGTTTGGGGCAGCGGCAGTGGATAAACCTATCCGTGGACATTTGGTTCGCTTTTCCATCAGTAATCTTGCCAGTATCGTTATAATGACATATGTCTGTGGTTCAACCTGAAAGGTTGCTATCTTTGTCTTTGTTTTCTGCATGTGGTTCTCCAACCCATTGGGAGCTATACCTACTTCACAGAGCTCCCCTTTTATGCAACTCGTGCTCTCAAATACTCCCCCATTTTGTCATGTGTGTGGTTTGTGTTTATGATTAGGTTTCATCCAGTTGTGAGTTATACAGTAATTTCTTACATTCCATTACAAAACTGCGACTCAAATGTATTTTTATTCTCTTATGTACACATATATATTGTACTGTTCTGGATCTGTCACAGTTTCCAGCTACCGTCGGATGGATTCATCAATAAACATTCGAGGATACACATGAATGGAGCTTTTTCCATTACCATTATGTGGGACAGCCGACAGGGACAAATCTGCCCATTGGTGGTACAAGCAACAAGGAGTAACCTATCAGCCTTCCAGAAGTAGCAACGTGCAGAAGCGAAACCGTTGCGCTTGAAAGTGCAAATAATCCATAACTTCTCCCACAAGGACCACCATGTGGGTCATTCAATTGTTTTGCTGGTGTAACATAAGGACACACAATAATTATCGTTAATCATAATCGGCGTATCATGAAGAAGTTATAAATCACAATCGAGTCATGAGATGTTCCTTACCTGTAACTTACATGGGAAAATAAATATTGTTAATTTCATGGACTTAATACTCTCTTGTAAAATAAAAGCACTTGTTACATTGCAGACTATTGATGTTTCCTTAAAACATTATATATTCCAATACTATTTCTGGCAAGAAAGAGAAGGTACGCTCTGTGTGAGGATATCTCTGTTTATCTTCCTGGTTCTGGTGATGACGGGGCACGTTTGGCTACGCCGACCACGAACGTAATGGAAATACATGCAGCAGGTCATTCAGACAAGTTATGTCAGCTTCAGGAGTGCCTGATCTGTGATATTACTGTAAGGGAACTTGAACTTAGGTCAATACATCAACTGATAAGATTAGCACATAATGGCCTTGCCAAACACGTTGTTTTCGCACGTGTAAAAGTGAGGAAAACTAAGGTAGGTTGCATAGAAAACGTTTTATGATCGATCACAGTATGCTTAGCAGGACATGCTGGAACGATCGGGACAGTTAAACTTTTGAGCGCACTTCCTCTTTCATTTTATAAAGATTTTCCACTGTAGAGTTCTTCACAATCTTATAAAAACAGCACAGAAATCACGCTCAACCCTTAAAAATAACAGCAGAAGACGAATCCTGGAAGCTCTCATTGACAGTGCAATGTTACTCAAAAGAAAATTGTTTATATTAATTTTAACCACAATGAAACCTCTAACAAAATTAATCAGTAAACTAAAAAAAGTACTTCGAAACATGCGCAATGTCAACAGAGACCTTTGCAAACTTCTGTGCAGGTGAGTGGATTCAAACAACCAGCACAGAGCCATATTTCAATGAAGAGGCTCAAACCAGTTCAGTAAAATTTGATGGTGATCCTAGGCAGGTGGCCGAATTCTGCAACCATTGCAGGATTCATTTCTTGTGTCGCCCCACGCATTTCAATCAGGATAAGGTCAAGATCGGGTATATCCTGGGAAACCTAGCCGGTAATGCACCTGGTGGTAGCCAAGAGTCAGATTTTGGAGGATTTTGTGGCCTTTGAAAAGGCTTTCCTAGAGGTGTTTCAGTCCCCCAACCTTGCTGCCACTGCTCAGAATCAGCTCATGGATTTGAGACAAGGATCTAGTGACATCATTACCTACATCAGTCGCTTTCGTCAACTTGCCACTGATTCCCAATGGCCTGGAGTTACCCAGAAGACCCTTTTCTGTAGGGGATTGAGGGAGGAATACAAGGATGAGTTACTTCACATCCCTAAACCAGAAACTTTGAAGGCCCTTCAGGAACAAGTAATGCAGATTGATCACAGATTGTCCGAGAGAAGGGGTGAGAGGCACCGTTTGGAAAGAACTGTTCCGAGATATGTGCCAGTACCAGTCAAGACATGCGGTTCCGCTGAATCACCTTCTGAACCCATGCAATTGGGAGCGGTCAGAGGGCCCCTATCTGACGCTGAGAACAAACGAAGAAGAGACCTTCGGTTGTGCCTGTATTGTGGGGCCTCTGGTCATTATCTCAACACCTGTCCCTTAAGACCACTTCGGAAGTCGGAAAACTGAATGGCCTATCGTATATGGGGAAGGCAACAATGGGCCTTTCTTCCTCTCCAGTCCTTCCTGAATCCATACAAGTCCAACAACCTATGCAACCGGTGGTACTCATGTACCATGGTACTTGTGTATCAAGGTTTCCTGGCCAGCAAAGGAGCCCATCGAGGTACAGGGGTTGTTGGATTGTGGAGCCTCGGGTAACTATATGGATGTCGATTTTGCCACTAGAAATGGTATAACTTTGCTAGAGAAGAACTGTGCTTCAGTGGCGGAAGTCATCGACGGCACTTCTTTGTCTTCTGGTCCAGTCCATCAACACACTGAGACTTTGAGCTTGCGGATTGAGGAACATCATGAACAGATATCCCTAGATGTTATCAAGACACCCTCATATCCCATCATTTTGGGGTTACCTTGGTTGTTATATCACAACCCAAACATCAATTGGGAGACTCAGACTTTAGTTTTTTGTTCTGATCGTTGTGTGCAGGAATGTTGTGGTACTGGGCCGTCTTCGATGCAACTGTCAATCGCCACCCAGACGGAGGGAGATGGCATGTCCCGCCTACTCTCAGTTTCATCTATACCCTCTGAGTATTCTGAGTTTCACGAGGTCTTTTCTGAACCAAAGGACATTCCCTTACCATCTCACAGAACCTTTAACTGTGCCATTGATGTGTTACCCAACGCTGTGATTCCACATGGTAAGGTGTATACCCTGACTACTCAGGAGAAAGAGGTGTTACTGGAGTATCTCGAAGACTGTCTTCAGAAAGGGTATATTACGCCCTCCAATTCACCAGCAGGATACCCTTTATTCTTTGTCAAAAAGAAGGAAGGTACCTTGCGTCCATGTGTCGATTACAGACAGCTGAATGACATCACCAGGAAGGATCGATACCCACTCCCCTTGATTCGGTCTATTTTGGAATCCTTACATGATGCACAAGTTTTCTCCAAGCTTGATCTCCATGGGGCCTATCATTTGGTACGAGTAAAATCAGGAGATGAATGGAAGACGGCATTCAAGACACCATCTGGGCACTACAAATACCGAGTCATGCCCTTCGGATTGTGCAATGCTCCTGTTGTCTTTCAGCGACTCATGGACCATATATTGTCTGATTTGATTGGAATATCGATCTGGGTATATTTGGATGACATTCTGGTGTTTTCCAAGGATCTAAGGGAACATATACTTCACGTGAAGGAGGTCCTCAGACGGCTACACAAGAACAATCTTTATGCCAAGGTTGAGAAGTGTCTTTTTCACCAGGATCACATTGAATTCCTTGGTTATGTAGTCAGTGCTTCAGGCACACATATGGACCCTGCTAAGGTTCGTGCTATTCTGGAATGGAAACCTCCAAGTGATAGGCGTTCTCTTCAGCGTTTTCTTGGATTCATCAATTTCTATCGACGATTCATTCTGTCCTTCTCTCAGTTATCCGCCTCTCTATCCAGTCTGGCCAGTACCAAGAAACCCTTTGACTGGGGGCATGAAGCTGCTGCTTCATTTGGACAACTAAAGAAGACCTTCAGCACGTCTCCAATATTGCACCATCCTCAGGACAGCAGCCATTCATCGTGGAGGCCGTTGCCTCAGATTCTGCAGTGGGAGCGGTACTACTCCAGAATGACCCAAGATATGGGATGGAATTCCCTGTGGCGTACTATTCCAGAAAGCTTACAGCTAGTGAACGGAATTATCCCATTATTGAAAAAGAACTCCTGGCCATCAAGACCGCTTTTGAAGAATGGCGTCATCATCTTCTGGGGGGCCGATTTCCGTAACTTACAACCGTAACTTACAATTCTTGCATTCTCTTCAGTGTAGGAGCTCCCATCAGGCTCGATGGGCCTTCTTCTTCTCACACTATGATTTCCACATCACCTATGTACCAAATAGCAAGAACGTGAAAGCAGATGCTCTATCCCGCTCCATGGCTGATGACATCGAACACAAGGGCCGGAACCAGTCTGTGATTGCCCCAAAACATTTTCTCCTGGCTCTTCCATCATTTCTACAGAGAGTAGCTCAGGCAACCCTGGCGGATCCCACACGAGTCACTTTGGTAAGACGCTCTCAGATGAGAGAGAAGGATGGATTGCGCCTTTTTCGGAACAGATTGTACTTACCAATGGAGGAGCTTCGCAAGACGATATTACAGGGCTTTCACGATTCCAAGATAGGGGGCCACCGTGGCATCTGGTCTACACAAGAACTCATTGCTTGACAATTTTGGTGGCCTGGACAGGCTATTCAAGTCAAGCGTTATGTTGAATGCTTCCCCATCTATGTTCAGGTCAAGATCCTGCGCAAGAAACCTGTAGGCCTGTTACATCCCACAGAAACTCTGCCTTATCCTTGGCACACGATTGCTACTGATTTCATTGTCAACCTTCCGCCTTCTGAAGATCATACATGCATCATGGTTGTTGTCGACTGTTTTACCAAGTTGGCACACTTCATTCCCTTTACAAGGATTCCTACGGCCGCTCAGTTAGCCCAGGCCTTTCTGCATAACATCTTCCGCTTGCATGGATTACCTGCCAAGATCATATCTGATCGAGGCTCTCAATTTGTTTCATCCTTTTGGAGTCAACTGTGCCAACATTTAGGTATCCACCGGGCACTCAATTCTAGTCATCATCCACAGACCAACGGACAGACCGAATGGACTAATCAGACTTTGGAGCAGTATCTTCGCTGTTTTGCCAATGATTCTCAATCTAATTGGATGTTGCATCTTCATTTGGCCGAAGTTGCGTACAACAATTCTGTTCATTTCTGTTCCTTTGGTCTTCACCCCAGGTTGCTGCCTCTGTCACCGATCCAACCCATTGTGGTTCCTTCAGCTGATCGACTGATCGCCGAGATTCGAGATCTGCAACATCGAGCGGCTGGTACCCTGGTATAGGCACGTGAGAACATGAAGGTGCAGGCCAATAAGCATCGGAACCTTGAGCCTTCATTTCGGGTGGGGGATTTAGCATGGTTATCTTCTAAATATCTGCCTGCTCGAAATTTGCCTTTGAAATTGGCTCCCAAGTACTTGGGTCCTTTCCGAATTACCAAGAAGGTGTCTCCGGTAGCCTTTAAGCTTGCGTTACCTGACTCTTGGAGAGTTCATCCCGTTTTCCATGTTTCCTTGTTAAAGGCTTACCTCCTGGACCCTTACGGGCGGTCCTGTCCCCGACCTGCTGCCATTGATATCGAAGGCTCACCTGAATTCGAAGTTCAAGAAATATGTGATTCCCATTATTTTCAGGGGAAATTGCAATACCTGGTTGATTGAAGGGTTATCCTGCCTGTGATCATACTTGGGAACCAATGGAAAATGTTCACGCCCCTCGCTTGGTGAAGGAGTTTTATTCTTGCCACCCCTGGAAACCGGGTGCTCCTGGTCTCTCTGAGGGAGGGTTATGGTGTTAGGGCACCTACCTGCTCTTCGCCCAGTGCACATCCTCGGATATGGCGGTTATATCCACAGTTCTGACTCTGGAGGGACAGTATTTCATGGCGAGTCGCCTGCCGGCATAACCGTTCACATGCGCGGGCCTAGCGGGTAACCATGAACTATGGGACAAGCTAGTATTCCAAGCCTCGTTCTGGTTCCCGCTCGGCCACAGCACTTGCATTATCCAGCCCCGGCTCCAAGCCTCGTTCCCATGCCGAATGCTGTAAATAGCGTCCGACTTCAGGAACAAGTCGCGTCTTAACGTGGTTTGTTCCTGATTAACTGCAGCGCTTGGTGCTTTACCTGCTTTGCTCCTTGTTCCATCCTGAACCTTTGGCCTGTTTCCTGGCCTTGTGCTTCCCCTTGCCTGGGCTCCTGGGTTTCATCCTTGGATCTGGGTTTACTGATCTGTACTGGGTGCCTTTGTATTTCCTGGTTGTTCCCCGAAGTCTCCTGGCTCTTCCCTTGCTTCCCACCTTGTTTAGTCAGTTTCCTTGCCTTTCTAAGGTTCTTGCCCCCTAGGTTCCTTGGCTGCCTGCCCTGGGGTCCTTAGGGTTCTCTTCCCTATTCTCTTGCCTGCTTGAGTGTTTTTGGTTCTGCCCAGCATCCCATTTGTCTGTTGACTGTTCCACCGTCAGGACACTCTCTCTTCTTGTGCTCAGTTGGGTGCCAGCCCTTGCCTGCCTGGCCGGAGTACCAGTTCCACAGACTTCCTCCAATCTATTCTGCACAGCTGTGGAGTCCTTCTGAAGAAAATCTCCTGCCGTCCCAGAGTACAGAGACTGACACACACCTTGGATTTATCAACAGTTTGAAGAACTCACCACCTTCCCTGTCCGTGCTTGCACTGTCCCGATGTCACGTTAATCCGCAGGGAAGTGTATCCGTGGTGTCTGGAGTTGATCCCCATCCATCCCTGTATCATTAGGGTTGGATCGGTGTTGCCTCCTTGCGCCATTTTCTCTTCACCCTGCTCCTGGACCTGTCATTCTGGCTTCTCCGGTACGACCAGCAACTGAAAACTCAGGTACGCAGCATTCAAGGGACGCACACCTTAACAGAGGGTCGCTACCGCAGGCCCTGTAAAATATATATATATATATTATAGTGCACCGGTCACACAGTATAGTATTGAGTTCCACAGGAAACCCGAAACATTAATAGCTAATAACCTTAGACTCGTATGACGGATTTGGCAGTAATCTTGTAAACACAATTGTACTCATGGGCCTCCCCAGGCTTGGGAAAAATCTATTAAAAAAGAGAAAAGTTATTTAGAAAGTATAAAAAGACTATTTTTGCTCAAGATCACAGCCAAAGCAGCTGGACGGAATTGGACCTGGTACGAAACAACTTGCGCACAAAGCGTTGATTCGATTTCCATAAAAGGTCTAGAGTTATTGTGTCTGGAGAAGGTGCCCCCTTCTCCCAAAATTATAGCTATATCACCCATGATGCTTTGCAGCAGAGAGGCCGGCAGGCTTTTCAGAAATGAAAAAACAGCCAGTTCAGTTTTTCAAGTATTGATAATAACTTTTAATTTGCTGAATGGATTTGGATTACATTTTTAAAAAAAAGAGTTGGTGAATCCCTCCACCCCTCCCCCCACCGATACTGCAAATATTGGTAACAAAATCTTGTAAACTGAAAATGTTATTAAGAAAACAAAACACCACAGTTTCAGTTTTCAGCCCGTTCCTTTTCTCTAGAGAAAAAGTACAGTTTTTGAATAGCTGTAGTGTGAACATTTTGACCAAATAAGAAACAACTTGGGCACAAAGAGCTGACTTACATTTCTTGGCTGGTTTGGGGTCAATTCATCTAGTATTTTTTTAAATATTTGACATAGAAGTGGGTTTCCCCTGCTCCTTAAAATCTGTATATCGACCTTGGTGCCTTTTACAGCAGAGAGTCAGAGCGAAGCTAATGACTTTTGACTTGCAGGATGGATTTGGATGACATTTTCCAAACAAGCCATTTGTCAAGAGCCCCACTAAACTGGACATGTTGGAAGCAATTTGTTAGAAAATAAAAAAGTTATTACGAAACAGAAAAAGCTGTTTTCAGCCTATTGGATTTATTGTCCCATAGATGAAAAAGTGCAATTTTTGAACAGCCGCAGCGTCAAAACTGCTTGGCAGATTTGGAACAAATAAGCAACAATTTGGGCACAAAGCATTGACTTAATTTCCTTGACTGGTCTGGGGTAAACATGTACAATAGTTCTCAAAATATTTGACAGAGAACAGGGTGCCCCCGGTGCCTTAAAACCTTTAAATCCGTCTTGGTGCTTTGCAGCAAAGAGGCTGAGAGAGGCTAACAAAATGTCTGCGAGGTGTCTGGGGTTATTCTGTCCAGCACTTGTTAAAATATTTGACAGAGAAGGGGGACAGAAAATTATAGCAACATATTTGGCCCACAATGCATCAGCAAGGCTTTTCAGAAACAAAAAAGCCACAATTATCTTGCTCGATACAAGAGAGAACAGCGGTTATAATGGGTATAACCGGAATTAGCCAGAAATGAAAAGTGGAAAAAATGCCCTTTGGAGGGGGAAAAGGATGAAATGGCATGGGGCTAGAGGTGGGAAGGGGGAAAGAGCACACTATGTGAAATTGGGGAGTTAGGGTGGGAGGTGACTGGAGACCAAGTTCAGGACTCTAAAATTTTTGCATAACCGGGGTTATCTGGTGGAATAACTGCAGTTATGGGGAAATTATCTTTTTTTTTAAAAGAGAAATGTACAAAAATAAGACTAAGACAAAAAAGATGGGTGGTAATGGATGTGGCCGAAGGCTATGACTACTGGGTTACTTTAAGGAACCGAATGGTGCAATATGGAAAGTGGCCAAGGCCAAAGGCCAAGGCTAGTGGGCCACAACAAAACCTAGTGGCCAACATGTCAAGGGGCCACGCAGAATGGCCGTGGCTAGAGTACCCAAAAGAAACCTAGTGGTGTGTCCACGGCCGAAGGCCAGGGCCACTAGTCATGGTTAAAGGCTTATTTAGTGGGCTCGTTTAGGAAACCTATTGGAACAATAGGTAGAGTGGCCATGGCCAAAGGCCATGGCTTGTTGGACCAGATGAAAGCTATTAAGGAAACAAATAAAGAGGCTACGGCTGAATGCCCGTGCCAATGATACTGTTTTAAAGGCTAGGCCCTGGCTAGTCGGCCTGAAAGCCATGTATTGTTGGCCGTGGCCACCTAGTGGGTCCGAAAGAAAGATATTGGGGAATGTGTACAGAGGACATAGCACCTAGTGGGCTACAAGTCAAGGGACCATGGCAAAAGGCCATGGCTGGTGTGCCCAAAAGAAACCTAATGGTGTAGCCACGGCCAAAGGCCATGGCTATTGGGCCCATTTAGGAAACCTATTGGGGCAATATGTAAAGGGGCCAAGGCCGAAGGCAGGGTCCAATGGTCATGGGTGAAGGCCATGGCTAGTGAGAGGGAAAGAAAGGTAGTGTTTTAAAAGATAGAGCGGGCATGGCCAAAGGCTGTGCACACTAGCCAGGGTCAAAGGCACTGGCCAGTGGTCCCAAAAGGCATGTATAGTGGTCACAGCCAAATCCCCTGGCCACTTAGTGGGCCCAAAAGAAAGATATTGGGGGAATATGTACAGTGGAGACAGATGAAGCATGGCTAGTGGCCTGTGAAAAAACTATGGTATAACAAAACCCTTGAAATGCACTGAAACAACTTTAGTTAAAGTATAGTTAAGTTGATCAGATTTAACACAATAAAACCCTTGAAATTCAGTGGATGTGGGAAGTCACGACCGGGTGCCTTCCCATTGATGTCCCCCATAATGCTATGTCCCCCGTAATGCCATTTGGTATGTCCGTGTGACTCCCTTCTCTTATAATATCTCTTATAATATGTATGTGCTAATGGGCTTTGCAATAGGAACGTGTCGAGTTAAGCTGGTCATGGAAAGTACAAAACGTTACCAGCTGGTTACTCAAGTAAAGCAAAATACAGCAACCTGTTTCACAGCCCTCCGGCCACTTGATCACATACAACATTACACTGTAAAGGCCACTCTTTATAACAGGACATAAGCTCTATGGTTACCATGTTCTCATCCAGCCCTTTTCTACTTTCATTACAAGCCCAAAACACGCAAGAGGCTAGTATGATAACCATGTCGGCCATATTGTCATCCCTTGCTAATCTCGACAGACGAGGGCATAAACACATATTGAAAGATGGCTATTGAGGAGTGCTTGGAGAGTGGAAAGGATGTAAGATGGTTAGCAATGGAAAGTAATGCACTTTCAAAGGAGACCTGCATGCTCAGTTTACAGAGGAGAAGAGGATGGACTGAGAATAAAAAAGCCAAATGCCGGAGAGTAAAGCACTCTAGAAGTTCTGAATCGACAGGAAACTTAGAGAGCTGGAAGCTGGGTATTTGCATTAAAGTTTGGCCATTGATTGACAAATTATTTGTATTCTACAATGACGACAATTGTATTACAACCCTTTTTGGTATATGACAATAGCAAATTCCGTTCAACCTTTCTTGCTTAATTTCTTTACACGCTTTTTCTCTTTACCTTTTTTGCTGATGGCACTCCCCAATTAACTTCAACTGCACCCTTGTATCTTGCCTTCTCCTTTAGCCTTACCCTACATTGATCCCTCTTGACCTTTTCCTATATTTAAATGAGATTTAATTTTTATTTCCCAGGTCTTTATAACCGTAACCCTAATCCTAACCATCCCACCCACTCCTTCTCTTATAATGACATTGCCTTTCTCCTTTTCCTTTTTTCTTCATCCTGTTCATTTTTACAGGAATGTGTACTTTGTCAATCTTAAAAAATCGTCATAAAGGTACTTTTTTAATCCATCAGTGTCCTAAAAACCTAATACTAGAGCGTCATAGTGAGCAGTAATAGAGGTCTAGCATGATGGAAAGGGGGGGATCTATACAATAGCAATAACATCCGCGCCCAGATGCCTTAGGGTTTGGTGCGCTAGATAAATTGCTAAAATAAATAAATAAATACATAAATCCGATCCGGCAGGCCAGATCGGGTCATAACGGCCCTGGGCCCAAGTTATAGGCCCGAGCGCAGCAAGGATCGGGTGTTATTGCTATTAGCATCCTGGGTTTTACATCTAGAAACCCGGGGTGCTAGCAGCAATGTATTTTTTTTTTCGATGAACGGGACGAATCGCAGCGTCCCATTAATTTAAAGAAAATACTTACTTAAGATGGCCACGGTGGAGCTGGAATAGGGGGTTCCATGCAGAGCCCATCTTCCATTTCTATGGCAGATGACGGGCCTGGACGGAGGCTGGAGCAGCAGCAGCGATTGCAACCGCCAAAAGAATAGGGTGAGTGGGGCAGAGGCATGGGGAGGGGAGACGAGGAAACGATGATGGGAAGGGAGTGTGGGAGGAAGCTGGTGGGGTGGGGAATCAGCCATCAGGCTGCTCAGACCATGGACTGAGGTAGTGGAATTCAGACCGCTATCCGAGCAATCTGATTGTTGGGCCCCCCCCACCCCAGGTGCTAATAACGGATAAGAAATTAGAGGGAGAAGGTTTATAAGCATTAGCACATAGAAGAGGAGCAAAGAATGAAGGAATAAAGACTGCTGATTTTAGTAGTTAAGTGGTTTGAGGTCTGTTGGGCCCTAGAGCATAGAAAGCTTGGCATACGCCTCCATGTGGGCCATGCCTTCCTCATAGACTGCCTTCTCTGCCTTCTTGGCCCTTCATCACGTGACTGTGAATGCTTAGCTCTATGTGGGCCATGTCTTCCTCATAGACTGCCTTCTCGGCCCTTCATCACGTGACTGTGGGTGCTTAGCTCTATGTAGGCCATGTCTTCCTCATAGACTGCCTTTGTGGCACTGCGCCACGTGACGTTAGGTGCTTACCTCTATGTGAGCAATGTCCTTCTCGTAGACGGTGTTGTTGTTCACCATGCTGACGATGGCGACGCCCAGATTGCAGCGGATGCCGAAGGAAATGCAGAAGCCGAGGCCGCTCATGATGGCGATGATGTACCGGCGCGGGAGCCCGAAGCAGGTGCAGTCCACCAGGGGCTCGTGCTTCTCCTCGGCAACCACGGGGCGCCCCTCCTCCGTGAGTTCAATGGTTTCCCCATGCTTTTGCCTTTTCTCGAGAACCCTAGAGGAAAGCAGAAAGACAGAGCTCATTAACTCTTAAGTGGACACGAAAATTGACATAGATCCGGAGCAGCTTGTGTTCAAAGCAGACCATTTCTATTACAAGTCCTCTAATACTGGGTACATGATGCTTGCGGCTCCAATCAATACTCAAACATTGCTCTGAAGTGGGAGACAATATTCTGTGGAGTAATAATAGTGTCTTCTTGTATTGCACTTCATGCCAGACTCCTCCATCTTCTAAGCATCGTATTAACAGGTGTTATTAATACCCCATTGCATTTATCGCCCTGGAAAGGATGAAATACCAAGTCTGTCCAGGCACAGGATTCGAGCTTGCAAAGTGCAGGCCGCTGTCATGGAAGAGACCAATACATAAATAAATATATAAATATCCACCCTTGCCTACACCACACGGTGCACACTTAGCAGCGACGCAAATCAGTCAAGTTGCCGTGCGTGCAATTAAATCAGCGATGCCAGTGCAGTAATTGCAATTTCAATTGCATTAAATATGGCTGAAATGTTCACTGTGACTCAAAGGGAGAAATGGGGCTTGGGACAGATGAGCCAAGTGTAGGGTGCCATTGGCCAGAAGGGCTCAGTGGGGCAACACTCTGGCCCATGATCCTAAGAGATTTTCAGGGTAACCACTGAGTATGTAAATGAGTTCCCATGTGGATCAATTGGATGCAGATTTATCACTGGTTATGTTGGATATCCTGAAAATGGTTCTATGTTCATTTATCCCCAGTTTTTTTCCGCTTCTTTCCCCCCCACCATTCCCCCTTGCCCTATTATTTATTCCCTATACACCAGCCCACCCTACCCCTTATATTCCCCCCACCATAATTTTCGATGCTTTTTTTTCTGCAAAACATTGTCTGCAAAAAGTGCCACGAAAAAAACTGGGTCATTAATGAACGTACCCCTAAAAACATGGCCGTTTTCCGTCCCTGAAGGACTGGGGTTTTACAACCCTGGGCAGGGAAAGCAAAGGGGGCAGGAGTGTCCAGCTGGTGAGTGAGATTTAATAAGGAAAGCAAAGTGGGCAAGAGAGTCCAGCTGGTGAGTGAGATTTAATAAGGAAGTGAGGGATGGTGCTAGGGGGAGGGAATAGATGGAGTAGTAAGAGTAATAATGATGACCGTGCCCTCTGCCGGGCCTGGAGGTAAGGTCATGATGGTTGCTTTTCCTCTCTCGAATCGGGGTCGTTAGTTCTAACCTCGCAAATGCTGATTCTCACAGACACATGTGCACTATCAGAGGGGATAATTGTGGGGACAAGAGACTCGCAGTCAGCCCTTCCATGTATTGAGGTATTCATTGGCTGACTAACCCCACGTGGATGTGACACTGTAGACAGTGCCCAGCCACCGTGGAGTGAGTGGCTGTGCTGCGATGTGACTTTTGGCGCTCTACACGTCAAAGGCCGGTTTTTCATTTCCACTTTTGCATGGGTGGCTGACATTTAAAATGGAAAACTGAACCAGTCATACCAAGCATGAGCTAATTCAGGCAGGGAGATTCTGCCAGGGCTTTGAAGAGTCACCTGGCCACATCAAACTTTCCCTGCCCTCTTGGGAACAGGGGGCCCAAGACACAAACGTCTTCTGCAAGTGAAGAGTACTTTAAACAGTGAAACTGCCTGCTCGCAACAATGTGCGGGAAAACCTTTGCGTGAATCGGGCCCTGTCTGTTGGCATGGTATCGAATGTCTGCTGGATAGGGCAAGAGGCAAAGCAGGAAAGAGCAATGTGGCCTTTCTGAGTGTTACTAGAATTATTCTTATTATTATCAGGGTATTTATTGAGTGTGGGTCTAGCTTAGGGAAGCAACAGAGTGCTTTACAATCATGGGGGGAAGAACAAGGTTAGGGAGCAGAGAAACAAGGGATTGGGGATGTAACAACATGGGAGGGAGGGCAATAGCCAGCAATGGCACTACAAGTAACCAGGGGAGTGTGAGGGGAGCTGGGAGCCCAGGCTGGTGAGCAATAAAGACATGCTATAGTTATTAACCCAGCAGCTTTTAATATTTGGAAATTGGTAACTCAGTAGACAATTACAGACTGTGTATTTATCATATTGTATGATTTGTATGTTTTGAATATGGGAATATTTTTATTTTTCTATGTCCTCAATTATGACATTTGTTTTTTGTTTTATTTAATTAATTAATTAACCAATTAATTAATTAATTAGACTGATAAATGTGATTTTTTAATTTTGTTTATTAAATGTGCAAAAGTGTGTTTTTAACGGAATATAAACTAAAGGCACAATAAATAAAAAATAAATAAATAAAGACATGCAATGGAATGCATTCTATCGCATGGAATGAATGATGCTCAACAGAGGTGTGCTAGAGTCCTCGTGTCTTTACTGGGCTACTGAGTGCAATGACCTTTGGTGAGTCCTCTTGCTGAGGATGCCCTGTAACTTCCCCTGGCGGGGATCAGCAGTTTGCAAGGGTCCTAGTTGGTCCAAGCCAAAACCTATGCAGGTAGAATGAGCCGGGAGGGACTGGTCACGATTCAGATGCTGCAGCCAGCTCCCTAAGAGCGTGACTGATAGGTCATCTAAAGTTTCACATCATATGTCAGGGGACTGTCGCAGGGGCACATTTCCAGCTATGCTGTCACTCCACACCCTCACTCTCGCCTTGCCGTGAGGTGTGAGGGGGAATGAGGCACCTTTGTTGCTATAGTGAGGTTTCACATTTGGCAAGTGGACAATTCCTGTGCTGGGGCGTGAGATACTGTACTGTGCTAGGCAATGCTAGGGTCTCGTATGTTTTGCTCTTGGACCCCTGGCCAAATTGCGGCCTGGTTACTATGGGCTTGGTAACTTACCTTATTGGCAACAAGATAAATGGAGATAAAAAAGGCACACAAACCAGCTATCATGTTGATAGCAGTTTATTTGATGTATATGTAGTATCCTACTTTTGCCTAGTAATAGACTACACTGTACACTGCACCGAGGACCATTGGAATGCTACCACTCAGCTAACAATGGACTGGTAAACCCTGACTAAGTACTCTGCACTAGTATTCCCTGGTGGGTGTGGCCTCGTTCAGCCCCTTAGGGCGTGGAGAGACAATTCTGCACCAGGCCACGTCTGCGGTGCAGCCCGGGCAAAAGAGCGAAGTGGCCTGTACAAATAGAAGACCTTTGTAATGCTACCACTCAGCTAACAATGGACTGGTCAACCCTGAGTACTATGCACTAGCACTGCTGGGCTGAAGAGTATGAGGCTGAGGGAAGAAAAACATTGAGGGAAAGCAGAGAAGAAGCAGCAGGACACTACTGGCTTTCCCTGGTGGCCGTGACCTTGAGCAGCCCCTTAGGGCGTGGAGAGACAATTCTGGACCAGGTCACATGTGCGGGGCAGCCCGGGCAAAAGAGTGGAGTGGCCTGAGAGGCATAACAGTCTGCCCCAGTGACAGTCTTATCAAAGATGTATTATTGTAATGCTTTATACATGGGTGCCATCAAACACATCATAAAAAGAATGCCCTGAGGATGGCCTTGGGCATTGCCAAGAGAGAACACATCTCAGCAGCAAGACGTCATACCAAATGGTTAACCATCAATGATAAAATCCAGCTAAAAACGGTGTCGCTTATCCACAAATGCCTCAACAATGCAGCCCCTCGCTACCTCATGCAGAAAATTACCAAAAAAACATCTCTCCGTCCCACCAGATCTGCCAACGCCAATTGCCTAATCATACCTAGATTCAAATCAACTAAAGCAGGCAGAGGTAGCTTCCTGTCAAAGCAGCGCAGCTATGGAACTCACTCCCCCCTGCCCTGAGGGTAGACCAAACATTTCTCAAACTCAGATACAACATCATTAAGTGGCTCAGGGAAAATGACTACTGACTGCATCAGCGTTTATCTTGGACCTATCTACTTATAGCATCGTCCATTGTCCTGATGTCTTCCCATTACTGTTATCTACGTCTATCTTGTGTAAATATGTATATTAATGATAGTTCATGTCTCTATATGTATTGTCCTCTATAATTAATGTAACTGCCTGTATGCCTTGTATGACAGTAACCCTGTATACTACTTACCGCTAAGTTGAAAGCATTCTTGTAACCTTTCCCATTCCCTGCGCCCTGATAAACCCTGGGTCTGGTACGCACAATAAATAAACAAAACAAACAAACAAACATTTGAGGCCATCCCAGAAGACTCAGAAGTCCCGAGCTGCACGTGCAGTGCAGTTCAGGTGAAGATCACAGACCTGGCCCGCCAGTGCTTAATTTAAAAATAAATGTTTGCGGGGGGCTCAAATAATTTCGAACACGCCTATGACACGTCAGGATGGGTAGCTTTGCGTCCTCTGTTGCCACCACCCTTGGCTGCTCCCCAGGCTGGCAACATATATGGGGTTAAAGCTGCAACTCCCACCGGCTTATTGTGGTTAACGGATGTACTCGGTCACTACGGCAGATGTGTGATTTGCAAATATCAATCAACATATACATAAAATAACATACTCGTTGTATCTTGGCATGAGACACATGTTTCAGTGTGTCTTTAAACATAATCACTGTTTACATTTTGCTCTGATTTAGGTGTTCATTATGTGACTGGCAGTTACAATAATAAAGTTGCCAAAACACCACTTCATAATCAAACTGAGTCTGACACAATAAGTGCCGGGGCTCCGAAATAAATGCTAGGGCTGGTCCCTGGCAAACACCCCCACAAACGGCCTGCAGAGCCAGACAGGGGTGGGCCAGTGAAGGTCCTAGCCCTGGGCTGCATCAACAGTGCAACCCGGCAAAGCGCAGAGGAGCCTGAAATTAGACAGTCGACCACGGGGAAAGATAGGATGGGCTGTGATGATTAAAGACCCAGGCAGCGTCGGCAAGGCGGCCCAGTGAAAAGCGTATCAGACGCCATGTCCCTGATGAAGACTCCCCCCTTCTGTTAGCAACAGGGAGCAGGGCAGTAAAGCAGAAGCGTGAGGCTGAGCCAGAAGTGGGCCCACCCATGAAGAAGCATCAAAGGCGCCCGAAGCGCCCCTTCCTCGGGCACGGGGCACTGCAAGTAAGAACTGCTCCTCTGGGGCGGTGCCCCCAAAGGACACGGTGAAGTACGCGACACGAGCCGAAGAGGTAAAAACTGTCTTTATTGTTTGCATACAAAGATTGTCCTTTACAAATAACCGGCGCCCCGTACCGCAGCCTCCACCTTCATTCTCACATCCCCAACCGTCAATCCTCTCTCACGTCATTGCATTCCACATTCACTCATACCACGGGCTAGAGGCCTCGAGACAAGACGCCTCGGGACGTGGAATACTACACATGGGTAACCACGGTAAAAACATTATTCTGGATAGTGGCACCGATGACAATTACAACAGAGCATGGAGCATGCATGTGCCGGCACTCTGGGGCTAGAGAGGCCAAAAGGAGACAAAGGTACTGTGCAGAGGTAGTGTGCAGGACAACAGTCCTGAAGAAGGAGGCCTGTGGGGCCTACATTGGGGTGCCGTGTTTCTGACAGCAGCAGCTATACATATCTGAACATAATATCTGTATGGTCAGATAGCACAGTGAGTAAAGCGCTTGCTTTGACATCTGTGCAGAGCCTGCTGACACAGGTTTGAATCCCGGCAGGGCCAAACTCAGCCTTTCATCCTCCCGAGGTCGATAAATGAGCATCACACACCGTGGGTAATAATAAGCAGCGCTCAGATACCTGAGGGTTCTTTGCGATATATTAATGCAAAATTATTATTACAATTATAGTTCTTCTTCTCTGGATGGCTCCTGGAGGGCCGGAGCCGGTAATTTCCATCTGTGTTTATGTGCAGTTCTACATTGTTATATATCACCAACTTGGTTTAAACAGGCTTGGGGGAAAAACGTACACCTGAAAGTAGAAAAATCAATTTGAGTGAAATCACGCATGACCCCACCCCACCTAGTAGCCAGCAATGGAAGTTCATCTCCGTTCAGAGCCCGATCAGCAAATCATTGTGGGTAAGCAAATGAGCTCAAATTAAAGCCTTTGCTATATGGCAATTAACCTTGTTTTATAGGGCAGTGCTACTTTATGCATAGTTTTATCAACCCAAGACAGACATTTCACAAGGCTGCCAAAGAACTACATACCTGGTGTCACTTTTATTGGGCATCATCAGTGCAGTATGGCCTTGACAGCCTTGCAATTGGAGCATTGGGCATGTTTATAAAACACCTACAAAGGTATGGTGGGTTTAAAAAGGTTTGGAAAAAAACGTTCACCTCAAATGTGAAAGTAGACAAATTAATTTGAGCCAAGTCAAAAGGTTTGTATTTGTGCTAATTTGCATACATAACTTGGCTTAAATATATATATATATATATATGTCCACCCCGGGGAAAGATAGGATGGGCTAAACCAGTTGGGCATCCCTGGTGTAGGTGAACCAGGCTGGCAGACAGTGCGCTGCCTGAAGAGTTAAGAGATTGAATTTCAGAATGCACACAGGGGCAGTGGGGTATGGGCCAGCAAGGACAGGGAGAACGGGCCCACCTGACTCTGTCCTAGGTCCGATGGCCTTTCAGAAGCATTTTGGCGCCAGCTCACAAGAGATCAGTTCACCACACGCTGTAGCCGCAGAATCCTGACTGCCCCGGGAGTCTGCGAGATTCACCGTCTCCGTTCATCTCTCGCACTACTGGATTTTAAAGTTGTGTCCTAAAAAAAGATCCAATGCTTTAATAATGCGTGTTTACAAAAATATTGTGCTAAAATTTGATAGTAATGTAAAGGGATATTTTGACCTGTGGAAGGAAATACACAGAGGCAGCGGCCCTTCGGCACTTGGCACAGTCAGTCAATCTGGGCAATTCTTTCCCTCACATTATAGCCAGTTGCAGAATACCTCACGGAATCCTTCCTTGACCTCAGAATAGGGTCATTGCTGAGTTCCGGAACTGAGGTGGGACCGACCGGGTCTGCATGCCTCTGTGCCGCAATGATTGGCGCGCAATCTGAGGGTTCAGCTGCTCTAGCAGGGCTATTTGAAAAGGACATTTGATAACACGCAGGGAGTTTAAACTCTGTTCCCCGTTTTGAATTGTTGTATTTAAAAGCAGGTTTACTGCCGGGCCTTCAATCCTTTCCCGATGGAAATTAGGGCGTATATACACGTCCTAAGGGTAGACAAAGGGTTTAGTCAACGTGGTATTGATTCACTCAGCTTAGAAGGCCCGCCCATCACACAGTTCCTAGGTGTGCGCCTTACACAGTGAGTTGCCCTCTGGCTTCAGTGCTGGTCACCATCACCGGGCAAAGTCAGGAGGTGGCCAGCAGCTAAAGGGTTATTGCGACAAGATGGAGCTGTTCCATTGTTATCCACTCAATGGACGCAATATCGGGTAATGCAGGTGAATATCAGAGGCACCCCGCGACCTTCCAAAATCGAGTGGAGTTAACAAGGCCACCTGGGTCCAGCCTCTGAGACCTAGTGGAACCCCTGAGGTTGCACGCTATCTTCTGGCCTTCATATCGCCTTATGCCGCGGACCGCAAAGCCCTTGACTTTGCAGTGTTTTCTGCACACTGCGCAGCCACTCACAAGATCCCTCTCTCAGCAGAGACCCATTTAAACCGCCCTGCGGTACTCTTCAGTGCAGCAATCACCTGGCGCTTCCTGGCTGCTTGACCTTCACAGTACGTCCTGCTGGAGAGCGCTGCAGCGAGCTGCATCGATTCTTCATGCATGAAAAAGATGGAATGCATCAGTGCTTTCCTTGCCCGTCAGCCATCTCAAGGTCCATCTCAAGCTAGAGGACAGTCTTGTGCTGAATGGGAGACCTCCCCTTCATCGCTCCCTGAATCGCCCGGATGAGAGCCACTGGGATAAATTGGTCCCGGGACTCGAGCGGTCCACCCTGATGACTCATCGAGGAAAAGGTGGTGATGTAAGTCATCCACAGAGCCCTTTCAGGGTGGGTTCCTGATTGGTCAACTCCTAGAAAAGTGGTTTCAGATGTGAATGCCTTTGCATACTACCCTCAGGTTTACAATTTCTCATATCTGGGCAAAATTCGGAAGAATGTGGTCTGAGCCTGTCTGAAAAGCAGGATGGTGGGATCTGGATACTTCGGTATCATTCATCCTGGTTTCAGAGGTTTCCAGACCAAAAAAAGTCCTCCCTTGTCCAGATAGCCATCTGTTTGCTAATGGCTGCCGGACGTAGTTGTTTCTCAGCTCTTCTCTTGTTAGACATGCTATTGGCCTCCAATGCTATTGATGACGTGGGGCTGTCACACGCATCTGGCCATTCCCCTTCTGTAATGACTAGGCAGGCGAAGAACGAACTTAGTAGGTTTCGGGGTAATATCTTGCCATGGATTGACTAATTCCTGCAAAACAGGACTCACCAGGCAGCCATGTTTTCCCATACTTCACCTGTGTGCTCGCCCATCTCATTATGGGGTCCCCCGTGGACATGTGCTGTGACCCCTCTGCTTGGAAACATCATCTGCATGGACCTCAAAGTGCTGACGACCCCTCTAAGAGAGCCTTCTGCTCGAAATTGAGCAACGTCCCACCAAGGCAGGGCTAGTGCCAGGAGAAATGGAGGAGAAAAACAATGGAGGCCAGAGAGTGACAATAGGCTCTTACTGGAAATGGTAAAAGCAAGACTGAAACAAGAAAACACAGTTTGGACAAGAATGTCCTTGATGAAAAAGGAGAGGCGGTTTGATAAAATATGGGGTGGTTTCCTGAGTATGGAATCAGATTAATCCGATAAAGATAGAGAAGATATGACAGATATTAAATAATTACATGAATTTGCACTTATATTCATAGCTTGAAATGTGTATTTGACAATGTAATTGGTGATGTTTCCCTTTCAGGGTGGTGTAGTGGGACATGCAGGTTTCTTTGAAAAAGGCAAGGGGAAATCAAGTAAGTATGACTTTGGAGAGAAAAACATAGCGATAAAAACCTAAACCAGAGCATCAGCCTCTAGCGGTTCCATGTAATAATGTCCCCTCAAAAATATCGCCATGCAAAAAAAATTCTAAAAATGTGCTGTTTTTTGTGGGGACATCATTGCATGGAACATGCGGGGGACACCCCCGCAACACCCAAACCCTTTTTATTTTTACATGGGTAGCGGGGAACACCCCAGCAACCCCCACTGCCCCTGTCCCTATATATATGATCACCTATATGTCACCATGACCTTTTCCCGGCGACATTATATGCTGCGACCATATACATGTAAGCATATTATTACCTGATCGCCCCTCTAACTGCTTAGTAGCAGTTTGGGAAGCAAAGCACGGCTTCCCAAGGCCAGTCACAGGTGCAAGCATGTACCTCACAGATCTTTGTAGAGAGGAGGTGGGTATTCGTCATTCTGAGAGTTAGGGTTTGCCAGCCAAACATAGAATTTGCCAGCTGCCTAGAAACCCTTGCCAATTAATTCTGGGAATGAACGTCCTTGGAGACAAGCATCGATATTTCCATCTTCCCAGGAAAGTTGAAAAAACAAGCAGGGACAAGATAAGGTTTCGGGACGAGGCACGCAATAGCACGCCAATCCCAGATGCTCTGTGGATAGCGCCATGACACCTCGAAACAGAGAGGACATTTTGTGACAGCATGGCGGCGAGTAGGCAGCCTTTTGCTAGGCGTTCCAGTCTCTGCAGGGAAGCATTAACGCTGAGAAACGCACATGCCACTTGGGGCGGCAGAGATCTGCTGTGGAAGGGCGCAGTGGAGAGGACGTGGAAGCCAAAACTCCTTTTTGAGTCTCTAAGCATACACAGAGAGTAAGGGTGCAGATGGGTGATGGCAATTGGGGGGATCACTTAGTAGTGTATCAATCCCTGTGAGGGTAAATTCTACATCTACCCCTGCTTCCAATGCACGTGAAGGGATACGAGAAGTGAGGAAAGGAGTGCGGACCTACAGCTGGGCGAGCCACACACAGGAGAGAGGTGCCCTACTTTCTCTAGGACCATGCCTTTGTGAGGGGTGTCTATTCATGGGGCTCATCCGTACCACTCTATGAACATTTGCAGCCAGTGCTGTTAGGCAGTGGTTTGTTGGTTGCAGGATTCACATGAACCATCCATTATCCATTGCTTGAGGAACCTATGTAGGTTTGCTTTTGGAAACATACAAAAATGCTGGAGCAGAGGCAGACAATGGTCCAAGTCAGCGGCTTGGCGGCTGAACAACAGATGAAAAGAAGCAAGTGTCTAAGACAGCTCCAGATGCTTGCAGCAGCTTGAGAAAAGCATTTCTAGGTGGTGGAGCCAGCTCTCAAATGGATTGAAGCTTGCAAATAGGCTCCAGAGCTTTTTCTAGATTTCTGGGTGCTGGTGGACCTTGTCTAAAGCTAAAAACAAAGAGGTGATGGCTGGAAGGTTTCGAATGAATCTTAACCTCTGGCAATGCTCTGGGCAACCCTCCAGACCATCGTTCTTTGCCTGCCAAGCCATTACAGAAGGGGAAAGACCATATGCAAATCAGGCTTGGTCCCACCCCCAAAGGGGTAGTCCAGCCTGAACTGCTAGGTAACATCCCTTCTGCACGAGACCACAAGCAACCTTAGACGTGTATCAGCCTTGTTGGGCCTCATCAGTGAGGAGTAGCTTGGGTCTCTAGACCCAGCAGACAAGGGACCCACGTCTGGGCATACCCATCCCACTCTGGGTGATTTACGCAAAACAAAGGAGTTGATGGCTGGAAGGTTTGGAATTAATCCTAACCTCTGCCATTGCTCTGGGCATCCCTCCAGACCATTGTTCTTTGCATGCCAAGCCAAAAGGGGCAGCCCAGCCCAAACTGCAGGGAGGGTTAGACAATGCTTTGGGCTTCGCAGTCCACCTATAGATGTCGCGGTGCATTGTGGGTTGGGTCTGCCTTCAGTTGGCTTGCTCTTCTGGCAGGAACGGGTAAGGTTTTACGGCTAAGTCATGGTGCTATAAACAAAGATACTGCATCGTTTTGTCATGGACCCTCACAAATGGGACATCATGGGAAGTCTCACAAATTAATGTCAGCTTTCAAGAAATTCTACAGTCAATATGTGGCCCGGTGGGTTCATTGTTCTCTGATCCAAGCCCATAAAAGGAATTAATGTGATCTTTGGATCAGCAATATGGGCATTTGAAAGACTCTAAGATAATAATTTGGGTGGAATTAGTTCTGAGATTGTGAGAAATGACCACAGGGCTGCATTAACCAATTTGCGAGAAATATGCGCGAGATATCAGTTTATCTAATGAAGTATTGGGCAGACGGGCTGTTAATATTTGGGAAGCCAGAGCTATATATTTCAATACATATGATTGTTCGCTTTCAGAATTGATATTTGATTTACTTTACAGTTCATTATTTTTATACAGTTGGTTTTAACTTTGTGCAGCGCTTTGGACAAAAGCGCTATATAAGACTCAATCAAAAACAAAAAATACAAAATAATACCTGCAGCTGCGGTAGAATAAAGGTTCTGCTTTGCAAATGAGTCTGTGCAGAAGCATGTACGCAGAGAGGCAGTCTCAGTTAAAAGAGCACATTGTTGCTGGCCCTTCGACACTCTCCTGGAGCTTGGAGTGCAGGGCAAAGCACCCTTAATAAATGGCCTGAATACTACTATATTGCTGTCAGCAGCCTGATGTGAAGGAGTGCAGGAGGGGCTGGCGGCCGGGGCTCAGGTGTGTTCCCAGCTGTGGTGGGTTCATCAAGAGCAGCAGCCTCTGGGGAAGGATGAGGGGGCGAGGGGCGAATTTCATCCCTTTCTTTCGGGATTTGTGCTGAAGATTCAGTGCGTTGTAGCGACTCGGCGAACAGAGATCACAACTTTACACTGTATCCTGCAACATAGGGCCTGATTAACAGCGTGTTTTCCTTGGGGATTGCACCCTTATAAAATGCTTCTGTGAATCAGGCCCATAGTCCTTATAACCGGTGCTACAGGGATCTGCATTCAATATATCTGTCTGAGTGTAAAAAGGAATTACCATGAGCTAAAAACAAAGCTGGGAATAAATTAAAACAACAAATAATAAATAAATGACATTTGCATTGCCGGAGTGGATGGAAACCTGGTGTTCATTGCGGGGTTCACCCAATGGATGAGGAGGTCACCCAGCTGGAAGCTTGGCCCCTGGTGTCTTACTGGTAGGTAAGGCAGGCACGCAGCCTCTAGTCATGTTGCAGAGTACTGCAGCACATACACGCATGTGTGCTCGAGAGGACGTCCATGTCACACTCTAATACACTTCACAGTGCTTTTATGACCAAGGCCAGCACATGCATGTGCAGGTGCTTTGACCCCGGCAGAATGACAATGAGTCTCCCATTGGTAAAATCGTAAAGTGTCTCAGAAAACCGCATCCACTATTCATCAGCTACAAAGACAAGCTCATCGATATAGATACTTGAGAGCAAAATGTATAGATATCGCTCTTTTTGATGGGAATCACAGGGGCGATATCTACAAATGTTGCTCTCAAGTATGTATAGTGATGAGTATTTCGGAAGAATGTCACCAGTGAAAGACTCGTGTGCTGAAGGCGGATTTCCGAATTGTCCCTCCCCATTGTGTTGCTTTCAATTTATTTCTACTAGCCCACGCTGGAAGGGCCTCTGTGCTGTCAGTTCTGCAGAACCGCGAGATGGCTTCAGGTGAAGACATAAGGCCCGCCAGGTGTAGAGGAAATGGCCCTGAAACTCCCAGGCGCTTCCAAGCATGAAACAGTAACTCAAAGCAGAAAGAAATAGCTCCTAGAAGCTGGAATGGGCAACTTTCCAAATACCTCTGAACATGAAAGGGTAACTCCTTTCATGAAGGGACACCTGAAGACCTGGGGAATATTTACTGCGCAAAGGAAGATCACGGAAAGTTAAGGGATAATAACGTGAACATCATTCATGGATTATGGCTAGAAGTGGAGCAAAAAATGTAGTGGAACTGTGGCCCCGGCGGTGGACAGAGTAGGCAGGAAGGGGGCAACATGCCAGCCATTTTTCAGGGGTTGCATCCATGCTATTTGACAGCCAATTGAGTTGAAACAGATTTCAGTTTAGCTGTAACTGCTATTGGGCGGTGACGTAGGGAAGTGTTCTTTAACTTCACAAAGAACAGTTCCAGAATGGTGAAAATGGTTGAAGAAAGTAGTGGAACTGTTAACAGTGGAAAATAAAAGTAATGTAACACTGTTCCTGACAGTTCCCACTCACTTCCACCAGGAATATTTCGGAAGAAGGAATCCATCTGAAAATGATGAACATGATGACCTGATCCAGGAAGGAAGGATTGGGAAAGTGTCGAACAAAGTAAATAGCACCTTAAGTATCCTTTGACTCACTGTATATGTAGCACGCGCAAAAAAGCTCAACTACTCCACTGGTGCTCCAGGGTGTGGTTAATAACAGGCACATTTGCTATATCGGTAAATATTGAAAGAGCTAAGCATGAATATTGATGCTTATACAAGGAATATAGTGACTAAACCCCTACACATTCTTATAAAAAGGAAAGGACAAGGAATGAGTGTTCGAAAGTGTTTCCAGTGTTTGCCACTCTACAGTGCAATCCTGTCTACAGGGTCGGTGCAGGTCTTTTAATAGTCGTCCCTCACAAAGGGGGACTGGAACAGAGCTTCAGAAGAAGTTGGGCCCAGACGCGGCATTGGTAGATCCCTAGCGTGAGGGAGTGGGGCAGTAGGCCAGGTTTCAGACACCGGGGGATGGCAGAGGTGATTCATATGGCATC
The DNA here is from genome assembly GCF_040938575.1 of Ambystoma mexicanum. Taxonomy (NCBI): domain Eukaryota; kingdom Metazoa; phylum Chordata; class Amphibia; order Caudata; family Ambystomatidae; genus Ambystoma; species Ambystoma mexicanum. The sequence continues at coordinate 1,312,086,810 of NC_090921.1, read as the reverse complement.
TAACAGGACTACATGGGGTCTAGGTAATGGAGACAACAAGGGGAAGAGCACTGGTACTGAGAGCAGGGCACCTCTAGAGGCAGAAACAACACCTGCAGCAAACAGGGCAAGTCTTTGTAGGTGCTACCTCCATCACATGCAAGCATCGACAAAGAAAACTATTTTCCAGATTTGGGGGTTACTATCAGCAAACGTGGGGGTTGCAGAAACCTCACTTTCTTCCTTTGTGACCACTTGCGGTCCTACCGATGTAGATGTAGAGGGTGGTGGTGGCTCTCTCCCTGCTGGCGGTCAGAAGTTACAGGGTGCATTGTAATGCGCTGGTGAATGGGTGTCACGGAAGCACCGGGAAGGGTTGCACTATCTCTGCTGCAGCTGCTCCTTTACCAGGGCTTCTAATATTCTCCATGCTTGCCCTTGGTGGCTCCTAGCTTTCACTTGCATCGCAAACATTACGCTACGGCAGTTACTCCTATGACAACCAGCACAGCCCCAGGGAGCACTTTCCCAATGATCCCTCTCCCCAGACACAGTACTCCAGTCGGCAAGATGGTTCCCGTCTCCTCTGAGGTGGTGGGCTGGACTAAAGCAAAAGACACAGATCACTTCTAACCTGGCCTGGTGTGTTATACAAAAGATGGTCTTGTTGCCAGTTCTGTAGAAATGAAATTGGGCAATGTGATCGGTGATGTCTCTAAACAGCCGCGCAGCCAACTTAGCCAACTACCTAGACTCTGCACACACCCTCTGTAATTGCACTGAGGGAATGTCCCAGCGATCGCATGCGCTGGCTTCACACCATCTATGGCTTGGGGCCTACAGCCAACATGCCCAACTACCATGACTGAGCATACACCCTCTGTTATTGCCCTGAGGGAATATCTGAGCTATCTCATGCGTTGGCTTCAGACCGTCCAAGTTTTGGGGCGTACAGCCCCTTTTAGGCAAGAGGGGGGGGCCTTCCAAAAGAACAGAGTTCTGCTCGTGCCTACTTCTGTTGACTTACTGCCACTAGGATCAAATCCTTTGGGCTGTAAAGGCATTGCAAAGGAACAGCACCAGGGTCCTGATAGGTAGCTGCCAAGAGGCTGCCAATATTGTAGATGTTGTGCTATACAAGAACACTTTCCTTTATCATACATTCCCATTGACCAGGCAGTGATGCAACGCATGCCTCCCCTTCCTTGTCAAGGCTGAATGTGAAAACCTTATGAATGCCCTCCCCCGGCCCTAAAAGCAGTCCATTCTACGGAAATATTGAAAACTAGCTTCAAGCAACGTTTGCTACCCTGACCAGAGGCACTCTCACCTCCACGGTTTCCCTCCCCATATGCCCGACCTCGCCATCCTGCCCAGATGTGCTACATATGTACATCTGCAATTATGTACATTCCACCTATGTCAATACTGGCCCCAGAGCCAAATGCCTACGGTATGTATCTATGTCCCCGTGTTACAAAGTGTGCCCTATCCATTCACTACCCCTTGAACAGCTGGCTGGCTATTAAAATAGGCAGTGGTACCGGAATTACTGCTGTTTTTACCACACCGCTAAATTCAGAGTTTCAAAATGAAACACGCCAAAATAGCCTGGTTTTGTGTGCAGGAAATGTGGTAATTACCGCATGAGGTAATATGTGCTCCCCAGTGGAGTCTTCTTGGAAGCGAAAACAGTGAATAACTGAAGGGTTTGCATTACTCTGAAGCATGCTGAAGGGAGCTCCCCTTTACTGCATGCTTACCGCATGTGGTAACAGTATTTCATTTTAGCAATGTTTCAAAGGATATACCACCGAACTCTAAATCAGTGCCTATGGAATAGCTCATCATGTGATCAATTGTGAGGGGTCATGTGATTTGTGGAAAAAAGGTGGTTTTAAGCGCCAACAGCAGGGGCACCAAGTACACGGGTGCTCTGGGGACCGGCTCCCCATCCCAGAAAAGGCCAATTGCGTGAAAGTTTCCATATGTTACAATGGGGCTTTTTTTGCCACCGTCCTCTCTCCAACCACTGCAGGGAAAAGCAAAACTCTACACCCCTGGACAAGAGTACAGCATTGATACAATGAAGAAATCGGGTTAGCAAAAGTTTGGGGGGAAAGAGCACTTTCCTGCCGATTCTTTTTATATCCTCTGCCAAGTGCTAATTAACAGCTGTGATTTATTTCACTTTCGCGGTTATGCTGGCACTGCGGGCTGTGAAGCTGAGCCTGATACCAAGAAGCAAAAAAATTAACACTTCCTAAGTGTAAACTGCTTAGGCGGGTAAATGAGCGCGGAACCTCGAGCGGCATTTCATCACATCTTCCAAGTAGCCCTCCATCTCGACCCAAAATCTGTAAATGCCCACTCAGCAGCCCCTCTGGGTAATAAGCGCGTTATAAATAACCATTTACAGTTACAATTACAATGTCACTGCGATGGGCCCAACTAGATTAGCTTCAGGCCCCAATTGTTAGACAAGCCTGGCAACGCCTCTGCTCTCATTGTCTTTATATAGTGCTTCCTACCACAGTCCCAGGGCTTAATAGCACAAAGAATACAGTACATAAGGCAAAAGGGGGCAACTGCCACGGTTGCTCTTGAGGAACGTCACATCGCCCCCCAAAGAGATCCTGAGAATATGGACAGGAAAACTGCACTAACCTCACACTACAGAAAAACTGAACATTTTGCAGCCTGGCATGGGACTCCACCCACCTCTTGCATCTGTGGAACCCAATAGGAGGGCCCGGCAAGCATTAGAAAGTGTCCCAGCCACTCCTGCCTCAGGCCCCTTGGGCAGCAAATCCTTTTGATATTTGCAATGTTATTTTAAAAACTGCACATCTAATGGACATCACATTAATGATGTCTGCAGAAGACAGCTCAAACAGTGTCAGAGTGGCCCTTTCCATTTAAAAGAATTCTTTTCTGCTTAAACCTTAATGTGGATTGTTTGATGTGGAAGGTTCATACATATTGTACATACCAACAAGATGCTCGTCTTTGTCAAACGTGAGTAAAAGCAACTCGGTTTATCTTAAAAGCTCTTCGGAGGCTGTATCTAAATCGTCACCTTTTATCATTACTGTTAGTGTATTTATTGGCCCCAGACAAAGCTCCGGGAAGCAACAGAACGCTTTCTAAGTCAAAGGGGGGAGCAAAAGATCACACAGGATCGGGATATAACAGGGAGGGAGAGGGCAGGCAATTTGACAGGAGGGATCGACAAGCACCCCGGGTGGTTTCCCTTTGACAGTTCAATATCCTAGTGCACATGCCCAATGGGTCATTCAAGGCAGAGAGTGTTTTATTTCCCCATCATTGCATGGCCCATTAAGGATCTGGGCTTGGTTACTACAGGACCAAATGTGCTAGGAGGCACCAATGTACCTGCCCACACATGTGGTGCTCCCGCTACCAACATAGATATACAGGCACTCAAGGCAGAGAGTGTTTTATTTCCCCATCATTGCATGGCCCATTAAGGATCTGGGCTTGGTTACTACAGGACCAAATGTGCTAGGAGGCACCAATGTACCTGCCCACACATGTGGTGCTCCCGCTACCAACATAGATATACAGGCACCCGGAAGCTCTCACTGCTTCCTGGTACCTGTGTGCGTGCGTTGTGGGACTAGGAAGTCCATGTGGGAGATGCCATGACGCTGAGATGGATTCCGGGGCAGCAGGTAAGAAAAACATCAGTATGTTTGCATGATATTATATATTATTTATCATGTGCTTAATACCCAGAGGTTTCTAAGCATGGACCCAGGTATTGAACCTGTGTTGCTCCGTGTCGTCTTGCTTCCAAGGCAAGCACCTTGCCCCTGAGCTATCCTCCCAAGTATGTCTAAATGTGTGAGTGTTTGTGTGTGGATGAGAGAGTGTATGTTGTTTGGATGCACGTGTGAATGAGGAAGTTTATGTGTAATGAAATTACTTCTGATCTGCAGGAGTATACGGACAAATAGTGGATAAACAAACTACTCAGCCCCCACACATCTACAAACCAACAGTGATCCCAATCAGACAGGTGAAATAGACACAGCCAAGACCTAAACCTCCTCTGCTTTTTGTGGTAGCGTGGACCGAGGGAAGGCTATACTCTAAGATGAAGTGTGCATGTGATCCAGTAGCAACACAAACAGCAAAGTGCAACTGTCCAAAATAAAAGGGATCTCCAATCAACATTCTATATATACTTTAATTAAACACGTCACTGTACAAAACACTATAAAAACACTGAGACGTGCAGAAGATGGTAAGATGCAGCTCTCTGGGTAATGAAACAGGGATAAAGGGCAACCAGCAGCCACAGTTAATTTAAAAGGATTTGTCTTTCAGTGGAAAAAGGTGCAAAAGGGACTTAGCCAGTCCCTATGGCCACAAAAGGTGGAGCAGGGGACAGGGTTTGCTCAAATAAACGTACTCCCATATTCCATGGTTGACAGCATTGGGCCACGCTTCAAGCGGTTGGGATTGCAGGCCAAATCAACTTTTAAGGCATCTGGTCATACTGATGGGATTGAACAGGTGCTCTGTGTGGTTCGAAGTGGCATTGGGAAGTGCAGGTTGAAGTGATCACTAGGAACAGTTCAACAAATGAGTGTGTTTCCAGACAAGGAGGACCGCTGGTTTGGGTCGATGAGTGGCACGATCATCCAGCGGTTCAAGATAAGCTGAGATGCAAAGTCCTGGTGGTTCGATTCTGTGTCTAATACAGTTATTTGGAGTTAGGTGTGCAGTGCGCTAGTGCTGCAACTGGCCAGGTGATAAGACACCCTCTTTTATAGACAAAAATCCGGAGGTGATTGGACAAAAGCATGCCTGTTTTAAGGATCTAATCCCTGTTCGTGTGACAAGTGGCCTTTGCCTGGTGGCATCATACAAAAAGTGCTTTGTGCTAAAGGAAGTGGAGGAGAGAGGAATAGAAAGAGAGGTACAGAGAGAAACTAGACGGTGGAACCTTTACCCACTTGTTTTGAGCTCCCTCTGTCTGCACTAGCCCTGCCCCCTTCTTTGACCCATACAATCAAAGGCTCTTTGCTATTCAACACTCTGGTGTGAGGCTAGTCCTTTTGTATAGAGTGTGCCCTTTGATTCCTGCTTCAAGGAACATCTCCTGCTGAGCAACTGTCTTGCTTTAGAGATGTGTTATCTGACCTCACAAAGGACCAACAGAGAGGCACTCCCAGTGGCTCCTGCAGGTTGTAGCAAAGATAGACACTCTAGGGAGAATACACATTGCCTGTCCATGGCTGGCCTACCTTACAGTATTGACACTTGTATGGTACACATTAAGGTGTGGATTTAATAACTATATGAAATACCAACCACCATATCCCTAACTGTGTTACGGCTTATTGTTATTGTTATTGTTATTTTGCATTTATATAGCGCCTTATATACCATTGGTATGGTCTGAAGGTGCTGGTGAAAGATTACAACTGTCATTATAATGGTGATTTCTTATAATTATGTAATTTGGGAACAGAGGTGGATATTTTAAATGTATCCCTTGTGCAGAAGGGACTTGGCTGGCACTGTAGCTGTCAAGGGGGCACCTGTAACATCAGAACATGCTCTGTGTCACTGAAAAGCAGGAGCTGTAGATCAGGCTACTGATACAGCAGAGTGCATGGGTACACTAAGCTTTTGGTAAGGAGGTTGCTGAAAGGGGGTCTTGGTAGCAGGTAACCCTTTTCTGAGATGGAATTACCCGCATCATTTTATTATTAGTACAAATCAAAAAACGCCAGGGCTTTTATACCCTTTCCAGATGGCAATTCCTCATGGTATGTTGTATGGATGTGAGTGTGAATGAGAGAGTGTATGAGCTGTATGAATGTGTGTGCCTGCTTCTTTGCCAGGAGGATAGCATTCCTCTGTTTGGGGTGTGGCCTACATTGGTGCATTGAGCGTTTATATGGACATTAATGGTAAAGCCAACATGATGAGTGTTCTTGCATGGCCACATTGGCCTACATTGGTGTAGCCAGTGTGGACATGTTTTCTTTTAGTGGCATGGGATTTCTAATAGTAAAGCAAACAGGAGTTTCTTCTTAAGTGGGGAAAATGGCATTGATTGGTACATCCAGCATGGAAAAGTATGGAAAAGGCCAGCATGAAAATGATTTTTACTTGTATATAGTGTGGGCTAAGGCATCATGAAAATGCAATGGAAAATGTGTGTGACTTGGCGTGTATTGTTTTTTTCATGTGTTACTCTGCAAAACGATTGCAAACTGTGTGGCATTTTACCCATTTTCCCACAGAAAGTGTGCTGCAAAATGCATAATTTTAGCGCATTCATTTTCACATTTTCTCAGGGGAGAAACCCCCTCTTATCCACACTCACTGAACACCCCTTTCTTGATTTGGGCTCTCTCCCTACGCTTGGCCGCTCATGCGTATTCATAGGAAAATGTTTTGCCTCTCCAATAAAAAAATTCACCAGCCGCCATTGTTCCATGTTGATTCCTGTTGTGCAACTGAAGTGAAAATATTGACCTCTTCTAAATAAAGAGGTTTTGTTCTGGTGGGGGCTGGTACATATATATGAAGATCTCCAGGGAGCCTGTGCAACCTGCATGCATATGTTAGAATTCTGGCAAGGCCGTCTCTCTGCTTTTGCGATTGCAACACTTGTGCTTCAAAACAATGTGCTTGAATGCTCCTTTAGACATCTTAAAAATGAAGCACAAGCTTTAACTTCTTTAAGCTGTTTACAACTTTTGATCAAATGTTGATACTGAATCCTGCAATCCAGTGAAAATGGTGGCAACAAAAACATAGTCACTTAAAAATTGTGATGAAAATACCTCTGCAGTGAAAATATCGCCAAGCTAAAATTAGTCCAAAAATGCTGCTGAAAAGTAGCCAAAAAAGAAATATAGGGCCGCATTACGACGTTGGAAGTAGCCATGCCCTTAATAAAGGCATGGCTGCCTCCAAAACCATGTCGGGTCTGGGTTCCCTGAATGGGGAAATACCGGGCCAGTCTGAGTATGGAGGGCCCGGTATTTCCTCCTTCAGGGAACCCGGGCCCGGTCCTTCCCCATTCCCATTCGAGCCCCCATAGGGCTCAATGGGAATGGGTGTGGGAACTAACAACGGGCCGATTACGATCGGCCCGTTGTTAGCTCCCGGGTCCCCTCGCGGGACCCGCTCTGGACGTCTGGTAAAACCAGACGTCCAGAGCGGGTCCCGCGAGGGAACCTCGTACTATTGCGGAATGGGTTTAATGGCGCAGGCACCATTAGCGGCGCCGTTAAACCCATTCCGCAATAGTTGTAATGAGGCCCATAGTGCTGATAGAGTAAGTGTTAGGGTTAAAGAGGGTTTAGTGGGCTTGTGATTGCCTTGTGTATGCTTAGAATAGGGGTACAGTAAGAATAGGAGTGATGGTTAGAGTAAAGATGCTGGTGAGAATTAGGGTAAGGGGTAGCGGCTGCATGGTTTTGAGGGAGCTGGTAATGTTGAGTTGGTTAGTGTCAGGCTAGATTAAGTGTCAGGGTTAGTGTGAGGCTTGGGGTTATGGTAAGACTAGGGCTATTAGAGTTATGGTTTGTTGATGTGTTAAAGAAAGGGGTAGGGAGGTTGTAAAGAGCTGGTGATATTACTGTAGGACAGAGATTAGGAACAACCTAGTGATTAGGCAAGGGTTTGGCCCATGGAATTTGTGGTGAGCTGGTGTTGGGGTTGGAGTTAGGTTCACTGTTTATATTCTATTTATTTGGTGATTTGTATTAAGTTCCAGTCGAATAACATTTGTTAGTGACCTGAGGGGGGTGTTAGGGAAGGGTTCAGTGTGGAATAGGGGTGTAATTAGAGTTACAGTAAGGGTTAAGTATGGAGGTTTTATTAGAGGTTTGGGTCATTGTTAGGGTTGCAGCTTTGTACTTTTGTGTATTTAAAAAAAGATTTTTGACGACCTTATTACTGGCAACATTTCCACACTTTCCATTGTTTACACTGTATGACTACATTTTTAAAAATGACTTTTTGTTGACTACTTTTTGACATGACTACTTTTTCCTGGGGACATGTTCACATAGAACCTGGATCCTTAACCTAATGTCGTAAAAGTGCACAATAAAAAAAAAATTATCCCTGTTAGTAAAATCAAAAGTCGGCACCCATCACTTGTGGTGCTATCACCCAGCTCCACAGCGATCACTATATTGACATCACAGAAGGGTGATGAGGGCTCGCTCGAGACTTGCCAGGATTTGAAAAACTTGACCTTAAACAGGCGCTTTAACCCACAGAGTTACCCTTTCTATCCATTTGTCTGTGTTATGTTATAATGGCTGCTTGTACCAATCGTTTGTAGGTGCTGTGTACTGGTGGAGGAAATGGGCGCAGAGTGTGTGACTGGCAGTGAAATCCAGACTCTGGCCTGAAAGTTACTTCAAAAACATATGGTGAGAGTGAGAAGAAACTGGGTCTGAAAAGGGGAAACCAGGTGACTGGGCTCTCCCTAATCTCCCCGTATTTTCTGATCTGTTGGCTGCCCTTCTTTCTCCATCTCTATAATATCTACCTTTGCAATTGGAGAGTCCATTGATTGATTGATACTTTATTTCTATCGCGCTCGTACACAAGTGTTTCAGAGCGCGACAAGGCAAGGGAGGGGAACAGGAGAGAACAAAACAGCGATCTTACTAGGCCCAGTAACATTGAGAATGTGCAAGTGCATGGGAGAGGGGGAGGGGAAAAGTGCATGGAAGGGGGAGTGGTGGAAAGTGCGAAGCAGAGGAGAAACAGATAAATAACAATAAATAAATAATAAAGGCAACAAACAGTGGTAATGCAGCCAGCCATTTGCAAGTGCTAGGTTTAAGGCAGCAGACAGGGTAGGTCTGACAAGTGCAAGAAGAAAAAGGGGGGGCTGTATGGGTACAGATACAGACCCCAGTGCAAGGGGTGGCCCGGAGGCAGTGCGGGAGGGTGGCAGGATGAGCAGGTACCTGGGCCCAAAAGACAGAGGGTGGCCAGGTGCACAGTGCCAACAGAGAACAGATCAGGAGGGGAGAGGGGGAGCGAAGGCAGAAGAAAAGAGGAAGGTCTTGAGGTGCTTCCGGAACCGGAGATGGTTCTCCTCAAGTTTTAGAGTGGCAGGGAGGCTGTTCCAGAGGGAGGCCCCAGCCGAAGACAGAGATCTACCCCCAGCTCGTTTCTTAGAAAAACGACTGACCCTGAGTGAGTTGGAGGTAGAGGAGCGAAGAGCTGGAGAGGGGAGGTATTTGCGGAGGGATAGCTGAAGGTATTTTGAACCCAGGCCCCAGAAAGCCTTGTGGACAATGCAGAGGGTTTTGAATTTAATCCTTGCATCCACTGGGAGCCAGTGGAGAGATTTCAGAGCTGGAGAGATACGATCCCAGGGCTTGAGGCCAAGGACAAGTCTTGCAGTCCTGTTCTGGATTAGTTGCAGAGGGCGGAGAGTAGAGGCAGGTAGATTTAGAAAGAGGCTGTTACAATAGTCTAAGCTAGAGAGAACCAGAGCTTGAGATACCATGATCTTGTGGGGGAAGGAGAGGAAAGGCAGAGTACCTCTGAGGAGGTCCAGTCGGAAATTTGACTTTTTAGAGACCTCAGAGATGTGGGCGGAGAAGGAAAGGGTGGAGTCAAAGATGACCCCGAGGTTCTTAGCCTCGCAAGTGGGGGTAGGAGGAGGACCAAGGGAGGCCGGCCAGAGAGTGAGGGGAAAGGATAGTGAAGGTGTGCCGATGAGGAGGATCTCCGTCTTGCTGGCATTCAGACAAAGATCATTGGCAGCACACCAATCTTGAATGGCAGTTAGGCAATCAGAGATGAGAGAGGAGGTGGCAGAGGGCAGCTTGAAAATGAGTTGAGTGTCATCAGAGTAGCACTGGAAATTTGAGCAGAAAATGTCAATACAGTGGGCGAGAGTTGCCAGGTATTGCTTGAAAAGCCAGGGCGAGAGGTTAGACCCCTGGGGAACACCACAGGTAGAGAGGAAGATAGATGAAAGGAAGGACCCAAGTTGGACCTGGGAGGGTCAATCTGAGAGGAAAACAGGTCAGCCAGGCCAGAGCCTGATCAGTGATACCCAGGTTTTCACGGAGACCCTTGAGCAGGATGGTATGGTTGACCGTGTCGAAGGCAGAAGAGAGATCGAGAAGGATGCTCCATTTATCTGTCTGTCGAGCTTTATCTCGCTCTATCAGTATCTCGAACTCGCTCCATAGCTCTATCTGCCTCTAAATCAATCCATCACAACACAAAACACTTGAGATGGACACGTGGATACAGCCTCAGACTAGCCTTTAGAGGTAATAGGCCCATGGCCGAACCAAAAACACAAAATGCTGGTGTGGGGCAGTTTATTTGGTCGAATTGTATCTGTTTTTTTGCCAATTTGGGGCCAGTTTGATGAGTTAATTCACTCTGTGGCTAGTAGTTTTGACGAGTCTTGCTGAATAAATATTCATTAAAATGCACAATTTGCATCACACTTTATTAAAAGAAAACTCCCCCTTGGTTACGTTCAGTGTCACAAAAGAAATGAATAGCCATTTGCAACTGTGGGCAGCTTTTTCATAGGTGGCCGAGACAATTTTGTGGATCAGTCCGACCCTGCCTGGATAGAAGATAAATTGAGACGCACATACTGCGCTTGCTGTTTTGTTCTTGCCATGCGAGGGCCTCATAGCACTGTACAGGCCTACTCCCTGCCTGTGCCTATGACTGTCTGCCTTTGTATGCCGCTGTCTTTGCATCGCCTTTCTATTGCTGTTAGTCTGGCTGATGGCCTCCATCTACATCCCCTTACCTCTCTCGGTATACAGCTCTCTATTTCTCTCTAGAAACACGTGACTGTCTCTATGACTGTCGAGCTCTGGCTGTCTAATTGTGTCTGTGTGAGCCATCCTGTTTTTGTCTGTGTACGCACTCCTTTTGAAGGCCAGTATCTGTCTTCCTCTGTTCAGGTCTGCCAGCCTTGGTCTGGATCTACCCGCCTGCCGCCTCTGAGTGTCCAGGGCTGCCATCCTCAATATGGATCTGCCTGTCTGCCGCCTCTGAGTGTCCAGGGATGCCAACTTCGGTCTGGATCTGCCCGCCTGCCGCCTCTGAGTGTCCAGGGCTGCCATCCTCAATATGGATCTGCCTGCCGCCTCTGAGTGTCCAGGACTACCAGCCTTGACCTGGATTTGCCCGCCTGCCGCCTCTGAGTGTCCAGGGCTGCCAACCTCTGTCTGGAATGCCCGCCTGCTGCCTCTGAGTGTCCAGGGCTGCCAGCCTCAATGTGGTCTGCCTCGGTCTGCATCTACCCACTTGCCACCTCTGAGTGTCTATGGCTGCCAGCCTCAGTCTGGATCTACCCGCCTGCCGCCTCTGAGTGTCCAGGACTGCCAACCTCGGTCTAGATCTGCCCGCCTGCTGCCTCTGAGTGTCCAGGGCTGCCAGCTTCAATGTGGATCTGCCCGCCTGCCTGCTCTGAGTGTCCGGGACTACAAGCCTTGGTCTGGATCTGCCCGCCTGCCGCCTCTGAGTGTCAAGGGCTGCCTACCTCGGTCTGGATCTGCCCGCCAGGCGACTCTGAGTGTCTATGGCTGCCATCCTCGGTCTGGAGCTGCCTGTCTGCTGTCTCTGAGTGTCTATTGCTCCTAGTCTCGGTCTGCATCTACCCACTTGCCACCTCTGAGAGTCTATGGCTGCCAGCCTCAGGCTGGATCTTCCCGCCTGCCGCATCTGAGGGCCCGATTCTCAAGTTGGCGCAGTGAGCGTGCTAAAGCGAAATCAAGATGCCCATGCTCCACCACTATTCTCAAGTGGGCCTGAGCTTCATTTTAGTGCACAACAGTGCACCGTGGTCATTGTACCTGTATTTGGGCACAATGGGCGCAATACAGAAATTCTCTGCAGCACTTTTGTAAAATAACAACATAATCGTTATTTTACGAAAGTGCTGCCGAGACCGCATCATATATCAATACATTTTGAACCTGCCTTGTTGGGGTGAAGCATGGGGGTGTAGAGTTGTTAAAAACCCACCAGGATTCAAATTTACCAAAACGCAAGGAAATCAATTAAAGAGAAAGTATATAGTAAGGTATAGAAAGTCAGAAGGACATAGGCACACAGGCTCAATTGTGTGAATTAGTAAGAAGGTGTACCGACTTCCTGTGACTCAAGAATACCTGTCTTAAGTTGCAGGTAACTAATGTGGCAGTTGCTAGGTTGGTTTCACACCCATTCTAGCAACCGCCACATATATTCTGAATGTGGTGGATTCATACCGACTTCGGAAGAATGCGCCACCTTCAGAATAGGTGTTAATAACCGAAAATGTCGTTACCACTTTTTACGAGATTTTCGGTAACTAACACCCAGTTAAGAATCGGACCCTGAGTGTCCAGGGCTGGCAGCCTCGGTCTGGATCTGCCTGCCCCTCTGTGTGCCTATGGCTGGCAGCCTTGGTCTGGATCTGCCTGCCTGCCCCTCTGTGTGCCTATGGCTGCCAGCCTTGGCCTGTATCTGCCCGCATGCTGCCTCTAAGTGTCTATGGCTGCGAGCCTCGGTCTGGAGCTGCCCGCCTGCCTCCTCTAAGTGTCCATGGTTGCCAGCCTTTGAGTTTCTCCCATCCTCGCTGTTCTCGCTTCCCTTCCTGGGCCCACATGGCGTTTTTATAATGAAGGTCTCATTAATTCTTGCCTGGCACGCGCCTTGTGATGCCGATAGTGTGAGCATAAGGAGGACGCTCCCCCGCCTCACAGACTGGGGGAAGGGGGCTGATCTATCACGTTGCTCATAAAATATGCAGTCGTGAAGCTGCCAGATTTCGTCTGCAAATAGACGCTTTTGAGGTCAGGCCCGTGGAGGGCGTAGGCTGCAGCCACTCTTGCCTTGTCGTGAGATCTTCCCTGACACGCTCGGTGCGTGGAGCTTCCGGGAATGTTCTAGAAAGGGCATCCCGATCCGCCACGGCTTGCACACGTCACACGGATGGCAGAGGGCAAGGGAGCAGCAGGCGCGTGTACACAGCACATCGTTATTCAAGAGTTACAGAGGCAAAGGAACCACCCAGAAACGTGTTCCAGGCGTGTTTTATATTGTGCCTAACATGTTCAGCCCAGCATGCAAAGCAGAGCCTTCGCTGCACTTCTAGGGTCATAGTGTCTTTGGCAGTCACTATATTTGCATTCCTTCATCCATACCTTTCCTACCTGTTAATGACAGCTTCTTTCTGAATGGAACCTTACTCTGCACCTAAGTGGACCAGACATGCTAAGTGTTGCATATGAAAGATTAGGGGGCTCTCTCAAGCACAGGGCTCAGGCTCTAGAAGCACGGCGAAACCTGTGTCAATACTTGAAAATACTTTTTGACAGCTGTCGTAGGTCTGTAGAACAATCAGCCCACTTTGCTGACATCAATATGTGTGTTTTAAAAACCAATAAAGTTTAGTCTAACTAAAGCCGCAAGCTGCTTGCGTTCCCTAGCGAAACGGCGCGGGGTCACCTCGAAGAATCTGCATTGCCCGAAGACTTCCTAGATCTCCAGACCCAACTTGGGGCTGAGAAGGGGGAGGCTTTTGGCTAAGTAATGCCCCAGTGGCTTTGAACCGGAAGTGGACTCTACATGAGCACCTATGCTCTGGCCAGCACACCCTGTTTGCCCCTTTCTGTCAGGATTAGGGCAACCTGCTCTGGGTATTGAGGCGGCAACAACGAGGACCTCGAGAGGTCATCACATCGCAACGCCTACCACCCTTCAGCCTGCGCATGCCGCCTCAAAGAAGTGCCAAGGAACCCTTTAGGGTGCTGTTTCTATATCACCTTCACCTGTCGATGCATCCTCCAGAACGGGACAGCAGAGCAGAGATGGACTCCAAAACAGGCATCATACAGCTCGTGTGGATCTAATAGCGAGCAAACTACCACAAATGTCTACTTCAAAACTGAGCACAAACCTTTAGAAAGGATCCAAGAAAGTTCACAACGAGTAAACCACCGGCCATCTAACTCACAAGTATTGGAGGAAAATGCTACCAAGAGAGAGAGGTTGGTCGAAAGCTCCAGTGACTGATCCAAGCAATTGAAGAGGCACCCTGTAAATCAACAACACACCCCATAAGGAGTTGTGGATTGTAAGAGTCTGGCGTGCATTTGGAAAAGGTTAAAGATCTAAGCGCAAGTGTAGACGGTCATTTGGAGTAACATCAAGCAAGGTTTACAACTTGGAAGGAACAGTCAAGGGAAAAGTTCTAGGGAGAGTGTCAATGCTATGTGGACCGGGAGGATAACTCGAGGGCAATGCACTTGTCTTGGAAGCAAGGCAACACAGAGCAACACAGGTTTGTAGAGGGACAGATGTACACGTCATCTTCAGTGCCCACCCCGTTACCTCTGTCATATTGGAATAGCAGCAAGAGAGCAATGTGTGTGACACCAGGTATTGTCTCAATACTGCATCGAAGATACGAGAGACATTACGCGCTCAGACAACTGTATCAAATGTACCCTAGCACTGATGTGGTGGGAGGATGTCTGCATACACCATCGGACATCTAAGAGATGCAATTGAAATCAGATGAGGGCAGAGTGACGTCAGAGGCGCCACCAATGAGTGGCCAACGGGGTCCATAGCCACCCTTATAAAAACACTGCCCCCGCCAGCCCACCTGCCTCTTATGAATGCAACTTTGTGTTCCCCTCAAGTGACCTCATCAGGCCACCCCTATGAAAAATGTCTGTGGGCGCCACTGAGTGACATCATGAAAAGAAGATACAAAGACGCACTGAAATGATACACAAATACTCTAAGACTAAAGAGGTAACTGAAGTAGGAAAAGAAACATGTAAATGAATATGAAGAAATCATGTGCACCAAAGAAATAAGTGAGAAGAGATTAAGTGAATGTGCATATGCAGAAAAACAAGGTAGATGAGACATATAGAAGCTTGCTGCAGAAGAAAATATAACGCGATTAAGGCAGCCATGATTAAAAGATGGACGTCAGACTCATGTTAAGAATGACAAAACTACCTCAGAGACAGGCCAGGGCTGCAGAGCTGAAAGGTGCTGGAAAAACAGCTTTGTGTGAGTAACAACGAATATCTCTTGGACTGGGATCAAGTCAAGGATGCCACATCAAGAAATATTTGCACGACACAAAGGGAGTCAAGAGGATAAGCTGCATCTGCATGACCTGTTTCTCTTAGATTAAGCAAAGACGAAAACATCTGCAAATGCCAAGTGTTGGACAATCAATTATGCAGAAAGCATATGAGAGGCAGAGTACCCAAGTCTCCAGAAGTGAAGAGGTATAATGGCACCCAGCATAATTGAATTAAATAGCACTAAATAAAAGGTTGAAATGGACAAAATGGTGGTCTCCTCACACATGATTCAGAACTTGAAAACAAGGCCTATTCATTAGGCTTCACACGAAGATAGTGGTTTACCTACACGCCCTTAAAATTCCCCGAGAAGAGA
This sequence comes from Ambystoma mexicanum, assembly GCF_040938575.1. NCBI lineage: Eukaryota > Metazoa > Chordata > Amphibia > Caudata > Ambystomatidae > Ambystoma > Ambystoma mexicanum. The sequence continues at coordinate 1,312,071,357 of NC_090921.1, read as the reverse complement.
ATGGTCTGCAAGGTCAACTACAAAGAAGAAGCCTTGGCTTTGGGCCTGACCGATGTGAAGATCGTAGAATGGGTGGTAGTGCATTTGTGCATTTATGTATTGCATTTATTCTGACGTTCTTCTCTGCACCTGAGTTTTGTTTTGCTGACGTGCTGCTAACGAGCCAAAGTCCAAGGTTGGGAGAGTATGAAAACCAATCATGAGGGTGTGTGTAGTAGTGTACTATACAATGTTGCAGAAGCCAATCTGCTGGTGTTATTCTGCAATTAACCTGTACTATATGTATTTAGAGGTAGTTCAGGGATTGCCTACCAGTTAAGCAGCACCCAATAATGACACTAACACTTATATGACCTATAGGTATGTGTGTTTCCTTTACCAATCTCTCCTGACAATAGGTTTTTTAAAGTTTTTCATGTAGGATGATGGCATAGCTGACGCACATTGAGGTAAAAAAGCCATTGTATAATCAAATTATTGTCGAGAGTGAGTGAGCTGCAGTTTGTTTGTTCACCAGGTTCCCTACTTTATTGAGTTAATAGTAAGGAAGTATTTTGACATATTCTGTGAGTCTGTCTGGTTATTTGGGTCTGGGAACATTGTTGGTAATTCCATCTGGTGCTTGGAATGCTCCCGGTGCTTCTGCACACATTTCAATCCTGGTCCCGCGCTTAGAGACTGGTCTCTGATATTAAGCGCTTTATAAAAGGTGAATTAATGAGTTATTCGAAAAAATACATAAAGGTGTGCCAACTTAAGTCTACAAGGAGTGCCAGAAATAGCAGAAAATGAAAATGAAATCAAAAAAGGTGTGATACAGTTCTTCCCAGACACTGCCCTGAATGATCAGAAAGATTGCATTTTGAGGGTGCTACACAAAGAGCCCACCCTCAATTACAGAGTCGCAGCAGGAGGACGAAACCCAAATGTCCAATCTTTAACTGCAAAAGAAAATATTCTTAGCTCAGTACAACCCCCCCCCACCCACAAATGTGTGCAGGTAGAAAGTTTCACATGTGCTATCTATTTAGATATAGTTTAAAATAGAGCAGATTCACAATTGGTACTAGACTCTTAAAAAAAAAGCAAAGTCGCCAAATTACAGTTTGTGGGTTGACTAAAAGTAATGAACAACAGTAAAATGCATGCACTGGTTAATGTGAAGTCATCAAAACAACATGCAGGGCAAAAAACAAGGGGTCTTATAATTATTTCATGAGAGGTTTAAACAGGTGTGACTACTTCCCAGAGGGGAAAATAATAGGAGGTTTGCCCGGGGTGCATTGATGGCAGGGCAACCAAACAGAAGTAGGGATGTCGAGTAAATGAGTAGTGTTGGTACTTACAAGAACACAGTGCAACTGACTAGGAAGGTCATATTTAAATGATATCTTAAGAACTAAAGATACAATGGCAGAATATAAAAAGTCAAATATCATATCATTCAATATTAACAGCATTTGCAGCAAAACAAAATGTTGTGATGCCCTGAAATGTTAAAGTGTGCAAAAACGTGAAGACGTGAAAGAGAAATTATTTAAGGTAATTTGCTCATCAACACAACATATGAGCACTAGAGGAGTCTCGAGAATTGCAAGAGTCATGTCCAAAATAATGCCAAGCAAAAGGTTCAGGGTAAATGTAATGTAATGTAATTGTCATTTGTATAGTGCCTTTCACCATTGGTATGGTCCCAGTGCCCTGCAGGTTAAACGCCCTTGGGGGGCAGAAGTCCAGGTATGACCAAGTCCCTGCTAGTCACCCACGTCAAGCATGCAAGTGGACGGGTGCAGAGAGGTAGTCTGGAAAGCATACGAGAAAGACATTATGTGTGCAGCTAAACCGCATTTTTATCGTGGGAGATAGCTGAATTCGAATGGCAGAGGTGTTGTGCAATTTGTCTTAGTCGTCCCTTGAGAGAGGGAACCTCGACCAGCATGCAAAGAGGCTCACTTAATCGAAACGAATCTGACTCCAACATCCATTGTGAAGACGTTGGTAGTTGCATGACCTCTAGGAGGTAGACCGAGTGGTCCAGAAACGGTGCCCAGATCACTGCAAGTCAAACAACACTGAAACAGTAACCAGGGAAGAAAAACACTCGGAAGATGCATGCGAATGAGAAGCTGACCCGAGACCCCGGGAAGAACATGAGACGCACTCTGACCACAATCAAGGTAACAGGATTTACTGGAGACCCAGCTGGAGTGCGGGGGAACATACAAGTCAGATGAAGAGTTGTGTTGTTCAGAAGTGATCTCCCTTGTTGCAATGATACCCAAAATAATTGCCTAGTATTTGGTGATGAAGTGGGAGAATGGAAGACCAGGCTCCCGTCCTTCACCTCTCGCGCTGGGCCTAAAGGGTCACGACCCAGACACCCGCCACGAGAAGAGTTTGCCCATCTACCAGACGACCAAATACCCTGGTACAGGAACATACGGATGTGTCCATCTGCCTGCCCAGCAGCCCGCACTAGCCATGCAGACACCTGCGGCACGGATCAACTAGACTAAAACCTACACGTCGTTAGAGATGCCATGACGACCTAGCCAACGGTCAGCACATCTGTACAAATATACACACTGGACACTCCCGCACCAATCTACACGAAGAATATACTCAGTGCTATGACGTAGGCGACAGACATACTCACGGACGTGCATCTTTATTATTTTCTACATAGGCTTTCAAAATGCAGAAACGCAAGACGCATCATGAACTCATCTAAAAAAAGCTTGCTCACGCTTCTCCTAAAACTAGTTGCCACAATGAGAAATATAATGAAGACACGATACTGGTCATGAAACTATATGGTACTGTAACCTAAAGCGCCTGTGCACCAGACGGATCCACTTATACACCAGGCCTAAGTAGGCCGCAAGCAAGAGCTTCCATGGACGTTAAAAGAACAAGAGTCAGATTGCTGATCCTGCAGAATGAGCCCGGCGAAGCAACCAGCCAAGGTCGCAATGTTGCAAACCCACATTCCAAGAGCAAATCATCAAGGGCACGATGTTGCAACCTCGCACGCCGCACACCAACGTTAAAGTCACACCTGCAAATTAAACCAGACACACAGTGGAAAAACAATATTAATTGTGCAGAATTATGCCTCAAACACGGTCCCACCTCACGTGACCAAGCCGAACCTGACAGGATGCCAAGCCCAGGAGAAAGAAAGCGTCTGGATCTCTCGTTACAAGACATAAGCAGATACAATTAAAAAGGCTCAATGGACATCTGCGACAGTGGGAGCAGTCGGCCTTCCAGCTATGAATAAATCCTCACATTGTCTGCACGTACCCATAGTGAAACATTGTTGCAAATGACAGGTACACCGAGAGCTGGGAACAGCGATGGTCCCAGGCTGGGAAGCTCGCGGGCGCACCAATCAGAACATGGGGCTCCTATCACTGACGCCATTAACTTTAACCAATCATCAGGGGTCTTCATGTAACAATTCTCATGTATCTAATCGTAGGGACAACCCAGATATATCACCTGACTAACCCTCGACCACTAACATTGTTCTCTATACGTGTGCTATACTAACCCTACCACTCGAGTAACCAATCAAGAGTGGCGATAGGTTGTTTGCTAACTTTCCAATGTGACGCAAGTAGCGCGTCATACCAAGGTAAAAAGGGCCTGCGAGCCCTACGATTGTGTGTGTGTCAGGACGGACGCGTACGCTCCTTGACCCATCCCTGCCGTTTTTGTCTAATAAACAGCAGAGTCACCTTGCTTCTTGCGTGTGTCTCATACTCTATCTCATCTGGGATATATGGGAGGAGTTGGGGCCTCCCTGCCCGGAGGTCTGCGGACGGCCCGGCCGACCCCGGCAGAATTTCCCCCCGACAGTGACAAGAGTCCTAAACCTCAAGAATGCCTCAGGCGTGAACTCCCTCTTCAATATAGGAAATCCGAGTTGCAGGAAAAAGATAAAAAGGACCAAGAGCTACTCAGGAGCAATATCACCCTGTAATCAAGAAACAAGGAGCCCTAAAAGTGTGTCAACAGTAAGAAGAATTGCGAAACGATGAACCCAGTTGTTTCTTAGTTCTTGGGAGGAAGTAAAAGGACTTTTAAAAATCAGTTCAAGAGAACATCGAAGGTCAGTCTTGAAAATGTCCCCAAGTAGACCAGGAGAAGGGAGTCATTCTCCTGATCCTGTGCTTTTGATAAAACACACCCTTTTTCAAGAGGCTGCGACTGAATCAACCAAGACTGGATGGAAGGGAATCAGTCTCCTGGTGATGTTAAGAAGAACCTGCAACATTGAGTGGTTTAGTTCTTAGTGATAGAGTAGTTGGCTTGGCCATAGGACGGTACTTTTTTGGTTTTGACAGACTTTCTGACGAGTATCCAAGTATTTTCTGTTGAGGCAGGCACAACCCCTCTAGAGATGGGGAAAGACAGGATTACTTTCTGTGAATGATTAACAAATGTGTATAGCCAAAATGAGAACCCCTTGTCAGCCTCCTTACTCCATCACACCACACTACCCTCAAAATGTCTTTTAGATGCAATAGACTGGCTACCTTCAAAATGTATCTATGTTAGAAGATCAGAAAAATGTACACTTTTCTGATTGGGGATAGGAACATATAAAAATCTTTTAGAAAAAAAATGAATAGTGTAATCTTTCTTATGTTGTGGACACATAAGATTCCACTCATAACTAATCCATGACATAATGCAAAACAATGGCTACCCTCAAAAATTCCATTTAGATGCAGTGCATTGGTTGGCTCTGGAGCGCAGCAAGATGTCAAACAGAGGCAAGCATCACATGGTAGTGATAAGGTTATAGGTAGTGGCAGGATTTAGGAAGTGCTCCACTGGCTGTTCCCCCATTTCCTACCACCTTACCTGTTTGTAGCTGTACACAGTGCCCGCGGCGAGCAGGGAAAGCAGGGGATGGATGGGAGCTGCCCAATGGAGCATTAAGGGAGGTTTGGCTCCTCTTCTTAGGTGTGCTATGCCCATGAATGCCATTTCCAGTTGTAGATCTCAAAGGGTTGAGCAAAAACTGCCTCAACGGTCATCACCAGACCACTGGTTCATTCAACCATTAGATGCTAGGATTATGCACAGAACGTATTACAAGCCCTAGATGTAATGCTTTAGAAAACTATTAACACGTTCTTGCTGCCAGCAGCAAAAGAGAAAAGGAAATAAAAACAAAAAAAACCTTAGTTTAGCTTTGTGCCCTTTCCAATTGATGAGCCATGTGGGTGGGGGATTGGTTAGGAAAGAGAGATTCATTACACGACCCAAAGTATTAGCTACAATATCAAATGGACAAAAAAAGATGCATCCCGGGGCACTATCAGCCAAAGCCCTGCAGAAGCACATGCTCTGTTCCACTAGCTTGGTGGGGTATACAGTGATGTTATCGAAAAGAAAACTAAGGATGCATTTTTAAACGAAACCAAAACATCTATAACAAAAAAATAACAAATCTAGAAAACTATATACATGTGGTTGGGAATTGGAATAGTAGTTTTAGGGGTGGGGAAAAGTATTAAAACACAAAAAGGGGGGCATGGAGGGGGATCCTCCTAAACAAAAATAGGAAAAAATGTGTTATTTTTTTTTAGATGTTTATTCTTTGTTCAAAATTCATTCTTTGTCTTATCATTCGATAAAATCACATGTAACTGCTAGGTGGAGCTGCAATCTCTCCCTTTATTTTGTGCTGACAGCCCCCCTTTTAATCATGCACCCCTCCAGCTCCCTCCAACCCGATTGCCCTGGATCTTTCAGACCTTTCCCCGATGTAGACTTCCCGAGGACACAAGCTCCTCGCCTGCAACCACCAATGCCTCCCGCTCTTGTTGCTTTGCCTGCTGCCATGACCCTTCTCGTCCAGAGCCATGTCCACGAGAAGTCATGTTATATCATGTCTCATTCACAAAGATACTTAGTTGACCATCAGCGGCAGAATTTAAGGCAATCTGCATCACGCTGAAGATAAGTGCGGGCAGCATGTCGCTGCTGGAGCGCCTAGGAAGCCAGTGGTCTGGTTGCTTGGAAGCGTGCAGGGCATATGCGAATGAAAGATCATCAAGATCATCACGTGTTTATACAGCAATTTAATGCCGGTTTCCTACCATTTCTAACAGCTTGAATATTTACTGCCATTGGCCAGTTTAAGGATATTCAATTTCCGCACTTGGAAAGATGATTGCCCCAGCATGCTCTGCGCCAAGGGGCAGATAACTGAAGCGTGTTCCCGGCCATCTTGAAACCTCAGGTGCAGGGGTGTTGCTAGGTCTGGAAAAGACCTGGGGCTACACTGATGTCAGAACTGTCGGGACTGGGGGTTAGCTAGCCTTTTGGTCATAGCTCCTGAGATTCTATCCGGGGCTACAACCAAAAGATCAGGGGCTATGGCCCCCTTAGCCCCCCCTAGCAACACCTATGCTCAGGTGTGTAGCTCTTGCCAAGTGGGTGATGGAGCCAGAGAGCTACGGGCCTTGGGCTTACCATATACAGCTTGTAAGAAGTAGGATTCCAGGAGAAGCAGAGCGTGTGTTCTTCACTTAAATGTACTGGCCAACCCCAGCCATGAGTGGACAAGTTTGTCGAAATTAGTCTTTTTTTTGTGGTGCCTTTTTTGCAGTTAAACACGGTTCTGCACTGCAACACGGCAGCCATGAAAACCAAAATATCCAGGGTGACTGCAGAGGAATCATTTCAAGATAACAGGTTAACAATGGCATTATTGAATGGCGCAAATGCAGAAACCTCTGCGGTTTTGATACTCCCCCAGCAAGAGTCTGTGAAATATTAAGGGACACGAATATTGATGATGACTTCAAGGCACCCCCTGAAATCGAGGGGGGCTGAGACTTATACGTGCGCAACACCGCAGTTTTAAGGAAAAAGAACCATGAGACGCTTCACTAGCAAAGTGGACTTACTGCACCAGTCTCACAAATTCGAATGCATGCATAGAGGCCAAGAGCGCCAGACAAGGCCACTTTATTAGGGTGTGTACATAAACTCTAAGATCCCTTCAAGGGTTAAACACAATCATCTTGTACTAACCAATTTGATGTTAACTACAAACATTCTTTAATGATTTAAGCATATTATTTACCCAAATATTACACTTAGTTATCTTGTGTATTATACTCAATTCTAGATTGCCTTTGTTTGCCTTAATTCATATATAACAGTGAATCATCATCACAGAAAGACAGTCAACCACAGAGTGTAGCTATTACATTCTAAATCGAGGAAGGGCGCTCAGCCAATCAGGTGGCTGGAACAGTGGCCGAGACTACACAATGTGTCACCAGCTGTTTCCAGCCACCCGAGGCCCTTCCCCAGGTGTGCCAACTTCCGGGGCACCAGTGGTCCAGGGATGAATATCGCTTTCTAAACCATGAATCAACCCCACACCTCTAGTACACCAGAAGGGATGGAAATAAAAGTGAATTATAAGGCCTCCTTGTCCAGTTTTGGTAACGCGGACGGAACAGCAGACTTATCTCTGCAAGGTTGTGGATCGATGGTTAGTTGCAACAGCGAAAATACAATTATTACCCAGTGATACAAGGGACTGCCCAGTCAAGGTTATATAACAATATCTACTTTATTATTACTGCAAAACACAGTTCGAGTATACTACAATTTCAACCCACACTGTAAAGGAACACAGAGGACAGACAGTTTTATGAAGGAAAGGGATGCATTCTGGATACTGACAGGAGGGTAATTGGTAAAGTAATCAGTCTTATAGTTCAAGATTATTTAGTTCCAGCACCATAGGGCAAGGGGTCATAACTGGTGACCAGTGGGGCAGAACTACAATGTACCTGGTGCTGAAAAAGTTGTTGGTGCTCGACAGCATCAAGGTGGTTCCAGGGTGCTTCGCAGCCCTTGAGACAGAATTCATGCAGGGAGACAGCTACGGGTACCAGGCGGAAGGCAATTGGCAAGCAAGGCTGGATGGACATCTGCAGGCTGTCCGGCACGGCGGCTCAGAGCCAAGAATCGCTGTCTCGGTGCTGGTTGGCGGACCTGGAATGCTGGTCGAGGCGTCTCGGAGGGCTCTGGTGACTGCAGCGTGACAACAGTCAGCGGTGCAGCCGAATGTGGTTCGAGGACTCGACTGTCTCAAAATTGTCCTTAAAAAGATGGATGCTGTGTGGCACTCCTAGCTTCTAAGCAGGGTTTGTATTGTCCTTTCAAGGCAGAGGGCCCAAAGCTCAGGAGGGTGTTAGCAGGCAACGGCCTTGTCCTTTGTCCAGAGACTCTCTGGCACTTCCCACATAGGAAGCTTGCTGTCAGAACCTAGCAGGGCACGCTGTATGCTGGCTGGGTAGCAGTCCTGGAGCTGCTGGACTGGTCCTCTGAGTCCGGAATCTCCTTCTGTTATCTGGAAGATGTTTAGGGGAGGGATCTTGCTTCCTTCTTGGAACTCCTGGCCTTCCCTCACTGGCGGAATATGTAAAGTAGACTGTACCTTCAGCTATGGTCCAAATGAGTCCTTCTTCTTACTCCTTGCAAAGTTTTCAGATGATCTGATCAGCGAGGGGCACAGCCCGCTTTTAAAGCCAAACAGGGCCTTGGTGTAGTCCAAGCCTAACTTAAGTGAGCCAATCCTGGATCTCCACCAACAATCTTCAGTGATGCTTCAGGTCAGAATCAGAGCACTTGTGACAGACAGCAGAAGGATGACAACATATCCTAAGTCCCACCCATCTTCCTGTCTGCTGTGCATCAAAGTGTCTCCCTAATTAACAGAGCTGTATGCGGTGCTTGATCACAACATGGGCCTCCTTTGAAGTAGGGGGTTGGAGGCAAACTTTCGTCTCCTACAATTCACATACTTCCCTGCTCTGAAAGGAGTGGTTCCATACAGTCTCAAGAGGATAGCTCAGGGGCAACATGCTCACCTTGGAAGCAAGACGACACGGAGCAACACAGGTTCGACATCCGGGTCCGCGCTTAGAAACCTCTGGGTATTAAGCACGTTATAAATAGCCAAGCATAGACAGGACATTCACTGCCCTTTCATACCAAGGAGGGGTGTTAGTAGCAAGTTGACACATTGCATTACAAAGAGGTGTTGGCATCTGTTCTCCATTGTCACTTCCTTCACCCAGGCTTTCCCTGAGTTCTGCTAATTAACATTCTTCAGTATTCGCCACCACCAGCAAGGTTTGACAACGGAGATATAAATCCATGGGGCCTTGAAATTCTAATCAGGCTGCCCACGGCCAAAGGCTTTTGATGTACCCGTGGCTGTCAGGTGCCAGCTACGTATGACAGGGAAGGGCGGCACTGGTAAGTGGTGTCCTCCCAGAGTACATGACTACTATACCGCTGTGCAGTGAGCGTGGAAAATATGTGCGTGAATGGCCCCACATATTTCCGGAGGTTGTTCTCCCATCATTCATTCTTTTAAACAAACAAAAAAAGGCCAGCCGAGTGCACTCTTCCCGTGCCGATGGTCGAATCCCTCACAGCCATCTTTTTTTTTAATGTGGGTAGGGTAAAGAAAGCCTCTCCTTGTTGCCTCCCCACACCAAAACAAAACAAACCCTGTGCCCACCATCTACCCCACTCCCCACTTACTTGCTCTATACCAGAGCGTTGTGCTCTGGTCCCGGTGCTCCTCCCACTACCAGGCACCATAGAAATGGAAAAGGGACTTTGTCGCTTTTCCGATGACGGCAGCCATTTTATTTTATTTTCTCTCGCGAGATTGCCATCATTCAATAATGCAGCAAATCTCCTGAGAAAAAAAAACTATTTACACACTGGGTAAACCCTGGGTTGCGAATAGCAATCACACCCCAGAAGGAAGTTGTATATGCCTGTAAAGGCCTGCAGCCCTCGCTGAGGCCCCCGCTTTGCTCGGACCTGCCTAGGCTCTGGCTGGTGGGCTGGCAGGCTGGTGGGCCATTACTGGCCATGTACACCCCTCTGCTGGGGTGTGATTAAGGCTTTCACCCCAGCGGCGGAGGACAGAGATGGCCGGTAACAGCCTGCCAGCTTCACTGGGGCAGACCTAGGCTCGGGTTGGCAGCCCGTTACCGGCCATGTCCGTGGAAATGGAAAAGGAGCATTTTGCACAGCTAGAAACTCGAGGCTATCCATGCATCACGTTGATCCTTTAGAAAAAACCATTGATTGAAAGAGAAGAGCACAGACACCAATGGAGGTTGTGACACTGTGGGTGACGTGTATTTTCTTGCTCTAGGTCGGACCATGACCTCCTTCAAGACAGCCTCCCTTGTATAGAAAGGCCTGGAAGACTCTGCCCTGCACTACCTAAATAAATAGATCTCACGATAAAGACCCAACCGAGACCAACCCTTTACACATGCCGACTACCTGCTAGCCCCAAAACGGGCACGCACGACCTGAGGGAGGCGGGCGTGCGGCTGCAATCGCTCCCCGCCTGTGAATAGCATCCCAGGAGACAGAAGACCTGCTCCTGACATAACACTTGTGTTCCAATTAGTCACCCCAGAGGGATCATAGCTGAAATGGGAAAGCGCCAAGAAGCAATGAAATTATGCAGTGAGCGCTATACGGAGAAACATAAACATTCCTTTCGATGGCGTTTGAGGGGAAATCCATTTTCACTCATTCTGGGAGGCCTGGAATGTGCCATACATGGCTAGGACACAGAATTCATTGTTATGTGATTGCGGAATCTGGAATTAAAATGTCATGGCTCTGGAGATCAGCTGGGATGCACTAAACTTTAAGAAATGCCAACTGACAGGGAGGGGGTAGGAGGCGCAGTTCAAACCCACTTAATATACTTTCGCAGGGACTTGGAAGAAGATATGAGGACATGGCCTGAAGAAGAAGAGGGGGCAAATCTCCTTTATCCACAAGCGAGTGTATGCATACATTGAACAGGACAATAATAACATAAACATAAACTTTATAGCAGCTAGATGCCCGGGGTGGATAGCTCAGGGGAAACGCGCTTGCCTTGGAAGCAAGGCAACCCTAAGCAGCGGTGTTTGATACCCGTCCCATGCTTGGAGGCTAGACTCTGGCATGAAGTGCTATATAAAGGCCCAGTTCATGATTATGTCTTTAATAGAAAGCTACTGGCTAAAATGCTAAACTTATTCCCAAAGCCTGATGTCTGGCTCGGTGTCATAATAATGATCCAGATGTGGTCTCCAGAACTAGACACCCAATACAGGCACACCCTCCAAAAGTTAACTGATACTCCAGATGCGGACTGCGTAGCTGGACCCAACCAGATGAGGCCTCCAAAAGTGACCACAGTACCCCAGATCTGGCCCACAAGCCTGGCAACAAAGATGCAGCTGACGTGTAGCATGTTGGAGACAGGACTCTGTAAGGAACCAGATAACTCCTTGCTGAAGTAAGCTCCTCGGTGGTATATGACCGCGCCACGATGCCTCAGGGCTGCTGTGAGTGTTATAAATGCAAATAAATAAATAAATGGGGGGTGGGCATCTCTGGAATACGAACAGATTCCTCGTCTCTAGAGTCCATCAAGAAACCAAAGCTGCCTTAGGCTTTTTATTTTGGGGGGGTGGAGGGCTTCACCCATTTTGATATGTTGATGAATGTTTTGATCATGTCCTTCTAAAGGCGTGCAGCTAGGGCTCTTATTGCATTCTGGTTGTGACAGCACTACTCACCTGTAATAAGAAAATTCCTTCACTGCCTACTATTTGAGCCAGTAAAGAGCAGAATTGCGGCTGCCTCTGGCTTACTTCATTAAAAGCCATTAGTATCATTTCAGATTTCTTTCTTCTAAAATACCTTTCTATGACACTTATTAGCCAGTAATTGATAAGGAGCTGTTTATGGTAGTATTTTATTTCGTGCGCTGAGGGAGTTTGTTACAGGAGAGTGAGAATCTGTCTGCACGTTATCACTTACCTTTAGCCCGCAAAATGTCTCTTAAATGCAGCACATTAAACTGCTTCAAATATGTTTGCAACACACTACAAGCCACATTTTGCTGCTTTTTGTGGGTTTATCCAGATTCTACATTGAATATATCTCTCAACAACTGGAAGATCTCTTGCATAAAACTAAGAAAGAGGCCAAGCATAAGAGGGGACAGCCTTTTATTCTGAGAATTAAAATCCACCCTACCATAGGTTAGAAGGTTTTGCAAGTCACACCTGAGAGCTCTGTGACCTTATAAAGGAACTCGGCCGACTGCCTCATTCCTCTGTGGTCAAGGAACCCCCCTGTGATTTGCATACAATACTCCCTATAATGTATGGGATGCATGGGATGCTTTATCCCATTTATATATATATTTGTGAAAAAGTGTTAGCATGTTCGGGGTTGGCTCCAGCCCCATAACAGTTGGCAGGGTGACATTTTGGCCCAAGGTCGGGATACCAGTCTAGGGTGTACTGGCGATAGTGACATTTGACCAACCCCTCCTATTTGCCCTGCACAGGGCAGGGTCCGGCCCTGTGCTATCATTACAGACGATTTCAGCAGATTGACGATTTTGCGATTTTTCAAAAATAGGAAGTTATGACACAATAAAACATACACAGGGCTATAGCCGACCCCCATGTATTTGTCAGCTAGAAACCCGTGCAACGCTGGGTGGTACCGCTACTATATAATACATGATACATCATGTGATAATGTTGCCATGTTATAACTTCAAAAAGTAAGAACTGACCAATTAAGGGTGTGAGGAACAGATAACAATGCATGTGTGGCATCATGAGCAGAGATGAGCAGATCGTACAGAGCCAGCTTCAAAGATCAGAGATATGTCTTGTGGTATACATTTGTGAATGGTTCAGGCATCAGCCCATGGAGATATATCCCTGTCAGGTAACACAGATATCACACACTCAGGAGTCAAACAGCAGAGCTATGCATGGCAGCTAACACTGATATTGCAAATGTAGGGCTCAGACAGCAGAGCTATCCCTGTATTGATATCGCAGACTCACGCCTCAGACAGCAGAGCTATCCCTGCATTGATATCACAGACATGGGCCACAGACAGCAGAGCTATCCCTGGATTGATATCACAGACCCGGGCCACAGACAGCAGAGCTATCCCTGGATTGATATCACAGACTAAGGCCTCAGACAGCAGAGCTATCCCTGCATTGATATCACAGACTCAGGCCTCAGACAGCAGAGCTATCCCTGGATTGATATCACAGACACGGGCCACAGACAGCAGAGCTATCCCTGGATTGATATCACAGACTAAGGCCTCAGACAGCAGAGCTATCCCTGCATTGATATCACAGACTCAGGCCTCAGACAGCAGAGCTATCCCTGGATTGATATCACAGACACGGGCCACAGACAGCAGAGCTATCCCTGGATTGATATCACAGACTCGGGCCACAGACAGCAGAGCTATCCCTGGATTGATATCACAGACTCGGGCCTCAGACAGCAGAGCTATCCCTGGATTGATATCATATACTCGGGCCTTAGACAGCAGAGCTATCCCTGGATTGTTATCACAGGCCCGGGCCACAGACAGCAGAGCTATCCCTGGCGTGTAACACAGATATCACAGACTCAGGCCTCAGACAGCAGAGCTATCCCTGGATTGATATCACAGACACGGGCCACAGACAGCAGAGCTATCCCTGGATTGATATTACAGACTCGGGCCTCAGACAGCAGAGCTATCCCTGGATTGATATCATATAGTCGGGCCTTATACAGCAGAGCTATCCCTGGATTGATATCACAGGCCCGGGCCACAGACAGCAGAGCTATCCCTGGCGTGTAACACAGATATCACAGACTCAGGCCTCAGACAGCAGAGCTATCGCTAGTATATGACACAGATAGTACACACCAAAGCTTCAGACAGCAGGGGTAGTCCTAAGAGGTTACACATATTCTACACGCTCACACTGTGCCCATCTGAGCTACCCTTCCAGGTTACACCATATTGCTCGCTGAGATCTCCCAAAGCAGATCTGCCTCTGGCGGCTAATATCGGCATTACAAACACAAGCTTCAGGCAGCGGAGCTGTCCCCGGCTGGTTAAAAAAACAGAGGCGTAGCCAGGATTGTCTAACGAATGGGGTCTGAAGGTAACGCAGTTGGGCCCGGTGCAGTGACAAGATCTGCAAATGCCCACGCAGCGCTGCCCCTGTCTATGCCTCTGCTTACATAGATATAACACACTTAGGACTCAGACAGCAGCGCTGTCCCCGGCTGGTAACTCCGATATTATACTCTCGGGTTTCAGACGGGAGGTAAAGCCAATATTACACAGTCTGGTCTCAGTCAGCAGAGCTATCCTGGCAGGCCATGGAGAAAAACAGAGCCAGGGTTCAGGCAGCAGAGCCTTCCCCGGCTGGTTACACAGATATTACACACTCAGGTCTCAGGCAGCAGAGAGCCCATGGCAGGTAAAACCGATATAATACGCCCAGTTTCCACGGGAGATCTATCCCTCGAGGTAAATCCAATATTACACACTCGGGTCTCAGACAACAGAGCTAATTCTGGACGGTTATGCAGATGTTACAGCTCATATCTCAGGCAGCCGACCCTTCCTTCCAAGGTTACACTAATAGGACACCCTAGGGTCTCTGACAGCACAGCTGTCCCTGGCACGTAACTCTGATATCACACTCAGGTCCCTGACAGCACAACTATCCCAGGCACGTAACTCTGATATCACACTCGGGTCTCAGACAGCACAGCTATCCCCGGCATATATCTCTGATATCACACTCGGGTCTCAGACAGCACAGCTATCCCTGGCACATATCTCTGATATCACACTCGGGTCTCATACAGCACAGCTGTCCCTAGCACGTAACTCTGATATCACACTCGTGTCTCTGACAGCACAGCTATCCTGGGCACGTAACTCTGATATCACACTCGGGTCTCTGACAGCACAACTATCCCCGGCACATATCCCTGATATCACACTCAGGTCTCTGACAGCACAACTATCCCCGGCACATATCTCTGATATCACACTCAGGTCATAGACAGCACACCTATCCCCGGCACATATCTCTGATATCACACTCAGGTCATAGACAGCACACCTATCCCCGGCACATATCTCTGATATCACACTCGGGTCTCAGACAGCACAACTATCCCTTGCACATAACTCTGATATCACACTCGGGTCTCTGACAGTACGGCTAACCCAGGCACATAACTCTGATATCACACTCGGGTCTCAGCACAGCTATCCCTTGCACATAACTCTGATATCACACTCAGGTCTCTGACAGCACAACTATCCCCTGCACATATCTCTGATATCACACTCAGGTCATAGACAGCACACCTATCCCCGGCACATATCTCTGATATCACACTCGGGTCTCAGACAGCACAACTATCCCTTGCAGATAACTCTGATATAACACTCGGGTCTCTGACAGTACGGCTAACCCAGGCACATAACTCTGATATCACACTCGGGTCTCAGCACAGCTATCCCTTGCACATAACTCTGATATCACACTCAGGTCTCTGAGAGTACAGCTATCCCTGGCACATAACTCTGATATCACACTCGGGTCTCAGACAGCACAACTATCTCTTGCACATAACTCGGATATCACACTCGGGTCTCAGACAGCACAGCTATCCCAGGCACATAACTCTGATATCACACTCGCGTCTCAGACAGTACAGCTATCCCTGGCAGATAATTCTGCTATCACACTCGGGTCTCTGACAGCACAGCTATCCCTGGCACATAACTCTGATATCACACGCAGGTCTCTGACAGCACAGCTATCCCTGGCACATAACTCTGATCTCACACTCAGGTCTCTGACACCAGAGCAATCCCTGGCAGGTTCCACAAATACTACACACTAAGGGCCTGATTCATGGAATTTTTTGCGCGGTTTAAAGTGACTGCACTGTCGACACACACCCTGATTCATGGAACTGTGCAAAGTGTATTTTTGCAGTGCAAAGTCAATGCAACGTCATTTTGTACTGCAAAAAAGACTATGCACTGACTTTGCAGTGCAAAAATACACGCTGCAAAGTTCTATGAATCATATGCGTCAGCAGTGCAAAGTCACTTTTACCAGTGCATGTAATTCCATTAATCGGGTCCTTTTTGAGCCCCCTCTCTGGGGACCTGGTTCCCACATACAGGAACGACTCTGGAGACAGCTTTAGTTCTAACTTCTCTTTATTCCTCTCGCTTCATGACTGCCGTTTCCTCCTCTGGCTCCTCCCTTTCCTCCCTTCTCCTATTCCCTCCCACCATTACGTGGCCACTTCTTCTTAAAGGGGCCCGTTCTGTATTCAGTCACAACACCTCCCCTTCACTTAACATGAGACTTTTGGACTACATCTGTTCGATCAGCCTTTGGGGTCTCTTTATTGTTCGATGGGGTCTGTTCGGGCGGTCACGGGCCTCGCCTGCATGTTCTCGTTGCAGTGCTTCGTGCGTCCCTCCACTCCCTGCTAATTCCATCTCGATAGTTCCTTCTTCCATTGGCTCAGGTTCCTTCAGGTATAGCTCGTGGAAAAGGGATGCCTTTAGCGTCATTTCAATGCGGTCCTTTGTCATGGTTGTCGCTGGTTGTTTGTCCCTTGTCACTGGGATGGGGTCTGCGCGGTCGGTCCGTTCTTTGGCTTTGCCTGCTTTTCCCGTATCTTGCTCGGGCATGTGGTCCTTCATCCGGGTTACTTGGAGTGGTTTGTGGTGGATGTCGGTGAGGGCATGCTGTGTGCTGTCCGATTGCTGAGACGGCTGTGCCCTTTGGCGGGACTCAGTATTGTGCGAATGGCGGCGGGTGCCCTGTGGTCTCCCTGGGTTGGGTTGCATCGTGACTGACCTTTTGGGTGTGTCGGCTGTGCTGTTTCCCACCGGGCTGCGTGGGCTTGGGATTTGCCCTGGGATTGTGCTTCCGCCGTTGTCTGATAGTGTTGCCTTGTGCTGACGTTTGCTGTGGCCTCCACATTCCCCCCCGGTACGACATCTGGAAGGGTCCTGGTTGGGTTCGCGACTCGCGATCGTCTCGCCGGGCGGGTGGGGTTTGTGTGTTGTGTGCCGGTCCTGGTCCTTCTCCCTTTATTTTGCCTATTTCTGGATGTATAGGGTGTTCATACCCGTATAGTCTGGGTGGGTTTGTGTACATGTCCTTGATGACTTTCCCGACGTCTCGCCATGTTATCGGCGTTCTCGGGTATCTTGCTTGGGCCGATGGTTCCCAGGTCCTCCCATGTATGGGCTGGTCATGGGGGCCTTCTGGTTGTCCAGGTTGTCTGGTCATGCTTGGTAGTGGTATGGGTTGGCATGCAGAGCGTGTAGGTGGTCTCATTCTGCACACTACTTGAAGGTGACCTTCTTGGCCACATAGCCAGCATGCCCGTCCAATGGCTGGGGATGGTCGTATGTGTGGGGGCTCCCACCCGCACCTGTGGCATTGCTTTTTGCTCAGGCTTTATTGTCGGTGTCTTCTGAGTTTTCGACTCCTCCAGGGTCCTGTCAGCTTAGAGTGTTGCAGTTGCCCTCCCATGAGGGCCGCGATGGAGTCGCGTTCGTCTTTCCTTTCAATGGCGGCTGCCTGTGCATCAACCCTCTCCTACGTTTTTGCCAGATTGAGTATTTTCGCTAGGGGGAGGGGCTTTTTGAGAAGGTGTTTTCTGGGCGTAGACGAGGTGCACCCTTCTATGATCCTCAGCCGGATAGCCTCTTTATCATTGAAGTTGTTGAAGTCACAGTTCAGTATTTTCTGCTGGAGACTGATGACGAACTCTCCGACGGACTCATGCAGACGTTGCATGTGTTGATGGAATGCGAAGCATTCGTAGTCTTTGTTGGATCCTACTATCAGCTTGTCATTGACTGCGGTGAGAAGGCGTTTGTACGTGGTCTTTTCATGTGTTTGGGTAGGTCTTGTCCCCCAATTGCTTCTAGGAAGTCCTCGAACTCTTCGACCCACTCTTCGCATCGTGTTCCTTGGCCATGGTGCGGGTTCAGGGCAAATGGGTTGGGCCGTCTCATGACGGCAGCATATGATGTGGGTCCCACGCTTGCTTGGGATTGTGCACCTGCGTCGACATCTGCTTGTGCCTGGTCAATCATGGTGGCCGGTGTTTATGACAGTGTTTCCCTCGAGGGCGTGGGGTCTCTTTCTGTGTTGGCGTAGTGTGGTTTTGGCTTGCTTTGTAGTTGCAGGGTGGGTGGCGTGGGCCAGGGTGTGATCCCGGCTCTGGTGGGGGGCTGCTGGCGGTGCCCTGTGCACTCTTGTGCGTTCCTTGGCAGCAGACTGCTGTGTTTGGGCCCCTTGGCTTGTGGGGCTCTGTGGGTGGTGCTACGCCAGTCTCCGTGGGCCTTCGTGTTGGCAATTGCTGGTGGGTATCTTTCTTGGTTACCTTGCTGCGTGGCAGTGATCATGGGCCCTTTGAAGTGGGCAACATGTGCA
Organism: Ambystoma mexicanum; assembly: GCF_040938575.1. Taxonomy (NCBI): domain Eukaryota; kingdom Metazoa; phylum Chordata; class Amphibia; order Caudata; family Ambystomatidae; genus Ambystoma; species Ambystoma mexicanum. The sequence continues at coordinate 1,312,052,950 of NC_090921.1, read as the reverse complement.
ATATGGGGACACGTCGTGTTTTATTGGTGGTGTCTGAGGCATGTTGGGTCGCTCTCTTTCCCCTTTGTGGGTGTACTTGAGGTGTCCTTCTCTTCTGTTGACCTGTGCAGTGTTGGGTCACCGTGGTGGTGGTCAGTGGTTGTCCCTCTGCGGGCCTGAGGATAAGTGCCCTTGCATAATGTTCGTGTGGCCTTTATCAGGTAGGCTCACGGGGTGGGCGGCTCTGGTGGCCTTCGTGGTGAAAGGGTTTCCCTTTGTGCAGCAGGATGCCTCCCTAGCGTCACCGGGTTTTCATTAAAACTTTTTTTTTTCTATACGCTTGCGCGCAAGCGTGTTGGCCATGTGGTTGCTTCAGGTCCGTGGCAGTGGGGGAGGGGTCCTTACAGGCTCCTCGCCGTGCTGCTCACTGCTCCCGTTGTCGGGGCGGTCTCCGTCGCTTTCTGCAACGCCTCCCCTCTTGCTGGCCTTCGTTCGATGTACAGCGGTGGGGGAAGGGTGTGGGCTGCTCACCAGTGCCCAGGCCTCCCTTTTAGGGCCGCTGCGGTCCTTCTCCATCGGTCAGGCTCCTCCGTACCTTCTGCCGCTTGCCGGTTTTCGGTGGTGGTGTCCTTCTCTCTTTTCAGTTTCGGTCCTCACCCTTGCTGCTGGGCTCCTCACTGCGGGGTCGCTGCACCCCTAATCACTGGTTATTTCTGTGTGCTGCTGTGGACTGCTGGGCTCCCTTCATTCTGTTCGTTCCTTCACTGCTGGCTGGGCCGCGGGCACCCTTTCCGTGGGCCTCCTAGTCTTCTCTTCTGCTGGACACACCGGTGCTCCTCTGGCAGGCACATCTCCTTTCGCTGCTGGACAGGGCTTGTCGGCTGCTCTTGTCCTCCTTCTCTGCACCTTTCAACGCTGCATTACATACCCGGTGCTGCTGGGCTCTTACTTCCAGGGCCTCCATGGGACTGGCGCGGCTGCTGGTCCTGCCATTTCACGCTGTCGGGCGTTTCTGTCCCTTCGCCGGGGCTGCTGGGCGATTTTGGTCTCCTCTTCTACACAACGTGGGAACGAATCTCGTCGCCAGTTGTTGGGCCCCCTCTCTGGGGGCCTGGTTCACACATACAGGAACGACTCTGGAGACAGCTTTAGTTGTAACTTCTCTTTATTCCTCTCTCTTCATGGCTGCCATTTCCTCCTCTCGCTCCTCCCTTTCCTCCCTTCTCCCGTTCGCTCCCACCATTACGTGCCCTCTTCTTCTTAAAGGGGCCCGTTCTGTATTCAGTCACAACAGTCCTTAGGGCCTAATTCTACCTGTGCAGCTCGCCAGAAAGCGCAAGGCATTTCATGCACCCTGGGTAGCAGCAACTAATTAGGCATCCACTGCCCCTTCCGTCTCAGAGAGTGCGTAAAAGACGCGAGTACGCCGGTAGGTGAGAGGAGGGTATTGGGCCCTGACGGTGCAGCTTGGTGTAGGCGTCAAAATCATTTTTGGCGCCTGAATTTTTGAAAAAGGAATCTGATGCCGACAGCACCCTGGTGAGTGATTCCACAAGTCTGGGGGAAGGCGATTTAAACTTACAGAGCTCCAGAGTTGAAGGCAGATATCCTTACTTTGCGGGTATGTGTGAGATTCTTCTTAAGGAAGGGCCAGGAGGGAATGCTGCATTGCCAAAAAACCAGAGAGCCAAATTCTGAGGTGTGGCCAGGTGCGCACTGCCACTGAGTTTTCGGGCTTCAGCCCTCTCGAAATGCAAGCTGAGTGGCAGGGACTCCGCGCGTAGCTTTTTGTTAATAAGAGAGGGGGAAAGAAGCCTTTCCTGAAACCAGCGGCTTTACAATGTTACTGGGCCTCATCACAAGTCTGGTGGTAACCGTGTTGGTAAAACCGGCAGGTTGCTGCCATACTTGCCAATTTTACCGGCGCCCGATTTATCGGAAACACCAGGGGATTACAACCCTGGCGTTCTGGGAAGTCAGGCACTGGTAATTGTAAGTCCCCATTCCCATGGGTATGGGGACCACGGCTGCTTCCGTGTAACTGTGGGCAGGTGCTGTTCCACACACCAGGTCTGACCCCATTTGCACAAACACAGCTAAACTTTAAAGCTGTTAGTTTCAAGAACGTCTTCCCTCACCTCTCTGCCTAACAAAAATCAAATGTACACATTAGCCCTCTCCCCATAGATGCGAAAGAACATATAACAATCCAAGAGGAAGGGGCTGATGCGCACACCAGCTTTTTATTAGGCAGAAAAGCAAGGGAAACCTTTTCTGAAACTAGCACTGTTAAAGGGTTTTGTGTGTTAGCTCATTATGTATGTATCCATGTGTGCAAGGTGTGTGTGTAATGTATGTGTGAATGAATGAGTGTGCATGAATGAGTGCATGATCTATGGGACGGTGGGCGCGCGTGTAAATGCGCTAATGTATGGTGATTGTGATGTTTAAATGAGTGAATTAATGTGTAATTGTGTGTGTGCATGTGTGTGCGTGTGTACTTATGTGTAATGCTGGGTCGCTACCATTCAGACCTGCCTAGCTTCTGGGGTTTTCCATGCCCTTCTCCGTAGACTTCTGGGCTTCCCAGTAACTCCGCCTACACCTACATGTGACTGGCTACAAAATGACCATTAGTGGCCAATAACATGGAGGTATGGGCCGAGACACAGTATGATGCGGAAATCCTGCCCATGTATCGGGCTACGTCACCACACCGGCTGGTGTTTACCTTTTTTTCCCTCCAACATGTGGGCTGGGTGGAATCTCACGCTGGTGTGGGCGTGGAGTCTGGTGACGGAGATCTCTGGGTTTTCACTCTTTAAATGTAGGCAGGTCTGCTAACATTGGATATGTGGGCCCCACGCCAAAAAACCCTTGGTGTAGAACTGAGTGGGCACAGCCTCCACGTTTGCCCTGCCCAGTTTCTGAATTTACCCCTCCCGTTACCAATTAGCCCCCTCAAAATGTTGGTTTCGTTGTGCCCCCAGTTTGGTCTAAACTGGAGGGTAAAGCCAACATTCTCCCATCCAGTTTCCAGCACTATCATTCTGAGGTGGGTGGAAGGTTTTGAGAGGACCGGTCCTGCTTTCCAACTACAAAATAAAATCTGTTATTGTGGAGAAATGTGTGCACCGGTGTCACTAGAGGATTTCTAAAAAGTCTGCCACTTTTCTTATTTACTAAAGTCTTGTTGAGCCTTCAGTAAATTAGAAAAGTGGTGTTGTCATCCAGGAAAAACCTAGCTTTTAAAAGTGAAACTATTTTTTGTAAACATGAAAAAGAAGCGCTCTGCAAGAAGAATGCCCTTGCAGTGTTTACCCTGACTTAATTATTGCCACTGCGATCATTTTCAGACTGTAAATCAGGCACATGCAAAAGCAGAGGCTTTGATGCCCAGACACAACATTCTTAATTTAACAGAATATGGTGCTTTCAAGAAAGGTGTTGCCCCTCCATGGAACAGCACTTTTCTATTTTTTGCATCCACTTCAGAATCGGTCCCAGAGTACCAGCACTATATGTCTGAAAATATTGAAGACATTCTTTAGGTTTCACGCCCTCTTATTTTTCTCACCACAAGTGGAACAAGTGCAGTAGAGCACCAAACAGGTGCCCAAAGTACTGTGCAGGTGTGAAGCAAGATCTATTTCACTGCTCTTCAGAGGTAATCCTATTAGGAGAATTCCTCGAGATCTTCGAACATGTAGGCTTTGTATATCCATGCACCATTATCTGACGATGTAGCATTGAAATTTAGGATGTGTACAAACAAAAACGATGATAAATGTGTCCACTGCTCGAGGTATATTGAAACCAAGCACTTTTGCAAACGTTTGATGAGTGGGGATCGGGTCTCCTTAATAATTGTACATATCAAATTCATTGATCAAGTATGTGGATTGTTAGGGGAAAAATATGTTTTTTTATTTTGTATTATTATGTGTTCTCTATTCATATTTTGTGAAGATTGTGTGCATATTAATTAACATGTAATATGTAATGCTGATGGAAGATTGTATGTATATTACTTAATGTGAACATTACTGGTGTGAAAGGGTTTATGCATACACGGTATTGCAATAAATACATTTCAAAGAAATAAAAGAGAGTACACGCTTAGGCCTCAGACAGAAGAGCTACCCCAGGCTGGCTACTCAGATACTACGGCCTTAGTTCCGAGACCGCAGGACTATCCCTGGTAAGTTACACAAATACTGCACACTTAATTCTGAGGTAGCAGAGCTATCTTTTGTTCCAAGACAGCAGGGCTATCCCTGGTAAGTTACACACATACTATAAGCTTAGTTACTTCTGAGGTAGCAGGGCTATCTTTAGTAAGTTACACATATACTACACCGAGACAGCAGGGCTATCCCTGGTAAATTACACAAATACTATAAGCTTAGTTACTTCTGAGGTAGCAGGGCTATCTTTAGTAAGTTACACATGTACTACACCGAGACAGCAGGGCTATCCCTGGTAAGTTACACACATACTATAAGCTTAGTTACTTCTGAGGTAGCAGGGCTATCTTTAGTAAGTTACACATATACTACACCGAGACTGCAGGGCTATCCATGGTAGGTTACACAAATACTATAAGCTTAGTTACTTCTGAGGTAGCAGGGCTATCTTCAGTAAGTTACACAGATACTACACCGAGACAGCAGGGCTATCCCTGGTAAGTTACACAAACACTATACGCTTAGTTACTTCTGAGGTAGCAGGGCTATCTTTAGTAAGTTACACATGTACTACACCGAGACAGCAGGGCTATCCCTGGTAAGTTACACAAATAATATAAGCTTAGTTACTTCTGAGGTAGCAGGGCTATCTTTAGTAAGTTACACATATACTACACCGAGACAGCAGGGCTATCCCTGGTAGGTTACACAAATAATATAAGCTTAGTTACTTCTGAGGTAGCAGGGCTATCTTCAGTAAGTTACACAGATACTACACCGAGACAGCAGGGCTATCCCTGGTAAGTTACACAAACACTATACGCTTAGTTACTTCTGAGGTAGCAGGGCTATCTTTAGTAAGTTACACATGTACTACACCGAGACAGCAGGGCTATCCCTGGTAAATTACACAAATAATATAAGCTTAGTTACTTCTGAGGTAGCAGGGCTATCTTCAGTAAGTTACACAGATACTACACCGAGACAGCAGGGCTATCCCTGGTAAGTTACACAGATACTATACGCTTAGTTACTTCTGAGGTAGCAGAGCTATCTTTAGTTCCAAGACAGCAGGGCTATCCCTGGTAAGTTACACAAATACTATAAGCTTAGTTACTTCTGAGGTAGCAGGGCTATCTTTAGTAAGTTACACATGTACTACACCGAGACAGCAGGGCTATCCCTGGTAAGTTACACACATACTATAAGCTTAGTTACTTCTGAGGTAGCAGGGCTATCTTTAGTAAGTTACACATATACTACACCGAGACAGCAGGGCTATCCCTGGTAGGTTACACAAATACTATAAGCTTAGTTACTTCTGAGGTAGCAGGGCTATCTTCAGTAAGTTAGACAGATACTACACCGAGACAGCAGGGCTATCCCTGGTAAGTTACACAAACACTATACGCTTAGTTACTTCTGAGGTAGCAGGGCTATCTTTAGTAAGTTACACATGTACTACACCGAGACAGCAGGGCTATCCCTGGTAAGTTACACAAATAATATAAGCTTAGTTACTTCTGAGGTAGCAGGGCTATCTTTAGTAAGTTACACATATACTACACCGAGACAGCAGGGCTATCCCTGGTAGGTTACACAAATAATATAAGCTTAGTTACTTCTGAGGTAGCAGGGCTATCTTCAGTAAGTTACACAGATACTACACCGAGACAGCAGGGCTATCCCTGGTAAGTTACACAAACACTATACGCGTAGTTACTTCTGAGGTAGCAGGGCTATCTTCAGTAAGTTACACAGATACTACACCGAGACAGCAGGGCTATCCCTGGTAAGTTACACACATACTATAAGCTTAGTTACTTCTGAGGTAGCAGGGCTATCTTCAGTAAGTTACACAGATACTACACCGAGACAGCAGGGCTATCCCTGGTAAGTTACACAAACACTATACGCTTAGTTACTTCTGAGGTAGCAGGGCTATCTTTAGTAAGTTACATATGTACTACACCGAGACAGCAGGGCTATCCCTGGTAAGTTACACAAATAATATAAGCTTAGTTACTTCTGAGGTAGCAGGGCTATCTTCAGTAAGTTACACAGATACTACACCGAGACAGCAGGGCTATCCCTGGTAAGTTACACAGATACTATACGGTTAGTTACTTCTGAGGTAGCAGAGCTATCTTTAGTTCCAAGACAGCAGGGCTATCGCTGGTAAGTTACAAAAATACTTTATGCTTAGTTAGTTTGAAAGTAGCAGGGCTATCTTTAGTAAGTTACACAGATCCTACACCCTTAGTTCCGAGACAGCAGAGCTATCGCTGGTAAGTTACACAGATATCATGCTGTGATGAAATGACAATGGCTCTACCGGTGATGAGGAGTGGTTTCTAAACTCGTATTCAGCCCACAAGACTACTAACCCAGCAGTCATGGTGAGGGGCGGGCTATACACTCTCAAAGGTTTGAGCCAACCAGAAAGCATTACAAACAACAATTCGGAGTGAGAAAGCCAGCATCAACGTGCCCAGCGAATGAAAAAAAACTCAGGATTGCGCACCCGCTCAGATGGTGTTCTGTCACAGACAAACACTCAGGCCCCTGACAGCAGGGCTATCACTGCCAGGTTACACAGATGATACACGCCCAGCTCTCAGAAAGAAGGACTGGACGTGACCTGTTACACAGATACCACACACCTAGGTCACGGACAGCAAAGCTATACCTGGGAGGTTATAAAGATATTGTGACAGAATGCAGTCTGCTGAGTGCCAAATAGCCCAAGCTTTTTTGTTTATTACATAGAATGATGTAGATAATTCTGTTTCTGTGAGGGAGGCTCGCTAGTTAGACCCCTCTTTCATCAATGTTCCAAGCCAAAATTATAGTGCAAGCATGTGCCTTTCTGCCCTGCAGCGGTACAGGGTAGATTGAAATTTGCATATGCTTTTCTGACAGCTGGTGGAACACAAAGGGCCTCATTACAAGTTTGGCATGTGGAAAAAAACTGGTGGTAATTCAGTTACCAACTTTTTTTGCCAGTATTGGAATTACTGCCAATTGTCCTCTAGCATCATTCTGGATGTGAATCTGCCACTTTAGAGTCAAATAGCGACAGAATTACCACAGCAGAATTACCACTCACAGTAATTCACCCAAAATCCCCAAGGAGTCCTGCAGACTCCAAAAATGGAGATGAACACAACTCTTCCACCACTTGTAATCCCTTGGTAAACCCATGGTTGCAAGTGGCGGTAACAGTAAACAAGTTTGGTGGTCATTTGTGGATTACTGCCAAATTACCACTAACCCCGAAAAGAGGCCCAAAGTTCCTGCAGGTACAGGTGGCTTTTTAATCTTCTGCTGCTCTGTTTCCAAACATAATAATTGCATGCCTTCATCATTCTGACGGCATGTGAATCTTTAAAAATAAACCATGATTGTTGTCCCACAGTGATTACTAAGACCATGCAAGTGTACAGACCCAGCCATTTTTAATCACACTTGTGTCATCTCTGTGAGCAGGGCCCAGCTATTACAGGACTGATGTGTTGGTGTCTGGTCTGATTTATCTTCACTTCACAGCCGCTGTGATGACAAGACCTTGCCTCTGAGGCACAGGAACCTCCCCAGGAGGTCTCAGAGGAATCGGTGCTTAAAAGGCAGAACTGACATTACAAAGCCACACGCACGCCTGGGAGCTGACCACTGGAATTTCTTTGAAGTCCGCAGGAATAGTAAGCGACTAGGTTTATAATATCCACGAGGAAAAGGTGGACTGAGAAAAGGGTTATACTATATTTTTATCTGTTATGGCTGTTTACTTCTTCCTGTTCCCCACTCATTTCCTGCAAGGCACTCTGAGTGTAATGTCAGAAGGCAACGGTCTAGTGACAACAACCTGGGTTGGCCTGCTTACAGCAGGCTTGCTTTGGACCAGTCTCCTGTTATATTGTGCCATTATAAGGAGAGGAAATCCTCTCCTTCTTTGGTTAATCTTTGAACTCTTACAAGGACAAGAAGGATTCACTGGACCTCTATTGGGGTACATCTTGCTCCAAATTACTATCCTATATCAGTATATTCAGAGGGTATCCAAGGCAGTGGAGTGCTGTGTTCCTTAATTAACCCCAGAGAACACTGGCCTCATTGCTGACTCGACCGCAACCTGGACACAGTTAATTGGAGGTGAAGGATCCCCTCTAGGTGCCAGCCAAAGCCCTTGAAGAGGGAGTACAGAACTGAAGGAATTACCTTGTCCCTGGAGAACCTGTATTGGGCCTCCACAGCAACACAGAGGTCAAGGAACAGCTCTGAGCCCGGATTCCTGCATCAAATTGCTTGCGAGCTGTACTGACTTGGACATCGCCTGCCTCTCCCCAGCTTCTTCATGCCATGTGCCGTTGCTGCTTGGACTGAACCGTGTGCTGGACCCAGTTGACCAGCTCACTAACCTGAAATCAAATCCCGCCTCAGTAAGCTTCTAGATGCCTAGCCCAATGCTGCCGAGCCCCCAAAGACTAGAAACCAAAGGTATTCTGAAAAGGTCCTGCCCCCTAGTTCACCTTCTGGGACTACAGTATCTTTTGAACTCCCTTTCTCTACTTTTTTTCTATAGTCATGTCCTTGAACTATTGACATTGTAACCACGTCCCTTGCCTGAACAGGCCTGGTGATCACCCCAGAAAGCCCTTCCCCACCAACTTCTGCATTCTCTGTATTTCTCTACAGGGGTCAGTTTGCAGTGTTTTTTGTTAGTTTGATTGTAGTTATTGTTTTATTTAGACTCTGTGTCCCCTGCTCAGGAGAGTAGTCATCCCTCGTTTTCCCTCTCCAGCGTGCCTTGCTTGCACTCATGTGAATGCTGCCTCGTGCATTCTAAGATGGCCGACACAGGGGAGACTACTTTCTTCCAGGAACTAGCCAAAAGCAGTAGCATAAGGCTACTACCTGTCTTGGCCTGTCCTGGCCGACCAGACGCCCGGACGCCTGCTCCTCACAATTCATTACCTAAAACATCGCACAGCCACTTTATGGCCCTCGAGACTCTACCCCAGACTCTAAGACATTAAATGCTGGCACTTCATCTCTTAACTTTTCTAAACATTTTCGCACCTTGTCATCTTTTACCAAAACCATAAGCTGCACTTACAAATACCCACACATATCTATAGAATCCGTTATGCTCTGTAAGTTCGGAAGGATAGCTCGGGTGCAACGTGCTCGCCTTGGAAGCAAGACGACATGGAGCACCACAGGTTCAATCCCCGGGTCCGCGCTTAGAAACCTCTGGGTATTAAGCGCGTTATAAATAACCTATCATATCATATCTACCGGTGCCTGTTCATTGATGTTATGTTGTGTGCCCCCACCCTCCCCATGGTCGCCTGAAATGCAGTGTGTGCCCCCACCTTCCCCATGGTCGCCTGAAACGCTGTGTGTGCCCCCACCATCCCCATGGTCGTCTGAAATGCTGTGTGTGCCCAACCCTCCCCATGGTTGTCTGTTATGTTGTGTGTGTCCCCACCCTCCCCATGGTCGCCTGAAATGCAGTGTGTGCCCCCACCATCCCCATGGTTGCCTGTTATGTTGTGTGTGTCCCCACCCTCCCCATGGTCACCTGAAATGCAGTTTGTGCCCCCACCCTCCCCATGCTCACCCGTTATGTTGTGTGTGCCCCCACCCTCCCCATGGTCGTCTGAAATGCTGTGTGTGCCCCCACCATCCCCATGGTTGCCTGAAATGCAGTGTGTGCCCCCACCTTCCCCATGGTCGCCTGAAACGCTGTGTGTGCCCCCACCATCCCCATGGTCGTCTGAAATGCTGTGTGTGCCCAACCCTCCCCATGGTTGCCTGTTATGTTGTGTGTGTCCCCACCCTCCCCATGGTCGCCTGAAATGCAGTGTGTGCCCCCACCATCCCCATGGTTGCCTGTTATGTTGTGTGTGTCCCCACCCTCCCCATGGTCACCTGAAATGCAGTTTGTGCCCCCACCCTCCCCATGCTCACCCGTTATGTTGTGTGTGCCCCCACCCTCCCCATGGTCGTCTGAAATGCTGTGTGTGCCCCCACCATCCCCATGGTTGCCTGAAATGCAGTGTGTGCCCCCACCTTCCCCATGGTCGCCTGAAACGCTGTGTGTGCCCCCACCATCCCCATGGTCGTCTGAAATGCTGTGTGTGCCCAACCCTCCCCATGGTTGCCTGTTATGTTGTGTGTGTCCCCACCCTCCCCATGGTCGCCTGAAATGCTGTGTGTGCCCCCACCCTCCCCATAGTCGCCTGATGCTGTGCCCATATCCCTCCTCTTGTTTCACCCCCTGTGTCCTCTTTCCAAACTAAGCTCGCCTATTTGACATCTGCATCTGTATGCTGCTGCCACCCTGCTCCAAGGAGCTCTGCACCATGTATGTTCCACCTATATGACATACTCTGCATCTGTATGCTGCCTCTCTGTAACACGGGGAAAGGCAACATGTTTGTGACACCTAATTTGACTTTGCATTTGTATGCTGCCTCCCTGCAAAATGGGGATTGGCACGATGCTTCTGCCAACCAATATGACTCTACATTTGTATGCTGCTGCCGACCTGCTTCAAGGGGTTGGGCAACATGTTTGTGCCACTTAAACAGACTCTGTCTATGCAAGCACTTATGTAACTAAGTAAGCCGTCCTGACACCTGGGGCTAGGAAACATGTATGTACGTATGTCTTTCAAGCACTTACATAACTAAGTTAAGCCTTCTGTAACAGCGCTGTGATGCCTGAGGGCTGTTGTGTGCTTTATAAATGCAAATAAATAAATAAAATAAGTTGCTATATTTGTATAAGTCCTTCATTGGACATTCTTTTATTTTGGAACCATTATACTACATCTTTTTGGGTTGCTACAGTTATCAGATCACACCCCGTCCTGAAGGTATAGCATGCCTTTGGCCTGCACTTCCAAGGCAGGCTAATGAGGCAAACCTTTCGGGCTGTACCTGTGTCACCCTTATAATTGTTTTAGTAGTAGTGTGGGGCTGAGTAGGAGATTTAGCCACTACTCATGCCTGTAAACCTGCAGAGTAGTAGTCATTTAGTCACAGATACTATACACTCAGGCCTCAGGCATCAGATCTATCCCTGCCAGGTTTAACGCATATAAAACACTCAGAACTCATACAGCAAGGCTATCCCTGGCAGGTTACATGGCTACAACACAGGTGCCACAGACAGCATAGCTATAAAGGGCAGCATCTACTGATACTTCACACTCAGCTCCCAGGCAGCAGGGCTATATGTGGCAGGTTACACAGACATTGCACACTCAGGCCCCAGACAGCAGAGCTATCCCTGGTAGGTTACATTGATACTATAGATTAATTTCTCAGACAATAAGGCTACCCTTAGCAGGCAACATAGTTACTACCCACTTAAGTCACAGTCAGCAGAGCAAGCCCTGGCAGGTTGCACAGATATCACTCATCCCCGTCCTCAGACAGCAGAGCTATCCCTGACTGGTTGCACAGATATCACTCATCCCGGTCCTCAGACAGCAGAGCTATCCCTGGCTTGGTGCACAGATATCACTCTTCCCCGTCCTCAGACAGCAGATCTATCCCTGGCTGGTTGCACAGATATCACTCATCCCGGTCCTCAGACAGCAGAACTATCCCTGGCTGGTTGCACAGATATCACTCATCCTTGTCCTCAGACAGCAGAGCTATCCTTGGCTGGTTGCACAGATATCACTCATCCCCGTCCTCAGGCAGCAGAGCTATCCCTGGCAAGTAACACAGATATCACTTATCCCTGTCCTCGGACAGCAGAGCTATCCCTGGCTGCTTGCACAGTTATCAATCATCCCCGTCCTCAGACAGCAGAGCCATCCCTGGAAGGTTGGTATCACTCATCCCCGTCTGCAGACAGCAGAGCTACCCCTGGCAGGTTGCACAGGTATCGCTCATACCCGTCCTCAGACAGCAGAGCTATCCCTGGCAGGTTACACAGATATCACTCATTCCGTCCTCAGACAGCAGAGCTATCCATGGCTGGTTGCACAGGTATCGCTCATACCCGTCCTCAGACAGCAGAGCTATCCCTGGCAGGTTACACAGAAATCACTCATTCCGTCCTCAGACAGCAGAGCTATCCATGGCTGGTTGCACAGGTATCACTCATTCCGTCCTCAGACAGCACAGCTATCCCTGGCTGGTTGCACAGGTATCGCTCATACCCGTCCTCAGACAGCAGAGCTATCCCTGGCAGGTTACACAGAAATCACTCATTCCGTCCTCAGACAGCAGAGCTATCCATGGCTGGTTGCACAGGTATCACTCATTCCGTCCTCAGACAGCACAGCTATCCCTGGCTGGTTGCACAGGTATCGCTCATCCCCGTCCTCAGACAGCAGAGCTATCCCTGGCAGGTTACACAGATATCACTCATTCCGTCCTCAGACAGCAGAGCTATCCCTGGCATGTTGCACAGGTATCACTCATTCTGTACTCAGACAGCAGAGCTATCCCTGGAAGGTTACACAGATATCACTCATTCCGTCCTCAGACAGCAGAGCTATCCCTGGCTGGTTGCACAGGCATCACTCATTCCGTCCTCAGACAGCAGAGCTATCCCTGGCTGGTTGCACAGGTATCACTCATTCCGACCTCAGACAGCAGAGCTATCCCTGGCATGTTGAACAGGTATCACTCATTCCGTCCTCAGACAGCAGAGCTATCCCTGGCTGGTTGCACAGGTATCACTCATTCCGTCCTCAGACAGCAGAGCTATCCCTGGCATGTTGCACAGGTATCACTCATTCCGTCCTCAGACAGCAGAGCTATCCCTGGCTGGTTGCACAGGTATCACTCATTCCGTCCTCAGACAGCAGAGCTATCCCTGGCATGTTGCACAGGTATCACTCATTCCGTACTTAGACAGCAGAGCTATCCCTGGAAGGTTACACAGATATCACTCATTCCGTCCTCAGACAGCAGAGCTATCCCTGGCTGGTTGCACAGGCATCACTCATTCGGTCCTCAGACATCAGAGCTATCCCTGGCTGGTTGCACAGGTATCACTCATCCCCGTCCTCAGACAGCAGAGCTATCCCTGGCTGGTTGCACAGGTATCACTCACCCCCGGTCTCAGACAGCACAGCTATCCCTGGCTGGTTGCACAGGTATCGTGCACTCAGTGGGGTTATCTCCCACAAAGTCGGGATTCAAGAGCCATGTCCGACCACAGGCAATTAGTGTGACACACTTTAAAGTAGTTTCTTTTCTTGTTGACAGTCTCATTAATCTTGATAGAATGAGCACAGCTTTTCTCAGAACCTGTTTATTCTCCTGGGATGGGGCGGTGATGGGAGAGAGAGAGTGATGAAGAAGTAGCATATTTAGGAAGAGTCACTCAATGGGAATTAAGTCACCAAAGGGTGTCGGTAAACGCGGGGTGGGGGGGAGGAGGACCTCACAGCCAGTGAGTATAGATTTACCTGAACTGGTGTCAGGAGTAAGGGGCAATATGTCTGACTATAAACTAGGCGGCCAGGTTTGGGGGCAGTGATCTGGTGCAGGCGATAATGCAAAGGGCTTCATTTGAATACTGACAGAAAGGTAGGCCCTCCATGGAGTTCAAGCAAAGCTGCTTCTAAGTTTGCCCTCCATGGTCTGCAGGAACTGCACATAGTGCTAAGCAGGCGGGCCTACCACGCGCTGCCCATCTGCCCACCAGGGACTGCACACAGAGCAATGGGTGCTCCTCAAGAGATTTGCAGATGTGTAGACCAGGCGTTGCAAAGAGGAGAACCAAAACAGCCTGCAATATCCAAAGCAGTTGGACCCCAGGAGCAAAGGCGATATTCTTTCTCATGCTATCAACATGCCCAGCATGAGCTAGCTGCATAGGGAATACCAAGGTTATTCATTATAATTCTGTAAATTGCACAGCTATATGTAGCCACTAGAGGCACTCTTGGACAAATTCAACCTCAAAATTCACCAGTATGCAGATGACAAACAGCTATACCCACCTGAAGGTCAAGTGTCTCCATGACATTCACCAATTGAAACACTTCCTCTCCACCAATCAAGCCTAGATGTCGAGCACCTACCGGAAACTTAAGCCTACCAAAACACCAAGTTGATCCTCGATGTGGGCACATCAAATGCAGCAAAGGGTTCTCACAGGGAGCTGCAGGGCTGCGGTTATCAGTATGTCCAGTGAGACAGTGACAGGCTCATTGGTATGCCAAGTATTAAGGTCATGTGGGGCATTGGCGGGGACATGCTGACAGGTGTCGATTTCCCATGATATATCAGACTGGAGTTAGCATAAAGTGGATGGATGGCCCTTTCTCTTTTGGATCAACTAACAGAGTGATTAAAAAACAACAGTGTGTGCTTTTACTAGCTATATACTCTCCTTCACAAGAGGTCTACAAATTCCATCTAAGAAACACTCCTACCACTGGACGTGATATGTAAATACAACAATATACAATTGTTGTGAAATGTACGTCGGCTCTCTTGAAAGTACAAGTCTGCCAAAAAATAATACCCGATTGGCAAATTCAAAATGATATTTAACAAGTGAAAACTAGTACAGAACACATAATTGTTGATATTCAATGGAAAGTGGATGAAAAGTTAAGCTATGTATTATGATTAATCAGTTCATACATTCCTCGGAAATGTTTATGATTGAAAAGAAATTAAAACGGAATGCAACACATTAAGTTATTCAGCCAATGTTCACAATTCTTAATGGACCACAATGTGCATATCTCCTAATAGGCCAACTCGTGTTTCTCTCCTACTCAGAGCTTCCTCAGTGTCTTGAGAACAGAAAATCGAAAAATGACATTATATTTCTTGGCAAAATCCTAATGCATTGTAGATCAATGTAGCCATGTTCCAGTTAGAATACAAGGCATGGAACCCAGAATATTAGTTTCTACACTTCAATAGTGAATCCATATTGAACAGTCCCGATATGTGTGATTATCATTGGGCATTCAGGAATTTGATAGTGTCTCTCCCCATAGCCTCAGTTGATGATTTCTTGCATTTTCAACAATATCAGGGACAATATCATACTCCTGAATGCACAATGATAATTTCACATCTTGAGAATAAATAAGAAACGTCAATGGGTGGCAAACATCCCAGGGTTTATACTGTTCTTACCTACACCAGGAGATCCTTTGATAAAATGGAAAGATTGGAAAGAGGCCTTCTTGAAGTCTGATTTGTCAGACTATAGACCGAAAATTTCCAGAGGTAGAAAGGATGCCTTACTTTGATATCAATGTTTAGGTCCCTCTGGCCATGATATATTCAAAGGTCTTCCAGAATCCAGGACTGCAGACGGTGAACTAGCCATGACCTGCTTTCAGTTCAGCTTGGCTAAACTGGATAAACACTAGCCTGCTATCACTTCACCACATGTGAACAAAAGAAAAGGAAGGACAGTATTTCCAAGAGGGAAGCAAGTTCCCGCCCCTAAACATCCCCCAGGGAACAGAGGGAGCTACTGAATCAAGAGGACTCACCAGCAGCTCCAGGACTGGTACCCAGCCAGCACACAGCATGCTCTGCTAGGCTCTGCAGCAAGCTTCCTAGATGGGAAGTGCCAGGGCGTCTCTGAAACAAACCAAGGACAAAGTCATTGCCTGCAACACTCTACGCAGCGTTGGTTCGTCCACCTTAAAGGACAACACAAGCCCAGTGTAGAAGCTAGGAGGAGTGCATCAACCAGCGTCCACCTTCAAGGACATTTTTGAGCCATTCCAGCCCCTAAAGCTGCAACCAACTGCACCGCTGACTGTTGTCACGCTGCAGTCACTAACGTCGTCCGAGACGCCTCGACCAGTGCTTCAGACCCACCAACCAGCACTGCAACAACGATTCCTGACCCCAAGCCGCTGTGTATGCCAGCCTGATGCCGTCCATCCAGCCTCGCTTGCCGAACTGCCTGCAGCCTGTTACCCACAGTTGTCTCCTGTCTTGAACTCTGTCACAGAAGCTGCAAATCGCCCTGAAACGGACTCTGCACTGTCGAGCACCGAGAACTTCTAAAACCAGAAGCTACATTGAGACATTTTATGACCCATTGCTCTCTTTGTGCTGAAACCAAGTATCCTTGAACTATTGAGATTAATTACTGACTACAATCCTACCAGTATCCAAAGTGCATCCCTTCCTTCGTGAAACTGTCTATCCTCTGCATTCCTTTACAGGGTGTTTTTTTTTTGTAGTGTGCAAGAACTGTCTGTTGAAAAATAATAAAGTAGATATTTTTATACAATCTGACTGGACAGTCCCTTTTATCATTGGGTAATAATTGTATTTTTGCTGTGTTGCAACTAACCAAGGATCCACGACCTTGCGGAGATAAACCTGCCGTTCCGTCCAAGTTACCAAAATTGGACAAGGAGGTTTATAAATTGCTTGTGTTTCCAATCTGTTTAGATCCCTTCTGGTGTACTAGAGGTGTGGGGCAGATTGATGGTTTAGAAACTGATATTCATCCCTGGACCGCTGGTGCACTGGAAGTTGATTCGTCACATTGGTGGCAGGCGGTCAGATCTAGTTGGAGCCTTCCACACAGCTTAGTCACCCAACGATAAAAGTGCTGTTGCAGGCAACATTTAGACACTGCTAGGTATTTGTAATAATCATGGATCTTGACATAGAGACTGTAAACAGCATGTCCAAGGTTGAACTGTGCATCGTATGTCAAGAGAGGGGACTTCCCCACAGCACTAAGGTTAATAAACCTGCTGACCAGCCTCAAGCTTGGGTAGAAGCGAGGGCAGTTGGGGAGAAGGTACCAGGGGATGGGCTAGGCCCTGTGTACCTGAACGGAAAAGACCTTCCAGAGGCGGAAGTGGAAGATGACGGACATCATGAGAAGTGGTTCTCGCCAACCCTCCTACCGGGAGGCAAGCGTGGTTTCTCAACACTCAAGAGTGTGAGGGAGGACAGGTGCTAGTACGGCATCCCACAAGTACCAGGCCTCAGCACAATCTCTAAGTGGCCCAGTAATTGTGCCGGCTGTTAAGGAGGCAGCGGCTACAAAGATCCTGCTTGAGTAGAGGAGACTAGCTCCAGAGGAACGGAAACAGGTCACCATAGAGCGCAAGCTTGCACTTGAAGAGAAGAAGGAGGTCAAAAGATCCACCACTAGCGAAAGCTACAGTTGTGGCTCAAACCAGTGTGCCCGGGATAAGCCCCGGCAGCTCATCCACAAAGACTTAGTGCAGGCTTATGAAATGGGGAAGGATATTTTTGACTGGTTTGAAGTGCTCGAGCTGACATTTAAGCTACAGGAGGTGGACAAGGTACTGTGGGGCGCAGCCCTGATGAGTCGCTTACTGACACCAGGCACTGAAGCAATTCTTCAGTTAACTCCTGAGGAAAGGTCAGTTAATGAGAGCATGAACCCTTTACAAACCCAGAACAGTATCTGAAGAGCTTCGGAGAGCTCCGAAATAAAAGTGGGCAGCCATTTGAAGACATATCTGAGCGGGTGTGTTGGTGGTATCAAAGTTGACACATTTTACAGGGAAATACAATTTGATCGCACGTGAGCATGTATTAACAAATTGTGAGGTTGACCTATACCAGCATCTTGTTGACAAGACTATCACAGACCCTAGAGAGCCTGCAAAGGCTGCTGACAGGTTTTTGAGTACTCAAGTCCAGAAAAAGGCGCAGGCTCAGGCGAGCATCAGAAGAGAAATCTTCAGATAAAAATGTAAACAAGGATGGGAAGGACAAAGGTCCAACATAATACTCATCGAAGTCAGGTCCCCAAAAGAATGAAGGGAAATCCCAAAACATTAGTTCAGCTGTACACACTGAAACGAAGAGCGTAGTCACCCCTAATTCTGGGACACCTGCATTCTCATCACCCAAAAGTTGTTTCGTGTGTAAGGAGCTGGGCTACAGGAAATGGGATGCTGCTTGCAAGAGCTTACCCAAGCAAGCCATAGTGAATGTTGGACTCATGGAAGAGGCCATCATTAGTGTGGGCCTTCAACAGGAGGACTTCCCTCTTGGACAAGGAGTGTCCAAATGTGGATTGATTGCACTCAGGGGGAATGATCCAAGTTCCCAATAATACTCAAATCTATTTAGAACATGTGTATAGCAATGGACACAAAAGCCCTGCAGTCCGAGACAATGCATCTAGCGTCACTGCTGTCACCTGGCAGTGGGTACAGCCAGGCCAATATATTGATGAGCCTGATTGTAGCATCATTGGGTTTGATGGAAAGAGTAAATGCCCCTTGGAGATAGTAGAGTTTAGCTGGTGAGGTGAACCGTCCCAGCACCGTGTAGCAGTGAAAGACTCCACCCCTATCCCATGTCTGTTGGGTAATGATCTTCCTGATTCCAAGATAGTGGCAGCGGCTACCTGATCGAGAGCCAAAGAGATCACCAGGTTGAACACCCTCAGAGCATTAGGGCCTGCACTGCTTCCAGATGGCTTGTTGGAAGGACCGGTGTGGCCGGTAGCCCCTAGTCCACTTCCACAGACTGCTGAGTCACGTACTCCTGAGGGAGAGGGGCCAGTAGCCCCGGAGGACCCTACTTTGGTAGCAGGGAGCACAGTAACTTCAGAGTTGCCTGGCACAGTGCAGGAACCTACGGTGGAGGACCAGGTGGGCGCAGATCTGAAGGGTCTGTCCAAGCTGGATGAGTTTGCATCAGCTGGGGATGCAGATCAGACTGACTTCTTCACAGCCCAGAAAGAGTTTCCCACTCTGGTGAGTCTGCAGAAGCAGGCGGAGGTGCAGGCTAAGGATGAGGCCCCTGGACTGTTCAACGTGTATTGGGAGGATGGACTCCTGTACAGTGAGCCAAAGAGTCTGAGGGCCAGGGCACCAGAAGGCTGTTGATTCCCCAGTCCCACAGAATGTTCCTTTTGGACCTGGCTCACAAAATTCCTTAAGCAGGTTACTTGGGAGTGACTAAGACATTGGACTGGTTGTCTTGACACTTTTACTGGTCACAGTTCGGCATAAAGGTTAAGGAATGTATATGGTCCTGTCCGACTTGTCAAGCTTCTGGCAAGTCATGTGGTGCCACAAAGGTCCTCTTAATTCCACTACTGTGGTTGGGCAGCTTTTTTCGTGAAAATAGGGATGGCTATTGTGGGTCCTTTGGATACTCAAACCAACTCAAGGATCAGATACATCATGGTGGTGGTAGACCACCCACAAGGTAACCTGAAGCTCTCCCTCTAAGGAGCATCAAGACCCTGTGGTTGCGAAGGCTCTGATTAGGATATTATCCCATGTTGGATTCCCCAAGGAAGTTGTTTCTGACAGGCGGTCAAACATCATAGCAGCATATATGAAGGCTATGTGGGAAGAGTGTGCAGTCATCTTCCGGTTCTCCACATCCTTCCATCCACAAACAAATGGGCTTGCTGAGCAGTTTAACAAGACTTTGAAAGGCATTATAGGTGGCTTGGAAGAGCACCTGAGGAGAAAATGGGTTATTCTTCTGCCACACCTTCTGTTCGCCTACAGGGAGGTGCCACACAATGGAGTAGGGTTTAGCCCCTTTGAGCTTCTGTTTGAACACCCTGTACGAGGTCCCTTCAGTCTAGTGACTGAGGGATGGAAGAGCAACCCCTCATCCCCTACGTGAGATGTGCTTGACTATTTACCTGGCCTTCCTTCTAGTATGGCGAAGTTCATGGAACAGTCAACGAGAAAGCTAAAGGCCAGTCAGGAGCTAATGAAGCACTGTCATGACCAGAAGGCCACAGTGACAGTCTATTCTCTACGCCAGTGGATGTGGATTACAAAGCCATCAAACCCAGTGCCCTTCAGGACAAGTGGATTGGGCCCTTGCCACTTTTAAGCAGATGGTTAACTAGATTTTGGCCCTCATTACGAGTTGGGCGCAAAGGGATACCGGGCACCGGTAAGGACACCAGCACCGGTAATACCTTTGCGCCCTATTCCGAGTTCCCTTAGCGGGTCCCTGGTTTTACCAGGCATTATGGACGGGACCTGGTAAGGGACTTTAAGGCTAATAACGGTACCGCAATTTGTGGTACCGTTATTAGCACCTTCCCATTGAGCCCTATGAGGGCTCAAATGGGAATGGGGAATCGCTTTTTTAATGGGGACTTACCGGTCCCGCAAAGGTCAGAATAGACTGGTAAGTCTCCATTGAACCAGGGCAGACTCGGTACCAGTATGGGAGGTAGTCATGGCGCTAATAGCGCCATGATTACCTCCATACTCGGAATGAGGCCCTTTGTCTTGGCTGGAAAACTCCAGTGTCGCCTATTTAGACAACATTGGTGTGTTCAGCCACACCTGTGAGGATCACTTATCCCACCTGAAACAAGTGCTTCAGGTGCTGCAGAAGAGTCAGGTCTGACTATCAAAGCCATATACTGCCAGATAGCGCAGGGCAAAGTGACTTACCTCAGCTACCTGGTCAGTGGAGGTAAGAAACAACCTCTCGAAGCAAAGGTACAGGCGCTGAAGGCTTGGGACATCCCCACCGCACAGACAGGGACGAGAGCCTTTCTAGGTCTCACTAGGTACTACCGGTCATTCAATAAAGGGGTTTGGGGCCATTGCCATGCCATTGAATGATGTAACTTCCAAGAAGATGCTGACAAAGTTAACTTGGACCAGTGCCTGTTAAACCTCCTTTCAGGATTTAAACGATGAATTGTGAAGGGCCCCAGTTCTTAAAGTGCCAGACTATGGTCAGGAGTTTATTATCCAGACCGACACCTGTGATTTTGGGATTGGATCATTGTTAGCACAGCTGCCCTCTCAAGGGGTAGAGCAACATGTTGCCTAAACTAGCAGGAGATTGACAAAAAGGGAAAGGAACTAGGCTGTCGATGAAAAAGAGTCTTACGCGGTTGGGTGGGCCATAAAGAAGCTGAAACCCTGCATCTTTTGGTCACACTTTACGATCCAGAAAGACCACTGGCCCCTTTGATGGGAGAACCCTAAGCTTCTGCATTGGGCCATATCCCTACAGGGATTAGATATGGACATGCAGCACAAGCCTGACTCCTAGTTTGGAAATGCAGATGGCCTTAGCCGGTACTTTCACCTTGACGACGAACCAGACCAACAGTAAGGTAGTGGTTCACATGTTGTGGCTGGGGGGAATGTGAGGAATTCGACCATCTGCATGCTGGGTGTGAACTCACCTGGTCTTTTTTGAAACTTTAAATGAAATTGAATGATGGTAGAACAGCCTTTCCGGAAAATGTGTGGGGCTAATCTGCACACATTTTCAATTGCTCACTGCATGACGTACACATAGACATGTGTACTCTGGGCGGACACAGCCTACAGGTACAGTCCCACCTGTCACACTTAGTTGGAATATGACAGCCAAGAGTACATTGAGGCATCGCAGAAGACGGAATGCAAAACATTCCTCCTGCCATGGCCAGACTAATTAACTAACAAAGGCTCCATGGATCCGCTCTTTCCTTTGCTAGCTGCCAGTGGCAGCCTCGCATACTAATCAGAGTTAATTCAAACACGCCCATGCAAGCCCTGGCCACAGGACTAGCAAAGAACAGGAAACCCCCAACAACATTTGATATGCACTGTGTCAACCTGAAGCCATCTCCCGTGTCTCAGTATCAAAGGGCAGTGACCTGTCATGTCTGGGACTATGTATTTACAGTAGTCAGCCCCCAGGGGGACCCCATTCAGAAGGTACGGTTATGTGGTTTGGCAGAGACCAAAAGTCTGGTCCACCACCACTACAAGGGAGACCTGACACTTTATTTAGGAACCACAGAGAGCTCAATTAACCAGAGAGACACTTTGATCCACAAAAGACAGGAAGATGGGTTCGATTTAGTATTACATATGTTCACCCGTTTACCTTTTCTGTTGCAAAGCACTCTGGGTATGACCCCATCCATATAGGAGATTGTTGGTGGGGACCCAGGATTGGTTCATTAAGGTAGTGTTAGTCTATACCAATCACTGTGGCCCATTTGGCTTTAAAAGAGGGTTGAGACCGTCTTTTGGGCAGATCATCTGTATACTTTGCAAGGAGTAACAAGAAGAGCTCAGCATTGGACCCTGGCTGAAGGTGCAGTCTGCCTTACAGCTTCCAAAATTGAAGGAAGGCCAGGATTTCCAAAAGGGAAGCAATATCCCTCCCCTAAACATCAGGGAACAGAGAGAGATACTGAATCCAGAGGACCCTTAAGCAGCTTCAGAACCGGTACCCAGCCAGCACACAGCGTCCCCTTCTTGGCTCTGCAGCAAGCTTCCTAGGTGGGAAGTGCCAGAGAGTCTCTGAACCAAACCAAGGACAAGGTTGTTGCCTGCAACACTGTCCTCAGCTTTAGGCCATCTGCCTTAAAGGACAACACAAACCCAGTGAAGAAGCTAGGAAGAGTGCATCGACAAGCATCAACCAGCGTTCACCTTAAAGGACATTTTTGATCCAGTCGAGCCTCTCGAGCTGCAACCGACTGCACAGCTGACTAGTGTCACGCCGCAGTCGCAAACGTCGTCCGAGATGCCTCAACCAGTGCTTCAGACCCGCCAACCAGCACTGTGGCAATGATTCCTGACCCCAAGCCGCTGTGTAGGCCGACCTGCAGCTGTCCATCCAGCCTCACTCGCCGAACTGCCTGCCGCCTGATACCCACAGCTGTCTCCCATCTTGAACTCTGTCACAGAAGCTGCAAAGCACCCAGAAACTAACTCTACATCGACAAGCACCAAGAACTTCTACAAGCACAAGGTACATTGTGGTTCTGCAACCTTGACTGGACAGTCCCTTTTATCATTGGGTAATAATTGCATTTTTGCTGTGTTGCAAGTAACCAACGATCCACGACCTTGCGGAGATAAGCCTGCCCTCTCATCCACATTGGAAAGGAGGATGACCATTTGCATGAGTTTACAATATGTTTGGATCCCTTCCGGTGTACTAGAGGTGTGCGGATAATTGATGGTTTAGAAACCGATATTCATCCCTGGACCACTGCTGTCCCGGAAGTTGATTCATCACAGTTGCAGCACAGAAATTGAACAATGAATTGTCCCAGTTGACAATGAGTCGCGGACACCATGGACTGATCAGGGCACTGTGGATCAACCAGAGTGACAGGGTTCATCAGCCTGAAGAGGGAATTGACATTTTCATTGAAGAGAGGATAAATATTTTGCAAAATTTACCTTGCGACGAACGGAGTGTTAGTGTACATGTCACATGTCACATGTGGACATGTTGGGGGCTGTGCCCCCGACACAGTAGGCTCTGGTGAACTGTGGTAGAGTGTTCAACACACTGGATACTATTGAGTACTAAACTTTAAACATTGTGTTATTTGATGCAGAGTCTTTTTTGATCCTAGTTGTGGGCCGTGGCTCTTGGCATGCCAGTGAAATTGTCATGCAGGCACTTAGCGGCTGGTTCTGATCCAGTAGGTTTGCGGAGGCTGGGGGCAATGGGCCTGGTGGATTATCAGTTCATGGGGGTCAACTTTTCTGCCCAGTATCATTCCCAAGCCCTGGGGGAGACGGGAGGAGGGGTGCAAAGCAACATGCTCCCCCATGGCCCATTTAGAGCATTTGGCCGAGAGGTCCAGGGCTTACAGAATAATGTATTATATATGTGCAGTGTTTATGAATAATCTATCAATACTTTGCACCCATTCACGGTAAGCCATTGCAGCATGCCAGGGTGACGTAGGGCCCTAAAGGATGCAAGGTCCGGGGTCTAGTGGCATGATGTCATCAGGCCACTGACCGGCGTTGTAAGTGGAGGGCATCAGGGTCTGGGCATGCCGGGAACAAGGGGTATAAAAGGAGAGGGGAGACAAGGTGATCATCGGACCTACCCTGACATATGCCTCTCCAGCATGGCTGACCTTCCAGGAGCGACACCGGAAACGTCTTTAAATAGTCCAGAACAAGGCCCTGCAGATAGCGTCTGGAGCTCCACTCTTCACAAGGATAGCTGACCTCCACAAAGAGCTGGACATCGAGATGCTGGACGAACATCTAGCGAAGCTGAGTAAGCACTTCTGAAAGACACTGGATCAGAACCGGAACCCTCTGAGCAGAAGACTCACTGCCACCACTGCAAACACTATCGACCCCTATCCGCGGCCCATCACTGCGAAGACCCTGTGAAACTAGGCTTACTGTGACAAGACCACACAGACAATGAAGAAACCCAACCAATGACTCCATACTCAACCTGAGAGGATGGAGTAATGTGGCTCAAGCCTCGGTATCCAAAAATCACCGCTGATGGATAACATTTGTCAGCAAGAAGAAGAAAGACAGAGAGGAGCTATCCCTCAGTGTTCCCAGTCTTCCCACTGTCCAGAGGTTCTTTGTTATCCCACTCAACTGTTCGTTTTTTTCATAGGTAAGGATACAGGAGAGAGGTATGGTGTGTTTAAAATATTTGACAATATTGTAAACTGTTACAATTGGGGTATATTCAGGCATGTTTGTGAGCCGAGACTCAGGACAGGCCGGTGAAATTGTTATGGCGGGCATCATCCCGTAGGTTCACACAGGGTGTTGGGGATGGGACTGAGGGATTGTTGGTTGGTTCACGAGGTGTCACCTTGCCTCCATCTAATCCTTCCTGCAGCAGGAAGGGGTGCATGGCAACCTGCTTCCCCATGTCCAGTTGCAGAGGTCTGCAATGTGTGGCTCTCCAGATGTTTTGAACTACATATCCCATGATCCCTACCATTCAATTAGCTAGCTAGGGCGGGTGGAAGTTGTAATTCAAAACATCTGGAGAGCCAAAGGTTGCAGATCCCCGATTTAAAACTTTTGGCCAAAGGGGTTCAGACGCTGCAGAACGATATTTTGATGTGCAGTTATGTTATGTTATTTAATTTGTAAAGTGTGCCAGGTACCCTAAGGCTTAAGGGCGCTATAACACAGAAAACGACACAATTTATATAAAACCTATTCGTACTTTGATATAAACGATCATGCTTTCTCTTTTACATTTCTTGGAATAAATGCGGCTGATCGGCTTCCAAAGAAGGCTGAAATGTTGCGATTACTTTCCAAAGGCCTTGCTTCCCTTTGCCTCCCAACATGGGCATTCGTAAACCGCGGGCAGCAGGAGCAGCACACTGCTATTCTGCTCATGTTTCATCTGGGGCTGCACACAAGACATGCGGGCGCGGCCCTAGCACATGTTTTGCAGGGAGCTTACGAATAAGGTTGTGAATGTGACTGACACATTACCTGTCATAGGCCCGGCTCACGGTCCCCTCTGCCATCACTTTCTGGCACATCTCCCACTCCCCTACTCTCTGGCCCGCCAAGGTCATCATTGGAAGGTACACTTGCTCTCTGGGCACCCCCTACAATTCTGCCCCTCCCCATTGTATTTTTGTATGTTTTCATTCTCGTCTGGGTCCCCCACACGCTTGCTTCTCCTACATGTTCACAGACTGCTCTTCCTCCTCATCCTCAATGCCTGGACAATCCTGGGCTCTCTGAAACTAACACGGTGGCGATGGCTCAAAGCAGAAGTCTATTAACATAACATTAGACCTCATCCTGGATTGCCCTTGCCCTCAGACACTGCTCATATCCTCTCCCCTCTCGCGTACCAGGTCCCTCCGCGCTCTCTCTATTCATTGCCTTCATGGTCTCCCATTCCTGTCTTTTCCGGTTTCACTTCCCCTGCTCCTCCACCGTCTGCTTTCTCTTCTCATGTTTCCTGCTCCCTCCCCCATCTTCTCTTTCCATCCGCCTTCCCTCTCGCAGGCGCAGACACATACAGCCTCTCCTCTTTCTAGCACACCTACTCCTTCCTCACCTACCTTCTCTTACCCCCCCCTGCTCTCACGCCCACCCCATTTATATCCACATGTCAACACTGACTCTCTCTCCCACAGCCCTCCATTACTCCCCTTCTCTTTAGAACCACCGGGCTCACTTCCCTAACCCACGGCTCGGGCACACCTCCCCCCACTCACTCAATCCTCCAACATACTTTTCTCTTTCCTGCCCCCATCTCCTCCCCCTCCTCTACCTCACCTTCCTCCCTCGCGCACTCGGCTCCCCCCGCAAGCAGGAACAGCGCCTTGTCACTTAGGCTCTCTTTCTTACCACTACGGTATTGCATAAGAAAAACTACAAACCATTTTGTGTGGAATAAACAATGTTGGGCTGTAGGAATTTATTATTTACAGTAATAATGACCACAAAAAAACAGGTGTGCTTCGGGACACCGGTGTCCATGGGGAGTGATGCCTCCCACCAGCCGATTGTTCTTCAGAGCTGGCCCTCTCTCTTTGGTAGTGGTTTGCCCACTGCTGCTCAAGCTCTGCTGGCAAGTCCTTTCTTTGTGTCCATGCAAGCCAGACTTTTGCGGTTCCTGTTTTCCTCTGCTATGTTTGCCTGGTTCCTTTTCTTAGCCCAATTGGCATCCTCTGCTTAGACACGTGCTGCCTACGACTTGGCCGGTACCGAGTCCACCACCCGGCGTGTATTTTTTCCATTAGGGTGGGTTGGGTGGATAAACAAAGCTGCTCCCTCCTTCTCCTTCCTGCAAGCTTACCCGAACTGGGTGTGCTTGCTTTCTGACATGCCTTGCCCTTCCTGTGAGTTATTTTTATTGCCCCCTTTCATTTGTTCTACATCTTGGGGCCCGGCGCACCCTCGGCCCCCTCTTGTTACCTTTTTTGCACCTAACCCTTTGTCCTTTTACTGGCCACCTTTCCTTGTTGCCATGGCAATCCTTGGTGACAGTGCCTCATGGCTGCCCTCCACCGGTGAGAGCCCCCCTGCCTTCAACCTGTGCCTAAGCCACCCGCCCCATACCGGCCCTCTATCTTCCTGCCTCTGCGAGACGGGCAGGGGCCTGTGGCCTACTTTGGGCAAGGATTTCTACTGTCCTCACTTATTTTAAATATTAGCATGTCTGCTCATTGTTCGCGCAGACTGCCCAACCACCTCCAATGCTTCGCACTTACCTTGCACAAACAACCTTGCTCTATTTCAAAATCTTTGAGCAAGTGTTTTTTATTTCTTGGGTGCTTTGCACAAGTATTGTTAAATAGAGTGCTCCAAATAGAGTGCCAGGGGACCACTCCGGTTGTGATAGTGCCTGGTACAAATGTCCTTCAAAATTAACATTAACATAATGTCCTTTATGGTGATGCATTGGAACAGCTCACCTCAGCGATTTGTGTCCAGCCTGCAAGACCTAGGTTTGAACACCCCGCATGGCTGCCTCAGTCCTTCCTCCTCCGTAGCTTGAACACCCCGGCATGGCTGCCTCAGTCCTTCCTCCTGCGGAGCTTGAACGCCCTGGCATGGCTGCCTCAGTCCTTCCTCCTGCGGAGCTTGAACGCCCTGGCATGGCTGCCTCAGTCCTTCCTCCACCGTAGCTTGAACACCCCGCATGGCTGCCTCAGTCCTTCCTCCTCCGTAGCTTGAACACCCCGGCATGGCTGCCTCAGTCCTTCCTCCTCTGTAGCTTGAACACTCTGGCATGGCTGCCTCAGTCCTTCCTCCTGCGGAGCTTGAACGCCCTGGCATGGCTGCCTCAGTCCTTCCTCCTCCGGAGCTTGAACGCCCTGGCATGGCTGCCTCAGTCCTTCCTCCTGCGGAGCTTGAACGCCCTGGCATGGCTGCCTCAGTCCTTCCTCCTCCGGAGCTTGAACGCCCTGGCATGGCTGCCTCAGTCCTTCCTCCTCCGGAGCTTGAACGCCCTGCCATGGCTGCATCAGTCCTTCCTCCTGCAGAGCTTGAACGCCCTGGCATGGCTGCCTCAGTCCTTCCTCCTCCGGAGCTTGATAAATTGAGCATCATTAAAATGGGCAATACAACTCCCAGTGTAATGGTGCTTAGAAGCACAACGAATCAGGCACAAAGCACTCTACACAATTGCGATATTAACGCAGTGGTGACATAGAGCCGGTTTTTCACAAATCGGGGAAAAATATCTCCCCTGGATCCAAAATCCATGTGTATCCTTTACATGGTTTAGTGTGTTTGTTCCAAAGCAATTTGTACCCAGGTTGTTAGGTCCAGCCGCAAGACGCTTACTCACAAGATCGTGTGAAAGTCTAAAATATGTAAATACAGCCTATTAGGATTAAAAGGAGTGCCCTTTTTATATTTTGCCAGCAACATTATAGGAAAAGTAAGCATCCCTCCTCCTCAACACCTAGGCCATCACGCCGCCCCTCGCGCCACCTGATTCGCTAGACACCGTCCGCCCCTCTCCTCCCCGCCACCCGGTACAGCTTTACCCCTCCTCTGTGCCGCTCGGTATCCTAGCCTCTGCTGTACACCTGTTCTGTTGTTATCTCTGTAAAGTGCTCCATTGTGCATCTGCACTCCCATGTGCCTCTGTAAGGCGCTCCGTTGCTTCTCGAAGGCAAGTCTGCCAGCAATAAATACTATAATAATACTCATTTCTGCAGATATTTTTTATTCATGGAGATGATATTCACATTATTTTTTTTTTTTACTTTTCCTTCATGGGATATAGGGTATTGTTCCCCCATACTGCCTATGTTTCCCATTCCCTGCACCCTGTCCACTGCACCCCACATTGTATTTCTCTGCAATCATTGATATTGTTTCATTATTTTTGTTTTATTTAAAAATAATGTCCATTTCCTTGAACATATTTCACCTCTATCTCAACTTTATCCAACCCTCACCTTCTTTCATCTCTCCCAGTTTTGTCTCAGTTCCACATCCTAATGCCTCCCTTTCCTTTCTAAACCTCTCTCTCTCCCCTTCCCTCTCTCCTCTCGCTCCCGCTCCCTCTCTCTGGTGTGCCTCTAGCTCCGTTTCTTACTCTCTCTCTCGTCGAGCTCCAATTCCCTCTCTTCCCTCTCATCCAATTGTCAATGAACCTCCATCTATCCAAGTTCTGTCTCTGCTATCCTGTCATTCACTGACCTCGACCCCTCCCAGTTGGTTATTTCCCTCTCTGTCTTTCTTTCTCTCTTTCTTTATCTCTCCCTCCTTCAGATTCCACCTCAATGATCCACTCTCTTCTTTTCCCCGCTAGGTCAGTCTCGGACCACCCTCTGCACTTGCTGGCCCCCTGCTGAGGATGGACTTCGCCCACATTATATCTGTGACACTAGTTCTCTCCCAGTCTCATTTTCCTGTCCTTTATTTCACTCTACAGTTTTCTCTCCCTCTTTCTTCCTCCATTGTCTATTCTTTTTCTGAACATGCTTGTGTTTAATGTCAATTTATCTTTTTTCTTTTTCCCTCACTTCTCTCTACCTTTTTTACCTATATATTTATGCATTTTTTATTTTCATCAGCCCTTTAACTAATTTCCTTTTCCCCTTTTTTTCATGTTGTTTCATCCTTTCAGTTTGTCTTTTCTATCATTTTCTCTCCTTCGCCACAGTTGTCTTCCTTTTTTTCTGCATCGCTTTACTCCTACCAATTTCTAGCTGTTTTTCTTTAAGATACACATGCCCTCTTTCTGTCCCAGGCCTGATTGTACTTTTCTCTCTCAGTCCTTATCATTCTCATGTTCATTATGTATCTTTGTCTTTTTCTGTCAGCTCTTCCTTTGTCTTTCTTCACCTTAGGTGTCATACCTTCTAGCAGGACAGTCTCTACCTGGGTAATATGTGGCACTTTGTTCAGAGGCTTCGGCGACTGAGATCAAAAGGATGGAAGTTTACTGAGACCGATGCTCAGTAATCAGAAGAGGCAAGTCCCCCAACAGCCTGAGCAGCATAGACTGTGGCTGCAAATGAGGAAGCATAAGGATCAACAGGAAAGGCTACGAAGTTCGACTGTAAACAAAAATAAAAGGCTCATCTCTCTGATTTCTAGGTGCCTGGAACAAATTCAGTGCCTGTGACTGCGGAGCCCATTCCTTGTTGGCGCCCACTGGCATCGGCCACTTTGACCGCTCCTTGAAAGGGCCCTGCTTTCTTCCCTCGGTTCTCTTCAATAACAACAATATGGTTTGTAGTGTAATGACAGTTGCACGCACCGTTTGCTGATTCATAAAAATTGTAAACAACCGTGGCTAGTATCACCGAACTCAATGGTAATGATTTCATCATTCGCAGAAGGATGAAAGAAGTAGGCGTCCTTGCCGCACTTCAGGTTGCATGAAAACATGGAATGTGAGCCTGGGCCCATGATATGAACTAACTTAATGGGGGTTTATAGTCTTTGTAACAAAAAAAATCAATCGAAAAAGAAATCCATTGAAGTAAAAGCTCCGAAAATAAATGCATCGAAATGCTATCTTTTACATTTAAAAGTACTTATCCATCGAAACTGTCCATCGAATATAAATGTAAAAGATAGCATTTCGATGCTTTTATTTTTCACGTTAAAACGTTACATGGAGCTGTCCAGTGCTGAAATCTTCAAACTATCTCGGCACTGGCCAGCTTCATGTAACGTTTTAACGTGAATAATAAATGCATCGAAATGCTATCTTTTACATTTAAAAGTACTTATCAATCGAAACTTGTCCATCGAATATAAATGTAAAAGATAGCATTTCGATGCATTTATTTTTCACGTTAAAACGTTACATGGAGCTGTCCAGTGCTGAAATCTTCAAAGTATCTCGGCACTGGCCAGCTTCATGTAACGTTTAAGAGTTTATTATTTATTGGGGGGGGGTTGCCTCCTAAACTCCTCCCAACCCCAAGGGCACCCCCCCAACCCTAATCGAAATCCAACTAAATGTATTCAATGAAAGTGCATTTCGATGGAAATTGCTTTCAATGAATAAATTCAGTTGGATTTCAATTGGATGAATGAAAATTCGTTGGATAGACTAGATACACTTAATGGGCAAAAGTAAACATGTTGTTTTCTACCGCTTGATAATAATCTCTATTTGATGTGACTACTGAGTAAGAGGTTTCTAAAGCCACCAAACCTACTAAGGCAGACAGGCTAATGATGACCTTTTCCCCCTAATATCACTTCATCTCGTTTCTTAAAAATATGCAGCCACAGAGTTTGCGAATCATATTCTACAAGCCGTGCGTTTTTAGCAGATATAGCATTGATTTCCTGTACTGCAAGTGCCATATTTTCCTCCAATAATGGGAGGACAGCAGGTGGCGGAATGCCACAGGATGCCAGCCTAAAAGCCAGTACTGGCCGATCTCTCCAGTCGGCCATGAGATAACTGGAGCGCTCCATCAACTTTAACCTCAATGCACGTTCAAGACGCGCACATAAAATGGGCAATCACGCACAAATGTGAACGTGCTTTTAGCACGTTAAGCAAGCACGCAAATTGGGGCTCATTACAAGTTTGCCGGTAGCATGGTGATAAATCTGCCAGGATACCGGAACATTAAATTACCTATGCCGCCACTCGGTGGCATGTCCACCAAATTACGAGTGGCGGTAGACGATGTAAATCCCCATTCCATGGAGTCCCATTGTCGAGAGGGTAGCAGACGGTTGTCCTTCATGTCTGTGAAATCATCTCTTATCATTTGACCCCTGAAAAAAACGGACCAGCGATCCAGGTAGAGTCAGGCACAAACATCCATAATACCCCACTGTGCCCACAGCCCCCTGGGCAAGTTGTGCTCCTCTAGTCAGTTTGAGCCTGCTTGTCCCTATTCTCTGGTTACGGGGGCATAAGCACGCCCTGTTATCCCATGAGACATATGGCCCATAGACATCCACAGCGCTAGACGCGGGCCCTGCCAATCCTCCCCTATCCTCCCTTTGGAGTGGCAGGGATGCAGGCTTGGCAGTAAAGGTTCTTTTGCCATGCACTGATATTACAAGCATCCGAACATCTGTTTTCGATCAGAACCTTGGAAAGGTTTGGCACGTTTGAACCCATTGTTCACCCTGTTGCCCTTCAGACCTTTCCATCGCTGACCAGAGTGTATAGCTTCTTATCAATAACCACTGGGGCCTCCATTCTTTGCGGTACACCAGCTTGTGCGGCTTCAAACCAGCTTGTGCTGGTTTGAAGCCACCTTTTCAGCTCGGCCCTGCAGTTCATCCGCGCTACACAGAGAAGAATCCGGGAGGCTTTCCAGGGCCTTATCAAAGTGTTAAACCTGCACAGAGAGTAATAGACGAATTCTCCAATAATGTGTACATCTGTACAGCGGGGTGGGGCGGGGGGCATGATCTGGACTCGGATAGAGTACGGGGGGGTGGGGCGAAGGGGGTATGACTTTATTATGGCGCACATGTGCCCTGGGAAGAATGATGCTTGCTGACTTGATTACTGTGCACGGTTTGTGAGGCCAGCATCTCTCTCTTGAGGGACACTGGCCGTGGGTAATGCATTCCCAGGCACACACCCAGGCTGCCATGAATGCAAAGCACATGTCATAAAATGCATAGACCATGACTGCAGAGCTAGCAGCAGAACCGGTGTTTACATTGCCACGGGTGGACAAGCAGGGTCAGGGCACTGCAAGCGATCCCCTGGGGAGCGTGGGCCTGGAAGCACATTAACTTGCCGTGTCTCTCTTGCACGCTGACAGCTGGGGATTAAGACAGTCTGTAGAACAGTCAGTAAGCTCTTTGGGGCTGAGACCTAGTGACGTGTCACTTCCTGTTGTAAAGAAGCCCCTCAATGCTCACACCAGAAAAAAATACAACCCACTAGGGAGAAAGCCCCAGCACACGCCCCTTGCAGGGAGAACAAGGTTTATTCTCATAATAACTCACAATAGCAAAGAACTCTGTTACCACGGAGCGCTGTGACAAAAGCAGCATGAGCAATAGTTTTTAAAGGGAAATGCGTCACAACTGATGTGCATCACATAGGTTACAAATCCGCGTAGCTAGTTGGTGTGACCTTGCACATAGGGGATGCCAGGCCTTTGATCCCAGCTTTGACTGTTCATCTTCCACGTGGGATTCTTCTTCATACGTCATCAGGCTCGGAGCTCCCAACTGGCAATTATCAAAACAATTCAGTACATCTCCTATTTGTGGCCTAACGTTCACCTGGTACTGCAGATATGGGCGCAGAGGCTACTTTCGAGGTCACGATAACTCTAAACCTGATCTGGGATGCTTCAGCGCCGTTCCAGTTCTTCCCACCCTGAGCTCAAATGTGTTACTTTTTCTCCCTGGCACCTCGCAGCACAAATCACAGGGGCCCCAGGTGGTGTGAACTCTTTTTTTCTGCTGTGATTCTACTGATGGATTTGCACACTAACAGTTTTATGGTTGTTGGTCTGGGGTTGACTGGTACGCTGGGGTCATGGGGCAGGGGCATCTGGGCACTATAACTTAGGGTTTGGGCTGGTGAAGGTCGGAGGCTCGTGCCCTCCTTCTCGTGGGATAACTTTTCACAGGGAGCTCTCGGCCCCCTCATGGCCTTGCAGGACACAGTCCTTCTAAGATACAAATGCTAACAGTATGAAACAATGAAAGGTTTATGAATCCCTGCAGGTTGGATCTCTCTCACTGCTGCATACGCTACACCCTGATCCTGCATGTACACACATATGTCTATGTTGTGGTTCCTGGCTGCAGCGTGCCGTTAGGCCTCAATTACAAAATGGCTGCTGTTTTCTAAGGTGGCGTTTCACTCCCAGTGCAATCTACATCAAATCATATAATAAGCTGGCCAGAGGGCAGCTTACATCAACATCACCCTCCCCACAATGAGCTCCCCAAGCGCTTACAGCAGACTCTTATGCCTCTGCCTCATCCAGAACCTCTTGGGGGCCTGGGATGATCATTCCCGCTCCCAACACTTTCTCAGGACTTTGCAAACGAAAAGCCCTTTGTTCAAGAACCTGGCATTCCGCCCTCTGAGTACTTAACCCTCCCAACAGACTACTCATCAGGCTGTTACCTAAATGCAGTCCATGGTCTCTCCTTCATTTGCCAACCTGCAGCTCCTTCATACTTCAAAGAAAGCGCCATGTTACGTCCAGGGCTCTAAGTGTGCCAGGGCTAGCAGGCGCAGAGCCCCAGCAGGCCCCGAAAATTGTGTCAGAGACGGAGCCATGCCGGGGCTGCCTAATGTCTCTTGATAGCCCCAGCCCACTAGAAGTCAAGGCTTTTTTTTCTAAAGACAGAAGCACTCAAGTATATGCAAGAGCTTCAGGCTTTAGAAAAATAGCCTCGACTGCCTTTTCATTGCGGCACCGACCCCCTGCAAGGCACGCCTTTCATTAGAAATGCAGGGATCATCACCCTCGTACCCCAGGAATGAGGGTGATGATCGATGCAAAGTGGTACCTGGCAGGGGGTCTTTGCCACAATTATGCTGCAACACTTACCTGATTTGAACGCCTCCTGCTAGGCCACGGCCCATTGCCAAAATCGAGTAAGTAATAGCTCCTACTAGATTTTGGCAACCGGCAGGGGTGTGGCCTAACAGGCAGCATTCATCTGAGGCAAGTTGTGCAGTGTAATCAAGGGACCCAAACGAAGAGAACTGAAGGGCCATGTGAAAAAGGCCTACCTGTCCTTACCAAAGGAAAAGCACATCTTGATTCAAAAAAGAAGCAGATATTCAAAGGTCCAGTTCACATGAAAAACAGGATTTTGAAACATTGACACAAAAACGGCTTTGCATGTGTGTTTGAAAGTTAAAGCAAGACATGAGAAACATTTTACCTTGCCAACACAGAGATGTCAGGGAAAAGACATAGGGCCTCATTACGAGTTTGGAGGTAGCCATGGTGCTATTAGCGGCATGGCTGCCTCCAAAATCGTGTCCGGGTTCCCTGAACGAGGAATTACCGGGTCATTCCAACCTTGGAGGACCTGGTAATTCCTCCTTCAAAAAACCCATCCCCATTCCCATTCGAGCCCCCATAGGGCTCAATGGGAATGGAGCTCATGATGGGCCTGTTAAGAACAGGCCTGTTATTAGCTCCCTGGTCCCCTTGCAGGACCCGCAAAGAATGTCTGGTCTGACCAGACGTTCTGCGCGGGTCCCGCAGGGGAACCTCGTAATAGGGCGGAATGAGTTTACCGGCACCAGCACCATTGGTGTTGATAAACCCATTCTGCCACCTCGTAATGAGGCCCATGGTGTGTGTGTTGACAAAAAGTAAGGTAGATCATGCTTCACATGCAAAATACTTGTTTACCATGAAAAGTTCCTGTGAGCCTATTTAGACAGACAGTGTGGATGTCTTTCTGCAAGGGAAATCCAGAGAAAGCAAAAACCAAAATGTAATCCAAGTGCAGATTGGAAAAGCACATCATATTGCCGGCTGAGAAGGAAATGCATACTTTTTCAATGAAACTGTCACCCATCAAGAGGGGGTACACTGCGACAATTCAGATTCACTTTTCAGCAGAAAAACGAACAGCAGATAACAATAAGTGTATTGTATTAATGACTGAAAGAAACAGCCCTGCACTTTCAACATAAAAGCAAAGTGAACCCTGATCAGTAAAACTCACATTATGTCAAAGAATAAAGTCTGAGGTTAGAAATTGCAATCTGTGACTTCCATTTCAGCCAAGGACAAATGGTGTGGCTCTGGGCAAACTTCACAAAGAACTTCCCCACTGGAAGCCTGGCTTTCACATCCCCTCAGCTGTTTACAACTGCAATAAAGTGTGGCTGTTAAGATGTGTGGAGAACAGACTTTCCCTAGACTTGGTGTCTCTGAAAGGGCAGTTCTGAGCAGGCCAAAGGCTCTAGCTGGTGCATCCCATGAATTTACAAGCTGAAATCAACTTCAAACAACTAACTTCAAAGAGACTAATAGGAAACACTGGCCCAGTGAGAACAAATGGCCTGGAGGCAGGAGAGCTAACATTTGTCCAACATGAAGATTTGCTATTAATTTGAAAGGACTATTATAACTTAGGCCTTTTTCCCAGCAACCATATGGTGTACTGATTACATGTATGTTTCATTTTTTAGATATTTTCCAGGTAATTTTGGTGATATAAAATTCCTCCAACTGTGACTCAGGGAACTGTAATGGCCATCTAAAATGGGTTACCGCCGATCTGAAAATGTTCAAAATTTGAGAGTTGGCCTGCTGGTGGAGGGGAACAATAGGAATATGGGTAATAACTTGCATGTTCCAAACTATTATACTGTTGGTAAATATGGCAGAAAACTGCCACACAGTCGTGCAACATGGTGTGGACCTGGCTGTCGTCTTATTTAATTCCCCATGATTAGCTGCATCAGAAAATATGTATATTATGGCAATTATTAGTAAAATTATGAAGTTATGCAGTTATTAGTAAAATTATGAAGTTCTGCCACATAACTCATTTTGCCAAACATTTGACATGCGAACAAATGGGGAATGCAAATAGAAGCTGTCACATGTCTATTCCAGACTCCTAAGCCAATCCTTACAGATGTGCTGGAGTTAGGAGGGGATAGAAGGGTAACTGTCCAATCCTGTTTGAGAGAACTCTTACTAGGCACTCCCCCAAATTGTAAACTTGATGGTATCATCACTGCTATATAAGGTGGAATGCACTATGAGGAAGTGACAGAGCTTCTGAAATGTAATAATTGGGGAGAGCTGCTAAAAATAACCATCAGTCAGAGCTGTTGAAATTTACCATTGGGGAGAGTTGCTGAAAATGGCCATCTGACAGCTGCCAGGAAACACCAAATGGAGATTTTGTAGAGATTGCCTCTGGGTGGAGCTGTCTATTTCTAGGAAGGCCAAAAACAGAAAGGGTCCTATGGTGGAGAGTGGGAGGCCATCCTTGAAAGTGGAGTGACCAGACCAGACAAAACTCATTCCCGGTGGGCGCTGAACACTATACACTGCAATTTAATTGAGTGATCCTATTTGTCCCATTGACCCCACGTCGTTTTTAGGAAGCGGGGTGTCTTGGTCCCTAAACTGAAAAAAATCCCTAAACTGCCAGCTTGACCAACACAGACCTTTAAGTGGAAGGGGGTCCAAAATCCAAAATTCTGAAATCATTCCAATTCTTACTATCAAGCTTCCCCAACACAGGCCTTTAAGTGGAGGACCCTCTGAAATCCAAAATTCCCAAATCATTCCAATTTTTCTGTCCGACTCCCTCTGCACAGACGAAAGTAGGGTGGGGTCTGAAAAACAAACTGCTAAATCAACCTGTGTTTATTTCAAACCAAACGTGTGGGTGAAATCATAATTGCCCTATGCAATTGTACCAATCTTCAAACCCTTCTCTAGCCTTTTAAGTATGCACGAAAATCAAAATTGCCCAGCACTACATTTGTAATTGTTTTTGGTTATT
This sequence comes from Ambystoma mexicanum, assembly GCF_040938575.1. Classification (NCBI taxonomy): domain Eukaryota; kingdom Metazoa; phylum Chordata; class Amphibia; order Caudata; family Ambystomatidae; genus Ambystoma; species Ambystoma mexicanum. The sequence continues at coordinate 1,312,015,636 of NC_090921.1, read as the reverse complement.
GATCAGTTTAATTATTTCTTAAAGTGAAATTTGTTGAAAGTAAAGAATTGTGATTTGTGTTCTTTTCAATCCACTAAGGTTTGATATTTTAGTGCGATTTTCTTAACATCTTATTCAAATAAACATAAATATATTTCATGGTCAGAGGCCTGGTTCTTGGCTCATTGGTAGGTCAGTGGGAGGGACCCAAGGGATGCTAGAAAAATTGGAGATAGGGCTGAATAAAAGAACTAACATTAAACCATTTATGGCATGACACTTAGCTTGGGGAGGGAAGGGACTTCTTGTGCTGAGGGCAACCTCTCAATAAACCACTTCAAATTGGGGGCTCGTGGACAGGATTTGTCTTGCTAGTTCTGACTCATGACAAGTGCATCGTGAAAGAACATTCTTTTTGATATCAGTGTATTAAGTTGGAGGGAAACTCTTCTCTACCTTGTTAAAGTGCTGCAAGGACTTGAGCCCTAAATTCCAGAGTGTAATGATTCCACCTATATGCAAGCATAGGGTTTCCCCACACTCCCAATGCGGTATCTCCTGCTTAAAGGATTGTGCCTCTGTATAAGCATTCTCAGCCCTTTTTCCCTGTCAAGCATGCTCCTCAGATAATGCATGCCCGGACCTCACTCGCCGTGGAGGTTACCATGGCGACTATGGAACCCTCTGTGTACACGACATCACGCGGCCACATATGGGGCAACCAATGGAAGGGCCGGCACAAGCGATCACGTGACACACAGTACGTCATGTATGTCACAAAATAAGTATCGCAGTCGCAGGATAGCCGGTGCTTCTGATTAGAGGTGTTCCTTGATGTCTCTGTTCTGATTGTCCTGATACTGATTCCTGTTACGGACCTGTTTCTGCCTACCTGACCTCTGTCTCGTGCTACTCCCTTTGGTTGTTAGATGCTGGCTGTCTGACTCAGACCTCTCTTAGACACGCCTTGTTCTTTTGCCATCTGTACCTTTGCTGAACGCATCACGCTGACCTACTGCTACGATCCTGGATGAACTTTGCCTGCCGTTCCTGAACCGACATTCTGCTCACCTATTGTCAACCATTTCCGTCCCTGGATTGCTATTCTGTGTTTTTCCCTGAAACCAAACAATGAAAGACGCTCTCCTAAATCCCTTTGACTTTCCACCCATTTTAGACTCCGCTCTGCTTGTCAACCCAAAAGTGGGTACGGCCTAGAGACTTTTGCTGAGTGCCTCCAATCTGTGTGTTTCAGGCGTCCTTGTGCCGTCGGGACAGATCCCACTAACACTCTCCCTCTTCCTCATGTACGTTTTACTCTGGATTTACACTGACCTGCACCTTTCCCTGCTGCACCACTATCACAATCCCGGTAAGAACGTTTCCTCTACCTTGATATTCACTTCTGGTTATTTCCCACTATCTAGTACTGATTCTTGCCTGTTCTTCTAGACAACCATCTCTTTGAGCTGGTATCATGTAGGGTCCCGCTACTCAACAATACACGCACCGCTGTCCCATCTAGGAGAGACAAGACCCACCACAGAGGTCAGATTCTTCTTCTGTCTTAACATACAACAAAGGAAGCTAGTGTTGTGACCAGCCTACCAGTTAACGTGCGTATCTTGCCCTTTTACGCATGTAAATATGGCAAATACGGACCATTTAATTTTCTACTGCGTACCGTGTACGCTTTGATTTATTCATTAAAAAAACATACTTTCCACCACTAGATGGCAATGTAGCATTTCTTTTGTCAGCAGCTTAGCCTTCTTATGCATGATGGTGAATTTCCAACTGAAAGACCAAATCTATGACAGCTAAGCGAGCAACACAATAAAGCACGCACCCTTTTAAAATGTGTTCATACCCATAACGTATGTGTTGGATAAGTTTTTACTCTCTTGAAATTGCATTTACGCTCTAATTTGAAAAATCATGCGTAAAATACTCCCATCTCAAAATCTTATCTGGAGCACTGGTTGTGACTAACCGCTGTCCTCTCCTTATTGCAGCTGGTGGTGTTCCTGTGGCATGTTCCAGCCTTGCTCAGTTAATTGATTCCTCTGTCTGTTATACTGCACACCAGAGGGATACATTGATAGAAAGAATTTGTCCTCGACTAGCAAAGCACGAATAGCCCAGCCCTTGGTATCCAGGTATCTTGGAGTGTCCCCAAGTCCCTGGAAACATCCACACGTGAGTCATAACACAGAGAGGTGTAAAGGTGAAAAATCAAGATTGAGTAAAAATGTATTCAATTTGGCATTGTGAGTGGACATTTAGTGGGAGGAGGGTAATGTTTGGCCCCGTGCAAAGGTAATTCAACAGAAATTGCAAAAAGGCAATTTTTGAAAATAAATACAATTGAATTAGATGATGCCAGTGGACACTTCCTAACTAAGCTATTTGTTCATGGTGTGTGGACAGGGACGGGGGAAGGGAGCAGGCAAGCAAAAATGATGCAATATGTCATATCAGAAGGAATTGACATTTGGTGTCAAGGTGGGATATGGCACAAAGCATTGGAGGCATTTTATATGACACGAAAATGCTCAAGAAGAGCTTGGTCAAATGGCTCAGCTCACAGCTTATCTATACTTCCACTTGCAGTTAGTGGAAGAGTGAGTGCAGAAGAGTGTGGCATGTGAGCGCAGTCAGACTGAGAATCTGAATGAGGCGCAGAAAGAACTTAAACAGAAGATCAAGCACAGCAGAGACATATTTTTGATTTAAAACAAGGAGGCCTCATGGAACAACTCAAAAGTTACTTAAAATCCCAGAAGCAAGAGAGTGCAGAGCATGAAACACAGTTTTATGCACTGCAAGATGCACATAAAGAGCATGTGGAAAATGTGAGTGCTCTGCAACATAAAGTAAATGACCAGAATATTTGTAATAGAGGGTTGTTAGATGAAATTGTGGCCCCCAAACAACTAATTAGGGAACTAGAAAAGGGTAATAGTCCATCATTAAAGAGATGGACTCACAAAAGGAGTTTGATGAAATGCAGCAGAATGTAAATATTCTGAAACAACATAAATTACAATTGGTCAAAGACCAAGATGCACTCAGGCTAAAAGTGGATGCAGAGAAGGAACATTCATGCCACCTATTAAGAACAGGGTGACATCAGGCAGTGAGAGTTACCCAGGCCTAACCAAACTGATCCAGAAGGTCAGTCCCTGTCTGTCATTGATGAGTATTCATCTCTACCACACAGAAGGGAAGGTGGCTGGACCAGTGTGTCTTGGGAGGCAAAAGGGAATCTTGTGAGTAATTCTGACCAATCTATATTGATGACAAGATCAGGGAGTTAGACTTGCAGAAGATGAGGATACAAAGGGACCACCTAGCTCATCTCGCTGGAGAAGAATAATTAAAGCTTCAGCCCAGGATGGGCATTCTAAAAACCCACATATATTCACGGGAACGGGAATCCCCCAGACACCCTGGAAGGAGGGATGAGGAAACTGGGTTCTATCCTGGGCCTAAAGGTAACTCTAGGGAGAGTGATCCCGAGATGTTACCTTTGCCCAGGTGAGAGGAGTCAGCCATGTGGTTCTGGGAGATATTTCCAGTCTCATAGAGATAGGGAGCGCCTAGAAGACAGGGAAGGGAATACCCGGAGCAGTTCTGAGTCAGAAGGTGAATGGATCCGGTGCAGAAGAAGAAAAAGACAGGGAAACAGAGCAAGGGTTTTGTGAAAGACCCAACAAGACAAATAAATGCCATAAAGAGCTTCCTTACCCCATACCACAAGAATGCCAAGTATTTGGTATGGGAGCACCTGGAACTTTATGAGCAGATGATGGCATCATTCCAGATCAGAAGGGATGTGAATTGTATAGCATTTCCTAAATGGACTTTCTCACCTGAGCACTCCAGTTTCTTTGCCGGACTGCAAGACCAGGATCATTATAAATGGTTCACCTATAAGGCAGCCATTTTAAAACATTTATCCACACGTAGGAACCCACAAAAGGCCTGCACGGCTGCATATAATCTGCAATTTTGGGCGGATCTGGCGCCTAGGGAGTTTGTACAGGAGATACAGTGCGCATTTGCTCCGACTTCCCGGCGGGTGAACACAAATAATAGGGAGTTCATAACTACATATTTCCATGCGATCTCCAAATACATAATGACTCAGTTGGTGCATGTTTTTCCCAAGCACAGGACCCTGGATTGAGTGATTGAAGAGGCCACAAGGATCTATGAGGTCCAGAAGCCCACTGAGAGTAAGCACTGCACCCAAACACCCAAACCATCTAACACCACTGCTGCTGCAGAGGTGGTGGAGGTGAAAACGACCCTCCATTGGATCTGGAGATGGGGGCCTAAGAGTAACCCTCCTGCCATCAAGCAAAATGGAAGTCAGAAGGGATGCCCCAAACTGGCCCAATCAAATGGTAGTCAGGCAGGGGCCCAGAACATTGATCCCTCTGACCCTGCCACCTATGTAATCAGGGGTTCCTAGTCCACCCTGTATGTACAACGTGGGCATAAGGGTAAGAAACCAATCCTGTGGTATGTATACAATCCCCGGCCCGAGCGGGGGACCAATCAAGTAAGTACTGTCCCGGGAAACTTCCCTTCAAACTACCCTCAGGAGTACCACTCCACCTCCCAATATGAACCGCTTCGCCAGATGTCCCTCAAATCAGACCTTTCAAAATAATCCTCCTCTCTCTCCCAGGTTCCAGGACAATAGATTTCTAAACCCGGGAAAAGGGAGATTCAGGATGGAAAATTGTGGGGGAAATTTCCAGTACCAGAGCTACTCCGGGTAAAGGGACAGTTACCCTTTTTGGTGGCAGCAGAGATATGAATTGAGACCTCTCTACAACCCAGAAAAGGTCTTGCAGTTGGAGTGACAGGTCCAGCAACTGACCTGGGTGCATGCTGAGGGCTCACTGCAACCTCAGCATAACCCTGCTTCCCAGATGCCCCAACACCCAGGGCTGATGTCTCAGGGGGAAAATTACATTTGTCTGACAAGCCACAGGTTCCTGGGGAGGGGGGCCAGATGGAGGGGAGATGCCAAGCCCCACAGGAAGCGTCCTTTTGCACCCAAACAGAACCCCTAAAAACCTCTCAGCTGAAAGTGTCTCTTATACCCCTGAAATGTTAGAAATTTAAGAGCAAAGGGTAGGTAGGAGAGGCCAAAGAAGAACCTACTTTGTGGAGGAGATCAAGATCATTCCCTTTGAAAGAAAAGAATCCCTGGAGGATTCAGGTAAGCAGACCTTCTCTAACAAATGGGTCCAAACGATCCTGAGTGGGACATGTTAAGTATGGAGACCGACCCAGAACCAGAAACTATGCAACCCCAAAAAGGCGAACCGTACAGAATTGAAACTGAGGGTGGGCGTTCCCTGTACAGGTTAAGAGAACTACCTCCAGCTAAAGGGGGACAGCAAAGCATCAGGGAGAAAGAGGATTCCCCAAATCCAGCCATTGTTGGTTGCAACATTTTATTTACAGATTCCTGAACTCCGATCCAGACAATTGTCCGAGATCACACAGTGTCAGAGTTCAAGAGCAAGAATATGACCAGTGGGCTGTCAAATAACTCACACCTTTTTTGCACCTTGGAGGAGAAAGAAGGATGATATTATGCACCAGTCAAGGCGCATGGTCAGTGTGAATTATCAGCTCCGGTGGATACTGGGTCGTGAGCCACCCTCCTGTCCAAAAAGGCCTTTGACCAGCTAAATTCAGGACAGGGGGAGGGCCATCAAATTGCCCTCACACCACTTCCCAGACAACTCCAAAATGTTGACGGAAATTACATTTCCTTCGATGGGACTGCGAATCTGGAGATACAAATTGAATGGCACCAAGTTAAACCAGCAGTGATAGTCGTGACTCCAGAGGGCACACCTTGTTTACTGGGGTACAATCTCCTGAGGAGGTTATAACCTCTGATTGACTGCGTAAACAAGGTCCTCTGGACCCAGACTAAACGGCTTTTAAAATAAAAAATAAGGACCAATTATGTAAGCAGGAATGGTACCTGTCATTTAATTGATCAACGTTCTGAGAATGCAGAATTCCATTTCAAGAATAACCAAGCCGCACACATCACTGTCATTTCTGTAGGAGAACAAACGATTGGTAGGAACCCTTCTCCATTCTTCAAAATCAACCTTCCTCCCAGTTTTAAGTGTCAAACTGGAAGGAAACGCACGCACATTTTACTCTAGTCCAAAATCAGAAGAAACCTTGGGTCCTCTGATACCGGACAAAGAAGAACCCGGTCAAAGTCTGACAGACTTCAGAAAAAGGGTGAACAGTTGTTTTTCCCTGTTCAGTTAAACGAGGGGGAGGATCTGGTGCTGACCAGAGTATGCCTCAATAATGGAAAGAGCTTCATCAGCCATTAACTCGGTTTTCAGGGCCCATAAAGCCTGGCACCGCCCTAGCTGCAGGTCTGTAAAGCTATATCACAGTCCTTATTACAGTTCAGAGTGACGTCACATTACTTTTGGCGGAGCCAGCTTAGAGCACAAATGCAGCTGCCGCTAAAGAATATATTAAAGGCTTGATCAGCTTTTCAGATTCCTTTTTTCAGAATTTTCGGTGACATTTCAAATCCATTAGTGGCTAAGAGGATATTTATGTTAGTATTTTCATTTAGTGCACGGCAGCGTGAGTTGAATACAGGAGAGTTGCCTGCATGCTACCAGTTATTTCAAAACACAAAAAAACTGATTTTAACACCATCTAATTAAATCTAATTCCGAGGCTTGTTTGTAAGGCATTACAGACGGCTTTGGTGTTTTTTGGCAACCTGAAAGCATTCTAAATTTATTCTGCATATGAGCAGTTGGTAGATATCTTGCATCGGCTAAAGTACAAGGCCAAGTGTTGAAGGAGGTAGCACTGAGCGGCTGGATTGTGAGCAATAAGAGGACCCCCACTGCACTTAAACAAGATATTGCAAGTCACCTCAGCTACATAAACTCGTTACGAAAAACATCTTTTCGCCTGGTTCCTCTTGGTTATTGGACGCCCCGGTCGCTTGCTATATCCTCATAACTATTCAGTAGGAGATACTTTATAACATATATAATTGCCACTGGTAATTCAGTTTAGCTGCTTAGACGTGAGCCCCTGACATATCTGTTCACGCTGCAAAAACACAGGTTTGAGTCCCTCCTGGGCCAATTAAGACCATCATTATTGCAGGGTCAATATTTGAGTAATGTGATGATTTGGATAGTAATAACTATTATTACAACGTTTAGAAGCGGAAGGAAACTGTTGAAAGAGTGATATTTCTACATAGAACTAAACTGCTGTAAAGTCACAGAGGGCCTCATTATGACCGTGTAAGTACATTTGTGGAAATACTGCCAAGCTCGTTTACCGTTACGGTCACTTTGTCCTGTGGCATTACCACAGGATTGTGAGTGATGGTATGGTGGTTTAAATCCCCATTTTTGGGAATTTTGAGGATTTTCGACAGATTTACTGCAAATGGTAATGACACGAAGAAAAGCCCTAACTGCTGCAGATAAAGTTGAGGCTCTACCGCAATCAAAATGCTGAAGGTACATCCTCCATTTTACCTCGAAACTATAGTATGGCAGTGAAGTAATCAGGTGGTAAAGTGGCAGTAACGGAATTACCTCCACTGTACTGCCGTTTTTACTGCAACACCACATTCGTAATGACGCCCTTAGCCAACAAAGGCCATAAAGAGTGCAGAGATGCGGCAGGCTGAGGTCGGTGTGCTTGTGCTTCCAACAACATTTGTTATATTTCATGTAAAAATAAAGATGTGATAATGTGCACATTTTTTGTTTAGGAAACATTTTATAATATATATGTATATATATGTAAATATATGCAAATTAGACACCAGATGAGCCTTCAAATTGACCCCTGTGGGCAGCCATATTGAAGTGAAATGAATCTTGGTCACTCTAGGGAAACTGTTAGACAGTAACAGGATTAGATTGATGAATGGAAACCTGACATTGTTCAGCTGAAGCTACTTCTTTTCTGAAAGTAAGCACAGGTCACAGAGTCACTGCACTGTACAGGAGACAATATACTTCAAATGGAATGTCGGCCGTGGTGCATCTCTCCATCTAGGTATGTGCATGTGTCTGTGAGTGTGTGTTTGTGTGTGTGTTTTCAGGGCTGTGATAGGATGTGGTTACTTTCAGACAGGATGCGACATCAGAAGAACAAGAGCAGGCTTCCAGTCATCGGCCGTCGTTGTTACTTTGAAACATTTGCTGCAGAGTGGCAGAGAGATGTGCTCTAAAATGGCGGCTCACAGGAATAAATGTGAGTGCTCATTTCGGCGTTTATTTACATAATTTCATAAGGTATATTGCCATTCACCAAGGCGCTGCCGATGATTATTTCAATGTTTTAAAAGAAAAAATGTTCCTGGTAACACTTATTTGAAAAAAAACAGGTTTTAATGGAATTAAGATTTTAATAATTTCTGACACTGTGCACCTTGTGAACAGTAAAATAAAGCAGTCAAGTACAACAAAACAAATTATGTCGTATATTACCACAACAAAAACAAAATAATCACCAAGCTGCACACAAATGCCCAATTTAAGGGGCCTATGTGAGTGCCAAGCCCTCCAACAAGGCACTGTGTCTGCTCCTTTACATGGTTTTCTCTGCTAAAGCAAACATCTCGCACATTCGGGGCATTGCCAGTATGGTACTCCCATAATATATGGAATAGTGCCTACACTTTTCCAAGTGTCAGTCTCTTTCCAGGTGCAAATTTGAAACATCAGCCAGCGCACGAGGGGCATTTTACATCATGACAGACTGGGCAGTTGTATACTTGCCTTGCTAGCACACATTTTACAGACGTAGGCCCCTTACATAGCCCTAGTGAGTTTATTTATTTGTTTGGTTGGTTGGTTTCTTATACACAGAGGCCAGATCACAAGAGCGCCACAAGATGCCACAGCCAGGATGAAAAAGCATGTACAGCCCATTGACATAGGGTTAGAAAGAAAATGCTTTAACAGCACAAGAGAATACGTTCCAGAAGGCTAAGGAGGCACAGACGGGGAAGAGGGGAATGGGTGAGTAAGACGAAAGTGATGGAGGGAGGGTAGGGTTGGAATGAAAGTAAGGGCAGCTTACTGAAGTCGTAAAAGTTATAGAGCCTAAAAGTGCATCTCAGGTAAGTGGTATTGTGGTAAAAGAGAGAGTGAAGGGACGCAAAGTTGTAAGCAGAAAATAACAAAAGTTTCAAATCCGATGGAGAAGTTTTGCCGTCAGGAAGCACAAAAAAGCCTTGGTGGATTTACACCCAACTCAAATTAGACAATCACTTATGACCCACCTTGAAATGTTCACTTGGTTTGGGGAAAATTGGCCCCGCGTTTTTTGTAAAAAAATAAAAAAAATGTCAGCAAAACCAAGACATTTTGGGATTGACTGATAAGTCTGAACGTTCAGCATCCAGTGGAAACTTAAGATATGCAAATTTGAGTCTGAGTTTGTGGACTGAAAAAACCCATACACGTGACATACAGTGGGCCCCTGAAGCTTGTCCTAAAATGAAAGGGGAGGTGAGGCAAACCCGAGAAGGGTGGGAGGTATACAATATCTTCTCCCATCGCAACTGGTCCGGAAAAGGTAATAGGATAAAGGTTGTTCTTCAACATGTAAAGATGTATCACTTTTCATTAAGCGATTTACCCTTGACACTTGCTTCACATATTTGGTCGACACATGTTTCGTGCAACCTGCGCTTTCTCAAGGCCTTTAGTTAAACGTGATTTTTAGGATCTTTTTTTCTGATATTATTAAATGTACTTGGTTCACAGAGTCTGAGTGAGTGAAACTGGTACAGTATTTGGTCAATTCTCTGCTGCAATGTATTTGGCTGTGGGTAGAATTGGGATTTTCATGATGGTGTGGTCCTCTAATGCAGGCAAGCCAAAACCTGATTGCTATCAAAAAGGGTGTAATATGCGCCTTTTTAAGAAATACAAACAATAACCTTTGATTATGAGTTTTGTGGGCGGTTTGTGGACCCAGGGACAGTTCCGCAGACCCACGGGGCATAAGGGATATGACAATTGGACATCCCCTGAGAAACCTTGAGTGGTGCTGGAAAACAGGAAAGGGCAGAATTGGGGGGGCTTACAACTTTGGCACCCTGGTGGTGACTGCATCAAACTTTTCAAACAATGTATGCAACCAACTTTGAATATTTTTAGTAAGCTTTGCAATGTTTCAGCTGTGGGAAGCAAAGTTATAGGGGAACCAGAAAAGAAACGTGTTTCCATTCAGCTCTGGCAACCATGGCTAGAAAAACATTACAAAACTACATGTAAAACCACTCTGCTTGTTTTGACAAAGTTTTGTTAAGTTTCATCTGCAGTTGTGGGGCGGGCGGGGTTATAGGAGCGAGCAAATCAACATGTCCTATTCAAGCGTCCACAGGGAAGTGTTGTCAGGCTGTAGCATACATCCTGCCATAGGGCACTGCATGTAGGGTTACTGTGCCCAGAGCATGGCTGAAGTTCACCCCCTGCCCCAGCCCACCAATCTTAGTGTTCACTGGGGCAGCAAATCGTGCTAGGCATTGTATTTGACCCTACCTGCCAACCTCTCATTAGAGTTTGACGTCAACGTAACCAACCTTCCATTGGTCCGTCCTTCCGCCTAATCTCTCTGTCTATCCATCAATCTATATCGATCTATCCATCTATCAATCTATATTTCTAACGTCCATCCTTCTTCAGACTATTCTATGTCTAGCCGTCTATATATCCTCACTAGCCCCCGTCTTTCTATGCCCTGTTTTGCCACCTCTATTCACCCTAACATACGCCTGTGCTGACAGGCTCGTCCCATCCTAACGCCAAGGTGGACATCCCCTGTCCCAGAGAATGCAAAGTGTTGTATTCAGATATATGCATTTGTGTAGAGGGCCAGCAGGCCAGGTTTCTGAAATAGTAGAGCAGTGACATTCTGAGAAGGGGAAGAAGCCGCAGAGCCCCCAGCCATAATCCCCTCCTTCCTCGCTTCCAGGGAGTACGTCGCAGTCAATGGCATGGCCTCTCTGCCGGATTAAACACAGTGCATCAGATGGCATAATCCACCCCAGAGCAGGATTGGCACGGAACATTAACGAGTCTACTGCTTCGCTGATTGGGAGAGCCTGTGCGTGGGCGGGAGGAGGCACGGGGGGAGGCACGTGGGGAGGCAGCTGAGATCCTCTCAGCCATCAGGATGTAGTGACATGCCGAGGATTGTTACCCAGAAGCCCCGGATCCGTACTGACTGTCAGGTTCTCAGGATGTCACTCTCCTAATAAAGGAAATTCGAGTGGGCTGCTCCGCAATATAGAAGGTCAGAAGAAGACAAAAAGTAGGCCCGGGTATATGAAAAGATGTGTGATGTTCGACAACAAATTGCTCGATTAGTAGTACCATTTGAGGGTAAATGTGTGGTAAATGGTAACTTCGAAGCATATTGAGCGAGTAACATTGGCATGCCTGGTAAGGCCACTTCAGGTGGCTGTCGAGAGGCAAGAAACAGGCCCATTTTGGGTTTAAAATAGCTGGCCACCTTGTTACAATGCCGCCCTATTTGATAAATGAGGGCCAAAATAGTACCTCAACTGTGACCGCTTTAATCTTTGTATGGTTGGTCGAAGTGCATTTTGGGCCTGATTCATAGAAATGTGTGCAGAAATCCTGCAGGGGGCACACGCTGAGAAGCACACTGTGTGAGCCCGCACGCAGATTAAAAAATGCACGCTCCGCGTATTCGTGGAATTTACTGCGCAAAGTAACCATATTCGCATGTCGCACCGGAACTCCCCAGGCACGCTCTCACGCAAAGCAAAAACAGCCAGGAAAGCTACTTTTGCATGCTACCGCGAGCATGAATACATGCACCCTTTAAACAGTGCGTGGGGTCCCCTGCAAGCAGGCCTGCATTTCGGCGACCCTGCGCAGGGTCCCCCGTAATCGTATCCGGCACCCTGACAACATGTGTATGAAAAATCGTAACTCAGTTGAAATCTCGTAAAATCTGCGTGCGAATCCCAGTAAACCATTGCTGCACCCCGCTACTCTGCATACGCTCACCCCTAAATTGGATCAGGACCCCAGTTGCGTACACGCACCCCAGAAACTAACATGCAAACCCACCTCCCTGCTGCCATTCCTATGCGCAAGTGTACTTACGCCTGCCTTCGGGTGGCAGATAGTATGAAGGACTTGCATGGAAAGTTCCCGGCCGCTAGGTTGCGCGATCAGTTCCATGAATACGTCTCGTGCCGTGCAATTGTCGGAGTGTGAGGGACTGCCTGCAGGCTGTCCCTGGGAGCGCCCGTTTGTTCGCAAGTGCTTCCCCATTTTTGGTGTTCCATCCCCTTCCCAGCCCTCTGTGCAAGCCACGCCCGTGCTCTGCACCGAGTCTCGCGCAAGGCCCTGAAAGGCTCGCAGAGACGTGCCGAGGTTGCGCGAACTCTACGCAAGTCCAGGAAAAGTACCACACATTCGGTTTCATGAATCGACAAACACGGATTTGCGCGCAATTTTGCATGCAAGTGCCCTATTTTCCCACACATATAATTCCATGAATCGGGCCCACTTAGGGCTTAAATGAATCCAGTCCACATTAGGCAATAACAACTGACGCACAATGGCCTGTCGAGCCGGCACACCAGGCACTGCCTTGTTACTTTCTTGGTCGGTGCAAGCCCAGATATGTTTAGGGCACCCGCTTGTGCACAGGTCACAGGCTTGTATGTTTATGGTACTTTTCTCTGACTTCACAAAGATAGATCGGTTTCAGGGGTGTTGAAGGGCGTGATAATTAGGCATTTAAAATTACATTCCGGGCATTCCTTTAGCACGACTTCATGCATGCCAGCCTGCCCCATTCCATCTGGGAGATGGAACTCTAGTCTTGTTTCTTTCCTTTGCATTCTGGGAATTGTAGTCACAGCATTATAATATGGAAAGCAAGGCCTACAAGTCCCCCAATGCAAAGGAAAAACCAGGACAGGAATCTCTCTTCACCCTAATGGAATTGGGCATGTGTTGACATGTTGATCTCAGCTGTGGTTTCTTAACGGTTGGTGCACCTGAAATGCGCAGCTGGTTAGTGCATCCGCATTAGGAATCGCACAGGCGACAAAGACAACAGAGGGGGTGCTGAGTATCCTATGTCTTCTCTGCTTGCTTGAACTCCAAGTTCCTAGAATCGGTTTCTAAGACAGAATTGTGTAAGGAGCCGTCTAGTGAAAAGTAACAATTCCACTTATTTTTACCCATCCCCGCTTCATCAACAATCATCAACATTAATGTTCCAGAATGTCCCTTCCTTTGTTGACGTCTGGTGGGTACTGCGACGTCATTCCACAGAAAGCCACTTTAATGCCTGGGTCAGAGTAGTGTGGAACATCAAGCCAGCAATCGCCAACGGGGTACTTATCAAAACTTCCACAAATCTAAAAATAGACAATAGCATGGCTTCACCTGGAAATTCTCACAAAAATAGTAAATCCTACAAACTAACAATTGTAATCAAATTAGAGTAAAAACATGCGCTCAGAAAATGTAGTTGTGATGCAATAAGAGTGTCAAATACGGACACAGGAAGCAAGAGGTCCTCAGGGCCCTCCACTACATGACCCTAAATCTGTAGCATTTCATTAAGTGTCACTTTCCAGTGGGAGTGAAAATTCAAGAGGCGGGGGGAGGGCTCCCCTGGAATATAAACACCCACTTCACTAAAGCATTTCTTGGAAAACAGGCCACCGGGCCCTGGCCATCCATGCAGTACTATGGAGTAATGATAATGGTAATGATGTGTTATTTATATAGCGCCTTAATCCAAAACACTTTACAGAGCACATATATACATACAATATCACCCAACCGAAATTGGTACTCATTTATCGACCTTGGAAAGGATGAAAGGCTGAGTTGGCCTTGCCGGGATTCAAACCTGCGACCTGCAGATCACACTCGGATCTTAGCAGCGAGCGCTCAACCCGCTGAGTTATCTTACTGGCGGTCGTAAGGGGCTGGACTGAGGAGGGCTCTTGAATTGAGATCCTTTCGCCTTCCCTTTGACCAGACTGCACATGCTCAATGGGGACCCAACAGGGCCAATGTGTCTCAGTGCCCAGGGCATTTGCAGATGCTCCTGAAATAGGGTGACCAGATGACTCCATGTTCCCAGTGAAACATTTCTCCAGTTCTGTGCATCGCTTTGAACTTATGGCCCTTAAATAGATAGCATATTGTGCTGTAGAGTAACTCTTACACCAAATAATCAAACCAACTCAGGAAGAAGAAAAAAGAAGGTGGGTGAGGCGCGCACTCCCGGTCCTGGTCAATTGAACCTGTTGTAAAAAATAAGTAGCTGGGTCAAATCCCAAAATGGACAAAAATTCACAGGGTTAGATCCCTTCTGCTGCAAATCAGGTACTTAGTAATAACAGGGTTAGATCCCTTGCTGCAAATCAGGTACTCAGTAATAACAGGGTTAGATCCCTCAGCTGCAATTCTGTGGTCTGTAGTTGTTCTCCTCCTAGCGCTTTCTTATCTCAAATAATCATCAGGGAGGCTGTTGAGCAGGTGTGTCTAATTAGACTCAAAGGATTCTGGTAGCTGTGGTGAAAACGTTTTTTTCTGTTCAGGTGACCAGCAACCGACACCCCTCCAAAGCACAAGTCCTTCCCAAATTTGGGGGAGGGGAGAGAACCATCTTTATGATTCTCCAAAGTGGGGCACAGTCACCCCGTGGCGCTGCCTCTGGAGCCCGGGACTCCCATAGCATTCAGTACAAAAAAGAAGGTGGGTGAGTCTAATTAGACACACCTGCTTAACAGCCTCCCTGATGATTATTTGAGATAAGAAAGCGCTAGGAGGAGAACAACCACAGACCACAGAACTGCAGCTGAGGGATCTAACCCTGTTAATACTGACTACCTGATTTGCAACAAGGGATCTAACCCTGTTAATACTGACTACCCGATTTACAGCAAGGGATCTAACCCTGTTAATACTGAGTACCTGATTTTCAGCAGAAGGGATCTAACCCTGTGAATATTTGTCCATTTTGGGATGTGACCCAGCTACCTATTTTTTGCAACAGGTTTAATTGACCAGGACCGGGAGTGCGCGCCTCACCCACCTTCTTTTTTGTACTGAATGCTATGGGAGTCCCGGGCTCCAGAGGCAGCGCCACGGGGTGACTGTGCCCCACTTTGGAGAATCATAAAGATGGTTCTCTCCCCTCCCCCAAATTTGGGAAGGACTTGTGCTTTGGAGGGGTGTCGGTTGCTGGCAACCTGAACAGAAAAAAACTTTTTTCACTACAGCTACCAGAATCCTTTGAGTCTAATTAGACACACCTGCTTAACAGCCTCCCTGATGATTATTTGAGATAAGAAAGCGCTAGGAGGAGAACAACCACAGACCACAGAACTGCAGCTGAGGGATCTAACCCTATTAATACTGACTACCTGATTTGCAACAAGGGATCTAACCCTGTTAATACTGACTACCTGATTTACAGCAAGGGATCTAACCCTGTTAATACTGAGTACCTGATTTTCAGCAGAAGGGATCTAACCCTGTGAATATTTGTCCATTTTGGGATGTGACCCAGCTACCTATTTTTTGCAACAGGTTTAATTGACCAGGACCGGGAGTGCGCGCCTCACCCACCTTCTTTTTTGTACTCAACTCAGGAAGAAGGCAACGTTGTTATACTGTTTTATTATCATTTGTCTAAAACAGGGAGTTACAACGGACATCAACAGACATGGCACAGCATAATCTCACTCGAAGCATTTCATAAGAAATTACATTTATATAGTAAAAACTGTCATATGTGATGTCACACTACGTGGCAATCTGGAAAAACCTATGCAGGGTTGTAATAGGCCTAAAGGGAACATCTAAGTATGCTTTCTATAAAGCAGTGGGTTGTGATTGGGTCTCTACATTCAGGTGGATAATGTATGCCCACCCCTAGTGCAAGTCATCTTCAACAGTTATTTGACACACAGCTCACCATTGGCTTGCAAACTACACGGCTCTTCGTTATATGGCCTCCTATAATTGGTTGGCACAGTCGTGCCCTTTTTGAACATTCGGCTCACTAGCAGCACGTAAGCTGTTACCGCAGGTGTCAGTGGGTGGACTTTGACAGTGTCTCACCACCCAATTAGCCCAACATCTCTCACTGTCCATGCCTTCTGCCATGGAGATTGCCTTTGAACTTGGACCTGCAATGTATTCTCGCTCCTGGGAATATATGTGAGTGTGAGCAGAAACTATCTGAAGTCTAGAGCTGCATGCCCAACTTCTATTTTCATCCATAGCCCACTTGACAGGAGACCACAATTCAGCTAATTTTCTAGCGTTCATTGTATTAAATCAATAAAACTTGACACTCATAGTGTTCTTTCTTGCACCTTAACAAGGGATGACTCAGCTTCTCACTTTCACTGTTCTTCGAGGATAGATAACCAGTTCTTGGCTGCTCCAGTCTCTGACACCAGGCCAGACAGCCTTTCTCTGTCCTTCTTTGATTGCAGCGACAAAACTTTCAGCCATCTTCTCCATGGGCTTAAGTTTACTAAAATTGTGACACCGAAGTCCAGAGTCTATATAATGGCGGCATTGCCTGCAGTCTATTCACTACGTATAGCCAGCTTTTAAGATTACTTAGTCTTCTTGTGTTGCTGCATCTGTACAGTTATTAAGTGGCTTGCATTTTCTGCAGTGCTCTTCAAACGTGCAATCTTCACTTTGAATATAAAAGTTTACTCGATTCTTTACTTTGTCATCAGATTCCATAAGGTCTATACATCCTCTTCTTCAGCCACTCTTCTCAGTGCGTCATGCTCATCACTTGTGATGTCACCAGATTCTCTTTCGTCTTCATATTCCTTTGGGACCTCTTCCAAGAGATTGCCATCTCTACGAGGATACATCAGATAGGGTTTTCTTAGTGGATACCTTTTCTCAAAGGCTCTCCCTGGAATAGTCACAACCACTGGTGTCGTGCATAGCACAATTTCTAGCATATAGGCAGGAGGAGGCCGAGACTGCTTGCAGAGGCATTCGGCTGCTCCTCTACAGCTTCACTTATACTTTAGTCCATTTACTCAATGGATGTGACACAAGACTACATCTCCCAGAATACAATTGATGGAGAAATTGAGACCCTGGAGAGAAGCCTGGTGCACAGATAGGCATGGAGTCAACTGGTAACTTTAACCTGCAGCAGTGTGGTATCTCCTTAGGGCCCATGCCCAGACCTTTATCAACAACTGCCTTTGAACACCATAGAAGGGCACCCTAGGAGGACATTTCCGTAGGTTAGAAAAGAGGGGTGGGTGTTATATTGCCCTCCATGCACCTGGCACATAGAGGAGACAGCGGCTTGACAGTGGTCTGACATCGCTAAGGCAAGTACATGAACTCAGCTGTCATATAGATAATAAAGTGCTGACCTGCTTTCTTGTCTCTCCCCCCGACTCAAAGTCTGTCTATTCTGAATGGGTTAATGACTTCTTCTGGTGCCAGGCTACAGAGCAGTCCTCCCCTTTCAGTTCATTGTTTACCTCCACTGCGCCCGTCCACACACCATTCCGACCTGGGTGACTGGCACAGCCTTGGCCACCCTCACATAACTTTAATGGCTGAAAATCACACATGCATAATAGCACCTCCCAAATCTCCCAAATGTGGACTCTGGTCCCTTCATGGGCATTCAACCAACACCGCGTTGGGACCATAATTATGGTGGAAGGCGCTCTACAAATGACAAAATGAATGAATGAATGTATGTTTGTATTTGGGCTTTATACAGCGTGAAACTAGCCGGGAAGCAACAGGGCAGTGTACATGTCCGTTATGGTAACATATGAGGTGAAGGGGCGGGCGACAATGTGTGGCACAGCACTCTTCATCCAGAAGCCCCAGGGATGCCACTGCAGCTTCTACCCAGTGTGGCTGTTATGTATAGATGTTGGGCTCTGACATCACATACACAGACCAGCTATGGAGCCATGTAGTTTTATCCAGGAAGGCTTGATTGTACATATTTACATATGCATAGTATCCAGTTTCTCTCACTATGTACAATACCAGTTCAGGTAATCACAGGTAGACATCACAGGTACAGAGACCCACCGGCCATCCTTTCACACACAGCTCAGGCCCCCAACTGACATTCATAGAACACTCACACACTCACCCACTCAACATTCTCCTGAGCTGTCTATCATGCATACATCAACATTCCATCAGCATGTGCTCCTGGCCAGCAGGGGTGTTGCTAGATCTGGAAAAGACCTGGGGCTACACTAATGTCAGAACTGTAGACTGGGGCTAGCTAGCCTTTTGGTTGCAGCTCCTGAGATTCTATCCGGGGCTACAACCAAAAGACCAAGGGCTATTTATTTTCAAATGTCTTTATTGGCATTTCTTGAAGGTACAACAATAGCTTTAATTGATCAAGATGATTCAGCAGAGGATGTTGTAATTAATAACAAAACAGAACAGAAACTTATAACCAAACATTAACTGTCTCCATAGGGGTGATGACACAGTACAGCAAATGTGAAATGAATGTATTGAGGGCACCTGAGAGGCAAGGGAGAAGGGTAAACAGTGACTCGCCACAGGTCAGGGTGGGAGTTGTGCTACAGACCATTCTGTGGGGGCTGAATTCCAGTAGTAATGAAGGAGCTGTATTCAAGGGGGTTTGTCATCCGAGGGATGAAACATGCTCCACGTTAACGCTTTCCATCAGTCTAGCGTCTCGCTCGTGCCATCAGGGGACCTGGAGACACTCTCTTCCCATGCCATGGTTTCAGCAACCACCCAACGGTCCATTTCTCCAAGCCATGCATTGTATGGTGGACCTTTCGGCCGTTTCCAGGCCATTGCAATGGTTCTCTTGGCCATTACACATGCCATGTCCATGAGTTTTCACTGTGTGCTTACGCTTAGCTAGTCTAGGATAGGTTCCTAAGAGACATTCCCCAGGGGACCAGATGTATCGGGACATACCAGCATTCCTGCAAGTTTGCTCAACCAAGACCAGGGGCTATAGTCCCTTTAGCCCCCCCTAGCAACGCCTCTGCTGGCCAGTGATACATAACTAACTTACATTATAACAGTGGCCCTGACTGACAAAAGCAGCAGTGAAGATTTGAAGTTTAACATCCTCCTGAAAAATCTCAGAAGCTAGATTCCGATTGGGGCAGTGTGTGATGTTATTGAGTGCAACATCCTTTCCCAGTGACTACATGGAGTTTAAGGTATTATCCAGATGACTTGATCAAGTTCATGATATCAACGTGATACTTGCTTTGACTCTAAAATAGGTCACTGTGCTCAAAGCATCAACCTTCATGAGACAGTCCTCCTCCCAGTCGCCAGCAGAGTTTGCTTCATCCCTCCTTTCTAACCCAGACAGCACATCTTAAACACGTGTGCTTCTTCAGCCTAGTGGGCAGGGCTACAGAAAATTAACCTCAGGGGCTTCAGGAAAAGGTTCACCTAGACGAATGTGCCAACTGAAAGGGATGGCCATACCCAAGGCGTTGAGTGGAGCAGACTAGCCGCATGAGAGCCCCGGCAGTACCCCAAAGCTGCCCCTAAGTCAGGGCACCCTCAGTCCCCTACAGGCAGCGTCAAAATCAGGAGTAGTTCACATTGGTGCTATTTGTCTGCCAACCCTTTGTTTTGCAGTGCAGGGTCAGCAGGAGATGCATGGGGCTCCTGGGGGCTGATTTCAAAATGATTTGCTGCCTCTCCTCCACTTAACCCAACTCATCTGAGGCAGCTGTGTGGTGTATAGATTATAATAGAGATGTTTCCAAATTCAAACTCGTAATGTGTGATTTCTCTGGGCTCATCATTGTGGTTGCATAACATGACCTGCAGCTTGAACTCCATTTTTCCCCAAAGCTGTTATGCTCTGTCCCACAGCAAAGCGCTAGAATAAGAGTAAACCATCAATTAACACTTTTTAAACAGGTCTGTCTTTG
Source organism: Ambystoma mexicanum (assembly GCF_040938575.1). Taxonomy (NCBI): domain Eukaryota; kingdom Metazoa; phylum Chordata; class Amphibia; order Caudata; family Ambystomatidae; genus Ambystoma; species Ambystoma mexicanum. Next base: position 1,311,995,613 of record NC_090921.1, on the reverse strand, counting down.
GCCAGCAACTTCACATTTAAAGTGACAAAGCCCTTAATTTGTGACCGATTCCTCGAAAGAAAATATGCGCAAACCATCAGCCCCACCCTGAGGCTTCAGTCTGTGGCAAAATCCTAGGTAACACAATAGAGGGAGGGGGTGAGTGGCTGCAGATTATCATGGCACTGATCTATTGAACTCTGCATGGCAGAACAAAGAAAGGCGGCCAGCAGGGGAGTGCAACCCTAAATGACCACTTAAAATGCGTTATTAAACTGGCTCTGATATGGGGTCTGAGAGATTTATTTACAGAGGCATGGTGATGTACTCACTGATTGCATTTTGTACATATTGAACAAGAAAGTCATTTATTTACAGAGAGCAAGCTATTTGCAATATGGAGACTGGATGCAAACCAGGGACATTGCTGAGTATCCCAATATACATTTTTGCAGGGTTTGATTGTGTATTGTTTGGGGCAGGTGGCCCTTGCCTAACTGCTTGAGGCCACGCCCAGTACTCTTCCACCAACGCCCAGCACTTTGGCCACACCCCCGTGTTAAAGACCCCCTCGATTTTGCATTCCACGTGTTCGGAGGAAATCTCCCTGGGACTCGTCAGTCACATGTGATAGTAGAAGACATCAGTAACCAATCCAAGGGAACATGGGTGCAATTTTAGGGGCGGGGGCAGGTGTGTTTGCCCCCCCTACAAATTTTGTGGCACACCATTTTGTCACGCCCATTTGGCAAGACCCCCTTTCCTTTACATGTCATGTCCCCACCAACATTTTCAGCAAAGTTACTCCACTGCAAGGCAACACAGCGGAGTGTAGAGACTTGGCCCGATGAGTCATCACTCCAAGTGGTCGCAGTGAGAAGACTTGGCCGCCCACTTGTAGAGGACGATACATTACCTCACCTTCTTTCTGGTGGCAGAGAAACAATAAAATGGCTGTTCTAACTCAAGCCACGTTCCCTCCGTTCATTAATCCTTCGGATTCCTTGGTGTTAATCTCTGCAGAAGCACAGCACGCGATCAGACTGGAGATCGTTCAACGCGAGAATGATTCGGCCTCTTCTGGGCCCAGCCAAGGGAAGAAACTCCTCGTCAGGTGAGAATATGGAGTCTTTCGGCAGCTTCTGTGCTCAGAGTCTCAATTCTGTCAGCGGCCTCCTTAGGTAAGGGTGGCGAGGGTAAATGTACCTGTGCGCGACATCTGTAAAGCGCTGCTCTGCCGTCGACATGGCCTCATAGCGCTTTTGCTGCAGTTTCAGAGTATGTGATGGTGGCGTGTGGGAGGCTATGTCAGTTGCTGTGTCCGGCTGAATTGTATCGACACCCCATGTAAGGAACTATCATTACCTCCACATCCACTCTTCCTCGTCCCAGTACTTACCTCATGAGGCCCCTGCCTGACACAGGACTTTCTTCTATTTCTTTTATTTTGTATAACTCCTCCCCTTAACCCTCAGCTTCCAGTTTAATTGAGCCAAGTCCTGGATTTCGGGTGGCCATTGCTTCTTATGGTCGTGATTGTAACATCTCGGCCAAATTTCTCCTAAACCGCGCGTTATGGCGTGCACTCACCAGGTCGAGCAGGAGACGACCCTAAAACAAAACCCCTCTTTGCGTTAGTCCGTCCTCCGTAATATAGTCTCTTTTCCTGTCTTATCGCTTCACATGACTCAGCTCGGTGCAGGTGTGTGTGCTCGAAGCACCCAGTGTTGTTTCTTGGCTCTTCGGCACGTGCACATCGGCACCAGTGGAGGTGCCAGGGGAGTGGAGGGCGGGCAGCTGCCCCCAGCCCCTGCTACCTCCCGCAGCCCAATGCGCCCCCAGCCTCCCGCTGGTGCCCTAGTATCCCCCATACCAAAAGCTGCCCCCGCTACTGATTGGCACCTCGCACCACCCCAGAAGCCCCCTCGCTGCTGATAGATTCCTCACACTAACACGCAGCGTGTTAGGTTCTGTCGGTGGCTGCTATAGATCTTATGTCACCCTCAGGCAGCATCAGACTGCGGAGGTGTAAATAGGCGCAGAAGGGAGGGGCGGAAGGCAGAGGCCAGGGGAAGGGGAAACGGAGGGAGGGAGGTAGAGAACAGGAGGTCGGGAGAAAGAAGCAAGCGGAGAGATGGAAGGATGGAAGGATGAACAAGGGAAGAGGGAAGAAGAAAAAGGGGAAGGGCGGAACCGGAAGGAGGGTAGGGAAGAAGCGAGGGTGACATAAAGAAGGAATGAGGGACATGGGCAGAGAGGAAAGGAAGGAAAGAGAAATGCACCAGACAAAAAATATGGAATTAGGAAACAGGAAAGAAGTGACGGGAAGAAACAAGAAAGAGGGAGGAGCAAAGGAGGACGTACGAAAAAAGAAAGATGAAAGGAGTAAGAAGAGAAAAGCGGGAGACAGAGACAGAATGAGGGACATGGGAAGAGGAAATGACGAGCCTAGGGAATAGAGAAAAGGAAAAAGAGGAAGAAGGGAACTGAAAGGAGGGAGATGGAAAGAGGAAATGACGAGCACGGGGTATAGAGTAGAAGAAAAGAGGAAGAAGGGAACAGCAAGGAGGGAGATGGAATGAGGAAATGACGAGCACGGGGAATAGAGAAGAGAAAATGAGTGAGAAGGGAACAGAAAGGAGGGAGATGGAAAGAGGAAAATATGAGCAAAGGAAACAGAGAAGAGGAAAGGGGTTAGGGAACAGAAAGGAGGGACATGGAAAGAGGAAAATATGAGCAAAGGAAACAGAGAAGAGGAAAGGGGTTAGGGAACAGAAAGGAGGGAAATGGAAAGAGGAAAATATGAGCAAAGGAAACAGAGAAGAGGAAAGGGGTTAGGGAACAGAAAGGAGGGACATGGAAAGAGGAAAATATGAGCAAAGGAAACAGAGAAGAGGAAAGGGGTTAGGGAACAGAAAGGAGGGAAATGGAAAGAGGAAAATATGAGCAAAGGAAACAGAGAAGAGGAAAGGGGTTAGGGAACAGAAAGGAGGGACATGGAAAGAGGAAAATATGAGCAAAGGAAACAGAGAAGAGGAAAGGGGTTAGGGAACAGAAAGGAAGCCAGATGAAAGAGAAATAGAGGAACGAGAAGAATCTGGGAGAAGAAAGATGGAAAGAGGGACGGAAGGCAGCAGGAATGAGGGATGGGCAGAAGTGGGAAAGACGAACCAGTAAAAGGGGGCCAGGGAAGAGGAAGCGGGTGGATAAAAGGTGCAAAGAAAGTGGAGGCAAGATCATGTTGTGTTCTGGTGGTTGCTTCGTAGTGTTTTGGGATGCCTTAAAAACACCACAAAGTACAGCGGCAACACGTAAGGACGAGGGCCCTAATAGGGAGACCCGAGGGCTGAGGATGAAGATGGAAGAGAGAGCAGAGGATGACAGAGAACAGTTAGTCGGAGATGGGGGGATAGTGTAGGGAGCAAAAGGAACAACACTTTTGAAATTGCAACACTTTTTGATGAAAGAAGAGTGGGATTCCTTCCATTAAAGAAGGAGGGTTTCATTTAATTAAAAAGGAGGGATTCCGTTAATTAAAAAAGAGAGGGGTTCATTCCATTAAGGAAGATGGGGTTTCATTTAATTAAAAAGGAGGGCTTCCGTTCATTAAAGAAGAGATGGATTCCTTCCATTAAAGAAGAGATGGATTTCTTGGATTCCTTCCTTTAAAGAAGAGAGGGGTTCCTCTCACCACACCCAGGAGAACAGGGTGACAGTCGCCTGGCTCTCCCGTCTTGTCACACACACATCCACTCCAACTGCCCTACAGTCACCTGTGTACACTACCCCTAATCGCTATCTTCTGGCTCCATATCGGAGACACTCTCTCTCTGTTATTACATTGAAAACTCTGAGCAGGGGTGTTGCTAGGTCTGGAAAAGATCCAGGGCTACGCTAATGTCGGGACTCGGGGCTAGCTAGTCTTTTGGTTGTAGCCCATGAGCTTCTATCCGGGGATACAACCAAAAGACCAGGGGCTATATTTCAGTATTTTAACACAGTAGAAAAAAACTGCATTTCTTTTATTTTAAAATAAACTCCTGATCCTTTAAAAAGACATGGTGACGGCAAGTATGATTTTCCCAGAGTGTTCTGGGCAAGTCCAGTATCCCTCTGAGCAGCAAATATTGACTTCTAAGGGGAGCCTTTGCAAGCCATGGGCCTTGAGTGACCGCCACACACCCTGTATTCACTGGTTCCGAGCGGCTCCATTCTGCCCGGGATCTAAGCACTAGGCCTTCTGAACGATTATTCGTCATAAGAAGAAGTGATGTCTATAGGCCTTGCAGCACGACACATTGGAAATAGGCATGCTTAAAGAACAATGATAGAATATCAACGACATTTTTAAAACAATCTTCAATGTTGTTGAGAATGTATTAGCTTACCAATAGCGTAAAATGCTTCAAGTGCAGAGAAAGCATAGGTAAATAAAAAATGTGCTTCTCTCCCATTTTCTGCTGACCCAGAGGTGTGGGGTCACCTGGCCAGTTGGCAAGATCATGCATAACTGCAGCAGTATGGTTCTAACGATCGTTGAAGAAATGCAGCTTAAATGCTGCACCAGGCTTTAATATCAGTCACCCACTTACATCATCAACAAGCAGAAGGTCTACGGTGTGTCTAACGTGGCTGCCATCTTGGAAGGGAGTTACAAAAGGAGCAGAGTTTTGAGTCCTCTCCCTAAACCTATTGATGGTGAATAATCAGGTTCCTCTCATCACACTCAAATTCCATTAGGCAGCAGAAGTGCTCCACCCACACAGTTATTAGCTTGGCCATTGGTTATGTGAGTGTCTATACTTGTTTTCTCTTCTGAGACTCCAGTTGATCCTGAAGCCATACACATAAAAGTATGGGCTCCACCAGTGGTGGTGGAAAATTGATTTGTTTGTCTGGGGGATCCCACCGAGAGTGAGGGAGTAGGGGGTTGGGGTGTATTTTGGTCACTCTCATAAACATTGGCCTCTCAGCCCCTCAACAGATGAATCATAAACACCTGGAAAAGAGCCTAATTTCTTATAATGTCTGGAAAGTACAAAATATGCACACCTTTAAAATCCCCCGAAAGCCTCTGGGCCTAGCGACCACGATTCAAATTCTGCTGCACTTTAGAATTCTAAAATAAACAGGATTGGGGAGCCCCGATCAGATCCGGGAGACATTTTATTGCCGGATCCAGGAAGATGACAGCACTGGACTCCACTCCACATTCATGAGGGGCCTCGTACAGTGGGACATGTGACCAGAAAACCTCTCTCCCTTGCCTGTTATCCTCTGCAGCGCTTGCCATCAGCGTGCCAAGCGAGGCATGAGGAAGATAGAACATCTGGCGATGAGAATGGGATCCTAGGATTATCGGATTCTGGGATAATCAGATGACGGGATTGACCCACATAGCCCTTGCCAATGTCCACTCTGAATGGGAACGCCAGCTCCGAACTGCAGGAACCGTGTGCTTCCGGTCTGCAATCGCCCAAAAGCCAACAGGGCCATGACTGAATCACTACCTGGATCCTCCATTGAGCAGACGAAGCAGCATTTTGAGTAGTGGACATCGGTCAACATACCCTGTGGTTCACTACCTAACTATGGAGAAGCAGGTGCTTGTTTGAAGAGTCAGTGGCGGGAAGGTTCCCATTCCTTGTGCTGCTAATGAAAAACACCGGCATAGCCGCATAGCAACACATGCCTGCTCCACCAACTGCCACAAAAGTAGTCCACCAGAGCAACAGTTCCACCGTCAGCGCAGCCCAGCACACCGTACTGAAGAGTGCACTACATGTACAATTCAATACGAACAGCACTGATGACAATCGGTCGGCTATCTGCAGGCAGACCACTCACTCATGCGGTGAAGACCCACACGCCCGCTCTTCTCAGCCCAATTGAGTAGAGGCGTAGACAGGGAGGGCCTGAGCGGCAAGCCCCACCAGAAATCTGCAAATGCAGCCTTTACAGATGATGTCACTGTGGTGGGCCCATTTACATTAGCTTCAGGCCCTACGTGTCAGACAATCGCTGATGTGGGTGAAACAGAGAATCTTTTTGGATGGGTGACAGTCTATTGAAGTCTCTGAGGGACTAAGGGATTTGGAGGGTGAGTGAAGTGACTTCACGGTGGGTGAGACCCACCAAAAGTGTGTGAGTTGACAGGTGTGAGGCCTAAGTAGGGAATTACGCCCCACGAGTGCTGTCTATGAGGTTATCCCCCCGAAAGCACTGCGCCATGCCAGCTCCACCCTGCCAGAGGTAACGGCTAAAGAAGGCTCAAGCAACCTCATGCGTCACACAGGTACACATTGACAACAAAGGGAAATCTAATGCTCCATGATACTGCGCCACGCGGCACGTACACCTGCAGCTAACGACGCACCCGCGTGCCCAGAATGAAGCTGACCGGTGGATCCTTTGCGCAAACTCATTGCATGCCTCAGCCTCCCGGAGAGACGAGCTACCAGCGTGGCTATGCGTGCGCAGCCACGCTGCACGCGCCAGAGGCAGCGCTGCATAGCGACTCGCCGCAGTCATGACCAAGCACCCACATCGGAAGAGCAAGCTCAAGGACATGAAACCAAGGCACCGACCCCACAGCCAGCGCAGCCCTGCAGCAAAATAAAATACTGAACACAGCCACACTCAAAGGAGGACACACAGACCTCACAGTGCCACCGCTCAGAATCGCCTGACGGGCCACTCTCAACAGAACGAATGTCCTGCTGCCATCATTCAACAACCGCGAACAAGGCGTGCTCCCTTGCAGTGCTCCAAGCACCCCTCCCAGGAACCGACCAAGTACAGACAGCGCCTCACGCACCAGCAGGCGACAGCAAGTGCATGGGAGAGCAGCCAAACACAGCCAAATGGTTCCTCGCGCCACGACATACCTCGGCCACTCGCCTAACCTCCACCTCGGACCCACGAGGTTTCCTCGCAGCAATTTGCTCGAAGCCCATTTGTTTGAGTTTGAAAAAAAACACGTTTCACTGCAAACAAATGTGTATGGAGACCCCCTACAACTCCCCCCACCCAAATCCCGGACCCTAATAAATACCTAAACCCAACCCCCAACTACTTTTGCGCGAAATGTGTTAAAATAAAAGAACTGGGCCACAAACACACAGGCCCCACAGGAATTGGGCGTGAACGTTGCCCCCAAGGTCTGACAAAAAGAATGCACACTGCGACCGCCGAGACACCGGATGCATCTCTAAGGAGTCAGTGTAGCGTCAAAGACCAGAGTAACTACGGGAACCAGCCGGAAATACAACACGCACTGGAAAAGGCAACCATTTTGCCATATGGTGCACACATGGAACTAGTATTTTTCAGGCACTGGTGTACTGGTACTAGCATGGGCGTAATTTTAGGGGGGGGGCAGGGGTGTTTGCCCCCCCCAACTTTCATGGCACACCATTTTGTCGCCATTCATTTGGCTGGAGCACCTTTTCTTCAGATGTCATGTCCCCCACAACATTTTCAGCAAAGTTACTCCACTGGGTACTATCCGGCTATTAGATGACAACAGATGGAAAACCTGAACACGTGATGCACGGATTGAAATGAAGACTGCTCCTGGGTGTCGGGCATGAACCAGTGAACAGGAGCAACCACTGTGGACCGAGGAGCTAGTGCATAGCGTTCCGCAAATCTACCTTCCACATAAGATGCAAACTTAACATCGTGTCCATTATTTATGACCTCTTATACTTTAAATGTCATATAGATGTTCCCTAATGCTTATTTATAGAGTGTACCAAATGCACAGAGTAAACATCAAATAGATATGTTTGTTCAACATCAAATGGTTCGGGGAGCCAAATGTAGCTACTGGTAGGTATTGGTGTCAAGCTTATTAGGCTCCTCTAAGGTAAAATAGCTCCCAGCTCCCCTCACTTTAGAACTCTGATTATGTCAGTGGCATACAATTGCCTATACAAAAGCCAAAACTGTTGATTGTGCTATTGCTTGCTTTTAAAAGGAATTCAGCACAAGGAATGGATGCAAGAACACACATATTCTTGAAAATCAAGTGGCTGAAAGAACACTCAATTGATACATTTGTATCACAACAGGAAATGTTTACAGCTGCAATTATAGCCTAACTCTTAGCGTAGAAATAACATTGACATCCACTTAAAAGCACAGCATTAGCTCAAAGATATAACAGGAGAGGTGTTTTGGCAGAGAGATGTTAGCAGTGAGTGTCATTGGCCATTGGGGGTCAACAGGGTTGTTACAAATCCAAACAACATCCACAGCCTTTGTGTCCCTCTTCACATCCTATCTCTCTACTTTCTCCACTTCCAATGCCAATAGTGTTGGCTTATAAGCAGCGCCAACAGCACCATCTAACAGCCAAAACTAAAACGCAGTGCAGTAGTGTGCCCTTGTCAAAGAAGGGTCAGGCTCTGTCAAAACTGTGTCAAGGTGGAAAATACACTAAGCCGGAACTCTGGCAGGCAAGAGCTGCACTGCACATAATGTCCTTGCCATGCATCGATCCAAAAGAAGAAGACATATGGAAATACACACCTGAGGGTCAGCCCACACAACAGCAAAGGAGGTCAAAGAGGAGCCATCTTGCAGCACCCTATTCATCAGTAGCTTGCAAAAGTGCCAATCATTGGATGGCATCCATCAGGGATCTTGGCCATATCACTCTAATCTTGGATGATAATATGGAGGCTTTCCCGTAACATCAGGAACACATCTGTTTGGTTGCTTTGTAGTATGACCACCTTCCCTGGGACTATGATATGATATGATATGGCATTTGTAACGCGTCTATACACAAGTGCTTCAAGGCGCGACGAAGCAAGGGGGGGAACAGGGGGAGGACAGAGACCACGATCTTACTAGGCCAAGTGATATTGAGATCGCGCAAGTGCAGGGGAATGGTAAGGGGAAAAGTGCTAGGGGAAAGGGGCAGGGGGCAGTGCTGTACATGGGATCAAACAATGACAAGAAGTGGGGCCAGCAGGTGGCAGGTGCAAGGGTAAGTGCAGACAACAGGTGTCCAAAAGTGCAGGTAGGGGACAGTAGGGTTACAGATACAGACCCAAGTGCAAGGGTTGCCGGGAGGCAATGCAGCTGTGAAATCAGAGGGTACATCCAATGCGCAGGGGGTACTTCCCTAGCCAGCAGAGCATAGAATCACCATCTCTCGTTATTTCAGCGACACCGCTAAATCATCAAGAAGATGTACGTTCACCCCCGGACACTGTACCCTAAGGACAACCCCACAACCACCTCCCCACCCCCACAAGCAGCGGGGTTCTCCGAAGCGTTCTGTGGCGAGGGGGGGTGTTATATCCAAACACACAGTGGACTGCAACCTGCAAGCAGATGTTTTGGACTGCGACTACCATGATGCTTGGCCATTGGCTATACTGACGAAGGCTGATGTGAGTTGTTGTAAAACATCTGGAGAGCTAAAGGTAGCAGACCCCTGAGTGTGCACTTGTATTTACTGCTATAGTGACCGTATATACGAAGGGGCACTTCATGTCTATCGGTAAAGGGGGTGTAGTGTTCATTTCATTGCCAGGTAAAAGAGGATGTTATGTTCAAACCTCTTGTTGAGCCTGAAGGCACGTGCGGTCACACAGGGATACAAGGCGCAAGCACAGGCTGCAACGGAAGACATTGTGGCCTGCTGAAAAACTGCCCAATCCCACGCTCGTGTGAGGGCCCCTACGTTACGCCTGGCTTCTCTTGCAGCAGGGAAATTAGCTAAGCAACCCTTTCTCCGTATCTATCATGTTGCACAGCTTTCACCGAGTTTACAGACTCAACTGGGCGCCCCGTGTTACTTACACAGGGCCTAGCTATTCGTGGGACACAGTGGAGCTTATTAAAGCATGGTGGCTTTCTCTGTCATGCACAGCACTTCCTTTCAGGAGCGCTGTGCATGACAGAACCATCCTTTGCCCGAAGCTCTACAGACTCACATTAGGGGCGTCTGTCCCTGCAGGCCGCAGGTGGAGCAAGGAAGCACAGTCCATAGGAGCCGGAGCTCTCCAGACTCTCACTAGGAGCGTCGGTCCCTGCAGGCCGCAGGTGGAGCAAGGGAGCACAGTCCATAGGAGCGGAAGCTCTGCAGACTCTCATTAGGGGCGTCGGTCCCTGCAGGCCGCAGGTCGAGAAAGGGAGCACAGCCCATAGGAGCGGAAGCTCTGCAGACTCTCATTAGGAGCTTTGGTCCCTGCAGGCCGCAGGTGGAGCAAGGGAGCACAGTCAATAGGAGCGGAAGCTCTGCAGACTCTCATTAGAGGCGTCTGTCCCTGGAGGCGGAGCATGGGAGCACAGTCCATAGGAGCCGAACGCATTAGGGGCGTCGGTCCCTTCAGGCCGCAGGTGGAGCAAGGGAGCACAGTCCATAGGAGCGGAAGCTCTGCAGACTCTCATTAGGGGCGTCTGTCCCTGCAGGCGGAGCATGGGAGCACAGTCCATAGGAGCCGAACGCATTAGGGGCGTCGGTCCCTACAGGCCGCAGGTGGAGCAAGGGAGCACAGCCCATAGGAGCGGAAGCTCTGCAGACTCTCATTAGGAGCTTTGGTCCCTGCAGGCCGCAGGTGGAGCAAGGAAGCACAGTCCATAGGAGCCGGAGCTCTGCAGACTCTCACTAGGGGCCTCTGTCCCTGCAGGCCACAGGAGGAGCAAGGGGGCACAGTCCGTAGGAGCCGAAGCTCTGCAGACTCTCATTAGGGGCGTCGGTCCCTGCAGCCCGCGTCTATCCCTGCAGGCTGCAGGTGGATCAAGGGAGTACCGATCATCGGAGCCTAAGCTCTGCAGACTCTCATTACGGGGCGTCTGCCCCTGCAGGCCACAGGTGGAGCAAGGGAGCACAGTCCATAGGAGCCGAACGCATTAAGAGCGTCGGTCCCTGCAGGCCGCAGGTGGAGCAAGGGAGCACAGTCCATAGGAGCCGAAGCACTGCATACTCTCACTAGGGGCGTCTGTCCCTGCAGGCTGCAGGATGAGCAAGGCAGCACAGTCCATAGGAGCCGAAGCACTGCAGACTCTCACTAGGGGCGTCTGTCCCTGCAGGCTGCAGGTGGAGCAAGGGAGCACAGTCCATAGGAGCCGAAGCTCTGCAGACTCTCACTAGGGGCGTCTGTCCCTGCAGGCCACAGGATGAGCAAGGCAGCACACTCCATAGGAGCCGAAGCACTGCAGACTCTCATTAGGGGTGTCGGTCCCTGCAGGCCGCAGGTGGAGGAAGGGAGCACAGTCCATAGGAGCCAAAGCTCTTCAGACTCTCACTAGGGGCGTCTGTCCCTGCAGGCTGCAGATGGAGCAAGGGATCACAGTCCATAGGAGCCGAAGCTCTGCAGACTCTCATCAGGATCGTCGGTCCCTGAAGGCCGCAGTTGGAGCAAGCGAACACAATCCATAGGAGCCGAAGCTCTGCATACTCTCATTAGGGGCGTTGGTCCCTGCAGTCCGAAGGTGGAGCAAGGGAGCACAGTCCATAGGAGCCGAAGCTCTTCTGACTCTCACTAGGGGCGTCTGTCCCTGCAGGCAGCAGGTGGAGCAAGGGATCACAGTCCTCCCACAGTCCTCTAAGCTCTTACAAGTAACAGCGCCTCAATGCCCCTGGGCTGTTTGTGCGCTATATAAATATAAATAAATAAATAAACAGTCCCATTGGAGTCAAAGCTCTGCAGACTCTCACTAGGGGTGTCGGTCCCTGGAGGCTGCAGGTGGAGCAAGGGAGCACAGTCCATAGGAGCCGAAGCTCTGCAGACTCTCATTAGGGGCGTCGGTCCCTGCAGGCCGCAGGTGGAGCAAGGGAGAACAGTCCATAGGAACCGAATCCCTGCAGACTCTCATTAGGGGCGTCTGTCCCTGTAGGCCTTAGGTGGAGCAAGGGAGCACAGTCCGTAGGAGCCAAAGCTCTGCAGACTCTCATTAGGGGTGTCTGTCCCTGCAGGCCGCAGGTGGAGCAAGGGAGAACAGTCCATAGGAGCCGAAGCTCTGCAGACTCTCATTAGGGCCGTCTGTCACTGCAGGCCGCAGGTGGAGCAAGGGAAAATAGTCCATAGGAGCCGAAGCTTTGCGGACTCTCATTAGGGGTGTCTATCCCTGCAGGCGGCAGGTGGAGCAAGGGAGCACAGTCCGTAGGAACCGAAGCTCTGGCAGACACTCATTAGGGGGGTCTGTCTTTGCAGGCCGCAGGTGGAGCAAGGCAGCACAGTCCATAGGAACCGAAGCTCTGCAGACACTCATTAGGGGTGTCTGTCCTTGCAGGCCGCAGGTGGAGCAAGGCAGCACAGTCTGTAGGAGCTGAAGCTCTGCAGACTCTCATGAGAAGTGTCGGTCCGTGCAGGCCGCAGGTGGAGCAAGGGAGCACATTCCATAGGAGCCGAAGCTCTGCAGACTCTCATTAGGGGTGTCTGTCCCTGTAGGCCACAGGTGGAGCAAGGGAGCACAGTCCATAGTAGCCAAAGCTCTGCAGGCACTCATTAGGGGCGTTTGTCCTTGCAGGCCGCAGGTGGAGCAAGGCAGCACAGTCCGTAGGATCCGAAGCTCTGCAGACTCTCATTAGGGGAGTCTGTCCCTGTAGGCCACAGGTGGAGCAAGGGAGCACAGTCCGTAGGAGCCGAATCTCTGCAGACTCTCATGAGGGGCGTCTGTCCCTGCAGGCCGCAGGTGGAGCAAGGGAGCACAATCCGTAGGACTCTCATTAGAGGCATCTGTCCCTGCGGGCAGCAGGTGGAGCAAGGGGGCACAGTCCATAGGAGTCGAAGCTCTGCAGAGTCTAATTAGGGGCGTCTGTCCCGGCAGTCCGCAGGTGAAGCAAGGGAGCACAGTCCATAGGAGCCAAAGTTCTGCAGACTCTCATTAGGGGCATCTGTTCCTGCAGGCGGCAGGTGGAGCAAGGGAGCACAGTCTGTAGGAACCAAAGCTCTGCAGACACTCATTAGAGGCATCTGTCCTTGCAGGCCGCAGGTGGAGCAAGGCAGCACAGTCCATAGGAGCCGAAGCACTGCAGACTCTCATTAGGGTCATCTGTCCTTGCAGGCTGCAGGTGGAGCAAGGCAGCACAGTCCGTAGGAGCCGAAGCTCTGCAGTCTCTTATTAGGGGCGTCTGTCCCTGCAGGCTCCAGGTGGAGCAAGGCAGCACAGTCCGTAGGACTCTCATTAGGGGCATCTGTCCCTGCGGGCAGCAGGTGGGGCAAGGGGGCACAGTCCATAGGAGTCGAAGCTCTGCAGTCACTCATTAGGGGCGTCTGTCCCTGCAGGCTCCAGGTGGAGCAAGGCAGCACAGTCCGTAGGAGCCGAAGCTCTGCAGTCTCTCATTAGGGGCGTCTGTCCCTGCAGGCTCCAGGTGGAGCAAGGCTGCACAGTCCGTAGGAGCCGAAGCTCTGCAGTCTCTCATTAGGGGCGTCTGTCCCTGCAGGCTCCAGGTGGAGCAAGGGAGCACAATCCGTAGGACTCTCATTAGGGGCATCTGTCCCTGCGGGCAGCAGGTGGAGCAAGGGGGCACAGTCCATAGGAGCCGAACATCTGCAGACTCTCATTAGGGGCGGCTGTCATTTTCCTCTCAGAGTTAACCTTCTGGTTACCAGAGGTCTCTTTAAGTGGGTGCAACCAGTTGAATAAACTGATGCCTCCATTATCCTTGCCTGGTTGTGACAGTGCAGATTACTCTACGGCTGGTGGCTGCTAAATTGTGCCATGTTCTTCCGCTGTCACCCGGAACCATTTAACACGGCAGCATGGGGGGTTCCTAAACAGTGAGACAGTGGAATGATCATGCATATGCTGTTACATGGTGATGTCAACGTGTCAGCTGGTGCACGCGTGCATTGACATATGAGGGGCAGGGTCGGACTGGGACAAGAAATAGGCCCGGACACCCAAAAAAAGTGGCCCACCCCTCGCCTCAGAAAAGTGGCCCACCCCTCGCCTCAGAAAACTGGCCCACCCCTCACCTCAAAAAAAGTGGCCCTCAAACCATCATTCGTGATTTTTGTGCACACTATAGGCACAGTATGCCAGCAGTGGGCTGTGAAGGTACTGTGTGCACTATAGACACAGTATGCCAGCAGTGGGCTGTGAAGGTATTGTGTGCACTATAGACACAGTATGCCAGCAGTGGGCTGTGACGGCAGTTTGTTTGTGCTTTTTTTTAATATAGCGCTACAAACCCTCTCAGGTATCTGAGCACTGCTTATTTCCCACGGTGTGTGGTGCTCATTTATCGACCTCAGAAGGATGAAAGGCTGAGTTTGGCCCCACCGGGAATTGAACCTGCGTCAGCAGGCTTTGCACAGATGTCAAAGCGAGTGCTCTACTCGTTGTGCTAATTTGCTATCACTCTATGAGACCAGCTGTGTGTGCACTATGGGCACAGTATGCCAGCAGTGGGCTGTGAGGGTAGTGTGTGCACTATAGGCACAGTATGCCACTGGGCTTTGAAGGTATTGTGTGCACTATTGGCAAAGCATGCCAGCAGTGGGCTTTGAGCGTAGTGTTTGCACTATAGGCACAGTATGCCAGCAGTGGCCTTTGAGCGTAGTGTGTGCACTATAGGCACAGTATGCCAGCAGTGGGCTTTGAGGGTAGTGTGTGCACTATAGGCACAGTATGCCAGCAGTGGGCTGTGAGGGTATTGTGTGCATCATAGCATGCTTAGCTTTGATTTGGTATACTTTAAGGAATGCGGCAAGCAGTCTGTGTTATGTAGGCCACAACATTTTTAGATGTTTGTCTTTAGGACATGCCCATCAAGTCTTAGACCACGCCCATCATGCAAGCCATGCCGCAAAATTTTCTTACCCCACGTAAAGCACAGCAAAGGGAGCACACACCTGCCAAAAAGCAGAAATCGATGCATACTATGTACAAAGGCTTCTTGGAATGCAGCCTGCATGAAAGAAAAGGATGTGTGTAGAGGACGTGCACACTTAATTTCACAGTTTCAACTACTAGACAAACATTGCCCTGATGCAGAAATGCGGTGAAAGAATATTTTTTTTTGCGCGGGGGCAATTTTGGCCCTAGTGCGAATGGCACTGGTGAAACGTTTCTGTAATACCACCCATGCTTCTTTTTCTCTGCATGGATGCTATTGGTGTGACCTGCATCGTGTGCACATCCGCAAGGGCACGCGTTTGCTTTAGGTCCGCTCTGTCGCTTGACCTTCTGGGATTTGGCCGAAGTCACCCCCGCGTGGGCACCCTTATTCTAATGCAGGGTAGAACATGGGTACCATTGAGTAGGGTGAAAACGTCACCACTTGTGTGTCCGGCACCAGTCTGCAGCAAAAGAAGGCGCTATTTAAGAAACAAAGCATTATTAAGAGCAGTTATTTCGTGCTCCAGCAAGCTGGAAGAGGTTGGCAGCGAGCAAGGACCATACCTAAAAAACGGTGCTTATATTGGTATACAAGCTTACAAATATTGGCGTCTACGGGAGATGTTTAAATCTCTCTGGAGAGGGCAACCAATCGTGCCTGAGCACCAGCAACCAGATTAAACATGGCACATGCCACTCACACAACAATGGGAGTATGATGTCACCAGGCCCAGTTACCAACTGACGCATCTGAACGGGCGATGCATTCATTTTTGGACCAAACAAATGCATGTCCAGATCAGTCGTCGCCACAGTTCTGAAACACACAAAGGCCACAATCAGTCCAAGACAGCAGACCACGTATTAGTGGGCTCCCGTGTTGTTGGCAGAAAGTTTGGCTTAGTCTGATACTCCCTGCGCAATCATTGCGCACATGGCGCATGGGCATGGCTTTGGTTACCATGCGAGGAGCGCAGGTTACATGGTAAGTGCGCACGGGTAGTCGGTCACAGGAACGATGGAGATGTGTTTGCACAGTTTGGGTTTCATCATGTTTTGAATCAGCGAAGCCTGGAGGTCGGACCCTCGTTAATGGGCTGCGAGAGTTTAAGCGGCCAACCACCGTTCAACACAAGGCGGCGCATTGGTTGCTATGTCCAGGCCGGGCTCGCGCTGGACAAGTTAGTGCCTTTCCTGCACAGCTGTGCCGGGGTTGGAGGTACAGCTGTGTTATCTCACGCAAAGTGCATGATTCCGGAAGACGGGGCATCGGTAAAGAATTTGAAAGGGTACAAAGTACCTGCAAAAACACAAGTTCAACATGCTCTTACTGTAAGTTACTGACAGTCTATTCTAGGACTTAACTGGATGGACAAAGGGGCGTATCCACTTCTGCAGTGCGTGACACGACCCTTTGCAAACGCTGCACTTGTGATGGCTTATCGTGATGTCACCTGGCTGGCTGTACCCAGTTACTCATATTGCTGGCTGCTGACATCAAATCCGGCTTCCAGTCCAGTCCAACCACACTGTCGTCACCACTGACTCGGACTGACTCCATAATCAGAGACTAACGCTACTTGTGTGCAAATTGCCCCTAAAGGGCCAGGAGGCTATTTCTAACAACAACAACACGGCACGACTTTGTGCAGAATAAAATAAATAATACGCTAATTTCCCCACTGGCACTCACTCACCGTAGATACTTCAACTTCTGCGACGTCGCCAAATTGGCACTGGGAGCCTGGTGTGACAGGAGGTCAGGTCTCGATGCAAACAGTGGGGGCTCACGGCTCAGCCTCAGTCTGCCTGCTGCTGGGGAGGGCGGGGGGCGGGCTCAGAGGACACTGGCCAGGCCCAGGGCAGGCTGTGGGTGGCCGCTGGCCACTAGTCTGCTGGCCAGCCTGGCCTGCTGCCTGCTGCCAGCTGGAGTGTCTTCGTCGAGTCCACTCGTCGTCGTCAGTCTCTTGGCAATGGGGATTATGAGGGCACTGGGCTGGCTGACTCTCTGTGGGCTGCCTCGTTGACTCGTGGCTAAAAAATAATGCCAGGGTCAGGAGGAGGCCCACTATATCACAGAGAGTGAGTCACCCACGTGTCCACCGATTGTGGCGGACTGGCGGCACGGAGTCTGTCTAAGACTGTCGCCGCCCGAGCCCCCCACAGGCACAAGTTGCTTTCAACTTTCAGGAAGTGACAACAACGAATTGACCTGCAAATTGCAGGGCAATTCGTTGTTGTCACTTCCTGAAAGTTGAAAGCAACTTGTTGTGTGTGAACCTGATGGGGCTGGGCAGCCCCGCCCCCAGCCCACCAGCGGCCTTGGGCAGAGGAGCCGGAGCCCAGAGGGAGCGCAGCCCAGCCAGCAACCTCCTGCTGTGCAGTACTGTCTGAGTGCAGACAGTGTTTGTTTGTATTTCGTACACTGACTGTACGTTCTCACGGGGGGCGGGCGGGGCAGCACGCCGGCCCCCCCCCGCTGCACCGTGGCTGGCTGGCCAGCCCTCTAACATATCATATGCACATAATTCTGATGCATATCGCATGCATGATGCATCATGATTATGCATGCATGCATTGCAATTTGCAAATCATCAAAGCAAGGTAACAACGCGTGTGTGTTGTTTACCTTGCTTTGATGAATATGCTCCTCCAGGTCAGGAGGACCGGGGCTGCCCCAGCAGCTCCAGGCTGAGGCTCTCCTGGGCCCTGCCCCTGGCTGGGTGTGCCGCGACGGTGGCCTCCCAGAGAGAGAGAGAGAGAGGAGAGCGTGCGTTGTGTCAGTTTCCTTTTCGTAATTCAGGCCCGGCACCCCAAGCGAGCTGAGCACTGTGCGCACTGCGCGGGAGGTACACAAATCTTAAGTTACAGTTACAGCTAGCTACAACAAAAAAAGGCCCAGCTTGGGCCGTGCATCCTGCAGCGCGGAGGCTCGCAGCAGCAGAGCAGCAGACACATGTGTCTGCAATGCAAATTGTAAACACTTCACTTACAAAAAAAAACGGCCCAGGGGTGGCCTCAAACTGGCCCCCGGTCCCAAAGGTCATCGGCCAGTGGCCGATCGACCGATGCGGCCAGTCCGAGGCTGATGAGGGGCCGCTGGCTACATGATCTTTATCGGTGCATAGACACTCCAGTCCTCGCACAAACACCTGTGCCCCCAGGAGGTGATGCTTCTGCCCGTGTGTCATATCCATTCGCCCGTTTGATCCCTTTCTGTGACTTTGGGTGGTCTGCGGTGTGCCCTCCTCTCACTGGAAACGTGGCCCGCAGTACTGGACCCAACCCCCCATCTAAGGCTTACCACTGATGTTTAGAGGGGGACAGCAACCTCTACTCTTCTTCCAGTCCAACCTCTCCTTTGCACCCACATGTCTTCAGCCTCTTCCAATGCCCTTTGTACATGGCTAAACCATGTCAAGGCCCTTCTAGAATGAGGACCCACAAGGACTCACTGACAGACAGTGCTGTTTTCCTATAGCAATAGTTCTCCCTCACAAGTGTGTCCATAAATCCCACGGGCATACCCACTAATCCCTGGAGGATCACACTGTCCCCAGTGGCTTACTCCAGTTAGCTTAGCATCGAAGGAACACATCCAGAGCATCACATGGTAAAACAATTGATCGAAGGGTCTTACCATTGACATATTGCAGCAGTATAGTACATGTTTAATGGTGATTGGTAAAGTAACCTTACACGACTGAAATGCCTGGTGTACACATTCAAAATGACTCAAGTGTACCATCAGGTATGTAGATATGGTTCCATGTTATGTTATGTTATTTTGAATTTATATAGCGCCTTATGCACCATTGGTGTGATCTCAAGGCGCTGGTAGGTTGAACGCCCTTGGGAACCAAAGTTCAAGTTAGCAGAGAGAGAGGGAGGGATAGAGAGAGGGAGAGAGAGAGAGAGAGAGAGAGAGAGAGAGAGCGAGAGAGTGAGTTATAAGGTGCGAGTGAGCACCGGATATGTGTGCAGCAGGTGTGGCGTTCGTGTGATAGCTGATTCTTAGCGGTAGGTGTGGTGGTTGGGAGATCAAGAATATGTGTTCGTTCTGGCAGGTTGTTATGCAGACCGATTCTGGCTGCGTTAGACCTGAGGAGAACGCCTGGGCTGGAAGGTGCATAACCAGCTGTGTTTTGTTAGGATGATGGGCAGTATGAGGTAAGTGATCGTATGAGAACAGCTATACCGAATGGTGTCATAGTATCGCTGTGTTCTAGTTGAGTGGTGATGTAAAGAAGAGAGTAAGCGTGGGGATGTGATATGGTGGTTTATCTAGGCGCTTGAGATGGAGCACACTCCAACCGTTCCATGCACTCCAACCGTTTCATGCACTCCAACCGTTTCATGCACTCCAACCGCATGCACTCCAACCGTTCCATGCACTCCAACCGTTTCATGCACTCCAACCGTTTCTATGCACTCCAACCGTTTCTATGCACTCCAACAGTTTCTATGCACTCCAATCATTCTATGCACTCCAACCATTTTATGCACTCCAACCATTTTATGCACTCCAACCATTCTTTGCACTCCAACCATTCTTTGCACTCAAATCATTCTTTGCACTTCGATCGTTTTATGCACTTCGATCGTCTTATGCACTTCGATCGTTCCATGCACTCGAATCATTTTTGTAAGTGTCCATTTCGTGCCCTCTATCTATTCGTGCATTCCGTCCATTGCATGTACTCGCTCAGTTCTATGCACACTATCAGTTCGATCAGTTCTATGTATTCCTTCTGATCAATGCACTTCATCAGATCAATACATCTATACATGTTATCCCTTCATCATCCGGTCTGCTCATTTCCATGTTATCCGTTCTCCATGCATCTCCATCCACATACTTGACCCATTCCATACACCCTGTTTCACCCGCTCCATCCACATACGTCATCCGTTCATCTACCTACTTCATCCGTTCTTCCACCTACTTCATCCGTTCATCCAGCTACTTCATCCGTTCATCCACCCACTTCACCCGTTCTACCCACTTCACCCGTTCCAACCACGCTGCCTGCTCAGAGCGTCCGCTGCCGCATTCTCATCTTCAGCCAGATGAACTGCCGAGAGTGATATTCCCTGCTGGATTGCCCAAAACCAGAGCTGCACCGCCTCTCTGCACAACGGGAGTGACCCTACCCCCCCATTTTTGTTGAGGTAATGCATGGCCACTGTGTTGTCCATCATGATCAGGACACTCTTCCCCTGCACAGATGGCAGAAAAGCCTTCAGGGCCAGCCTGATGGCCCTCAGCTCTGTGTTAACATGAGTCTCTGGAGGATAGCTTGGGGGAACGTGCTAGCCTTGGAAGAAAGCCGACATGGCGCACCACAGGTTCAATTCCCGGTCCGTGCTTAGAAACCTCTGGGTATTAAGCGCATTATAAATAACCTATCATATATAGATGTATCTATTCGATAATATCACTGGATACCATTGGCAGCGTTTACACACTGATCAGATTACACCACTTATAAGTGAGTAAGTGCTTATTTCTAACCCTAAAGGCATGGCAAAAAGAGGCAACATCACTGCTTGCGCCTTAATCCCACCTTTTAACATAACTATCAATACTCAAAACCTGTATTTGTCCTAAAACAGATTTTGAAGAACCACTGTATATTGAGGTATGGAATGGACTTCTAAAGCCACTAACCACTAGAATTCATTTTGAATATTAACCTCACTAAAAAGGTGTTTAGACTTTGTGACACTCAATATATTCAAACAATAATAATGTGTCTGACATACATTCCTCTGAGCTTGCATCTCAACTCCAATTTCAGACATAAGATAATGACATTTGTTCTGTTCATTTTGGCCAAGTTTTTAACTTTACATTTGACCTTGTTTATATCTCTCTTTCTTCGGGTCTCTTGTTATTGTACGTTTTTCATTGCAATTGTTGCAATTGTGTCTTATGTACTCATGTAATGTTTGAATAAGGCCTGTCACAGTAACAGCCCTGAGGAAGAGCCAATGCTCGAAACACGTATTGGCTAAATATACATGCTTTTTTAATTTTAAAAGGTTAAACACATGTGACCCTAGAAATAATAGTGAATTTACTTTGCCCAATTTCATCTAATACGTTTGTTTATGACAACATTGTCAACACTCCAGTTATGTTTGGAGACCTGTATATTTAAATGCAGTTAAAGGGGCAGTCCAGCACCGAAATGCTGGGCAATTCTCGTCTGAACAAGAGTACCAACAGCAACCGCATACACGTGTTTCAGCCTTGTTGGGCATCATCAGTGAGGTCGAGCTGTGACTCTCTGAGAACAGTGAGCAAGGGGTCCATGTCTGGATCCCCCTGGTAACTTACGGTGAGACCCAAAGTTACTTAATTTGCTAAACAAAGGGAGTTCTGGGAGTCTCTCTGCCAGCACAAACACAGCCCATTGACCTGTTCTTGGGTGGATGGCCCCCGCGAGAGTCTCAACCAAGTCTGTATATTTAAATGTTTTGTATGATTCGGCCCTAATTGTCTGATTCATGTTTATGGTGTAATTCAAACCTCTTTTTTGAAACAATTTATTTTTTCATCTCTAACACATCAATGATATATTGAGAACCACTCGAACAAGATTCTTGATCTTTTCTTTTTCTTGATCTTTGAGTGAGGTGCCTAGTAAAACCTTGCACTTGTGTTACTTTGTTTTTGTCTGGAGGTGTGCTGGGGAAACACAATCAATCAGTCTCCAGTGCGACTCACGATCACTTTATTCAATTCCCACCTGCAGCACAGTAGACTTGGTCATTCCCACAGTTCCACTTTAACTCAGGTGCAAGATTAGACCACAGGCTCTGTCTTCTCCATTTAGAAAAGACAGTGGACAGTTCAAGCCTCTTTTGACGCTGGTATCCACCAGAGAGGTGTGCTCCAGGCCTTAAGTCAGACGCTACATAGGGTCAATCTAGAAATGCCTGACCTTACCATTTACCAACTCCTGGCTCTGCCCTACCCTATCCTTTGAGGATGACATTATTCATCTACTCTCCACTGAAGTAAATCCAAATACGAAACCATTCTCATGGGCGATGTGAACCTCGGCCTCAATTAGGCTCTGACCACAATGCGCTAGCACTATCCAACAATTTAATGGCCTTGGTTTCAATCAATGTATCACCAGTCCAACACATAATAAAGGTCAGACACTGGACTGGCTGGCCAACCTACATTGTAACACCACTATTTTATCTAACTAACCTTGCGCTTGGTCAGATCATAACATTATCACCTTCAATATACCGATTTGTAACCAAACCCAGACCTTACCTAAGCTTGCACCTGCCACCTCGACCAGAAATATGAGAAACATTACACTTACCAGTATCCTGCCACTATTGAAGGCCATAACCGATCACAAAAACCCTTCTATGAACCCTTCCAAGATGGTACACGCTTATACTCAGGCCCTTCGGCACGCCATCTACACAGTAGCACCACCAAGGAAACACGAAGCCAAATCCTGAGCACACCTTAACACATGGTTCACCCCTGAACTAAAAGCAATCTGCCTAAACAAATGAGCAGCTGAAAAAGTTTGTTGAAATTACCCTACAGCTTCTAACAAAACATTATTTGTTACCCTCGCAAAAGACTACAAGTCAACAATACTCCTGACTAAGAATACCACTTATAACAACTGCATTAGCAAAGCTAATTCCAGCACCAGCAAACTATTTGCCATACTCCGGGAATTGGAGACCCTAGTCCCTCCCATTGACAACTGCCACAAAGACTTTACCTGGTGTAGCAACATACAAAATGCACTGCTTGACAAATTAAACACCCTCCAAAAAACAATTGCTCTAAAGAAAAGTAAATACCACCCACTCCGGCTATTCCTTACTCTAATCACACTCACAACATCCACCTCTTTCACTTTAAATCTGTCACTGAGATGGAGGTAACGCAAATCATCAAAGGGCTCAGACCCTCTATATGCCAAGCAGACATCTGCCCTGCCACAGTAATCAAAGACTAAGTAGATGCGCTGGCCACTTTTGTTACCTCACTCATCAACTCGTCCTTTGCCTACTATCCCTTTGAACTACCGTCCAATCACCACAGCATACCTTCAAATTCAGCATCACCTTGAATCCAATGTCCTCCTAAGCCCCCGCCAATTCGGTTTCGGCCTGGCTTTGGGACAGAAACTGCACTCCTTGACCTAAATAATCAAATGGATGAACTCAGGGAACTGGCTCTCCTCCTAGTGTTAGACCTCTCTGCCACCTTTGACTTGGTGGACCACCAAATCCTGTGCCAACACTTGACCATGGCAGTCTACTTCTCTGACAAAGCCACTGCCTGGATCTCCTCCCTCGTCTATAACAGATCCATGAGAGTATTCTCCCCGCTAGACGTAGCAAATCCAGCACCTGTCACATGTGGTGAACCTCAAGGCTCTTGTGTCTCCCAATTTAGTACAATATTTTTACAAAGCCCCTCTTCGACCTACTTGACACCCATGGAATCACCTCTACAAATTATGTGGATGATAACCCATCACAGGCCACTACATCACAGACTCAAACTCACGGGAATCAATCTTCAACACTATGCAGGCTTCGGTGGCCCATCACTCGCTATATCTTAATGATGATAAGACAGAGCTGCTCCTGGTTGGCTCACAATCCCAGATCAATAAACTGGACACCTCTGACAAATCATTCTCCATCAATGGCATTCACATACCAGTCTCTCAGGAAGTCAAAACTCTTGGAGCCTACCTAGATTTCAGCCTCTTTTTATAAAGACAAGTTAACGCCATCGCCTACTTGGCAGCTTACACCACAAACGTATCAATGCCTTCAGACCCTTCCTATCCACATAGAGCTGCATTTCCATCACCAGAGCACTCATAGGATTTAGACTCGACTATTGCAACTCTCTGTTGGCTGGCAAGAGAACTCAGAACATCAACAAATTACAAATCATACAAAACAGCCACTCTGAATATCCTAAAAAAAAGAGCAAATTTCCACTGCAAGGAAAAAGGTGCACTGGTTGCTTATTTGTGAGTGCATCTTGTTGAAAACATTGACCGTCACACACAAATGCTGCTGGAACACCCCTCCGCAGATACTAGTCCCCTCCGCAGATACTAGTCCTCCAAGATCAACAAAGCGCAGTCTACCAGACTTACCCATACTATGTACATGCATCGTTTCGTCACCTCACCTTTAATCTGCAACGAGCAGGAGGCAGCAGCTTCCCTGTCTATGCATCCCGAAACTGGAATGCCCTCCCACTTGCGCTAAGATCGGAAGGCTCCTACTGGACCTTCCAGAAGCACCTAAAAACTTGGCTCTTCAATCAGGACCAGAAATAACAGTCCACTAACTGCCCACGTGAACACTGCTGTGTTTCCATGCTCCACTTTGCACACGTCTGCTCATCCACCTTAAAGGAACAGGATATGCTTTCCCTGTCCCACACTACCCGTTGGGGTTAACTATGTAACTCTGTAACGTTTTTAATTGACTTATCAACACCTTGATGTCCCCAGGCTTAGCGCGCTCTACACAAATTTAAATAAATAAATAAATAAATACAATTATGTGCTCTGCAGACACGGTTATAATACCGGTACAGTCAGGCAGGAGGAGCTCATGCTGCCAGGGTAATTCTGACACTGAGAGAGCAGTGTTAATGTTACCCCCGGGGCAGTAATAATGTGACAGCCAGAACGGAAATACTCATACATCCCGTGTGGAAATATTGATACTGCCAAAGCGGTTCTACCCATAGTGCCAGGTTTTCTGGCCGATTTAACATCAGATGCTAAATGTGCGCGCATTAAGAGGCTATAAACAGTGTGCAGCTTGTATTCTCGGACCAGCTCTGCTTGTGAAACTGCCACCACCCCGCCCCCCATGTCCCTCTCCAGGTATTTATTTTATGTATGATTTTAATGTACTTATATTTATGTATTTATTTCAGTAGATTGGGAAGTGCTTGAAATGGTGCCTTGCGGGCCTCTTCGGAGCGTTGTTTTGTTTATTGGATGTACGATCGTGCAGTTTGTCAGTTACAGGTCAACATAGTGTATTCCCGAACACAAGTATCGTTTCTGTGGTGACAGGTTCCCCACTTGCATTGATCCCAAATTGGGTCAGGGGGTTGTGACTCCTAGCTGGAAGGATGGGTGCGGTAGAAAGCATCGTTATTGGGTGGAAGGTCTTGTTGGACTACCATTCGTGTTGTGACTCATAGCAAGAAGGATGGATGTGGTAGAAAGCATTGTTATTGGGTGGTAGGTGCCATTGGGCTACCATTCGTGTTGTCACTCCTAGCCGTAAAGGATGGGTGCGGTAGAAAGCATCATTATTGGGTGGTAGGTGCCATTGGACTACCATTCGTGACATTCGTCAGTTGTTGTGTGGCGTTTTACCCCAGTCGTTGATTTGCTGGAAGCTTTCGGTTCATAGTGTGACACTGGCCCTATGGAGCCAATCAATGGTGGCCGCTTTGAGATTGTGTATTGTGACTAGGGAGCGACGTGAGTATTACCAGACCCCGGAGAGCAATGCCACAGAGCCAACCATGACTTCTGGGCCTGACTTGCCTGAGCCGGAACCGTGAAAAATAACTGAGCCGCCATTCCAGCTTTTCTGACTTTGCTAAGAAACGATACATTTATTTATCCAATTCCTAATTAAGACAATCTAAAACCAAAGTACCTGTTCTGATACCTGAGAACTCCTTTTGAACAGCGGCGTAATCTCGGGGGTGCATGTTAGCCATGGGACCACACTCCTGGCGAAGATAGTGGTCAAGGTTGTCAAGACAGTGACAATCCTCTTTCAAGAGCTGGAAACAAAGAGACTGGAAGGGGGCACTAGCAGACGCTGGGAAACACCCTGGGCTAAACCACTCCCTTAATCCATTGGTAATCCCTTTGGAAAAAGAGGGCAAACGCAAGTCCCAAAGAAGGCTGCCAACACCTCTGGCAGGCATACACAGGAGCATCTGGGGTGAACCAGGAGCAGTGAGGCATGCCCAGGAGTATCTAGGGTGAACCATGAGCACCAAAGCATGCCCAAGAGCATCTAGGGTCAACCAGGAGCACCTAAGCATGCACAGGAGAATCTGAACATGCACAGGAGCATCTGGGGTGAACCAGGAGTAGTGAGGCATGCCCAAGAGTATCTAGGGTGAACCATGAGCACCAAAGCATGCACAAGAGCATCTAGTGTGACCCAGGATCACCTAAGCATGCACAGGAGCTTCTAGAGTGAACCAGGAGCACCTAAACATGCACAGGAGCATCTGGGGTGAACCAGGAGCACTGCTGCATGCCCAGGAGCATATAGGGTGAACCACAAGCCCCTAAGCATTCACAGACGCATATTGGGTGAACCAGGAGCACCTAAGCATGCACAGGAGAATCTGAACATGCACAGGAGCATCTGGGGTGTACCAGGAGCAGTGAGGCATGCCCAGGAGTATCTAGGGTGAACCAGGAGCACCTAGGCATGCACAGGAGCATATAGGGTAATTCAGGAGCACCTACACATGCACAGGAGTATCTAGGGTGAACCATGAGCACCAAAGCATGCACAGGAGCATCTAGGGTGAACCAGGAGCACCTAAGCATGCACAGGTGTATCTTAACATGCACAGGCGCATCTGGGGTGAACCAGGAGCAGCGAGGCATGCCCAGGACCATCTATGGTGAACCTGGAGCACCTACGCATGCACATGAGTATCTAGGGTGATCCAGGACCACCAAAGCATGCACAGGAGCATCTAGGATGAACCAGGAGCAGCTAAGCATGCACAGGAGAATCTGAACATGCACAGGAGCATCTGGGGTGAACCAGGAGCAGTGAGGCATGCCCAGGAGTATCTAGGGTGAACCAGGAGCACCTAAGCATGCACAGGAGCATATAGGGTAATTCAGGAGCACCTACGCATGCACAGGAGTATCTAGGGTGAACCATGAGCACCAAAGCATGCACAGGAGCATCTAGGGTGAACCAGGAGCACCTAAGCATGCACAGGTGTATCGTAACATGCACAGGCACATCTGGGGTGAACCAGGAGCAGCAAGGCATGCCCAGGAGCATCTATGGTGAACCATGAGCACCTATGCATGCACATGAGTATCTAGAGTGCACCAGGACCACCAAAGCATGCACAGGAGCATCTAGGCTGAACCAGGAGCAGCTAAGCATGCACATGAGCATCTAGGGTGAACCAGGAGCACCCAAGCATACCCAGGAGTATCTAGGGTGAACCAGGAGCTCCTACCCAACTTGCCCTCCGCATTGCCGCTCTCTGTCCCAACTTTCAGTGGTATGTGGATGACACTCAGCTCATTTTCAGGCAACCTTTAGCCACCTCTTCTCCTTCTCTCATCTCTGACTGTCTGTCTGCTATCCAGGAGTGGTGTGCCATCAATGATCTCTGCCTTAATGCCAGTAAGACTGAGATTCTCCTCATCTGCACACTCGCTCCCTCCTTTCCTGTCACTCTCTGGTCGTCCTCTCTTGGCCATCTTCCTGCTCCCACTTGCAAGGCTAAAAACCTCGGGGTCATCTTCAACTCCACATTCTCCTTTTCTTCTAACATCGCTGACGTCTCTAAGAAGTCACACTACCATCTGCACCTCCTCAGAGGTATTCTTCATTTTCTCTCCTTCCCCCAGAAGCTCACTGTCTCCAGAGCTCTGGTTCTCTCTAGGCTGGACTATTGCAACAGCCTCTTTCTAAATCTATCTGCCTCTACTCTCCGCCCTCTGTAACTCCTCCAGAACAGGACTGCGAGACTTGTCCTTGGCCTCAATCTCAGGGATCATATCTCCCCAGGACTGAAATCTCTGCACTGGCTTCCAGTGGCTACGAGGATTAAGTTCAAAACCCTCTGCATTGTCCACAAGGCCTTCTGGGAGCGGAGGCCTAAATACTTGCAACTCTCTCTTCCTAAATATCTTCCTTCTCAAGCTTTTCGCTCAACCTCCTCCAACTTCCTCAGGGTTAGTTGCTTCTCCAAGTAACGAGTTGGTGGTAGATCTCTCTCTTCAGCTGGGGCTTCCCTCTGGAACAGTCTCCCTTTCCTCCTGAAACTTGAGGAGAACCATCTCTGTTTACGGAAGCTCCTCTTAGCCTTCCTCTTTGCCTCTGCATTCTCTCCTCCTCTCCCCTGCTGAACTCGTGGCTGAAACTGAAACTACACTGGTTCCTGGCCACCCTCTGATCTCGGGCCCAGGTGCCCTCCCCCGCCAGTTGCACACCTGCACCGCTTCCCTGTCAACCCCCGCACTTGGGACTGTTTTCTGTATCCCTACAGTCCCCTACCAGCACTTGACACCTGATGTCTGCACTTACTCCTGCACTTGTCATCAGCTGGCCACACTTTTACTTATTGCTTTTATTTATTCTATTGTTTCCCCATGTCCTGCACTGCCTCCTACCCTTATCCCCCCCGCACTTTTCACCTTCCCCTTCCCCTGCACTTGCGTGATCTGAATGACACCTGGCCTAGTAAGATCGTTGTCTCGGTCTTCCTTCTGTTCCCCCTCCCTTGCCTCGTCGCGCCTTGAAACACTTGAGTATAGGCGCGTTATAAATACCATATCATATCATATATGAATGCCCAGGAGCTCTAGGATGATTCAGGAGCACTTACGCATACCCAGGAACATCTAGGGTGAACCAGGAGCACCTAAGCATGCACAGAAGCAACTCAGGTGAACCAGGATCACCTAAGCATGCCCAGGAGCATCTAGGGTGAACCAGGAGCACCTAAGCATGCCCAGGAGCATCCAGGGTGAACCAGGAACACCTAGGCATGCACAGGAGCATCTAGAGGGAACCAGGAGCACCCAAGAATGCCCAGGAGCATCTAGGGTGCCTGCCAAATGCCTATTGAACCTTTAGATGCACTAGGGGTGAATACATGTCTCCCCGGTGGTCAGATTCTCTAGGGTTGGACCTTCACCCGTGGATCTTTAGCGCATGCTGGAGCGGGCACCCTGCCACCTCAGAACAAAACCTGAACATAGTGAGCAGGGAGGGGGCCGAGGTAAGACAGAGATAGGATGAGAGCCTGCCACCGTAAGTATCCACACTGCTCCTTTTACCTCAGGGATGGACTGATGCACATAAGGGTGGCCTATCTTGCAATGCAATGGATAGAGTTCTGGTATAGCATACTTATGTCATTGAGGCGGTCTTGCTGCATACGGCTATGCAAGAAAAGAGGATGGGTGGTGGGATATACAGGGAGGCAGGGGTGAAATCTGAAGAGTTCATTATTGGAGGCCAGAAGTACCTGAATTCTGAGTATCCCTATGGGTCAATGGGGATTGGTGGTGACACCCGGATATGTGTTTTATCCATGTGCAGAGCCCAAGATCTGACCAATCGCAGTTCTGCAAGTCGTGTTTGATGCTGGCTAAGGGCGGGGAGGTAAAGATGCGAGCTTTGGCACAGTTCCATCAATGTGCATGTGGCACTGGTAGGCACGAAATTGCCATGCGCAAGGTGGTGTGTCTAGTGTAAGGTGGTCGACGATGGAGAAGTGAGTGGGTTAGTTGGGGCGAGAGGCAGTTTGGGAATAATGAGGACTCCTCATATGGACGCCCCCTTGACCCCTGCTCCCCTTGACCACATATATATGGTGACTATATATAATGCCACCACAAACTTTTCCCGGCGACATTATGTATGGCAACCATATATATGGCGATAATATTACCGGTTACCCTGTTTTTCTTCAATGGGAAGCATAGTTCTTACTGTTCTAGGATCCTTTTTAGGGTAAGAGCAGGGGAGAACAAGCATAATCTGGCAGCCAGAGTTTATTGGTTGTGGTCTTGTGGTCCTGTGCACAGGTGTTGGTGCGGCTGACTGAAAGGGTCACGTCTCGTGCTTTCCCAGAATTATTGTTTCTGTCTGAGGCTCACACTCATCTGTGCTATAAGATGTCCAAAGGGGTTCACGTCTAGGTTGTGAGTCTGTGTCAGAATCGGAAACTACCACCCCTGAAAACTCCTCACCTGACTCCTTAGAGGAATCCTCCTGGGTAGATGTCTTTGGTCTTCTTCTCCCCTCCTTCTTGGTCTCCTGCGGTTCTTCGTCCGTCTTGGTGCTCTTTCTTCCCTTTTTGTCCTTCTTACGCTCATAGAGATAGGGACGAGCTCCGCTTGAGGCCACCCTGACAGTGGTGGGAACAAGCTGTCAGGTGGACCCAGGGGAGCCAGTCCCGTTACGCCAGGGAAAAAGCCAGTGATGGCAGAAAAAACCCTGTTAGATGGCGAGTCCTTGCTAGCAGGGAGAGTGTCTGAAGTGGAAGAGGCCGGTGAATGGTACGCTGCAATGGTACTTGACTCCAAGTATCACCAGATGAGAACTGCAACAAGGAAAACTACAGCAGAGGCTGCACAAGAGCAGTCAAGAGGGAAGGTGAGGCAATACTGCAAGTAAGTGAGAGAGGAAGAGAGGGAAGGCCAGTACAGGAGAGAGAGAGTGAGGAGAACGAGAGAGTGAACAGAAGCGGGAGCAATGAAGAGAAAGAGAGGGGAATAGTAAGGGAGAGCGAGCGGGAGCGAGCGGGAATAAAAGGCGGGTGAACAAGAGTAGGGAATCAAACGCCAGGGAGAAAGTCCAAGAAAAGCAAAGCGGAGGCTGCACAAGAGCAATCAGGCTATACTGCAGGTAAGAGTGAGAGAGGGAGAGAGAGAGAGAGATAGTACAGGAGAGCTAGCGGAGCAAAAGCGGGTGAACAGGAGTAAGGGATCAAGCGCCAGGGAGGAAGAGAACAAAACCCAGAGTGAAATCGCCAAGGGGCGCGAAGGGAAGCTAGAAGGTACGGAACCCCGTACAACAGGAAAGCGCCGAGAATAAGGGAAAGCTGAAGCAGGCTGAGTACAAGGTAGATAGTAACAAAGGTCCAAGCTCAAGGAGCGGCACTGCAAGCGTAGTTAGCAAAAGCTGACAATGCGAGTTGCAACGCACAGCGTTATGGGCGTGGCTACCTTTTAAAGGAAAAGGACCAAAAAGACTAGAACGGTAAGGACCGCAAGGTACCTAAGTAAGCCTCCATCTTTTCCACAGTGTCCAGGGTCGCGTTGTGACAGTATGCCCCCTTCTCATCTGGGATCCCCCGGGCTTACCCGGATGAAGGCGCTGAAATAGACGTAACAAGCGAGAGGCATGGATGTGACTTCTAGGTTCCCAGGTACGCTCTGCATTGGAGTACCCCTTCCAATGTACCAGGTACTGAACTGTACCATGTCTGTAGCGAGAATCCACCAGCCTCTCCACCTCGTATTCCTCAGGTTCTGGAAAATTGGGAATTGAAGATCGTGGCACTGTCCGACCATGCGGATCTGATAGATAGGCCTTGAGAAGGGACGAGTGGAACACAGGATGGATGCGCTTCATACTGTGAGGAAGTTTCAGTCGAAAGGCCACCGGATTGATCTGTGCAGAAATGGGGAAAGGCCCAATGAATCTGGCAGAAAACTTCCCTGGGTGTAACCAGCGTGGCAAGAATTTAGTAGACAACCAGACTTTAGTGCCAACATCCATTTGGGGTTTTGAGATCTCTTCCTATCCGCGTACTTCTTTTGGAGCTCTCTGCTAGTCTCCAAGTTCTTCTTAGCCTCCCCTTGTATACGTTTTAGTTCACTAAGCCTTTGGTCAACTGCTGGGACAGCAGTCGAAGGTATACCAACCAAGGGGATATGCATGGGATGAAAGCCATAGGAGAAAAAGAATGGACTAGTTCCTAGGGAAGAGTGAACAGTATTATTGTAGGCAAATTCCGCTGTGGAGAGAAATGACTTCCAACTCTCCTGTTCTTGACCACAGAAACAACGAAGGTATTGTTCTAAAGTGGAGTTCAGACGCTCAGTTTGTCCGTTGCTTTGGGGGTGATAACCAGAAGAGAGAGCTCTACTGATTCCCAGAGTCCTGCACAGTGTAGACCAGAAACGAGAAGTGAATTGGGAGCCTCTGTCGGAAACTATATTTTGGGGTAGACCGTGAAGCCTCACCACATCTTTCAGAAAAACCTCAGCTAATTCTGGAGCCGAAGGTAGGCCAGGTAGAGGAGAAAAGTGTGCCATCTTACTCAGGGAATCCACGGTAACCATGATGGTGGTAGCACCCATAGAGAGAGGAAGATCCACGATAAAATCAGTGGAAATGTGTTCCCAAGGACGTGCTGGCAAAGGTCCTTGTTGAAGGAGACCCAAAGGGCGATGCGTAGAGGGCTTACTGGAGGCGCAAATAGGACAGGCGGCTACATAAGCCTTGACATCCTTGGATAAAGTGGGCCAACAGAAATACCTTGATACCAAATTGGTCGTGGCTCCTTGCCCCTTGTGGCCAGCAGAAGGTAGATCGTGACACCAAGACATTGCTTGAATTTGAAGCTCTTTAGACGGAAGGAACAGGGTGTCCTGGTAGAAATACAATGTCCCTCTTTTCTCCAGCTGAGACAGACGGTCGTTGGGTATCTGGGTAGAACTAGTTGTATGTTCGACCTCTTGTAGAAATGAATTGACCGTCCCTAAGATCCTTTTCCCTGAAAGTATCTCTTCAGGTTTGAGTCCGTCTACAGGGCATTCTTCTCCTCGACTCCGGGATAAGGCATCAGCCAACACATTCTCCTTCCCTGGAAGATACGTGATGTCAAAGTCAAATTGGGAGAAGAAATAGGCCCACCGGGCATGTCTGGAATTGCGACACTCCATTTGTTGGAGCACCTTAAGGTTCCTATGATCCGTTCTCACCAGAAATGAATGGGCAGCTCCCTGTAACAGATGTCTCCACTCGACACAAGCCTGGCGGATGGCCAACAATTCCCGTTCCAACACCGAGTAGTTTTGTTCACTCGGGGTGAGAGTACGGGAGTAATACGCCACCGGGTGTTTGATACCGTCCTTACCAGACTGTAATAAGGCTGCTCCTAGGGCACCTCCAGAGGCATCCGTTTCAACCACAAAAGGAAGGGACTGATCGGGTTGAATGAGGATGGGCGCAGTGGTGAAGGCTTCTTTGAGTGCCTGGAAAGCTTGTTCTGCCTTCGAGTCCCATACAAATTCTTGACCCTTCTTTAATAGATTGGTAATGGGTAGCACGATCTCCGAGAAATTTGGGATAAATCATATGTAAAAATTTGAGAGACCCAAGAACCTCTGTATATCCTTAGGACAGCTGGGAGTGGGCCATAGGAGTACCGCCTTCACCTTCTCGGGATCCATCTGGACACCTTCTTTGGAAAGAATAAAGCCTAGGTAGGGAACAGACGAGGATTCGAAGATGCACTTTTCTGGCTTTAGCAATAGATGGTTATCTTGTAGTCTTCTTAACACCTGTTCAACGTGTCTGTGGTGTTCGGCTTGAGAAGAAGAGAAGACAAGAATGTCGTCAAGATAGACTACTACAAAAGAGTAAAGCAGATCTGAGAATATCTTGTCCACAAACCGTTGGAAAACCGCCGGGGCGTTTACCAGTCCGAAGGGCATCACCCGATATTCAAAGTGTCCCAGAGGAGTTCTGAAGGCGGTCTTCCACTCATCTCCCTCCTTGATTCTCAATAAATGATAGGCACCTCGAAGATCGAGTTTGGTGAAAATGTTTGCCCCTTCTACTGCTTCCAGTACTTCCTTAATAAGAGGCATGGGATATCTGTCTCTTATAGTCATACTGTTCAAACCTCGATAATCAATACACGGTCTCAATTCGGAGGTCCCTTTCTTGGGTACAAAGAACATCGACGCTCCGGCAGAAGAGCGTGATTCTCTGATGAGACCGTTCTGAAGGTTTGCGTCCAGATACTCCTTAAGAGCCCTTCTTTCTGGGAGAGACATGGGATACATTCGGCCGAAGGGAACAGAAGCATCTGGTTTTAACTCAATGGAGCAGTCTTCAGGCCGATGAGGAGGCAAAGAGAGTGGTAATTTGTCTTCAAAAAGTTCAGCGTATTGTTGGTAGCAGAGCGGCACCATCTGCACCACTGAGGCAGACTTCGGAGTAGGAATTCCCTTACCAGGAACCGGATTGGTCTGGAGAAGACAGGAAGAAGTACACAAAGATGGTGAAAAGCATATGGTGTTGGCTGACCAGTCTATAGTAGGATTATGCTTACGCAGCCATGGTATTCCCAATATTATCGGGAAGTGCGCGGCTCTTATCACATCGAATATGATCTGTTCTTGATGTTGAAAAAGAAGCATAGTAGCGGGTATGGTTTCTTGTACAATGGGCCCGGAGGAGAGTGGAGTTCCATCCACTCCTTCTACGGGTAAGGAACAGCTCTTTTGAAGAAAAGGCACCCCCTGATCTTGAGCCCACTGGACATCGATGAAGTTACCCGCAGCACCACATTCCAACATAGCCAACACCTCAACGGTGGGATTGGGTTCGAAAGTGAGATGAATGGTGAACACCAACAGTCTGTTATCATCTTCAATAGCCTTCTGACAAGTAATGTTGCAGGGATTGATCGTCTCTGCTCGGTTCTTATCCCTGCTCAAGACCGAGGAGAGGCGTTTCCCGAACGTCTTAGAGGTACTTCGGGACAGTTCCGGAGCAAATGCTTAGAGGATCCACAGTACATGCAGAGACCCAGATCTCTACGTCTCTTTCTCTCCTCTGGAGTCAGGGGGCCTCTAGTAGTTCCGATCTGCATCGGTTCTTCAGTCTGGCTCCGATTAGGAAGAGGAACTGGAGTAGAACCGGCAGCAGGAAGGTTTCGGAATCTCCGCCTTTCTTGTCTTCGCTCTTGAAGACGGTATTCCAGCTGAAGAGTCAGAGTCACTAGTTCTTGAAAGGAGGTTGGACGAGCCACTCTGGCTAATTCGTCTTGGAGATCGTCATGAAGTCCCCGGCGAAAGAGGGTTTGTTGAGCAGAGTCTGGCCATCCTGCATCCTTAGCCAGTCTGATGAAAGCAGAAGCAAACGTTTGAACATCTTGATTCCCTTGACGAATGTCCAAGAGGGCTTCATAAGAGGAAAACTGAACCTCAGGTCTGTCGAATCTGGCTCTCATCTGTTGGGTAAACAGGGAATAATCGTTGACTGCAGGATTGGATTGGGATATCAACGGGGTGGCCCAAGCCAAGGCGTTTCCGACGAGATTAGCAACAAGGAAACCAACCTTGGACCGGTCTAGTTCGTAAGCCTTCGGTCTAAAAGTGAAATAGACCATGCAAGCATCCAGGAATTCTTTCAAATGCTTAGGATTGCCATCATATTTTCCAAAAGAGAATGTCTGTGGAGGTAAGTCGCCCCGAGTATCATCTCGTACTGCGATCTGGTGTCGTAGACTGACGTTTTCGGTTCGGAGATTCTGTACTTCAGTCTGAAGGCCTTGGATAGCAGCTACCATCTCCTGGAACTGTTCTAGGGAGGCCATGTTGACTTGTTGGCGTTGCAAACTGTCAGAATCGGAAACTACCACCCCTGAAAACTCCTCACCTGACTCCTTAGAGGAATCCTCCTGGGTAGATGTCTTTGGTCTTCTTCTCCCCTCCTTCTTGGTCTCCTGCGGTTCTTCGTCCGTCTTGGTGCTCTTTCTTCCCTTTTTGTCCTTCTTACGCTCGTAGAGATAGGGATGAGCTCCGCTTGAGGCCACCCTGACAGTGGTGGGAACAAGCTGTCAGGTGGACCCAGGGGAGCCAGTCCCGTTACGCCAGGGAAAAAGCCAGTGATGGCAGAAAAAACCCTGTTAGATGGCGAGTCCTTGCTAGCAGGGAGAGTGTCTGAAGTGGAAGAGGCCGGTGAATGGTACGCTGCAATGGTACTTGACTCCAAGTATCACCAGATGAGAACTGCAACAAGGAAAACTACAGCGGAGGCTGCACAAGAGCAGTCAAGAGGGAAGGTGAGGCAATACTGCAAGTAAATGAGAGAGGAAGAGAGGGAAGGCCGGTACAGGAGAGAGAGAGTGAGGAGAACGAGAGAGCGAACAGAAGCGGGAGCAATGAAGAGAAAGAGAGGGGAATAGTAAGGGAGAGCGAGCGGGAGTAAAAGGCGGGTGAACAAGAGTAGGGAATCAAACGCCAGGGAGAAAGTCCAAGAAAAGCAAAGCGGAGGCTGCACAAGAGCAATCAGGCTATACTGCAGGTAAGAGTGAGAGAGGGCGAGAGAGAGAGAGAGAGAGAGAGAGAGATAGTACAGGAGAGCTAGCGGAGCAAAAGCGGGTGAACAGGAGTAAGGGATCAAGCGCCAGGGAGGAAGAGAACAAAACCCGGGGTGAAATCGCCAAGGGGCGCGAAGGGAAGCTAGAAGGTACGGAACCCCGTACAACAGGAAAGCGCCGAGAATAAGGGAAAGCTGAAGCGGGCTGAGTACAAGGTAGATAGTAACAAAGGTCCAAGCTCAAGGAGCGGCACTGCAAGCGTAGTTAGCAAAAGCTGACAATGCGAGTTGCAACGCACAGCGTTATGGGCGTGGCTACCTTTTAAAGGAAAAGGACCAAAAAGACTAGAACGGTAAGGACCGCAAGGTACCTAAGTAAGCCTCCATCTTTTCCACAGTGTCCAGGGTCGCGTTGTGACAGTCTGGTAGTCAGATTGTTTATAAGTATATCTACAATTGGCAAGAGATATGTGCTGCCTAACACACTTTCTATGAGTCTCCTGTATAGGTACTTAAATACGCCATATTTCCATATTCCTACCGTTCACCGTGAGTTTCCTTGCTTGTAGTTTCAGGGCTAGAATGTTAACGTGTGGTGTGAAAAGAACCAGAAAAATACAAGGACAAAGGGCTGCCCCTCGAGGATCTAACTCAGCGCTGACAAGTCTCCACTCTCGAAGTCCAGCACTGAAAATAGCCGCAGGGAGAGCAAATGCGTGATGTTCATTGCAACCACAGAACAGCGGCTAGTCGTTTATTTGCAGATCAACGATAGCCTTGAAAAAGAACAGAGGAGGGGTCGAAACACAGGCTGGCTGTCCACTGTGAGTTTACTTGGAAATAATCAAACTAAATCGGTATGTAATGTGACAAAATGTAATGGAATGTATTTATGACGCGCTTATTACCCAGAGGTTTCTAAGCGCGGACCCGTGTCATTTTGCTTTCAAGGCGAGCACATTGCCCCTGCGCTATCTCCAGAGACTGTGTTTGTCATGTGATGTAATACAAAGAAACTATTTGTTACAACCCTGTCAAGAATGGTTGGTAGTTTGTTGCTGGATAACTCAGTTTGATACTATGCTTAGTTGAAGAAATATAAGCAATACAATGATCATTTGTTTGTATAATATAAGGCACCCCCATAATCCAAGGGCATCCATATTATACATTTCTTAGCCAAGCCTCTGTTTCGGAGAATTATGGAGAATTGGTTGCCTTCATTTAAATCCTGGACAGTAACGAGCAGCCGAGAATGAATCATATAACACATTTTTTTTAAATAGGGTGCCGCACCCTAGGGATACAGCGATAACCCATATTCTGTACTGTGGTGATGATGGCAAATTTGTCCCATAACCTTCTTCTGTTTGTGATCGTGTTTCCCTCTAACGACCAGAGGACTGCAGAACCCTGAAAGCACCATGCAAAGCGCCAACATTAACACCCAGAAACACGCCCGATGTAAAGGGCCCAGCCGGGCGTGCATGTGTCTTCATGTTATTGCTTTCCAGGGCCTGCCGAACCCCGTCGCCATTTCCCTGGTTAATGTTTAATTCGGAAACCTCTCCGGGGGATGTGTTCTTGTTTTATTGTCTCGGGCTCGGACGCATTGCCATGGGATAAGTAAGGCGGTATTGGGGTGATTTGCAGACCAGCTCTCGGGAATGCTGTTCACGCGCTGGTTGCTTTGGCTGGATCAAGATGGCCCCCGGGGGACCAGCCACTGCCATTCGCGGGGTGATCGGTGGACTCCTGTCCTTCAAGACCGCGAGATCGCTTCTGATTAAACAGTAGCGACAAAAAAAAAAACCTCGCGACCCTTTGCTACATATTACTGCACTTTGTCAATGTCTGACAGGCTTCCCGGGCTTCAAGTTATCCATTAACGCGCGCTGTGCTAATAAAAAAACAACTCGCATCTTCCATCAAAATATGACTGTCAGCTTCGATGGATGCTTCCATAATGGCGGCTCCTGCGCCAGCCACTCTCCACCTCTCTCACCAGTGGCACCTTTGGCAGCGTGTGGCAATGTGATTCATCCCACTCTGCTTTGAGTGGCAAGAGATCTCTCTCTCTCTCTCTCTCTCTCTCTCTCTCTCTCTCTCTCTCTCTCTCTCTCTCTCTCTCTCTCTCTCTCTCTCTCATCTACGCCCCTTCATAGCCCACCTCTATACTATGTGGCCACTCCTCAACCCGCAGGGTTTGCATAAAATCCTAGACCAGAGGGATGGAGTAAAGGAATATTATATTTTAGAAGTTGTGTCAGACTTACACCGTGGGCGACGCCAAGTCTTATATAGATAGGGGGACCAGACGTCCCAGGAGTTTTTTAATTTTAAAAACCCTGTTCTGGGTTTCAAGGGTGGGTGGCTACAATCCTGGTTTTTGCCGGGACTCGATTTCAAAATCCCGAAATTGGGTCCTGACGTAACTCTTCCTGCGCGAATGGTGGTGTGAAAGGTTCCCCCCCCCATTTCCTCCCCCTTGCCCTCCCCGGCTCTCCTCCAATGAGAGGAGTGTGCCTGTGAGCACACCCTCTCCCTGCTCCCCCTCCCCGCAAAAGGCCAGTGACATAGAAGTAGGACTATAGTTTTATTTGTATTTATGGTAGCCCTACTTCTATGTCTATTGCATGTCCCGTTTTTTTTGTTTTTTTAATCTGGTCACCCTTTATATAGAACTTTGGGGTGCCAGGGATTTCATCCTTGGCTCCCCAAAGCTCTATATACGGGGAGACCATCAAATGGGAGAGCAGCAGCCGCTACCTCGGTGTGACCCTGGACAGCAAACTCAACTGGGAAAGCCGCATCGAGAATACTCAGCAGAAGTCAACAGGAAAGATGGCAGCACTGTACCCACTACTGAAGACTAAGTCCATGCCCCTCTGGACAAAGATCAACGTCTACAAGGTGATCATCAGACCAACCCTGACGTATGCCTCCCCAGCATGGATGACCTGCCATGAGCAACACCGGAAGAGTCTTCAGATAGTTAAAACAAGGCCCTGCAGATATCGTCTGGAGCTCCAATCTTCACAAGGATAGCAGACCTTCACCGAGACCTGGACATAGAGATGTTGGCTATGGTTATAATAGACACCTATGCTAATATATAGTTGTTGGTGTGAGTATGGTATGCATGAGTTATGAATGAAGGTTGAATAGAAAAGAATTGTGCGAGTTGTGTCTGTGATCTACTTGATGAACTATTGGAAATTTATAATGAAATGAAATTAATATTTTGTATTGGTAAAAATGTTTTTGACTAAATACATACGGAATCCTGTCATCATTTATCTATTGGTCGATTTTCTATTATCACTGTGTATACTCACCTAGTGGACCATAGATTCACACCAGGTACTCTTTGTGTATTTTATATGGCCTTCTAATTGGCCCTCAATCCTGTCACTAAAGCCTTTGCTATTTTTTTAACTAACCCTCTCAAATGGCCATTATATGATCTGAAGACATAGCCATGGCACATAGGTCTACACAGGACACCGCTGGACCGATAAAGGCTGTGCCGCCACACTGTTGTATATTGAGAGTGTTCAACAGCTGGCTGTACGTTTCGGCAGCTTTATGGTCTGCGCTCTGCCTTCCTCAGGATCGGAATTCTAAAAGGTGGACCCCTACATTGACTGAAGGTCTTACAAGGCAAAACGTCTTTCTTGCAAGCGTGCCTATTTGTAAGGCAGCTTGAGTTCTGATGGAACTTCCGTGAACAGCGATCTCTTGGACGACCTCCACCAACTCCTGCCCACATACAATGTGGGCAGGAGTTGGTGGAGGACGCCTGGGAGACCAGAGGAGCCTCTCACACACACACACACACACACACACTGCAGCACCAAGTCCTGGCTAGCCTGCAGAGGACCTACCATGTGCAGTTATCGATTCCTGCGAGGTCCCCATGGCAACTAGCATTTTGAAATTGACGTGCCATTGCTATAGAGTAAAGTCAGATTGTGCAGACGCCTACATGAATTGTTAAAATGGGAATGCACTGCAAGCATGCAAACTGGGAGTGTGCCGGAGTTGCAAAACAGGGGTTTACTGGTATTCTGAATTCTGAGTGCGCTGGGATTGTAAATCTGGAAGTGTCCGTATCAAGACTGCACGGATTGTTACATTGATAATGTACAGATTATGGAAATGGGAGTGTCTGTGGATTGTGAACCAGGGTGTGTCCTAGGATTGTGAAAATGGCAGTATATTGAAATGGAAAAAACTGAAAACATGTTGGAATTCTGAAAACTGGGAGCTTAGTGGTCTTGGGAATCTGGGAGAGTACTGCGACTTCTAAACTGGGATAGTGCTGGGATTGTCAGACTGTGACTACAGTGTAATTGCAAAACTGGGTGTGTACTGACATTGTTAAAGGTGGAGTGTGAAATTGAAAGTGTGTTGGCATTGTGCAAACTGAAAGTGCTCTTGGTTTGTGAAACACTATTGTTTTGTGGTAAATCTGTAATGTTCAGCCTCTGAGGGAACAGATACAGTGAAATAGTCACTATTTGAGGATTTTGAAAAAT
The DNA here is from genome assembly GCF_040938575.1 of Ambystoma mexicanum. Lineage (NCBI taxonomy): Eukaryota > Metazoa > Chordata > Amphibia > Caudata > Ambystomatidae > Ambystoma > Ambystoma mexicanum. The sequence goes on along the minus strand of NC_090921.1, from coordinate 1,311,955,159 downwards.
GAGACTGTAATTTGAGTTTCAGGTATGGATTGTGCTGGTCCTGTGCAGATTGAGGGTTCACAGATTGCCAACATTACAATATTCTGTTATTGTCAAACTGAAAGCCTCGTGTGATCGTAAAATAGTTTACGGGGATTCTCTCCTCAATCATTTATTTCATGTCTGTTGTCAAGTTTTCAAAAAATGAAAGCATGCAAAATATAGTAATCATATAACTAAGCAATGACAACACATTAGCACAATATAAATATTAGGTAACTTCACATCCCACATTAATCTCTGATACGGTACAAGGATTGTACAAACTGGAGCCGTACCAGAAATGTACTGAGATTGTGAAACTGACAACGTCCTGGATTTACACATCTGCAGTGTACCGTGAGTCTGGAACCATGAATGTACTGGAATTGTGAAAACTAGAAGAGTACTTGGATTGCCAAAGTGCGATTGTGTTGGCCTTTTTGAAGTTGGATCGCACTGGATGCAGTGAACTGAGTGTATATTGAGATTTTTAACATGGGAGAGTGCTGGCATTATGACACTGGGAGTTCTTATGGATTGTCACATGCAGCAGTTTTGCAATCTGAGGGTGTGTGGGCTGGAAGTTTTCTGAAAGTGCAACTGGGAATGCACTGGATTTTCACAAACTGGAAGTGCACCGGGATTGTGCAATCTGGATGTGTACTCTGATTTCCAAAGTAGGAATGTACTGGGACTATGCAAACAATATATGTATGTATGACTGAAGAGAAGCAGGAAAGAAACAAGTACTATCAAATCGAGAGTCGAAAATGGAATCGGGCAGTGGAGACAATGTTGATTTTATAATCGCGCAAGAGCTATCTACCAGGCTCCTGTTCACCCAGCTCCCTATCACGGCCTATACCTCAGAATGGTCAGTGAGAAAAAAGAGTGGCAATTAAGCTTTATAGACCGAGCCCAAGGGCTGTACTGGGAGTTATGGGCGTGGAAGACCAAGTTAAAGCCCCAGGGGCCACAGGGTGAAGTCTACAAAGCTACTATCGCCCAGGTTAAAAAATGAGCTTGGGGTGGTTGCTGGCACTGTGTAGTGCTGTACTGAGCAATGAAGGAGTTGGGGGAGGGGGGTGGAACCGGGCTAATTGAATGGCAGGAGTGTGCAGAAACTGTGCATTTGCCTGTTGCAGCCCAGCAGAAGATTTGGTAAAGGGGCAGAGACGATGCTCTGCCATCCACTACCTTAAGTTAAGGAGGAGGGAGTGAGGGACTGAGAATTCAGTTAGCCCAGGTTACCCGGGTTGCATCTGTCAGGTGTGGCTTGGGTGAGAGGCGGGGCTCTCAAAACGACGCTTCCCGGATTGAGAATGAACACCGTACTGAGAGCGAGTGCCATGCTAAGAGCCTGGCCCGAAGCGGGGTTGTCAGAACTCCCTCCCATCTTGGGAGCATCACGACAGCCCTCAGGGGAGCATGCGGCTCACCCTCATTGGCCAAATTCAGGGCCATAATGGGTTTTCGGAGCCATAACGGCTCGTATGGCCTGGAAATTGGACAATGGGGGAGTGCAACATCACTTCCCCGGGTGATAATTGCCCTTATTGCAATGTCGCCAGAGAATCTGAAATACATTTCCTTCTCTCACGTGACTAGTATGGGAGGCAAAGAAGGAGGTAGTCTTTCCCAGTGTTACAGAGGCATGGTCTAAGAAGCTGCGGGGAAGATATAAGATACTTAGGGCATCATTTTCAATGGGGCGGTATGTTAAATGGTGGCATAAAAGCAAAGTGTCATGTTTTTATGCCTTCATTTAAGACTCTGTCCCATTTTCATGCTTCTGTAAGGCATTGGAAGGGAGCAAAGCAGAGTTTGCATCTCTGTTTTGCCCCCCCCCCCGTCTTGGGGCTTAGCCCCTTTCACCCTCTCCCATTGCAGGCAGATTCCAAGATTCATAGAAATCCATTCTAAAACTCTGCCTGCAATGCTTCGTTTGCAGGAAGCATTTTATTTTTCCCGTAGGGTAGAGTAAAAGTCAGAATAAAGGCGATCTCAACTTGATTTACTAGTCACGATTACACTGGGCTTTGTGAGTGATGAAAAGTGCATGCAGTGCACCGATTTCCAGGGTAATCCAGAACTGGGCCCCTTGCTCACTGTGCCTTAGATAGGCTTAGCTTCACCTCCCTGATGAGGCCGGACTAGGCTGAAACACGTGTCTGGGGTTACTGATGGTACTCTTGTTCAGAGATGAATTATACAGCATTTCGGCGCTGGACTGCCCATGTGGGTGAGACCAGATTGATGTGCACATGTATATTTCTCCTTTGTGAAGTGTGCAGTGAGCTAAAATGTGGTTGTAGACCCTCTCAAGTTCTAAAGTGGAAGAAATTCCATAGAACAGGGTATTTGACCCATGTTCGTTCTCAGTAGAGGGGCTCCCACACTCCTTTGTAATCCATGAGAATGTATTAATGCCTTCCTCAGGATGGCACGTTTATTGTTGTTGGTGGTTTTGACAAAATGCTTTGTAAAGCTACCTAAGGAAGTACTCTAAAGCTGAAGAAAAGAGCCAGTCCACAGAGGGCAAGGGCATCCAACTAAACCAGTAGTTTAGCCACGCCTCGAACATTTCGCTCATCTCGGGAGGATAGCTCAGGGGCAACATGCTCGCCTTGGAAGCAAGGTCGACGTAGAGAAGCACAGGTTCGGTCCCCGGGTCCGTGCTTAGAAAACCTCCGGATATTAAGAAAAGCGTTATAAATAACCTATCATATCATGTCATATCTTTAAGACATCAAAAAATGCACTAGCCATTTGCGATGTTAGAAATGGTGTGCTATTTGCATGTTGCAAACTGGCATCCATTGCATCGAGTGAGAGACCTTGATGCCTGGCTGGCTGCTGGAAACTTGACATGTTTACCCTAGTATTGTAAAATGCTGCAGTTTATTGACAGGGGCGCCCCCAAGGGGTGGCCAAGGGGGGCCATTGCCACCCTTACAAAAATGATGGCCCCCCCATCGGCCACCCTGTGAAATTTGAAGAAAAAAAAACTTTTTTTCTTTTTTCTTCACACTGATCTTTGCACGAAAAAAAGCATGCCCAGTAGTTCAGTGAGAACAAAAAAAGTATTTTATTTTTTTGCTTTTTCTTTTTTGCTGCGGTTTGCAGAAGCCCGCCGCCCACAGTGGACGGACGTGGAAATAAATACAGCCTGAGCCTGGCGATGCGCATTTCTGCTTTGGCAATTGGCTTGCGCTTCCCAGGCTGTATTTATTTCCGTGTTTCCAAAGTTCTGGCTGCATGTAGGTTGTTGTGCCGTCTGCCCAGCACATAATTTGTTGTTTCACACCAAGACCAGGCTGGCAACCCGAAGCTGCATCTGGAAACTCACAGGGACTGTAACTAGCCAAGTGCTTTTCGATGCATAGACACATTGCCGTAATTCTCGAGGTCAAGCATTATGCAAACAGCCCTATTTTGGACAGCTGGAAGCTCCAATTCTTGGAGATGTTTAGGAACATAGCAGAGCAGTATAAAACACAAGATAAAGGGACCGCCTGTAACTAGAACATTCGATGCTGCCTACTTAACATCTGACATGGTGTACAGACAGACAGTGGGAGGATTTCACCAGTCTCTGTACCTATGGTTGCAATGGCAGAAGCGTATCAAAAAGTAAACCTCCATGGCTACCCTACTATACTGACTTGGGTGCGGTCACCAATGGAAGCAGAAAGAGAACTACTTAGCTGGCACCCTGGTCTCTGTTCATAATAAGAGTGCATCCAGGGCATTGCTGCCTCAATAATCCCCATCGCCCAGTCAAGGAGACTACTGTATGTATGCCATTGTGTCAAATGCTAATTATGTTGCGGATTACCTCTACCCCTAAGACATACTCAATTCCTATGCACATCCATGATGTCAGCTTCAGAACCATTACCTCTGAGTCAATAACTGCAGCTGTGAAATGAAACATTGATACGAGCTTATAGTTTATGGGCCCTCAGGATGGATGTAAATTGTGTTTCTTTAATGATGGTAGGACCAGGCTTTCATTCACAAGTTGTTGATAACTAAGCATTATTGGTCAGAGCTACACAGTCTATTATGAGCCCAGAAGCCATGCAGGTCCATGGCAGTGAAGCTATTAGCAACTGGCCGCAGTGCCCGGTGCTAAGCTGAAGTGCCAGTTTGGGGGCAAAGTTAACACGCTGCCAATATTTTTGAATTGGTGGCACTGCAAAAGGAGATGGAGACCTGTGCTGCCCTGTGGCACCTAGAGATTTATTTCCACCACACTTCACAGAGCTGAGGTATGCAGAGTGTGTGGCACCCTGACCTGGTGTTGCTTTATTGGATGATATATGTGCAACTGAGCCAGACTGCCGAGCCTTCTTTTCCCACAATAGAATCGTAATTTAGTCAGTTGGTAATCTTTCCATTTATGGTTGTCAGCAGCCCTGTTTCTTGGCACAACAGACCAGATGGCAACTCAATATCACTTGGCACCTTGATTAGGAAAGTGGAGTTCATTGTGTGTCACCATGCAGACAGTAGTCCATGGCAAATCAATGCAGTGATGTGTGCAGCAATGATTTGTGTGCTGCACAAGTCACCACCCTGACCCTGTTGGTTAATGGTGTCTATGTGGTGCTCCCTTATGTAACAGTACATATACCTGTTTTTGTCTGATGTGCCTAATGTCCATATAGGAGCACACCGGACTGTTTTGTGTATGTGACTCTGACGAGCATGCCATACTGTCCCCACACCTAAACAAGAAGCAAAAGAGCCCTTGTACGGTGTACCCCATTTGAGTGGCTGATGTTGCAGCCATTTTATACTCACATCCAAAAACGTAAGCTGTCCAAATGAGCATGTATGGTTCAAGGTACAAACATTTTAATGTTAGGGCGAGTATTGTGAACCGTGATGTGAGCACCAATACATCCATCAGTTATGCATTTAGAGATTCACACATACAATCCTTTTATCACAGAGTTGTTTATCAAATGTAGAGATCTTTGATCACTGTTATAGTCCTGAAAGGCCCTGTGATTTAATGCAAAGTATACAGGAATTCTCATTGGTGCTATTTGTCCCCTTTCCCACTCTCAGAGAGTTATTTTGAAAGAGCACAATAAGAGTGTACCAGACTGTCCATCTTGGAGTTATAACCTTCTATCAGAAAATAATTCATATGGTTAGTCTAGTATTGCCCCTTGCGAAATACAAGTGAGGTGGTACGAACACAACACCTGCAACACAGGGCCAGGTCAGTGGGCCCTCAGACCCCTATAGGCTGTTCATACCGCAGTGTGCCAGTACGGACAGTTTAAAACTGCATTCAGGCAAGGCCTTCCCTAAGAGCAGGTCACAGAAAAACCATTTACTGGCGCAGCAACAGCTGTGTTTTCACATTATAATTCTTCTGTAAAGTACTTCAATTACAATGTAATGAGACCAGCTTCATTTATATAGCATTATTTATTCATATTGAGGAGGGGTTTTGTCGCAAGGCCGAGGTGTATTTTGGGAGTGACGTGTTCCAGTCAGTGGGGTCGGGGCGCATTCTGAGGTTTCGCCTTGGGCACCAAATTTGCTAGAAACTACCCTGGCTGTCAGGCGAGGTGCCTCTTGAATGTGCATGTGAAATGTGGCTCCCGTGTAAACGACTAGGGTATTTTCCATAATTTTTGCAGCTTGGCTGTAGCAGTTCTGTTTTTTCTTTTCAAAATTACTTTTATTGATTGTTTTCAAAGCATATGTAACTGCACCTCTCTTGAACAGTGCTCAAACATTAATCTCGGCAGAAGTATCAGTTTGGGTAAAATTTAAAATTTAACTTGATTTTAACTCCCACCTCCCTCCCTTATTCCCCCCTTGCCCCGCAATGGAGACGAGACAGGCCGTGAGTTTTGGTCCTTGGGTCATGGGCAAATTGTTCAAAGAGTGTACTTGGGGCTCGGGCTATTCATTCATTCCTTTGTAGGCTTCGAGGAAGGGAGCCCATTCCATTTCCCTGCTAGGGGATATATTGTGCATGGCCCCCATAATGTTTTCCATTTCGTAGAGTTCTCTGGCTTTTCTGGCCATGTTTTCTCTGTCAGAAGGTCCTTCTCTTTCCAGCCCATGGTGATACAGATCCCGGCGGCCAGCAGGAGGAAGTGAGTCATATGCAGGACTTTACCCAGCGCACTTCTTGTTCCTCAAGTCCGAATAACACCAGCCTTGGGTCCCTGTCCCTGGTAATCCCTTCCATGTTCCTTATCCAGGCCAGAACTTCACTCAAGTACGTTTGGGATTTGGGACAAGCCCACCACATATGCCAGTAATCGGCATGGCTTCCACACTCCCTCCAGCACAAGGGGCTAGCATGACTGAACATCTTTGAGAGTCTGAGGGGGTCGTACTGCCACCAGTGCCTTCAGACCATGCAGTTTATATTGCGCTGAGATAGATATTTGTTGCACCATTTCACACATCTTTGACCACAGTTGGTCTGATAGTGGGGGACCTAGATCTTTTTCCCATCTCTTTTTTATATTGTCCAGGTTGTTTTCCCGTTCCACTATCAGGGATCCGAATAGACGGGAGGTGAGGCCATTACTCGAGTGGGTGTCACTAAGTATCCGTTCAAAATTGGTGAGGTCTCTTTGAAGCTCATCTTTCCACTCTGGTTTCCTGAGCACACCTTTCAGTTGCAGGTATTGAACACATCAAAGGATTTCATATGCAGTCCTGCCTCCAGGTCCTGGATTGACATGCATCCATCTTGCTTTAAAATTTGCCCCACTCTTTCTAAGCCTGCTTCATACCATTCCTGTACTGTTCATGAATTCTGTCTCTGATGGGTGGAGCCCAGATACAGCTCAATGGGGAGGGCCAGGTTGTAAGACTTTCAATCTCTTTTTTGTTCCACCATAGTTTCAAAAGGGGTCCCATCACAAAGTGCTGCAATACACTATTAGGGAAAGACTTCTTAGGAGCCCATAGCCACTCACCCAGAGACACCGGTCTAAGTAGGTACTTCTTGATGGCCAGCCACTGCTTAGCAGTTCTGTTTTTAATATTAAGGATACATACTTAAGAGACCTGATGGGGTAGAAAGTATCATACCTGTTACTCTTTTCTAACAGATTTGCAATTCTTAGTATTTGACACATGGTGAAACTGTGACCAAAGAAAAAGACAGTGGAACCTGAAAAAAAAGTGGACCACATTTGTCAATGACAGTTTGGGCCTTTTTTGCATCTATCTTAGATGCGTAATAGAGTACAGATGCTAGCGGTCAATGGTCGAAGTGTACCCAAAGAAGCCCCTACTGCCCACAAACATCATTGCCACGCCCCCTCTTATGTGCAGTTATGTGTTTGTATTTGTATTTGTATTTATTGATTTATAAAGCGCCTTACACCAAGGCGCTGTACAGTGGAACAACTTAATACATAAAAACATAAACACTATAACGGTGGAAGCAAAATTACAATATGAATCATTCAACAAAACAGAGAAAAGAGCAATTAACTGAAGGGGAAAGGGGGAACAGGGGAGTGGGACTGAGTAGGGGGGAGGGGTGGTGATGAGATGGAGGAGGGAAAGGGAAGGGAGAGAGAGGGAAGGTGGGAGAGGGAAGAGAGATAGTCAAGGGGAAAGAATAAGGAGGGAGGGGATGCAGAGGTGCGAGGGGTTTTCAAGGAGGGGAATGGAGGAGGAGAGATTTAAGGGAAGTGCGGAATGAGGAGAAGGTCGGGGTGGAGCAAATTGCGAGAGGAAGGGAGCTCCAGTGCAGAGGTGCTAGCTGAAACGGGAGGAGGCACAGGGGGATGGAGGTACAGTGAGAAGGAAATGTTCAGCGGATCGAAGGGAACGGGAAGGGGAGTAGAAAAAGAGAAGGGAGGAGAGATAAGGAGAGTTTTGTGTGCTACCCCAAGATTTCCTGTGGCCTCACCAGGCCACCCCTATAAAAATATTCTGGGGGCGCCACTGTTTATTGAATGTATACTGTGTGCTTGAGGACCAGCAAGAGCATAGAGTTCAAATACAGCAAGCTGATCCGCCCTTTGGCATTCAATTAGGTTGGACCTAGAGCATTTATTTATTTATTATTATGTCTTGGTTTATTACAAACTTATCATAAAACAGAACAGAAAAAAAGAAACAAAGAGCATCGACTTATGTATGTTATTATAGTGATGCAAACACATTGGAGATAAGCTCTAATCACATGTTAAGTATACGTCAAAAGAGAAAGATGCGTGGCCTGACCAATGTTGGAATAACGCGAACCAAAGAGGTGCCCTGTCAGGAAAGTTATTTCTAAAAGGAGATAAGTTGCTAATAGTTCATCGGTGTAGGTTATTGGAGAGTGATCAAAAAGCAGTAGCTTGAATCAAAGCTCAGTGTTCCATTCTTAGAAGGAGCACATATATACACATGTGTATTATTTTCCGCCTTGCACATTGCAAGTTATTTATTCTACATGTGCAAGCTTATTTCATGCATTTAGCATGTCTTTCAGAGTGTAGACAAACGCATGCATATTTCTTTGCCTGTGAACCAAAATGTTAAGGCTGTACATAACAATCAAAACATGCACAAAAGCACACATACATGTCATTTACATCAAAAGAAAATGTGTCAGATGTCGCAGTGGGGAACCCTGTGTGGTGGCCTAATAATGAAAACAATATGAAAGCATCAAGTGTCTCTCTATCGAACCAAACACAACATGTCACACCTAAAAACTGCCACATGGAACATCTGACGGGAAGTGGCTTCCCTGACAGGGCACCGCTTTGCTTGGCATTATAATTCCCCGCTCCTGGGCAGAGTGGGGGTTGGCCCTTACGTTTATACAATGCTGGAATAACAGCATGCTCGTACTTATAACATTATGGGGAGGGTGGAGTAATTATGAAACTATGCACCTTATGAAAAAGAGCTTGATATCTAGCACAGATATGTGTACATAGATTGTAACCTTGATTTCTTGTATAGCTAGGTGAATCGATATGAAATATGTCATTGTGTTTAATTATTTTCCAGAGTGATGGTTTCTGTAGGAAACTCACTGTTTACTTTGCAGTGTACAACGTCAATTTTCAGAAGAAACCTATTACAACTACATGTTATGCCATGCTATGCCACCAAGCCGTAGTCGATTGTCATTTCAAGGTGTCATTTAAGGCAATGTAGTATTGTCATGTAATAACTTGAAATGACAATAGTGTTGCATCATGTCAAGCCATGTTACGTGGCCGTGTCACACTTCCATGTCACCCTATGTTCCCTCCATTACACTGATGCTTTGTGCCACGTCCGTTCACGTTGCTCAGCATTGGCTCTGAGCTGTATGCATGCAGTTCGCCTGCTTCATTCTCAGTCAGTCCGCGGGGAATCAGCAGCAAACAGATGAAAGAGCGGAGCCTGGTAATTGGACACGTTGTTCTGCATTAATTGTACATGGTGTGGCGAATTTAATGACACGCTAGAGCCCCTTGGCTGCTCGGCCCCTTTCCACCCACCCCTCCTGGCACTGTTCAGGGTCCGCCTGACTCCTCGGCTATCATTCATTATTAGGTGGCGGTGATGGGCCCATCCTCCCCTGCTCACAAATCCAAACCCATTGACTGGCACGACAGAATGATGAACCCACAACTCCCGCCTTTCAGAGGCACGGGCCTCTCCAGAAACTCCTCACTTCTGCTGCAGGCCCGAACGCCGCCATTACCGCAGCACAATACATGCTCTCCTTTACCCTTTGCTTGATGGGCCGGCCAGTGAGGTGCCCTTCCATGGCAGCCGCTCTCCAGCAGGGGCAGCACCGTGCACGCGCTGCCCTTTCAACGCGGAAGCACTTCTCTAGTCACCCCTCACCAGTGGATTAAGTGGGATGCTAAATCGAGGGGCGGCTCTCATTACGGGGTGTGGCCTAATTATGCATGTACTTAGGCCATGCCCCTTAACGAGAGCCCCCCCCCCCCTTCGTCAACGGGAGGGTAGGTGGCTTGTTGAAAGCAGGGGAGCTGGGGTGCACTGGCATTATTAAATATGAACTGGGCACGCCGAAGGTGTCACACCAGTGTGCCCCAGCGCTCGCGCGCAGCAGGCAGCCCTTTCATTAAAGATGCTGTGTGGTTAAAAACAACAGGCTCCTTGAATGAGAGGGCTACCTGCTGCGTGATGAGACTGTACCTCAAAATACAAGGCTTCATGATCCATGATGACTCTTTACGCGAAAGGAGTGACTGGCCCTCCAGCCCTCCTCCTGTTTTGAAGTTCAGAGTCATCTGGCAGCCGTGTAGCCAAAGCCACGGTTACACTACCTGTCTGCAGATCTCAGTACTTCTGAAGTGCTGATACCTGCGGGCAGTCCATGTAACTGAGGAGCGCTTCGGCTACACATCTGCTCGAGGTGTCGGCATGGCTGGGGCTAGTCAGAGCCACAGCTTAGGGGCCCATTCTGGACACTGGCAGGGCATGGCCCTGGCCAGCCCCAGCCCACTTAAAGACCTGCCGTCACCTTCCCCCTTCCAGCCTCGGGCCTGCCTCTGGCTCCAGAATAACTGTAGCTGAAAAGTAAGCTAGACCTCTGCCTTTATAGACAACGTTCACTGGATTATAAATCAAACCTTAGCCCACACTACAGCAGTACTCCACTCACTCCAAAGCTTGGGGCGGTCACATTAATACCACAGTCAAAGGGAATGTGCTACATGTGTAGTGCAATGGGGCTTGATTTGTAGTCGAGTGGACTTGTTCATTTGGATTCAGTATTTGCACATTAACATTGGTACGTCCAGTGTTTGAGAAAATCACTGTTTATAAGTAGTAACCTTAAGTCCCGGCAACAAAAATAAACACACACACACACACACACACACTCTCTCTCTCTCTCTCTCTCTCTCTCTCTCTCTCTCTCTCTCTCTCTCTCTCTCTCTCTCTCTCTCTCTCTCTCTCTCCCTCCATTTATGAACATATTTAGAGAGAGTGAGAAGCAACATTTCTTAAGAAAGTCTCTCTGTTTATAAACATATCTAGAGTGAGATGGAGCATTTCTTAGTGTGTGTGTATATATTACATGTATAATATATATACATATATAATATAGTGGCACCCCTCCAACCCACCAATCGAAGCCTGCCTTGTGTCCTGGGCTGCTCCACTCTTCCCAAACTCCCCGGGCGTGGACTCAGCTGCATTGCGCCTCCAACACCCCCAACAGGCCCTGTGCCATTTTGACGCACTGTAAATAACAGGTGCTGCTACCATTTAAGCGGCACTCATTTCATTGGCCCAGGAATGTTGCCGGCCTGACTCGGCCATGCTTGTACTCAAAGCTTGACCTGTTTATATCAATCGGGTTTTCTGAAGAAGAAAACAATGTGTGGTTAGTCTAGTATTAGGTTTCGAGGACTGAAGTGTACCGGATCTTTTGTGTGTGAAAGACAATTGTCCTCTACTGGAGAGGGAAGGAGAGAGAGCGAGAGAGAGAAAAAGAGAGAGTGTGTAGGCACACAAGGTTGTAGAGGTTAATGGTTGGATTACTTACTGTTAATCGTCATTACTCCCAAATCTAATCTCCCTCATCACAGTACTCTCCTTTGCAGTATCAACTCTCTTGGCAGGCACCCATTTCCAAACATTTCCAGTCCCATCCATTCCCCTTGTGGTGATATAATACCTCCTGTATCCCAAAATCTCTCCGTTAATTTTCCAAGTAGGAACATGAGCTCTTTCTGGCACTGGAAGTGTGAGGAGGGATATCAATACTGTGAGGAGGAAGAGTAGAACTAGGAGTAATGAAGATAACCAGCAAGTAATCCAATCATTACCTCCACATCCCTCTTCCTGGTACCAATATTTACATTTCAACTATAACAAAGCTCTAAATGCAACAGACCTGCTGCTGCACGCCACATGACTGCTGTATTGACCAGAGGACTGCGCCCACTCACTACCCTCATGGATAGCCATAGTGTAGCACACTCATGCCAAAGGTGTTGGCTGTTTAGTTCTGAGGAAGTGACGTGGCACTGCCCTGTTGTCTAATTTCCAGGCTATACGAGCCGGTATGGCTCTCAGATTTCATATAGCCCAGAGATTAGCCAATGAGGGAAGGCCGCGCCATTCCGCCGGGCTCGCCGCTCTGATGGCGTGGTTCTTCGGTGCTCCCTCATCACGGAAATACTGCCAGCGCCGCATGGCTCTTAGTGTGTCTCTCCCTCTCATTATGCGAGGGCTGCACTGAGAGTCATGGGGTGCACGCTCTTCACTGGAGCACCACACTGACAGTCGTGCCCTTAGCACGGCTCTCCACATTGCCTGAATCGCACCTCAAAGACGAGCCCAGGGCATGCCAAAAAATGACCTGCACCTACCCCACTCCTTACCTTCTCCTTCTTTGAGGGGGGGGGGTTGTCCCTCCTCCCAACACTACTGTCATCCTGCCTGTGCATGAAAAATCAACTGCCCCTCCCCCCACTACTTACCTTGTTAGGGCGGGGGTGTGGACGCAGAAAACTTTGCTGGGCCGCTTCTGGCAGATGTGGCCTGGGTGCTAATTAAGCTCTATGGACATTTGGACAAGGTTTTGGGCAACTAGTCAGTTCCAGACACCACTCAAGGCAAATTTCCTTTATTTTTATGTTTATTTTGTAATTATTTTTTTATTAACATAATAGCTTTGAAGGGTTTCTCTGGCCTTTAACTTGGTCTTCAGGGACCATAACTCCTGTTAAGGCCCTTTGGGTAGGTCTATAAAGCTTAAATAAATGTATTAGTATCTGCCCAGGTTGCTGCCTTGAAAATCTCCTGCAGGGAAACACTCTGCGCGTTGGCCCATAGTTTCTCCATTTTCCTAGTTGACCGACCCTGGATGTTCTCTTGGTGCTGTCGCCTTGCTGCTGCGTCTGCCATGGTAATTACCACCTAAATCCATCAGTCAATAGAAATCACGGATGCCTTTACGTTGGCCCTTAACAGCCCAAACTCGACTAACACATTGTTTTTCTGCAATCCTCTATTCCTATTATATACCGTAACACTGTTTCTACATCCACACAATGCCATGCCATGGCAGTTCCTCTAACACCATCAAAAGGTAAGTCTGACAGTATCTCTCCTGGCTTCTGCAAGTCTCCTAAAATTGAGGTGCAGTTGGATCTGCCATCAATGGTCATATGAAATGTCTTAAAGCCCCCACCCGAGTGCCATGTCAGCTGTGTATGCCGCATAGGTGTTTCCATCAGAGCCAGGTGAGCCCTAGCTCCGGATTGCTTCAAGGCTGTGTCCACCTTTCTGAAGACTGGGTCTCAGACTGCGCCCTCTACTGCCACCACTGATCATCGTCCCGCGAGGCTGGAGAGGATAAGGGCATGCTCGCTTCTTCTCCTCTTGGACATTATGCGTGGCATGAAGATATGACCAGGATCCTTCCATTCATTCGTGATCTTGTCTCTGATATCTGAAATCAAGGGTAGGCCTTTCTTGGGAAAATGTGTATATTATCTTTGGGTCCATGGACACCCCAGAGTCCCTTGCACCACAAATGTCATGTGTTAAGACGGATTTCTGAACTCTGTCCTGGTGGCGCAGAAGTTCAGAAGGCCAACCTAATTACTTGGAACAGGGTAACCTCTGGACAAGCCAGACCAATCAAGGTAGCGATCGCGGCGGTCAAGACTAGGTAGGGTAGGCCTTTCTTGGGAAAATATGTATATTATCTTTGGGTCCATGGACACCCCAGAGTCCCTTGCACCACAAATGTCATGCCCTTCCTTAATTGTCCCAGGACGTTCTCCACTTCTTCATGATCCAGGCACTTCCGTTTGGGGCCGCTTTCGTCTTCCGAGCCGGAAGCTGTTGAAGATGAAGTGTAGGAAGAGGAATCTGGTGATGAAGAGGATGACAAGGAAGGCGAATTATGTTAAGAGGACTTCCTTTCATCGCTCTTCCCTCTGCTGGTTTCCATCTACTCTGGCAGTGCCTGCTTCACAATATATTGCACTTCCCTTCTAGACATTTGAAACTTATGCCAATCTAAATGGTGCCTCCTATGCCCCCTTTTCATGCTTATGGCCTAGAGCCATCTAAAACCTTTCAGAAATCTCACTCACGTTGTGCCTCTTCTCCTTCCTTTTCGATATTACGACATTTCGATCTAATCACCAACACCCATCTTCTGACAGCGCGGCTGCTCTGCAATAAAGTAGCCATTCCAGGTGGCCGTGTTCCATTTGGATTTACCTTACTCATGCAAACTTAGTAACTGCCTCCCACATCCCAATCCAACATGGCTGCCACACCCCAAGCCCTAACCATGGAAAGCCTGCATGCCTTACGTAGCTGACCTAAGAAAACATGTGTTTACTAAAGAATTATGAAATACAGGAGAAGTCGTACCTTCACATTGGGAAAGGGCGGGGCTAAAAAGGTTTGGAGATAGATTCATGTCAAGTAGGTGGGTTCCTTAATGCTAAGCAACGGTACATGGAGGGAATTGGGTCACAGGGACCTCTGCTCAGGGGTGCTGGTTTCAGCTTCAGGATGACCGGCCCTGTCTGGAAGCACATTTGTGGTTCCTGCTCAAGCGAGGTGTACGTGTAGGTAGCCAAGTGTCTGCGAGAGGAAGGACGGCACAGCACAGGTACTCGAGATAGGGCCAGAAGATTGGCATTCTAATCACAGGGTATCATCTTTAGCAAATTTGGTGGCTCCGGCCATATGCCTTTGTACCCTTATGCCGTGGTTCCTTCTGCAGTCGAAATGTGGCGCTAAAGAAGAGGCATAGATAGCCAGGATTTTCTAACTAGTGGGGCCTGAAGCTAATGCAGTTGGGCCCACAGCACTGACATTAGCACAGCGCTGCTGAGTGGGCATTTAGAGATTTTGCGGTTGGCCTTGCCCGCTCAGGCCCTACCCTGTCTAGGACTCAGTGCTGACTCCACCACCAGCCGCTACATTTCATAACTTTGCATAAAAAGCTGGAGTACAGCAAGGTGAGCAATACAGAAATAATTAACAGTGTTTGCCCTAAATGGCTTGGGTGAATTAACCGAGACTGCGCACAGCACTGGGGATCAGTAGGCAGCCCCCGCCGTCCCTGGCCCCCCAGCCAGGCTCACGTGGCCCGGGGCGAGGGGGGCGCAGCCTTAATGCGGTGTGCCTGCCTCCTAAGGAGCAGGCATGCATTATTTAGGGCTGTCCTCTCAGCACAGACAGGCCGCCCAGAGGTATCCGGGCAATTAGCCGAGCCAGCGCTCGATCAATGCGGGCATCCTCGGGTGATTAAAGGAACTGCAAAACACCAAGCTACAAGACCTGACACAAGCGACGCAGACGCGCGCCTGAAAGCTGGGAGCGCCACTTCCACACACGCAAACGGTCAGGCGCTGCAAAAGGGCACACAGCCTTTGACACGGACAAGAAGCAGTGGCATCCCGTCAAAGACACATAAACGCTCAAACGCCACGCTCGGGAGCCACAGAAAAAAAGCAGTGGCACCCGGTCAAAGACACATAAACACTCTAGGCGCCACAGAAAAAAAGAAGTGGAACCCTGTCAAAGACACATAAACACTCAAACGACGCACAAAAGGGCACAAGGCCTGTGACATGGGCAACTCAACCCGAACAACGGTGCCACTCGTCAAAAAGCAGTGGCATCCTGTCAAAGGCACATAAACACTCAAACGACGCACAAAAGGGC
Source organism: Ambystoma mexicanum (assembly GCF_040938575.1). Taxonomy (NCBI): domain Eukaryota; kingdom Metazoa; phylum Chordata; class Amphibia; order Caudata; family Ambystomatidae; genus Ambystoma; species Ambystoma mexicanum. The sequence goes on along the minus strand of NC_090921.1, from coordinate 1,311,939,466 downwards.
ACAAGGCCTGGGATATGAGCAACTCAACCCGAACAATGGTGCCACTCGTCAAAAAGCAGTGGCATCCGGTCAAAGACACATAAACACTCAAACGCCACGCTAGGGTGCCACAGAAAAAAAGCAGTGGAACCCTGTCAAAGACACATAAACACTCAAACGACGCACAAAAGGTCACAAGGCCTGTGACATGGGCAACTCAACCCGAACAACGGTGCCACTCGAAATAAAGCAGTGGCATCCTGTCAAAGACACATAAACACTCAAACGACGCACAAAAGGGCACAAGGCCTGGGACATGGGCAACTCAACCCGAACAACGGTGCCACTATTCAAAAAGCAGTGGCAGTCTGTCAAAGACACATAAACACTCAAACGACGCACAAAAGGGCACAAGGCCTGGGACATGGGCAACTCAACCCGAACAACAGTGCCACTCGTCAAAAAGCAGTGGCATCCAGTCAAAGACACATAAACACTCAAACGGCGCACAAAAGGGCACAAGGCCTGGGACATGGGCAACTCAACCCGAACAACAGTGCCACTATTCAAAAATCAGTGGCAGTCTGTCAAAGACACATAAACGCTCAAACGCCACGCTAGGGCGCCACAGAAAAAAGCAGTGGCATCCTGTCAAACACACAAAAACACTCAAACGCCACGCAAGTGCAAAAGGCCTGTGGCATGACAACTAAACCCGAACAACGGTGCCACTCGTCAAAAAGCAGTGGTTTCCTGTCAAAGACACATAAATACTCAAACGATGCACAAAAGGGCACAAGGCCTGGGACATGGGCAACTCAACCCGAACAACGGTGTTACTCGTCAAAAAGCAGTGGCAGCCTGTCAAAGACACATAAACGCTTAAGCGCCACGCTAGGGCGCCACAGAAAAAAGCAAAGGCACCCTGTCAAAGACACAAAAACGCTCAAACGCCACGCTAGGGCGCCACAGAAAAAAGCAATAGCACCCTGTCAAAGACACATAAACACTCAAAAGCTACGCAAGGGCACAAGGCCTGTCACATGGACAATTCAACCCGAACAACGGTGCCACTCGACAAAAAGCAGTGGCAGCCTGTCAAAGACAAATAAACACTCAAACAATGCACAAAAGGGCACAAGGCCTGTAACATGGGCAACTCAACCCGAACGACGACGCCACTCGTCAAAAAGCAGTGGCTTTGTGTCAAAGACACATAAACGCTCAAACGCTGCACAAGGGCACAAGGCCTGTCACATGGACAATTCAACCCGAACAACGGTGCCACTCGTCAAAAAGGAGTGGCAGCTTGTCAAAGACCCATAAACACTCAAACGCCACGCTAGGGCGCAAAAGAAAAAAGCAATGGCACTCTGTCAAAGACACATAAACGCTCAAACGCCAATCTAGGGTGCCACAGAAAAAAGCAATGGCACCCTGTCAAAGACACGTAAACACTCAAACGCTGCACAAGGGCACAAGGCCTGTCACATGGACAATTCAACCCGAACAACGGTGCCACTCGTCAAAAAGGAGTGGCAGCCTGTCAAAGACCCATAAACACTCAAACGCCACGCTAGGGCGCCAAAGAAAAATGCAATGGCACCCTGTCAAAGACACGTAAACACTCAAACGCCATGCTAGGGCGCAACAGAAAAAAGCAGTGGCAGCCTTCAAAGACAGATAAACACTAAAACGTTGCACAAGGGCACAAGGCTTGTCACATGGAAAATTCAACACGAGAACGGTACCATCTGACAAAAAGCAGTGGCAGCCTGTCAAAGACACATAAACGACGCACAAAAGGGCACAAGGCCTGGGACATGGGCAACTCAACCCGAACAACGGTGTTACTCGTCAAAAAGCAGTGGCAGCCTGTCAAAGACACATAAACGCTCAAATGCCACGCTAGGGCACCACAGAAAAAAGCAGTGGCAGCCTGTCAAATACACATAAATACTCAAACGCTGCATAAGGGCACAAGGCCTGTCACAAGGACAATTCAATCCGAACTACGGTGCCACTCGACAAAAAGCAGTGGCAGCCTGTCAAAGACACATAAACGCTCAAACGCCACGCTAGGGCGCTACAGAAAAAAGCAATTATACCCTGTCAAACACAAATAAATGCTCAAACGCCACACTAGGGCACCACAAATAAAAGCAATGGCACCCTGTCAAAGACACGTAAACCCTCAAACGTCACGCTAGGGCGGGCACAGAAAAAAGCAGTGGCAGCCTGTAAAAGACACGTAAACACTCACACGCTGCACAAGGCCTGTCACATGGACAATTCAACCCGAACAACGGTGCCACTCGACAAAAAGCATTGGCAGCCTGTCAAAGACACATAAACATTCAAACGACGCACAAAAGGGCACAAGGCCTGGGACATGGGCAACTCAACCCGAACAACAGTGCCACTCGTTAAAAAGCAGTGGCAGCCTGTCAAAGACACATAAATGCTCAAACGCCACGCTAGGGCGCCACAGAAAAAGGCAATGGCACCCTGTCAAAGACACATAAACTCTCAAACGCCACGCTAGGGCGCCACAGAAAAAAGCAGTGGCAGCCTGTCAAAGACACATAAACACTCAAACGCAGCACAAGGGCACAAGGCCTTTCATATGGACAATTCAACCCGAACAACGGTGCCACTCGACAAAAAGCATTGGCAGCCTGTCAAAGACACATAAACATTCAAACGACGCACAAAAGGGCACAAGGCCTGGGACATGGGCAATTCAACCTGAACAACGGTGCCACTCGTCAAAAAGCAGTGGCAGCCTGTCAAAGACACATAAACACTCAAACGCTGCACAAGGGCTGTCATATGGAAAATTCAACCCGAACAACGGTGCCACTCGAAAAAAAGCATTGGCAGCCTGTCAAAGACACATAAACATTCAAACGACACAAAAAAGGGCACAAGGCCTGGGACATGGGCAATTCAACCCGAACAACGGTGCCACTCGTCAAAAAGCAGTGGCAGCCTGTCAAAGACACATAAACGCTCAAACGACGCACAAAAGGCCACAAGGCCAGGGACATGGACAACTCATCCCGAACAACGGTGCCACTCGGCAAAAAGCAGTGGCAGCCTGTCAAAGACACATAAACACTCAAACGCTGCACAAGGGCTGTCATATGGAAAATTCAACCCGAACAACGGTGCCACTCGAAAAAAAGCATTGGCAGCCTGTCAAAGACACATAAACACTCAAACGACGCACAAAAGGGCACAAGGCCTGGGACATGGGCAACTCAACCCGAACAACGGTGCCACTTGTCAAAAAGCAGTGGCAGTCTGTCAAAGACACATAAATGCTCAAACGAGGCACAAAAGGCCATAATGACTGGGATATGGGTGACTCACCCCGAACAACGGTGCCACTCGTCAAAAAGCAGTGGCAGCCTGTCAAAGCCACATAAACGCTCAAACGCCACGCTAGGGCGCCACAGAAAAAAGCAGAGGCAGCCTGTCAAAGACACATAAACACTCAAATGCCAACCTAGGGCGCCACGAAAAAAGCAATGACACCCTGTCAAAGACACATAAACACTCAAAAGCCACGCTAGGGAGCCACAGAAAAAAGCAGTGGCAGCCTGTCAAAGACACATAAACGCTCAAACGCCACGCTAGGGCGCCACAGAAAAAAGCAGAGGCAGCCTGTCAAAGACACATAAACATTCAAACGCTGCACAAGGGCACAAGGCCTGTCACATGGACAATTGAACCCGAACAAGGGTGCCAATCGACAAAAAGCATTGGCAGCCTGTCAAAGACACATAAACATTCAAACGACACACAAAAGGGCACAAGGCCTGGGACATGGGCCATTCAACCCGAACAACGGTGCCACTCGTCAAAAAGCAGTGGCAGCCTGTCAAAGACACATAAACACTCAAACGCTGCACAAGGGCTGTCATATGGAAAATTCAACCCGAACAACGGTGCCACTCGAAAAAAAGCATTGGCAGCCTGTCAAAGACACATAAACATTCAAACAACACAAAAAAGGGCACAAGGCCTGGGACATGGGCAATTCAACCCGAACAACGGTGCCACTCGTCAAAAAGCAGTGGCAGCCTGTCAAAGACACATAAACGCTCAAACGACGCACAAAAGGCCACAAGGCCTGGGACATGGACAACTCATCCCGAACAACGGTGCCACTCGTCAAAAAGCAGTGGCAGCCTGTCAAAGACACATAAACACTCAAACGCTGCACAAGGGCTGTCATATGGAAAATTCAACCCGAACAACGGTGCCACTCGAAAAAAAGCATTGGCAGCCTGTCAAAGACACATAAACACTCAAACGACGCACAAAAGGGCACAAGGCCTGGGACATGGACAACTCAACCTGAAGAACGGTTCCACTCGTCAAAAAGCAGTGGAAGCCTGTCAAAGACACATAAACGCTCAAACGACGCACAAAAGGGCACAAGGCCTGGGACATTGGCAACTCAACCCGAACAACGGTGCCACTCGTCAAAAAGCAGTGGCAGCCTGTCAAAGACATATAAACGCTCAAACGATGCACAAAAGGGCACGAGGCCTGGGACATGGGCAACTCAACCCAAACAACGGTGCCACTCGTCAGAAAGCGGTGGCAGCCTGTCAAAGACACATAAACACTCAAATGATGCACAAAAGGGCACTAGGCCTGGGACATGGGCAACTCAACTCGAACAACGGTTTCACTCATCAAAAAGCAGTGGCAGCCTGTCAAAGACACAAATGCTCAAACGCCACGCTAGGGCACCACAGAAAAAAGCAATGGCACCCTATCAAAGACACATAAAAGCTCAAACGCTGCACAAGGGCACAAGGCCTGTCACATGGACAATTCAACCCGAACAACGGTGCCACTCGTCAAAAAGCAGTGGCAGCCTGTCAAAGGCATAAATTCTCAAATGCCACGCTAGGGCACCACAGAAAAAAGCAGTGGCTTCCTGTCAAAGACACATAAACGCTCAAATGACACACAAAAGGGCACTAGGCCTGGGACATGGGCAACTCAACTCGAACAACGGTGCCACTCATCAAAAAGCAGTGGCAGCCTGTAAAAGACACAAATGCTCCAACGCCACGATAGGGCACCACAGAAAAAAGCAATCCACCCTATCAAAGACACATAAACGCTCAAACGCTGCACAAGGGCACAAGGCCTGTCACATGGACAATTCAACCCGTTCAACGGTGCCACTCATCAAAAAGCAGTGGCAGCCTGTCGAAGACACAAATGCTCAAATGCCACGCTACGGCACCATAAAAAAAAGCAGTTGCTTCCTGTCAAAGACACATAAACGCTCAAATGCCACGCTAGGGCGCCACAGAAAAAAGCAATGGCACCCAGTCAAAGACACATAAAGCTCAAACGCCACGCTAGGGCGCCACAGAGAAAAGCAATGGCACCATGTCAAAGACACATAAACACTCAAACGCCACGCTAGGGGACCACAGAAAAAAGCAGTGGCAGCCTGTCAAAGAAACATAAA